>NC_044981.1:77381579-78076471 GCF_008728515.1 Papio anubis
TCAAACTCCTGAGCTCAGGTAATCTGCCCACCTTGGCTTCCCAAAGTGCTAGGATTACAGGCATGAGCCACCGTGCCCAGCCTTCATTTCATTTTTCTAAATAAAAGAAAAATATATATATAATATAGGCAAGTTAAAAGGATAGTATAACGTTAAATTAATATCATCTGAAAATTAACTGAATAGTTACACATTTTGTGAAATTTTAAATACCCCTTCACATACTCTAAGAGATAAAGTCTATGATTGACAAAACGGTCTTCCTGTGTGGCATTTTTAACCAATATATATATTATCTAAGAAATAACTGCTGATATTAAGTTTCTCTCTATATATGTAAAACATAGTATTTGCTACTATTCACTGATGATAATACAAAGGCAACTAAATTTTGCCTGGGGTTGGTGGCGGAGGGGAAGTCTATTATATAGTTGGTTAGCAATTCGTAGGCATTTAGGCAATTTTCTGTACATTAGAAATTTATATTAATATTTCTTAAATGTTCATCATTAAAAAATTAAATTGCATTAAAAATGAATGATATTTCTCAAACTAATAGTTACAGAATAAAATAAAAACCCTACCTGAAGGAACCAGCAACCCAACTGGCAGAGTTGGTAGTATCAATTCTGTTATTGGGAATGGGCTGTGGAGCAGATATTTTAAGTGTTGGTGACTTTTCCCATGGTTTTAAATCTTCCTTAGCATACATAGGAGATGCACCATTAACATACGGGTTGACTTTCGTCTGGGGAGAGAAAAAAAAAATAAAAGAAGTTAATGAGCACCTAGAACAGTAACACATAGCTGGTACCTAATAAGTATTAGTTACATTATAATGAAGAGTAAAATCTTATGACAATAAGCCATCTAGTATTTTCAAATCATGTTCTTCTACAGTTTTGTGCCTTAGCCTACTCTCAAATCACATTGTTGACTATAACCGAATTATTATGAGCTTTGAGAATAATTTCTAGGGGAACTAGTTAGCATATTAAATCTCTACACAAATAGTAAACATGTAATAGTTGTACAAATAAGACATGAAGTAGTAATTTTAAAATTAATATCCATGGCTTGAGTACGAAACAAAATGAAAGTTTTGTATAAATGTCATATAACTCACTCTGATGTAAAGTACTGTGAATAAAATTAAAGTCAAATAATACTGACACCTTGAAAGGAACCCTAAAACTACTGCTATTGTAATACGTCAAGGAAGTTATTAAAATGGTATGTCTACTTCCAGGATAGATTCTTCTGTTATTGCAAATCACTCACAATATGCCCTGAGCCTTCCTTTAAACCTCAGTTGTCTTACAGAACAACCTTAGTGTGAATATAAATTCCCCCAAACTTCTATTCTATATTTTAAAAAAAATCAATCCTGCTGGGGTGAGGTTGCTCACACCTGTAATGCCAGCACTCTAGGAGGCTGAGGTGGATGGATTGCTTGAGTCCAGGAGTTCAAGACGAGCCTGAGCAACATGGCAAAACTCCATCTCTACCAAAAATATAAAAAAATTAGCTGGACGTGATGGTGCGCACCTATAATCCTAGCTACTCTGGAGGCTTAGATGGAAGAATCACCTAAGCCCAGGAAATCAAAGCTGCAGTGAGCTGATACTATACCACTGCACTACAGCCTGGGCAACCAGAGTGAGAGACCCTGTCCCCCCCACAAAAAAAAAAACATTAAATCAATCCTTGAGGCCTAAAAGACTCTAAGAAGAAAGGGTTAACTTCTGTTGTCTCATGAATTCCTAGGAATTCTGATATGTTTTGTGGATGCGTAGGGGTTAGGGAAAAGTGACTCTATCTCTATTCAGTTACACATTTTTCTCTAATAGGTTAACAACTACGGAATCAAATTTTAAGGAGTGTCTAAGAACTGTCCTCCCCAGAGTTGATCACGCTAGGAATCCTGCAGCTTAATGTGCTAGATTAGGAGAAGAACTCAATCATTTCCAAATTGTTTTGCTCCAGTTAATACCTTGGAGGAAAGAGACTGCAAAATTTGAAAGCAGGCTTATTTTTGAAATCATTTGCCTTGACAATTTTTAACTGATGTTAACTGACACTTCACAAGACAAATTTCAATAATTTAGCTATGAATATATTTTTTCAGTATGTCTGTACAGTATTATTATATTTTACATAACATATTTTAGTTGCAAAAAGATTAGAAATAACATCATAAAGGGCTTAAAACTGCCATTAAAATCTCTAAAACTAGAAATGTTATGCAAATTTAAGAAAACTAACACTATATTGTGTGATTCTTATATACCAACCTGGAGACTGTTTTAAAATTAGGGCAAAAATAAGGAAATATTAAAGATAAACTATCTATAAACCTAAAATCTGAAGGTAAGGAGTCAGCGCTTCAAAAAACAAACCTCAATCTTATCTGAATGAAATCCTGTGGTGAAATCAGGGGACTGTAAATCTCTAGGACTACCCACTCCTGCATAGCTTCCTTCAGAGTCTGATGTCAATAGTTCTAGAAGAGATTCCACAGAATTGGTCTTACCAGACTTTAATAATCCTAAAACATGAAATTAAAAAAAAATTAAACACATATGTATTAAACATATATGCATTACATTCAGTGAATCAGACAGCTAAAAACTTTCATTTATCCAGACTTAATAACATTCAAATTATATTTATGGTATAAAAATCTTAATAATTTAAGTTAACTGGAGAAAGAAATCAGTTTAAGTGAAAAACTGAAATGGAAGAGATTATAAAACAATAGTTTTATTCATTACAATCACACACCAACTGTGTAATGAACCTGAGGAAGATAGTTCTTTGGATCTGCTTTAAAAAGTGATTGAAAATATTTTTGTCCGCCTAAGAGACAAAGGAGAAAGGGAAAATAATTAAAGTCCAGACCTCTTTTCCTTTTCTCATCTGTCTCTTGGTACAGTGGTCTCTGCACCCAAGCGAGGAGGGTAGCTTCATTCTATCTGGGAGGAAACCTGTGGCCTTTTTGCCTCTCACTTAGCCAGCTGACTGACCCAATAGCAGAGGCTCCCACAGAAGACGACTGTGGCCTGTTTGAAGTGTGTTCTTCCCTGAAATCTCTGGCGATTCAGCTCGCTTGAAGCAAGAGGGTTGTTATGAAATGTATGTATCATTTCTTCTCTTAGGCAAGCTAAATGCCTGGCCTCATGCCACACCTGATATCCAGGTTCAAACTTTTGCTTAGATTCACATGTTCATTTCCGCACATTTCAAATTTATTAGAATCTAAATGAAGCACCAAAATAAGCTATAAAATAAAGATGTTATCTCAGTTGTAACTAAAAGTTGTATAATTGATTTAAAACCTACTGTCTCTTATACATTGTTCTCTTTAAAGTAAATCACCTTCACAAGCTAAATGTCCCTTTCATTGTTATCACTGCAATTTGGAAAGAACATTTAAACATTTTTTTCCACATAATCTTTTGAATTTTTTTTTTTTTTTTGAGACGGAGTGTCACTCTATTGCTCAAGCTGGAGTGCAGTGGCGTGATCTCAGCTCACTGCAATATCTGCCTCCAGGTTTCAGTGATTCTCCTGCCTCAGCCTCCCAAGTAGCTAGGATTACAGGCACGCACCATCACACCCGGCTAATTTTTTTTGTATTTTTACTAGAGATGGGGTTTCACCATATTGGCCAGGCTGGTCTGGAACTCCTGACTTTGTGGTCCGCCTGCCTTGGCCTCCCAAAGTGCTGGGATTACAGGCGGGAGGCATCACGTCTTGCCTCTTTTTGAATATTTTTGAGGCTGGCAAATTTTCAACTAAGAGAATACATCTAATATTAGAACACTTTCAAAAGTCAGTTAGAAATAAATCCAGAAAAAAAGAGGACAATTAATGTGGCCAACAATTACTTCTGGTCAAAAACAGTTTCGCCAAATGTCGTTTGTCTAACTTTAAGATCGACACAAACATTAAGCTATTACGCAACTGTCTTTGATGAAATTGGCATCATACTCAAATTTTCTTCCTTAACAGGTTTTTTTTGGCCTCCAATTAAATTTGACCTTTTAGTTATCTTTGACTACAGATATCTTGGCCACAGAAAGAACAGTACACCAGGAAAATATGGACCTGGAACCAAGAGAACAAATTTTATTTCTTTTGGTCACTACTTCAAATCACTTATGTTTTTTGAGCTTGTTTCCTTAGGTTTAAAGTAAGGGACATAAATTATTTCATTACTAATGTCACTTCTAGCTCTGAAATTCTAAGATTCTAACACAAATGGTAACAATAACATTATTTAAAACAAAGCAAATATCTGCTTTTCCCTAAGTCATTTAGGTGACTGGCAAATCATTACTTTCAAGACTGTCTATCCATTATTCATCCTTCCATCAATCCACCCCTGCCTCCTTCTAAACACTAATGGTAATTCATAAAACACAGAGAACACAAAATCACAGAATTTTTAATTTAGAAAAGTCCTAAGATACAGCTTTCCCATTTACTAGGTCTCCTGATTCCTATTTTCAGTGCTTCATAAATAAATTTTAGGCATATTAACTATCCTTTTTATATATTTATGTTACCTAAAACTATTCTTGACATTCTTTTGAGCTTTAGTGAACATATCAAGCATTTAATTTGAAGCATCTCAGTAAGCATAAAAAAAAATCCTTCTTCTTTGCCCTGCCTAACAGCTTTTTTTCCCAAAGGAACACAAAACAATGTACTCTTCTGTTTTTCAAAGTTGTTTGTATACAACTGATTGACTATGAAGTACTGTTGGTAGAAACTATACTACGTTATGTCTTAGTGCTATAGACAAGAGTAACCTACCATTTCTGAAAGCCATACTGTAGTCTCATAATTTTATAGTCACACTTCATGTTTTATCTAAAGAAACTACTAAAATGTATATAGTTTAATCTAGATCAGATGAATCTGGAATGTGAGACAATCTATAACACAACTGGACTGACCTTTTGGAAAACAGAAAACAAAAAACAAAAAAGTACAGGGGTACTATACTAAAGAGACTAAAGAGATACTAATAAGCAAAGACAATATGAACCTTGATAGAATACTATTTTTTTTGTTGTTAATGTTAAAAAAAAAAAAAAAAAAAAGACTATAAAAACATTTGTCAACAATTAGGAAAATGTGGATATGGAGTGTAATACTAGTTAACACTAATTAATGTCAATTGTCTTAGGTATGATAATGGTATCGTGGTTGTGTATAAGAGTATTCCCATCTTAAAAGATTCATATTCAAGTATTTACGGGAAAAGGATCATGCCTACAACTTATTCCAAGTGGAATAATTTTTTTTAAGTCTCTGTATTGTCTGTGTGTGTGTGTGTGTGTGTAACATATGGAGGAAAGAGCAGACAGTAAGCGACAAAGAGTCTGCAAGAAAATGCAAATGTGATGGGAAGTTAACAATAAATCTGAATAAACTGTACATAGGTGTTCGTGGTATTTTTCTTTCATCTTTTCAGTAAGTTAAATATTCTCAAAATAAAAAACTGGGGAAAAATATTTTAGAAAAACTACATAACCTGACCTTTACTTTCAAACAGGCTCACATAATGCCTAAATATATTTTATATTCTACTACCAGATTATAACCTCCTTATGCATACAAATGGCATCTTACTTGGAGTACTGACATATTTAAATTGAATCAACATGATAATAGTTATCTCTGTCATGTTTTGCCAACCTCTAAACCCCTATGCCACTGGAAAGAGTGGTCTTTCTAAAAACAAATCTCATCCAGTCACATCCTGTTTTAAATCATCAACGGCCACCCATAGCCTTTAGACTAAAACACAAATTCCTTAGTTTGGCATATAAGTCTCCAAAATCTGATCCTATCCAACATATCTCCTATACTGAACTATATACACAAGAAATGTGCAACTCTTTCTCTCACTACTAAGCTTGGGAATGCATTGCCCCCTTTGCTTAATATATCTATCTGCCTCCTTTTCTTAGATAACTTCATTCTTCAAGACCCAGCTCAGCACTGCTTTCCTCTAAGAGGACTTCCCTGATCTCAGATTGGTTTGGGTACCTCTTTTTGTGCTCCCAGAGCAAACTTCAACTGGAGTACTTATGATAAACTATCACTTTTGGTACCTCCATAAGGACTGTTTATTTCAGTAGCCCCAGCAGATGACATATATGAATAGAGACACAGAAGATTAGAACTGGAAATACATGCTCACTTTCCACGAACCTGTAGATGATGGACTCTGAATAATATCTGAAAGGTTATAACCTCCAGAACTATCTGAACGTTTACGTGGCTTCTTTTTAGCTTTAGTTTTTGCCTTCTTGAACATAGTTTCCCTAGGAAAAAGCAAATATACTTTCAGCAGAGTTTAGGGATGTAACTAAGATAAATGCACTTATTTAACCCAACATGTTTAACCTGAAGGCTACTTATTAAAATATTTATATTTTAAATTTGTTAGACCTACAGATATTAATTATGTATTTATTTTGTATTATACCAAAGTTAAGAATGAACATAAATATGTATTTCTTATGTCAGAATTTCTCAATTTCGTCTTCCAATACCAACACAAAAGCATCACATGCCCAAGATGAGAGTAAAGGGACACAGTAGAGAAAAGAAAGGAGGAGGGAAAAAGAAAAAAAAAAAAAAAAAAAAACAAGGAAACAGAGCTTACGAATGATTTTGTTCCATATTTATTTCTTCTTTCAAGAAGATATCTCCATCTTCTACTTCCAAATAGCTAATATCTGGTCCATCTTGATATGGTGTAATGACTCTTCTATCCATTGCTGGAATCTGCAGAATTGAAGATATCACTTTTCAAATACAAAATCTGTGAAGTTGTTTTTGTTTTTGTTTTTCCTTTTTGTGCAGACAGGGCTCTTGTCATGTTGGCCAGACTGGTTTGGAACACCTGGTCCCAAGCGAACCTCCCGTCTTGGCCTTCCAAAATGCTGGGATTCCAGGCATAAGCCACCACACCCAGCCTAAGGATGTTTTTTAAATTATGTAAGATATTCTATCTTTCATATTTGGTGACATTGACTAGAACAGCCTTAAATGCTCAATAACTTCCGAAATTTACAAGAGTGGGTTGAATTTTGATTCAATTTAATAAAAACTTTATTCCATAAACCTGCCAAAAAAAGAAACTTTAGAAAAAGCTCCACTTTATTATTAAACATAGAGTAATCCATTTCTTAAGGATCATATGAATTCATCTTTTTGTACTGTCCTGACCTTTGGTAAATAACAGAAGACTCACTCTGAAGCTTTCAGTAACTTTCATTTATAAATAAATTAATAAATATTAACTTTATTATTAAATATCTTGAATTTTGATTATCATACTTATCTGTGAGATCTGTAAAGGAATCCTATATCCTCAGTTTTAAAAGATCTTAATGTACTTGAAGTCATTAGGAAACTATTCCATTGATAAGTCTAACCTAATATACTGCTTAAGCTGGTAATATTATAGCCACAAAAAAATTAAAACATAAACCTTACCATTTTCCGGTAAAACTCAGAAAGATCCTTCAAAACCCCATCACTTAAAACATCAAGAGACCTAAAATAAAGGATACAAAATTCTATCTTAAGATTGAAGTTACTTGATAACCGTCAAGATGTTCACATATGTAGATATTTCATATTGCCAGATAAGTAACAAAGTTGTTTTTTAAGCATTATATATAGCAGTTGCTACAAACTTGGAAATAGATGTGGTTATATATTACGTATTTCAAATAAACAGCAAAGCAAACATATTACACAAATATCTTGAATAAAACTCAAGCAACGTTTTTTTTGGGGGGGGCAGGGGGACAGTCTCACTCTGTCATCCAGGCTGGAGTGCAGTGGTGCAATCTCAGCTCACTGCAACTGCTGCCTCCTGAGTTCAAGTGATTCTTCTGCCTCAGCCTCCCAAGTGGCTAAGACTACCAGGCACACACCACCACACCTGGCTAATGTTTGTATTTTTATTAGAGATAGGGTTTTCACCATCTTGGCCAGGCCAGTCTTGAACTCCTGACCTCAGATGATCCACCTGCCTCAGCCTCCCAAAGTGCTGGGATTACAAGCATAAGCCACCACACGCGGCCTCAAGCAACTATTATAAATTAATGTACAAAGAATCTTCTCTACTTGAGAAAGTTTTCATAAAAATCAACTTAAATGAATCTATGTAATGCTTTTAGAACACTGTCTAGCATACAGTTAATAGTCATTACTATGAAAGTAAAATATAAAAACAAACTACACAATGAAGCTTTAAAATAAAAACCAACACCAGGAACTCTAATCTCAAACTTCCGTATTCTCCTGTTCTCGTCAATGATTTTATAGCAAGTAAAATACTCTGACCTTATATTTTTTAAAAAGTATAAATTTATTTCATTTTAAAAAGATCACTGTTAAAAACTTTCAAAAGTTTTCAAGAGCTCTCTAATTCTAAAATGTACATAACTTCTAAATCATCAGCATTTATCAAATTCTTTCCATCCAGGTAAACATCATTGTTCACATTTAAATCACTAATAATATCTGCTATTATATATAAATATCTCCTTTTGCAACAATCATACAATATATGTACCTTACTTACCTTGCTTCAAGTAAAGCTGCCATATTCAATCCTATAAACTGCAAACAAGACAGTTTCAACTGTTTTGCATTATACATTGCTGCAAATTCCAGTAGCATAGCAGCATTCTTCAGGGTAACTACAAAGAAAGACAAGATTTGCAAAATTAGATAAAAGGCACATTACCACAGCAAAATAAAATACATTTATGTCTAAAGCTCTAAGATTTGAACATCTGGAATAAAGAAAAAAAAATTCTTGCCAAAAATAAGTCAATTCTGGGGCAAATATGTAACTCTTCCATCCCAATATGCCAAAATAATTTCAAAAGATTGGCTATGAGGAAAAATAAGCTCACACACAAGAATATTCTAAGCAAAACAAAATACAGAAGGGGCATAGTGCCACCCAAAAGCAAACACATAAGAACTGACAATCTTCCACCTAACATTTTCTGAATATTATTAAAAAGCTTTCATTAATGAACAACTTTCCTTTTCATTTACATAGCAGTTATTCCCTCTTCCATAAAACTAAAAAAGATATAAAACTAAGAAAAACTGATGAAATAATTCTATAAAATATATTAACATTGAGTTATCTATCAGAATTTATGTGGGTATATTTATATATATATATGAAGTATATAAATATATACATATTTTGAAAATATGTACATCACAATCATACCATAATATTTTTCATGCCAGTGAAAAATCTGATATACTGTGCAAAAGATTCTGGATTTAGTTACAATCCTAGTAATATTATATATAAAGTACCCATTTTCCTAGAGACTCTCCCAGAATATTCTACCTATGTAACAGGTAACTTCCAGCTTCCTGTTCCCTCCACTATTTTTCTTTATTACTCTATCAGTACCAGCCAATAGGGGAACACAGCTGTTTTCTACATCTGGCTTCTTGCATTTCTTTTTCTTTCTCCCCTGTAATTCTATCAAAAGTTGCAACTGCTGCAGTCAATAATGGTCTCTGTCTCACTCCTGACCAACCTACATTTTCAACTAATGATGAACACAGAAATGGAAGGAATGATAAAGTCAGATCATATAAAAACTTCTTTAGAGTTGTTCACTTGGGAACAAGTATCCACATATTCCTAATAGTCAGAGACCAAAGAAGTGGTAGCCTTCTTTTCCTAGGTTCTAGGAACATCAAGGAATTAATAAAAGCAACTGTGCAAGCAGAGCCATGAAAGAACATTGAGGAAGAAAAACTGTACAAGTATAAAATACCACTTATATGTACGTCTTATACCTGTTGTATGCTGTGTCCTTTATTTTAAAATATTTTTCTTTTGTTGTTTAAAAGATCAGGGCTGTTGCTCTCTATTTAATAACCAAGGAGTAGACAGTCCATAGAGCTCAAGAAAAGTGAGAACTAAAATGCCAAAGCCAAGACAAACTCCTAGCAAGAATGAACTAGAAAAAAACTGACAGGAATTCCCTTTACACTTCCTGAAGTAGCAATGAAGCAGAACAGATAGAAGATTAGAAAGCCAGAAAGGCTGTCATGTGGAAGCTAAGGAAAGTTAACCTTTACTCTAGAGTAAGCAATTATAAATATGTAAACAGGGGAAGACGTAACTACCTCCTTAAAGAAACAGAAGTAGACAGGATTTGCATTTAAAACACTACTGTGACACTACACAGAAGGAACAGATAACAGTGACCTCAACTGCATAGTGACAGTAAGAACCCAAAGGTAGGCGAAATGTGACCATCACAGTTAAGAGGAGTAAGTTTTGACAGCTGAATGAATTTGAGTGTCAGGACCAAAATAACAAAGAAAAACTAATTTTGGATTTCAAAGCAGAGTGTCCAGGAGGACAGCCATGAAATTAACTAAAATAATGAAGAGAGTAAGAAAGAAGAGTTCAAGAAAAAAAGAGATGTGCTTTGTTCAGATATATAATGGGAAAGTTAAATTTTAAAAATCGTTGCAAATAGTAGAAAATGGGTAGCTAAAAACACCTAAAGGCAAGATCAGGGCAAGAGTACGAAAATTTCACTTTCAAACTCTCACCCTGGAAATTAGCAAATAAACTTGACACCATCTTTATTCTTCAAGGTTTTATGACATTTCAGTAAAAATATTACATTTCAATTCTAAGTCGTATATACTTTCACATATTTCTACAATAAAAGTTCACTTACAAATGATGGCATGTAGTAATTTACATATTTTGGCAGGTTTTCATGGTACCCAAAAAATGGTCTATTTTACCATACATGGAATCATAAAGTCAATAAAGTAAAGTAATCCTTGATGAACCTGAAAACATACTAATACTCAAATTCAAAATTACTCACGTTTTTCAGTTAATGCTACTTCACAAATCTCTTTCAACCGGGTTATGAGAAGTTGATCAGCCACCACAAGAACACTACAAATAAAATCTACATTTTGAGATTCTAAAAAGAAGAAGAAAGCACACATCACTCTTTCTTTGCATACATTATATCTGGAAAAAAAAATTTGAAGTAATGAGGACACTAGAAAAGAAATTTAAGATTATTTTCTAAATGTTGAAAGAGCAACTATAATAAAAAGTAAATACATCAAAATATATTTCTACCTTTTAGGTAGAAAGCTGACAAAATTACACCAAAATGTCTTGGTCTCACACTAGGACCACAAAATGGCCAACTAAAGTTGATCATTTCAGTCTAGAAGGCTACGAGAATGCCTGACTTGTTTATAATCTCCCATGTTGTTAGAAAAACACTTCTCAAACTAATACAAAGAGGGAAAACTCAAATCTCAGCATCATACTTAATATATATAGGGTGGGGAAATAATGCTCTTATGCTTTCTTATTTAAAATAAAATTTGTCGTCTAAGAGTGCTTTTTTGTAACTATAGGAGTTCCTTAATTTAAAACAACTTTGTTGGGCCAGGTGCAGTGGCTCATGCCTGTAAACTCAGCACTACGGGAGGTGGAGGCAGATGTACCACTTAAGACCAGGAGTTTGAGACCAGTCTGGCCAACACGGTGAACACATCTCTACTAACAATACAAATATTGGCTAGGTGTGGTGGCACATGCCTGTAGTCCCAGTTACTGGGGAGGCTGAGGCATGAGAATTGCTTGAATATGGGAGGCAGAGGTTGCAATGAGCCGAGATCACACCACTGCACTCCAGAATGGGCAACACAGTGAGACACCATCTCAAAAAAATAAAAAATAATAAAAAATAAAACAACTTTCTTGGTCCTAAGTACTACTAATGGCTTTTTACCCCTGAGCCACTGCCAAAATAACATAAATTGAAAGAAAAAAATAACAACAACAGAGAAAGAGAAGAAAGGGAAAAAAAGATTAACAAGAAAAAAATCTGAAATAGAAAAGAGCTTTAAAATACAAGGCAAAGATGAAGTCACTAGGAATGACAGACTAAGAACTTGTAATTCTCTCCTCTAAAAAAAAAAAAAAAAACAGTAAGACAACTGTGGAAAATTGTCATAATCAACTTTGTCAGAATTCTGAAATCAGCCAAAAGCTTATAATAATCTAGGAAGTGTTTACTTAAGAAAAGCAATTGAATCTTGTTAAGAACAGTGGGATCTGGGACACTGCAGCCTTTCCTATTCAGATCTTCCTCTCCCCTCCTCCACAGCAGTACTGAAAACCAACAGCTCCATAATCATAGTGAATCACATTGACAGCCTAGTAGCCACAGAAGAAGACAGAACAGTTGTAGAGCAATAGTATCCTTATTTGACCTGTCTGCTAGTTCCCGGAAAATCCCACTAGAATGCTTATCTTTATTTGACCTGACTCAAAGCTTGCCCAGTGACAACAGCCTTTTATCTGGGGGCAAACAATTAGCAGTAAGTAAAGTAAAGATATAGAATTAGTGATCAAAAAACTTCTACAAAGAAGACTCCAAGACTAGATGGCTTAATTGGTTAATCTGACTGAATATTTAAAGATGAATAATATAATTGATGCATTATTACAAGATAAATTAATACAATTCTCCACAAACTCTTCAAAAAGTAGAAGATGAAGAACACTTTCCAACTTAGACAAGGAGGCCAATATTATGCTGATACTAAAAACAGACAGGGACATCACAGGAAAACTAAACCAATATCCCTTACAATTAAAGATGTGAAAATCCTCAAAAAATGCTACAAAACTAAATCCAGTAACATATAATAAGGAATTATATAATATGACCTAGCAGAATAAATCCAAAATGAAAGGATGATTCAACATATGAAAAATCAATCAATATAATACACAAAAATAAAGCATAATAAACACATGACCATCTTAAGAAACAGAAAAACATTTGACAAAAATCCCACATCCTTTCATGATAAAAACACTCAATAAACCAGGAATAGAAATAATCTTCTTCAACCTGATAAATGGCAACAACAAAAAACCCACAAGTAAAAAGGCTGAATGCTTTTTCCTAAGATCAGAAACAAGACAAGGATGACCACTGTTGCCACTTCTATTCAACTGAGTACTAGAGATTCATCTAATCAGGGCAATTAAGCAAGAAAAAGAAATAAAGCACACCCAAATTGGAAAGGCATACGTAAAACCATCTCCATTTGCAGATGACATGATATTGCATATAGAAAATCCTAAGGAATCCACTAAAAAAACTACGAGAATTAGTGAACAAGTTCAGCAAGGTTGCAGGATATAAGATCAATATACAAAAATCAATTGTAATTCTAAACACCAGCAAAGGACAATCCAAAAATAAAATTTAAAAAAGTTCCATTTAAAATGGCATTAAAAATTCTTAATAATTTTAACTAAGAAAGAGCAAGGTTTGTACACTGAAAACTACATAAATCATTAAAAGAAATAAAAGACTTAAATAAATAGACAAATAAATGGAAAGACAGCCAGTGTTAATGGATTATAAGACTTAAATATTAAAATGGCAATAATCCCCAAGCTGATCTACAAATTGAATGTGATTCGTATTAAAATCCCAGCTGCCTTTGTTGCAGAAATTGGCAAACTAATCCTAAAATTCACATGAAAATTCAAGAAACCCAAAATAGCCAATACAATCTTGAAATAGCAGAACATAGTAAGAAAACATACATTTCCCAATTTCACAACTTACAACAATGGTAATCAAGAGAGTGCTATATTGGCATAAACAGAGTTCACTGAAATAGAATTGAAGAGTACAGAAAAAAAACTTTAAATTTATTGTCAGCTGATTTTTGACAAAGGTGCTAAAACAATTCAATGGGAAAACAAACATATTTTCAACAAATGGTACTGAAAAAATAGGACATACAGATGTAAAAGAATAAACTTGGACCCATACCTCACAACAAATGCAAAAATTAACTTAATAAGAATGGTGGTTACTAGAGGACAGGGGATTAGGGTAATGGTGAGATACTGGTCAAAGAGTACAAAATTACAGTTATAAGATGAATGAATAGGATCTAGACCTTATATACAGCATGGTGACTACACTGATACTAATGTACTGCATACTTGAGATTTGCTGAAAGACTAGATCTCAAGTACTTTCACCACAAAAAAAAAAAGGTAACTATGTGAGGTGATGGATATGCTAATTAGCTTGATTGTGGTAATTATCTCTCTCTATATAAACATAGATATTATATATATATCTCAAAGCATCATGTTATACACAGTGACTATACATAATCTTTACTTGTTAATTACACCTTAATAAGACTAGGGGGAGAAATTAACTCAAAATGGACCAAAGACCTACATGTGAGAGACAGAACTATAAAACTCTTAGGAGAAAACATATAGGGTAATCATCATGACCTTGGATTTGACAATGAATTCCTAGATATGACACCAAAACATAAGTAACAAGTCAACATAGATAATTTGGGTATCATCAAATGCCTGTAATCCCAGCACTTTGGGAGGCTGAGGCAGGAGGATCACTTGAGCCAGGAGTTCCAGACCAGCCTGGGAAATATAGGGAGGCTCCGTCTCTACAAAAACTGTTTATAAATTAACCAGGCATGGTGGTGCACAGCTGTAGTCCCAGTTACTTGGGATGCTGAGGTGGGAAGGATCACTTAAGCTCAGGAGGCCAATGCTGCAGTGAGCCATGACCATGCCACTGCACTCCAGCTTGGCCAATGGAATAAGACCCTGTCTCAAAAATAAAATAAAAATAAAAGTTTTTGTGTTTTAAAGGACACTTTATCAAGGAAATGAAAACAAGCCAGAGGAGAGAAAACATTCGCAAATCATATATCCCATAAGGGACTAATATCCAGACTATACAAAGAACTCTTGCAGCATCTTAAAAAAACAAATAATTGAGAAAAAAAAGTGTTCAAAGGACGTGAGTATGTATCCAAAGAAGATATGCAAATGACCAAAAAGCATATGAAAAGATGTTCAACATCATGAGTCATTAGTGAAATACAAATCAAAACCACAATGTTGTATAGCTTCACACCCATTAGGATGGCTATAATAAAAAAAGTTGATATATAAGTGTTGGCAAGGATATGGAGAAACTGGAACCCTCACACTGTCAGTGGTAAAGTTAAATGGTACAGCTAGCCACTGTGCAGTTTGGCAGTTCCTAAAAAATTAAACATGTGACCCAGCATTTCCGCTTCTAGGTATATGCCCAAGAGAAATGAAAACATAGGCCCACACAAAAACAGGCATGAGTGTTCACAGCAGCATGATTCCTAATAGACAAGAGGTAAAAACAACCCCAACATCCATCAACTGAAGAATAAATGTGTTATATCCACATAATAAATATTACTTGGCAATAAAAAAGAATGAAGTGTTGGTACCTGCTACAACACGGAAAAAATTTTAAAACATCATATACATACAAAAGGCCGCATGTTGTTTGATTACATTTATATGAAATGTCCAGAATAGGCAAATCCATAGAGACAGAAAACATAACAGGGGTTTTCTAGGGACTGGGGATAAGAGAGAGTGGAAAGTGTCTGCTAATGGGTACAAGGTATCTTTCTGGGGTGATGAAAATGTTCTAGAATTATATAGTGATGATAGTTGCACAAATTTGTAAACATACTAAAAACTACTTATTGTATGCTTTAAAAGTATAAGTTTTATCATGCAAATAATTTCTCGATTCTTAAAAAGAAATGAAAGAAGTAGAGAAAAACATACCATGTCTCAGTTATCTTACTCTTAAGTATACAAATCTTCAGAAATCTTGTCCTCGGTTAAACTCTATCTCCTTTACAAGACTACCCAGATTTCCTAGGCAGACTCAGAGGCTAGCTTCTTAAAAATGCACCAGCTTTTTAGAGAATTACTCTGTTGGATTATATTTGTTTTCTATACGTTTGTCTTCTCCACTAAATTGAGTTTCTTGAACATAGAAAAAGGTCTATTCACTTTTTTATAATCCCCAATATACAGCTGGGGTTAAAAAAACTAATGGAATATGACAGAACATCCGGTACCACTCCAATGACTAAACATACTTTGTAACTAAAAGTTAGTGTTTTGCCTAACAAAGTATATAAATCACCTCTCTTCATAAATTTTGGTAAAATTTTTAATCTGTTTCTTTCAAGATGTGTAACCACAAAGGGGAAAAACAAGTAAGAAAGAACTTATCCAAGTATTTGTCAAAACTATCCCTGTTGTCAATTCATTCACCTCCATCATAGAAGTAGTTGGAAATTGAACTGCTAAATCTAATTTCAACCATCACATACAATTCCTTTTTTTTTTTTTTAATGAAACGCTTCACAAATTTGCATGTCATCCTTGTACAGGGGCCATGTAATCTCTGTATCATTCCAGTTTTAGTATACTTGCTGCCGAAGTGAGCACTAATTCTCAAAGAGTTCATTTCCACACGGGTATTGAAAACCTTCTTTTTCTGCTCCTCTACTATTAGCAATCATTCCTATTGCTTATTCTAAATTAAGCCTTTATTGGCCAGGCATAGTGGCTCATGCTATAATCCTAGCACTTTGGAAGACTGAGGTGGAATAATCCCTTGAGCCTACGAGTTTGAGACCAGCCTGGGCAACATAGTAAGACCCTGGTCTCCACAAATAATAAAAAATAAATTAAATATTTTAAAAATAAAACAAATTAAGCCTTTATTGATGGCTTTTGTTCATTAGAAATTAAGATTCATGTTGATTTTACCATTATTCCATTATATCTGAAGTATCTACAATGTCCTAACTCTTATTAATACCTTTTATCACCACAGCTTCATCAGTATAGAGGTAGTCCAAAATAACTTTTAATATATCAGAATGTATTGGCATTTCCAGAGCTGCACAACTGGAAGCCTAAATAAAATAAGACAAAATAAAGTAAAATAATTCATTGTAAACAATAAAATATTACATTCTAATTTGGGTTATTGGTACAAAACACTCTGAACAGGAAATCACATCAAATGCAAAAGAACATAAAATTTACAAAACACATGACTAAAATAATATTAAATTTAATTTTAAAACACAACATGAAAAAGGAACAAAAAATTCAGAAAACAAGAAACACAGTGGTGTTCCTAGTACATTTCTAAATAATAACAGGGAAATTTTTATTTAAGTAGCTTCTTGGCAATAATTTTAAATTCTAAGAGTTGCTATTTTCCAGCAGCCTCAAGCATAAATAAAGTTTAATATAAATGAAGAACTGAACTAAAATATCGAGTTCTCATTTTGAATTTCTTTACTACATAATTTCCACAAAATATAAAGAAACATAGTTACCAACCTAGGCGCTTTTTACTTAAATCTTACCTCAATCCATGAGCTACTCAGCATACTATGAAAATATTCTAAAAGAAAAAAAAAAAAAGAGTTCAATGCAATAAGAATAGTGAAACAATAATAGAGCAAATAAATTAGCAGCTTTAAAAAGTACACCTACCAAGTCTAGCACAAAGAACACATTTATGACAAGGAAATTCCTTTCCATCCACTGATTTCATGGTCACGTCACACAGAAATGAACTGGAAGAAAATGTTTAATTGAAGCAAGTGCAATTTCTTTACATATTTAATGAAAAAGATTATAGGATTTGGCTTAACTTTCAATTTTCACTTAAAGGTGGCAGAGAATAAATAACTTGCAGGAATACATACAATAAAATACTTCCTCTTCTTCCACCTTAGGGAAGGTAAGGGCCTTAAAGACAGTATTTGAAAAGGGAGTCAAATACAAATATTCAAAAAGTATTTTTCTGATTTTCCTTTTTTTCTAATTTCAGACAAACTGTTAATAACACTAAGTGATATCATATTTAAGTCTCTGTAATTCACTTATTTGTAGTAGCTAATCTGGGCCAACTACAGTTGAAACAACTCCACAGTTTATCCTTCTCCAAAATCTTTCCACTTACACAGAAAGTATGAATAGCTAAAAGCAAAACTTTTTTTCTTTGAGACGGAGTCTTGTTCTGTCACCCAGGCTGGAGTGCGATGGCGCAATCTTGGCTCACTGCAACCTCCGCCTCCCAAGTCCAAGCAACTTTCCTGCCTCAGCCTCCTGAGTAGCCGGGATCACAGGCACTTGCCACTATGCCTGGCTAATTTTTGTATTTTCTTAGTAGAGAGAGGGTTTCACCATGTTAATCAGGCTGGTCTCAAACTCTCGACCTCAGGTGATCCACCCGCCTCGGCCCTCTCAAAGGGCTGAGATTACAGGCGTGAGCCACCACGCCAGGCCCTAAAAATAAAACTTTTTTTTCTTTTTTTTTTTTTTTTTTGAGACGGAGTCTTGCTCTGTCACCCAGGCTGGAGTGCAGTGGCTGGATCTCAGCTCACTGCAAGCTCCGCCTCCCGGGTTGCGCCATTCTCCTGCCTCAGCCTCCCGAGTAGCTGGGACCACAGGCGCCCGCCACCTCGCCTGGCTAGTTTTTTGTATTTTTTAGTAGAGACGGGGTTTCACTGTGTTAGCCAGGATGGTCTCGATCTCCTGACCTCGTGATCCGCCCGCCTCGGCCTCCCAAAGTGCTGGGATTACAGGCTTGAGCCACCGCGCCCGGCAAAATAAAACTTTTTAACAATATATTTAGAATAGTATATTTATTATTAAACATTTTTTATACTAAAGGAAATAATCATAATGATGAAGAGATATAATTAATTTGGTTTGAGGGCTCACAACATTTCCTAACTATAACAAGGCACAAAATTCAGGCAAGAAAAAATAAAAATTAAAAGTTCCTCTCTCTATTAGAAAGTCATCAGAAAGAAAAAACTCCTTTGATGTCTTCAGCAGTTAGTATTTTATCAATTTACTTCAACAGCTCCCCAACATTTCCAAAAATGCAGAATACTAGAAAAGGTAAGAGGGTATCTACCTATACATTTTGCTTCATATGTGGGTAAGCAGAGATCTATTTCCACACTTAAATGCCAAAATCTAGAGATGAAATGTTAATCTTCCTTTCCTTACTTACCATTTTTTCTGACTTAGCTTCAGTTTATTACCAGTTTTCTTGGCAATGACATTAATTTTTTCATTTTCAAATTTGACTCCATCTAACCTATCAAGGAGAGATAAAAATTAACAATTGATATATATAATTCCCTTACAAAAATAAACGTACAACAAAAAATCCAACAAATTAGCTTACACCTAAATATAATACTATATCCTAAAGTATCTCAACAAACCCCTACTCTGAGATAAAGAAGTATCATACTTTTTCTTCTATTTTAGTTAGAATTCAAAATAGATTAAATATTACTGACAAAAGACAATCAAAGCCATAGCACAAAGTTTTTCTTTTTTTTTTTTTTTTTTTTTTGAGATGAAGTCTCGCTGTGTCACCCAGGCTGGAGTGGGGTGGTGTGATCTCAGCTCACTGCAACCACCACCTCCCAGGTTCACGTAAATCTCCTCCCTCAGCTTCCCCAGTAAGTGGGACAACAGGCATTTACCACCATGCGGGGCTAATTTTTGTAATTTTTTGTAGAGACGGGGTTTTGCCATGTCGGCCAGGCTGGTGTCAAACTCCTGACCTCAGGTGATCTGCCCACCTCAGCCTCCCAAAGTGCTGGGATTACAGGTGTGAGCCACCGCGCCCAGCCCCTTCATTACTTCTAAACAGAAAACATGATACAGCCCCCTCCTCTGTTCCCACCCTACAACTAAGGTTTAACTGCCACAAGCAACATAAATACCTTAAAAAGAGAGAGAATTTCAAATAATCTGATTCATAATATGATACTATGGTATTAGGCAATGTAAATATGATAAAACCATACCAACAATATGAGATAAATATTATCTTTCCCATTTCTTATATTGAGAAACTGAGGTAAAAGAAAGAAAATTGTCCCAGCCAGGAATAATAAAGCTAAGAGACATGTATGTCTAACTTGAAAGACCTTTCCAGCATACCACACTGCCTGCCACTCCAGATCCCTGTTACATACACAAACCAGAGTTCAAACCCACCAACAGCTTTCCCATACATTAATGTAATCCAACCAAACCAGAGTTCAAACCCAACAACAGCTTTCCCATCCATTAATGTAATCCAAGAAGTCCCAGAGATAGCTCTGCCAGCAAATGTAGGAAAGACACATCCATGTACTTCCCCCAAAACAGGAGGGGTAGGGAGAAAGGGAGAGAGAGGAAGAGGAGAGAAAAGAGAAGAGAAGGGGATGGAACAAGTGAGAGGTGACTGCGGGAGGGGAAAGAAAAGAAAAGCAAGGAAAAAAGGGTGGGAAATTTTTTAAAGGAGGACTGAATGACGTACAGGAACAGATATAAAGGAGAAATCATACCTACTACTCAAATTAATGAAGCCAAATTTCTTTGCAACAGTTTGCAACATTCTTACAGGATCATCTCCCATAATATTTTGTCCTTTTTTACAAGATTTAGGTTTGCTTTTCTGCCTTTCACTAACTGTTTGAGCTTGATTACTTTTGTAAACTTCAAATGCAGACTTCTGGTTATCATCTTCATGGAAATTCACTTCATTCAAATGAGAATTCAGAGTTCCCTGATATTCTTCTGGGTTTTTGTTTAAGTGTATTCTTGGTTTGAAGCCATGAGTTAAAAAGTCACAAGTATCTGTGTATATAAATTGTAAAAGGTATTCAAACATGTCAGGATGAACCTTCTCTACCACAAAGAGATGGCACCCTGCAGAATCTTCATCTTTCCGGTAAATATCTGTAAATTCTGAAGTACTGCCATCTGAAAGAAACAATTTCTGAAAAAAATCAGAACGCACTGCCAAAATATATTTGTGTGCAGGGAAGAGTCTATTGCCAACTTGAAATGTCACATCATGAATGCTGTCCATTTCATCTGTTTCCCTCAACAGTTTGCCAAACTCTTCAAAAAAGGATGATGAGGACACAGCTGGAATTTCATAAAGGCTAGAAACAAGATAAAAACAAATTATGCTTCAAAAAAAATGAAGGAAATCCTTTTCCATACCTAGCCAATTTTCCTTTAAAATGCAATTTTTTAAACAGTATTTAGAAAATTTTAAATTTGGCATTTCCTAAAATACAGGAATATTGCACAAAGCTCTAGATACTGTATCATCCTTTAATTTGTTTTCTATTCCTTTTTATATTTATATTCTATTCTTCTCTCAAATTAAAATGATAAGAACTTGGCTGGGTGCGGTGGCTCAAGCCTGTAATCCCAGCACTTTGGGAGGCCGAGACGGGTGGATCACGAGGTCAGGAGATTGAGACCATCCTGGCTAACATGGTGAGACCCCGTCTCTACTAAAAAATACAAAAAAAAAACTAGCTGGGCGTGGTGGCGAGCGCCTGTAGTCCCAGCTACTTGGGAGGCTGAGGCAGGAGAATGGCGTGGACCAGGGAGGCGGAGCTTGCAGTGAGCTGAGATCCGGCCACTGCACTCCAGCCTGGGCTACAGAGCAAGACTCCGTCTCAAAAAAAAAAAAAATGATAAGAACTAAGTTGTCCGTATCCCTGGTTCTTACAGTACTATGGGAATGCAATTACACTGTCCCAACCAACATTTCACCCTTCTCAGTAGGAAGACCAACCCTCCTGTGGTTTGCTTTGGATTGAAAAGTTTCTCAGGAGATGAGACTTTCAACGCTAAAACTGGGGCAGGCCTGGGCAAACCAGGATGGATGATCACCCTACTTGCAGAATTTCCTCCCTCTTCAACAGTACCCTTGATGTTTATCTTAACCTGATACCTCTCTGTTAATGTGACTTAGGAGATTTGCACTGGGATTTACAGACGGCGCCACAACACTTCTTTTGCCAATTCTCATCATATTCAAGGGTCAGAAATTTTTGCAAACTGCCTAAGAAATATTTATAATACATTTTTCAGAATCTGAGAACCTAGGGTACATCATAAAGTATGAAAGACAAGTCAGGCAGGGTGCGGTGGCTCATACCTGTAATCCTAGCACTTTGGGAGGCCGAGGCTGGCAGATCACCTGAGGTCAGGTGGTCAAGACCAGCCTGGCCAACATGGCGAAACCCCATCTCTATTAAAAATACAAAAATTAAGTTGGGTTTTGTGGCAGGCAACTGTAATCCCAACTACTTGGGAGACTGAGGCAGGAGAATCGCTTCAATCTGAGAGGTAGAGGTTAGAGTGAGCCAAGATTGTGCCACTGCACTCTAGCCTGGGCAACAGAGCAAGACTCCGTCTTAAAAAAACTAAAAAAATAAACTTTGCGAGTGCATGTATAGATATTTTCAATATTTTCAATAAATGTCAGTTTACAAACTAAAGGAAATATTCATCACTCTGAGGATAACAAATTCTACCTCTGGCTTACCCTGTAAACATGATTATGTCTAAGGTCTCTATAGGTCTTGGCAACAGCTCTTCAATTAAATTTGCACCAGGAGCTACTGAAAGCAAGAAAATTCAGTGATTGTTCCTTCTAAAAAGTGAAATTTAATATATACAAGTATACCTTGTTTTAGGATCTGACTGCAGGATTGCAAAGTTGCATCCACTTGGATCTGTGCTGACACTAACAGCTCTATGTGCAAAGGTAAGTTTCTCAAGTCGAATTCTTTCATACACACTATTTATATCAGAGACATAAGACACATCTGATGAGGAATTGTGAAGGTTTGATAAAATCTCTGTTAAAAAAAAAAAACTACCATTAATCAAGGCTTTACTGAAACCACTAAAATGATTGAGAAGTAAATGGAATAGAAAAGCAGTTAGAAAACTATGGAAATCTTTTTCATATATATTCAGTGTTTTTGAAGAACTACATCCTCTCTTCAACACATTTTGCACTGAATATATTGGTTGTATTATATAGGAAATTTTTGGTGGATCGATTCTAAAATATCCATGATTCCATCTCTTTCAACAAACACATCCTCCATACTGCAACCGAAGTTACCCTTCTAAAAAGCAAATCTAGTGTCATACTAGCTTTTAAAATTCAACTTAAACTTCCTGTTGCCCAAAGGGAAAAAAATTCTCCAACTTGGATTAAAAATATATAAATCTAGTGTCTTCATAATCTGCTTGTTTATTTGCTTCCTGCCTTTCTCTTCCCCCTTTCTTGCATGTATTCAGAAAATATGTGAGTGACCAAACAGGGCTACTGTGGTATCATCAGTCTGGTGATATAGTAATGAAGAAGACAGACATGTTCCTGCTCTCATAGAGTACACAATCTAGCAGGGAAGATAGACATTACACAAATTATTATATCATTGCAAGTAAAATCAAGGTTATGAAGGCAAAGGATACAGTGCTTCCACAAAGATATGAAATTTACATGAATGAAATGATTCTGGCTGTAGTGTGAAGAATGTTTAAGGTAAACAAAGAATAGATATAAAGAGGCCATTTAAGGAATTACTGTAAATCCAGGAAAAGAATTAAAAGATGATATAGACTAGGTTGTAGCAATGAATCTGTAAAAAAGTGGAAAGATATAAGAAACATTTGAGAAAGAGAACAAAACTTGATGACTGATTAATTCTAGCGTAAGGGAAATCTGAGTGTCAAAGATAATAATTTACTGAAATAGAAAACACTGAGAAGCAGAAGTTGGAGCATGAGATCATGAATTCAGTTTCAGATCACTAAATATGTCTGACACACTTCTAAAGACTTCCATACGTTGAACCTATGTTCTAGTTACTCTCACAAATTAATCCATTTTAGTCATATGGGGCTTTACTAATCTTCCTCTGACACTCAGTCATTCCAATTTCTATGCTCTCAAGAAACTTACTATGTGGATATTAACATTAGTCTCAGTGAACTGCAAGTATTTATATACATGTCTATTGCCCCTACAAGCCTATGAGTGCCTCAGAATAGAGGCCCATTTTATATATTTTTGCATCTTTAAAATTTTCCCCTATATCTGGCACATAGTAAATATATATTAAATGTTTACAGACTTGAATAATCTATAAAGAAATAAAAGAAATACAACTAAATCATTAAACTTTACGAAAGTCATTTCTCTGTGGCTTTATGATTTTGAAGAACACATTTATAATTTTCTGAGTAATTATAAACATTCTTGATTTGGTTTTGGCACACGATAACTGAGTTATTCATACAACAGGTGATTTAATGAGTGACTACAATGTGCCAGGAAATATGCCAAAGGCTAAGGATATAGAAGAATATTCATGGCCCTTGCCATCACTAACCTTACACTACAATTGGAAACAGGCATTAAAAAAACTAATCACAAAGATAAATACATAAAGGTAAAACCTAATAATACTTGTCAGTTGAACCTAATACTTGTCAAATTAAAGGATAATTGAAACGTACTTTTACGTATCGTTCACATATATGAACTGACCTTTCTTTTCAGAACTCTTTCTTTTTTCTTCAAACCATCTCCCTCTAAATCCTTCTCCATCTTGCGTAACAAACAGAATTTCATTTTTATTTAAAGCAATATCAGAAATGAAGACCTGACGTGGATAGGCCCATCGACACTGCTTCATAGAACTGTTGACTGATCTCCAGCAAAACACCTAAAACAAAACCAAATCATATTGAAATATAAAGCAAGTAGCATTTGACCAACCAAAACCTTAAATCAAGATACCAAGAGACAATGCTGTTAAAATAAAAGCTCTCATTAGTATGTTTCAATGTTCATTCTTCCACAGAAAAGACAAATACTATAATAAAAATCAAGATGATTTTAAAGAAATATCTTTCAGAAAAGTATATTAAGCAAGCCTGAAGCATTAGAAATTATTTCAAAGGCACTCCTCTTAAGAAGTAGCAATTTCCAGTACTACTTGTTTGGGGCAAACTGATCTGCTATAATGCTAAAGAAAAACAAAATCTTAAAGCTACAACTTACAAGTCAGGCTTCCTGTAGTACTATCTCTTTACAAGAAGAATGATCCCCCTATGAAAATCCAAACTTTACTCTCAAGAAAAAAGTAAATGTATGCATAACTCAATTATATAACTAAAACAAAATCTTAGAAAAATCATTACAGAATTCAATGGTTGTATATGGTTCTGCAAACCTCAGAGTCCCTGAAAAGTAGCTCCAGGGAACTTGCTAAGGGATGGAGAATGATGAGAGATGGGGTATCAGGCTTCCCAATCCACAGTAGCAATTGTTTTATCTGTTTCATATACTGGTACTCCAAGCACAATTTCATTTGAAAAACTAGAAGTGCTAATTTTTAAAAGTTCAATTCCCTCATAATCAAGTTAAGAAAACTAGAACACAAAATGGTTATCTGACAAGGTCACTAAAAAGTTATTCACACAAAAAGACTATACTGATTGACACTGATGCTTTTAGAGCTTGGTTTTCTTAGTGAGACTCTAGTTTGCAGGAAGTAAACACCCAGAAGTATAAGCTATATCCATTTTAAGTGATACACATCCCAAAATCAAATATAACTTTTTATACTCAACTATTTTACGTAACCCCATTTGTTTCCTTCCACTAGTACAAATTGGAGCTCTAATTCCTTTTTTTCTTCAACTTTTAAGTTCAGGGGTACATGAGCAGGATGTGCAGGTTTGTTACATAGGTAAACGTGTGCCATGGTGGTTTGCTGCACAGAGCATCACATCACCCAAGTATTACGCCCACCATCCAACAGCTATTCTTCCTGATGTAGAGCTCTAATATTTAAACCCAGTTACTACTATTAAACTCATCTTCATTCTCCATCCCTATAAAGTATGCCTGTAACGACCCAGTAGGTGGAGTTTTATGATTAATTCCTCAATTTCTAAAATGTCAAACTTTACAGCACATTATAAACCTTGAAAAACATTATTTTAATTTTATAAGTAAAACCAGAAAGTTATCTGTGTTTTTCTACCCACACTGTGTGTTTTTCAGTATCATTAGTGTATAATATATACTTTTAAATATAATTTTTAAAATCTGTATTATTTAGAGATGGCTCCCACTCTCCCACCCTTCAAAAAAAATTTAGAGATATATTTTATATAATATACAAATACATCAATTAAAGCATATATTTTGGAAAATTTTTTTAATATTTCAAATTAATAAATTTATTAGAGAAATGTACTGGTATGTTTGCATAAGGAACTAAAATTAGAACTTTTCATTTAAGAGATAAGAAATTCCTTACACACTAGTGATCTGAAAATCTTTCATATATAATGTGGATAGTTATAATGTATACACATATTATAATGCATACATTTGTATAAAATTAAATCTGGAAAAAAATTTCCAACTATGCAACAAATGTATCATATTGCCTGATCTTTGCTTTTTTAAGAATAGTTATGTGAGGCCAGGCACAGTGGCTCACACCTGTAATCCCAGTAATCTGTGGGGCCGGGGAGGGCAGATCACTTGAGGCCAGGAGTTTGAGACCAGCCTGGCCAACATGGCAAAATCCCATCTCTACTAAAAATACAAAAACTAGCAAGGCGTGGTGGCACATGCTTGTAATCCCTGCTACTCAGGAGGCTGAGACATGAGGATCGCCTGAACCCAGGAGGTGGAGGTTGCAACGAGCCAAGATCATGACACTGCAATCTAGCCTGGCCAATAGAGCGAGACTGTCTCAAAAAAAAAAAAAAAAAAAAATTTATAGTTACATTACATATCTCATATTTATGCAATTCAGTATCATTTATCAGTATTCAGTGTAAATAACATCAAAATCTTTCATTTTAAGCACAATAAATTTTTTGATTACAGTTTAACAAATCAGTATTGTGCAACACTAGATTAAATGTTGTCTGTCATACTATCTCTAAATCCCAGCTCCATACTAATTAGTAATGGATGCCTCAAATATACTTATTTTGGCACCCAGCAGTAATCATCAAAGTCAACAGGAATCGTCACTAACATAGCAATACATTTTCATGTTACCAGGTCTGCCATAGCTATCAACCGAGAGTAAGATTATACTTTTACATAATATATACTTACCCTTCCAGCTCCATCCATTGCAAGAATGCAAATTCGACCCCCATTTTCTTTCAAATGTTCAGGATCAACCTTGTATTCCATATGACCCCCAGACACAAGAACTTTCTTCAAGTTCAATTGTCTAGATTAAAAAAAAAATTCTAGATTAATATGTTCTCTAAAATACACATGCCTAAACTTCAAGGAAGTTACTATTCAAACAATCTACAGGCAATTATTGTGAAAGGTGAAGTAAAATGATTTGGTCTTTGGTATATCTAGTCTTCCATTCTGTAAATTTCCCCTACAAGGTGGCTGTTCCTTTCTATGGCAAGTCTTTTTCCCTCAAATGCCTTTACCCACACAAACACACATATTAAATGCCTGAAGTTCCACTTGCTAATTCAAACATTCACTCTGGAGTTTAAATAACTGGTATGGGCTGGGTGCAGTGACTCACGCCTATAATCCCAGCACTTTGGGAGGCCAAGGCCAGTGGATCATTTGAGGCCAGAAGTTCGAGACCAGTCTGGCCAACATGGTGAAACTCGAGCTCTACTAAGACACAAAAATCAGCTGGGCATGGTGATGCGTGCCTGTAGTCCCAGCTACTTGGGAGGCTGAGGCAGAAGAATCACTTGAACCAGGGAGGCAGAGGTTGCAGTGAGCAGAGATCACACCAGTGCACTCCAGCCTGGGTGACAGAGAGAGACTCTGTCTTAAAAAATTAATAAATAATAAACAAATAACTAGTATAGCTATAAGCTCCTAAGTGCATCTGTATTTTAACAGAAAAGACAAATTTTAAACCTCAAAATAGAAATGCTTAATTTCAAAAATGGCTAATCCTAAACAGATATGGCTACCATGAAAATCATCTGTACTGCTATTCAATAACTCATTCATTAGCTACACATTTCATTATATCTGCACATTTGATGTGCATAGCAATATATGAACTCTGCCTGCTGCTACTCCAATGACTGTTCTCCCTTTTAAAGGAAAAAGAAACTTTTCAAAATTACTATATTGTATAACTTAATCTGTAACAAAATAATTTACTTAATGTAAACTTGGATATAACATATTTATGTGATTTAATGTTATATAGGCAAGTTTTATAAATGTCAACTAAAAATACAACTTAATATCTTACGTATCACCTCAAACTCAGGAAAAAATCTATTTACTCAGTTTTAAGAAACATATTCACATTTTCATGTTTATATAACTAAAATATAACCTAAAATTGAAGTCAAAAGTAACTTTCTGCCAGGTACAGTGGCTCACACCTGTAATCTCAGCATTTTGGGAGGCCAAGGTGGACGAATCATGTAAGGTCAGGAGTGCGAGACCAACCTGGCCAAAATGGCGAAACCCCATCTCTACTAAAAATACAAAAAAATTTGCTGGGCATGGCAGCAGGTGCCTGTAATCCCAGCTAATTGGGAGGCTGAGGCAGGAGAATCGCCTGAACCTGAGAGGTGGAGGTTACAGTGAGCGGAGATCGTGTCACTATACTCCAGCCTGGGCAACAGAGCAAGACAATGTCTCAAAAAAAAAAAAAAAAAGGAACTGTTATACAAAGAAGGCAAGTTTTTACAAACTGATAGACATTTTCTGTTCATGAGTACCTTCATGGATGGTATCTGTTTTACATTATCAAAAGTATTTTGTTGCATTTAAATTTAAATCCCTAATTGTTTTAAAAGTTAGACAGCTATTCTCTAGAAATCCTGTACACAACTGCTTCCACTAGTTGAGCTATCCACTTCCAAGAATCATTTATATTTGCACGAAGACCTATTTCAGTACTTGTATTTATTTAAACTAATAATGTATATATTTATAATGAATTTCTCATAGTAAAACACTATATAAATGGCAAAATATTAGTCTGAAACCTGTCTATAAAAGTTGAATACTTTGGAATGACACAATAAATATGCGCAGCAAAAAACTGTCAATAAATTATCAATTATAAAAGATTCAAAATGTATTAAAAATGTAGAATTCTGCACTTACATTACTTCACAATTGTTTTTAAGCACTGGTTCCTTAAATCATTCAAAATGAAATGACAGGTGACACATTATGAGTATGGTTTATATGAAAAGACAGGGAATTCCAGTTGGTGCACCCACCCATACTTAAAACTTTATAAAGCTGGAAGCAGTGGCTCACACCTATAATCCCAGCACTTTGGGAGGCTAAGGCAGGAGGGACGCTTGAACCCAGGAGTTCAAGACTAGCCTGGGCCACACAGCGAGAACCTGTCTCAATTAAAAAGAAAAAAAAACACTTTATGATTCTCTGCTTTGACTTGTCAACCAACTGCTACTTTACTGCATTCCATTATAACATTTTTTAAATATATATATACTTATCAGTTATAAACACTGAGTCTGGTTAGAGGGCTCATGACATATGATTATATTTTAAAGACAAATACACGTATAATGTAAAAAAGGCTACAGAGAAACCAATGATAAGAGTGTCACAAATCAAGAATTAAGATTAATATATTTCTGTGCACTGAAAGCATAAAAAAAGAAAAAACATATATCTCATATTTAACTACATATTAAACATAATTCAGAAATACCACTTTACAACTTACACAGAGATTTTATATATATTCACTAGATCCATGCCAAAAGACAAAAAAGAAAGACAAAAATTCCTGATGTTTCTCCTCATTCAATATTTTCCATTTGACATTTATAGAACATAGCCTAAAGCTGACACTCAGATATTTGCTGGAAGAGTTGAATTATTATTAAAGTTATGTTTCTTTCACAGAAATACACATACTTAGAAGCCATCTTCTTACACTGATAGTCTGCAAGTAAGTAAATATCTCCCCTTGTGGTAACACAGACTGTAGCTCCATCACTTGCAGCAACCAAAGACAGAGCGATGTCTTTATGGTGAAGGGCAGAGACCTGACGAGGAGCAGTTACACACTTTTCTCCATTGGGATCTAGCAAACAACCTAAAAAATGATACAAATAAGCAAATCACAAAATAGCTCTTTTAAGCTATTTGGCCAAGCACAGTGTCTCATGACTATAATCTCAGCACTTTGGGAGGCCAAGGTAGGCAGATCGCTTGAGCCCTGGAGCTCGAGACCAGCCTGTGCAACATGGTGAAACCCCATCTCTACAAAAAAATAGCCCAGCATGGTGGTAAGGGCCTGTGGTCCCAGCTACTTGGGAGGCTGAGATGGGAGGATAGTTTGAGCCCAGGAGGCCAAGGCTTCAGTGAGCCGTGATCGCACCCTGAACTCCAGCTGGGATGACAGAGTGAGACTTTGTCTCAAAAAAACAAAAAAAGTCACTCATAATCTCATTCTAATCAATAAAAATTAAAAAGAAAAGATAATTTTTTAAAGAGTCCAATTTAATTTCCAGATATTGTCATCAAGGATTTCTTACCCAGTTGTCCACCATTTAGTCCCATAGTGTAAACAGCTTCTCTAGTCCATAGGACTGTATGAAACCTGCCTGCTGCAACGCCAATGATTGTCCTTCCTTTCAGATATTTTGCCTGTATCTATTCAAAGACAAATAAAACTGCAATTTACTATGTATCTATGACCTACTACAATTTTTTAAAGATCCAGCAGACCAGCAAATATATGGTATACTTGCTGTTAGTGGCCCCCTCAAGTGCAAATGGCAGTTGTCACTAATAGATCTCAGCACTCGTACTAAGACCTGAATCCTTCTCGGAACACAAAACATTGTGACGCAGCCACTTTCAGTCAGCAGTTTTAACATACAGAAAATTGGCATGGTATAAGAATCAAATTATTAAACTTTTAGCTATTTTTCTTTTTCTAACAAGCAATATGCAAAACAGCTAGTCTCATTCTTAATAGAAAACAGTACTTTTAAATTAGATATTTCCACGGTCTCTCAACAGTGGCATTATTGACATTTGGGGCTAGATGATTTTTTTGTCATGAGATTGTCCTGTGCACTACTGTGCACCTTCTGGAGATGGCTGTGCACATGAGAGTAAAACAGTAGAATAAAGAATACTGGTTTTTGAACCCATGTCCCCTAACATCAACTTGTCACATGTGATATCTATGCAGAGGCAGATTTAATGAAGCAAATAAAACTTATGTCTCTGGGTTCCTCACTTGCCTGAACCCATTTGGTATTGATAAATTTCATATTTTTTCTTAAGGAGGGCCTAAAAGTGTTTAAGTTTCAAACCCAAAATATCTGGACCTCCCTTTGCTTATGAATACTTAAAAGATGCAGTTTGGTGGCTAATCTCCCAAATGCAGAATTTCCCAAGTGCTTTCTTTCTTCCTCCAAACAAATGCTAATATGTACTATGTTTAATTTCTCCCGTTAAAAATAAAGACAACAGGCTTGGTGCGGTGGCTCACGCCTGTAATCCCAGCATTTTGGGAGGCTGAGGCGGGCACATCACCTGAGGTCAGGAGTTTGAGACCAGCCTGGTCAACATGACAAAACCCTGTCTCTACTAAAAATACAAAAGAATAAAATAAAAATTAGCCAGGTACGGTGGTGTGTGCCTGTAATCCCAGCTACTCAGAAGGCTGAGGCAAGACAATCGCTTGAACCCGAGGGGCAGAGGTTGCAGTCAGCCAAGATCATGCCACTATACTCCAGCCCGGGCAACAGAGAAAGACTCTGTCTCAAACAAAATAATAATAATAATAATAAATAATAAAGACAATATATACCACTGAAGATAAAGCTAAATAACAGAAATAAAATAAGTTGCTCTGTCAATAACCTACATTTTTTTGTCCATATAGGTTTTATTGCAAATGTAAAAGCTTATTATTTAAAGGAGTAAAGCTTACCTGTCTGGGTACATTACAACTGGAAGGTGGAGGAATAATTCCCAATTGATGAAAAATGTTTAGACCAAATGTATAAACACATCCATCTTCAGTTAACACAACAGTATGATCCTCAGCAGCTGCCACTTGGGAACAACTATGACCATTCAGTCCTTCCACAAGCCGAGGGACCTACAAAATAAAATGAACTTTAGTACACTACATTAACCATTTATACAGATATGCAAGTAGAATTTGATGATGCTACATCTAAAATGACATGAAATGACATGACTGATACATGGCTGTATCGATCATAGGTAAATTCTACATTTCAGCAAAGGGTAGATGAGTTAAAAGAATATGGTTGTAAGTTTATCAGCAAAATGCAAAAGCCCAGTAAGACATTTCAGTGAAATAATTCAATTCAACAAATGATTTTTGAGCCTTTACCATACACCAAGTGCAAATTTGTTTGGTATGAATAAAGGGAACTCATCAAAGTATACACTGGTACATTGAAAAAAACAAAAATACAGAATCAATGCTTCCCTTCAGGGAGTAACCAAACATATAGTATCATATTCCTTTGGAGTCATTTAAATGTCCTGAGTTCAAATCTTACTTCTGTCACTACCTATTTGATCTCAACCAAATGTCTTAACCTCTCTGTACCTCATTTTCTTCATCTGAAAACAGTAATCAGTCAATAAATGATTGCTATTACTAGTATCATCATCATGCATAAAATGAAGACAATACTTGTGCCTCACAGGGCTGTTGTGAGGCTTAGGTAATAATTATATATGAAAAGCACAAACAATACTTAGAACAAAATAAACCCTCAAAAATGGAAGCTATTATCATTATAGCTTTCCCCTTTTTTAAAGCACCATTTAATAGATAAGTATACCAGAAGTCCCCACATGAAAAAAAAATTAAAATAACCTAGTGAACCAATTTTCTGATAGGTAATGTACTAGGTCTCTTCTAATTAGCACTAAGTTTCAGTAGCATTAATATCAATTTTGTGACTATATAATGAAAATACTGGCTCAGTTTTTAGACCACAGAAATCTTAATGAAAAGTTAAAAACAAAAACCAGAACTACTTCAGGAAAAGTGTTTTACAATTAGTATGCCTTCTTTTTGTTGTTGTTGTTGTTGTTTGTTTGTTGTGAGATGGAGTTTAGCTCTTGTTGCCCAGGCTGGAGTGCAATGGTGGGATCTCGGCTTACCACAACCTCTGCCTCCCAGGTTCAAGCAATTCTCCTGCCTCAGCCTCCCGAGTAGCTGGGATTACAGGCATGTGCCACCACGTCCAGCTAATTTTGCATTTTTAATAGAGACAGGGGTTCTCCATGTTGGTCAGGCTGGCCTCGAACTCCCGACCTCAGGTGATCCGCCTGCCTCGGCCTCCCAAAGTATTGGGATTACAGGCATGAGTCACTGCGCCTGGCCTAGTCTGCCTTCTTTTATTTCAACTGTAGAAACATTTTAAAGCTTATATACACTCCTGACTCGGTATTTGCTATAACCAAAGTATTACTTTTTTAATCCTTTTGCATTGTATGTAAACCCTTAATTTGAACGTGATATACCAGGAAACAGATTTTTTTAAATCTATTATCAATTGGTGTATTATTTCGTCCTTACAGTTGAAAAAAAAAAACTTAGTTAACTGTTTCTTTCAGCTTATCAGCAGTTTTCTAAAGTTACCTAAACAGTGTAATGACATTTCAATTACCAAGCATGTCTGTTCATCTCCATGTCCTAATCGCCCTCCAGGACCATGACCACAGGTATAAACCTGCCCTTTCTGAGAGAGAAACACGGAGTGAAATTTACAAAGCACCACCTAAGGGAAAACAAGAGAATATTAGTAAACGTCTCTGAATAAAATATATTTTATGAAAAAGAAAGAATATTGTTAATTATTTAAACAGGATAATGGATACAAGGGGAATTCATAAGATTTAAATTTCCACATTTTACGTTTTCTGTAATAAAAATAAAAGATATATATGCTTTGTTTTAAAATTATGTCTGAAAACATTGACATGAAAAAACAGAACAAAGAAAGAATTAAGCATGTTACCCACAGAAGAGATTACTCAAAGGAAAATATAATTTTAAATCTTCAATTCCAAAACTTAGTAGCCAATTGTTTTCCAATTTCATGAAATACCAAATAGAAAGAAATGAGCAGAGTGCAACAGGAAGCATAAAGATTACCAAATAGTGATATATGGTATTAATAAAAATAACAGAAACATCTTCAGAGTGTTTTTAAAAAACAATAATGCCATTTATACATAGTGTGGGGGGCACTATGTCCTTCACCTTATCTCTAGTTTTATCAACACATCTTTAATATTATACATTTATAATTATTTTAATAAATAATTTTATATTTATTTTCAAGTTTTTCTCTTTCCTTTCCCACTTCCTTTTTCCTTATCTGCCTCAATCTCAGTACCCTCCCTTGCCCCTGATACACAGACTTACCATTCACATACTACAGAAGACAAAGATACTGAAACAGTTGAACTGCTTCAGCAGAACACAATACAGGAAATGATCAGCAGTTTTAAATATATATATATTTACATATCTAACCCCGGGCCACATTTTGCTATTTTCCAAGCTCTGATATTCATTATACTCGCTTTACCTTAATAATATTTTTTAAATCTTCTCATTTTTGAAAATTGTTTGCATTCATATTTCTTACAACATCTGCAAATATTTCTAACTTAGGATATAAAAAGATGAGTAAGAAATAAAGAAACCCTAAAATCATTTCCAGAAAGTCAAGGTGATTTGGAAAACAAAAAAATTATAAGCTAAACAAGCTCTAAATATTTACACATATCCTAGACCACTCGGAATTTTGTAAGCACAATATAGCTAGCAAAAAAAAAAAAAAAAGTAATGCAAAGATTATTATCTGATTTAGCTGTACCACAAATACCTACAAAGTTTAAAAATAAAATCCAAATTTGTATTTTAAATTTACAATTTGTCAGTGAAATTCATTTTATGAAATGAGAAAGAATACATTTCATTCAATTTTATATTCAATATTAGAATGCCATCCTACAATTGCTGGCTTCTACTACTAAACAACAGTTACAATACTAGACAGTTTTAAGTCATCTAACTTTAAAATCCCAGAAATTTTTTTTTTTTTTTTTTTTTTTTTTGAGACAGAGTCTCACTCTGTCACCCAGGCTGGAGTACAGTGGTGCGATCTCGGCTCACTGTGATCTCCGCCTCCCGGGTTCACGCCATTCTCCTGCCTCAGCCTCCCGAACAGGCGCCCACCACCACGCCTGGCTAATTTTCTGTATTTTTGATACAGATGGGGTTTCACTGTATTACCAGGATGATCTCGATCTCCTGACCTTGTGATCTGCACACCTCGGCCTCCCAAAGCGCTGGGATTACAGATGTGAACTAACGCGCCCGGTCTAATACCCCTGAATTTTTAAATGAGAACTGAACATGGATTTTCACTTTAATTATCTGGAATATATAATACTAACATTAATAATCTCTATCTCATAGTAGTTAATTCATTTGGTACTGCATAATACAGAATCAGCCCCTTTTCAATAACTAATGGGGCTCTCTATATAACTGGTACTCAGTTAATATTCCCATACTTGCTTTCTCTTCCCTGACTGAAATTTATACTGATTTCTTTCCTCTCAAACCTATCCACTATGCTTGCTTCACCCTCATTCTGTGGTAAATAAAATCCCTTAGATCCTTAATACCTTCACAAAATACACCCATTGCCTTGCCTTACCTGAAATGTGGCTTTCTCTTTGAGTACACTAGTTCACTCACAACCCTCGCAAATGGAATATACTCAAATATTCCAAACTACATATTTCTTAGAATCAGACATTTCAATCACCCTCTGGTTTCCTAATGCCATCATGATTCCTTCACTTTTGTCTTTAAAATCCCTGCTCCGTAACAGTTCATGAAATAAAGGTATATCACGTACTGCCTCAGAAAAGGAAAAACAGGTGTCTTTCTTGTGCCACAATTCCAATCAATCATTAGTGGCTGCTAATGGTTGGATTACCATTTTAAGGAGGAGTCTGAGGACCCGCTCAAGCTCAGCATTAAAAAAATTTTCTGATTAGCATGTCTGCAAAAAGCTCTAGACTAGGTGTGAGCAGCTTGTATACTTGCTGCCCCTGCTCTGATTTCTCACCATCTTGCTCACCCCCCTCACATTCACTAAAGACTTGGACACCAAGCTTGATTCTTGCCCATTACAAGTCCTTTCATTATCTTAAGTTCCTTCCAGGTCTATGTAGATGACCCACTAGAATATTAGCTTTCATGATACCATTCTACTCCCTACTTCTCTGGCCACTTTTCATTCCTATATGGGCTTTTATTCCTGTTCTCTCAAAATTTAATATTCTCTAGAGTTTAAGGATTCTATTGCTTTTTTTGTTCAATTGGTGGTTGTGATACATTAGGTTGCGACTTTTAGTTTAAAAAACAGTGCTCTATGGAACCCTAAATATAGTGGTCATATAGTTTATCATGCAAACATTTTTGAGAATGAAAGAGGATACTAACAATTACACTAGGAAAATAATCATAAATCAGAACTGTCCTGGGCAAACTAGGGATATGTTGTCAAATAGCTCTAAAAACTGTCTAAGAATTCAATCTCAGGATATAAGCTAAGTATTGTTATATATGTCATATATGAATAATAGGTGAAAGTTAGAAAGAGCCAGTACTATAGTGATAAAAACACTCCAAGCTCATATTCTGGATCAAAGAAGTTTTATGAACTTCAAAATGCAGAAAGAATATAACTAGGAAGTTGTAGGAAATATAAGCTGAAACGGTAATTTAGGAAGACTGAAAAAGTTCTTACATTCCAAGTCACAGAGTTTGGACTTTATCCAAAGGTGATTTAGCTATAAAGACATAATTACCTCTTTTTTAAGACAAATAATTCTGGAGAAGAATATTATCGGGGTTGGAAATGAATGGAGCCAAAGAGTCAAATTGGGACACTGTTGTCACTGTCCAAAAAAAGACCTTGAAAAGGACATGGCACTTAGGTTCATGAGACAGAGAAGAACTAAATAGACATGCTCTGAGGTATCATCTTCAGGATTTATAAATTGAGATTTATAGCATTAAAAATTGAATAGGGTAGTTTAGGAGTGGCAAAAATAACACTTTAGATATTCTAAATTTAAATATCTTGAAAGAATACCCACAGTACGACAAATAAAGTTCAAGAGAAAGACTGGGGCTAGAGATACACATACATACACAAGTATACACAATGTTATATAGAAAGATTTGTCAACAGTAGCTGTATCTAGGGAAGCAGAAGATATCATGCATTATAAGGATGTAAGGCCACAGACCAAATCTTTACAATTACTTACATTTAAGAACTCAGGTTCACAAAAAGCATCCCTCGTGCCTACAGCACCTGAGGGCAAATTTTTGAACTCCACACTTCCAAAACATTGCTTATCTGTCTCCGCAAGTGATGAAATTTTAGTTCTACTATCTACTATCCAATCTGAGAACTGAGACTTAGACATTTAATTATTTATTGCTTGTCAGTGAGAATATAAATAAACAGAATGACTGGCAGTTTACCAGACCGTCAGTTATAAAACTCTATAGCCTTTCCAGACTGCTGTCATCCAACTTCACATCAGATTAAACATATTCTCTTCATGATAAATAGCTTGGAACCTAAAAACATTATTTTGTTACAGAAAAATGAAAGAAGTGTGTTGTTTTCTAAATTGAAATTATTTTATGTTTTAATGCCACCAAAAAAAAAACTGTTGTTCACTTATCAAAAATAACACTGAGCTTCAACAACAAATTCACTTGAGAAACAGCTTACAGAATTCTAATGTTCGTTAAATAGAAAAGCTAGAAAATCAAGAGCAGCTCTACCCTCTTAAACTACTATCTGTATAACATTTTCTAATTTCTAACACTAATTGCACAAATATCTTATATTTTAGGGTATTTTACAAAGTCTAAATATAGTTAAGGCTAACAATATCTAAAATAAAATTAGTAAAGTTCTATTGATTGATTACAACATTAAAATGTTACCGTACCTTAAACAAAGTTATGTAACTCACATGAAAAGCTGAACAATCAAATACCAAAGTTCTTTCTCATCTCTAAAAGTATGCAGATTGTACTTCAAAATACCTGCTTGATATAAATCCCACTCCTGGAGAACAGATCCACCAACTCTGGATGATGTTTGCTATTCTGGCTTCCATGACCCAGGGTAAAATTTGTATTATCGCCCCAAGTATAAACATCTGTAGGATCTAAAATAAAAATTAGTTTTTATACTTTTTTATGTTTTAAAACAAATATAAGAACTAATTTAACTACAATATTTGAAAGATGCCAACACTCTTTTGTGAAGGAATCTATTAATATGATATTAGGTAATTCTAGAAATAGAAAATCCAAATCATAGTACAGGCCTGTCTCAATGCAAGCAATCAAACATTTGTTCCTTGCTTCTTTTTTTTTTTTTTAAACAATTGAGACAAGGTCTGACTATGTTGCCCAGGCTGGTCTTCACTTCCCGGGCTCAAGTGATCCTTCCACCTCGGCCCCCCAAAGTGCTAGGATTACAGGCATGAGCCACTCTGCCCAGGCTGTTCCTTGTTTCTTTAGCAGCTAAAGTTTAACTGCCAAATGAGTAAAATACCACCGGTCATATCTGCTTAGTTTCCATGAAAATAATATATAGACCTATATCAAATGTAAGATATTATTAATCCATGCAGACAAAGGTTCTAAATGTAGCAAATGTGGTTTTATTGTTTGTACAGGAACACTAATTTTCAATACTTTGTTTTTCATAGACACAAAATCAAATTAGTGATTAGGGTAAAGCCCATTAAACTGGAATAGAAATCACAGCTAAGTTCATGATATAAATCTTCATTTTTATTTTAGAAGATGAATAAAGTCCTAGAATGGAATTATCACTGTTACCTGCAACACAGCATCCAGGGTAGAAATGAAAATACGGAATGTGTCCTTACTCAGCTTGCTCACTAGTTAAATGCAAACTATACACTGCCCCAGTTAAATCTTTTCTTTTCTGCCAATTCCCACTTCCAAATCTAAAAGTGCAAACAAACTGGAGGGATAAGTGAATCTGAGAATGTGCGAATAAAAGAATAATTGGGGCTGGGCACGGTGGCATACGCCTGTAATCCCAGCACTTTGAGAGGCCAAGGCAGGAGGATCACTTGAGTCCAGGAGTTCCAGGTCACCCCAGTCAACATGGCAAAACCTCATCTCTATAAAAAAAAAATATAAAAATTGGCCGCATGCAGTGGCTCATACCTGTAATCCCAGCACTTTGGGAGGCCAAGGCAGGCGGATCACCTGAGGTCAGGAGTTCGAGACCAACCTGACCAACATGAAGAAACTGCATCTCTACTAAAAATACAAAATTAGCCGGGTGTGGTGGTGCATGCCTGTAATCCCAGCTACTCGGGAGGCTGAGAGAGGAGAATCTCTCAGCTTGAACCTGGGAGGCAGAAGTTGCAGCGAGCCAAGATCGCACCATTGCACTCCAGCCTGTGCAACAAGAGCGAAACTCTATCTCCAAAAAAAAAAACAATTAACTGAGCATGACGGCATGGGTCTGTATTCCTAGCTACTTGGAGGGCTGAAGCGAGAGGATCGCTTAAGCTCAGAAGGCTGAAGCTGCAATAAGCCGTGTTCATGCCACTGCACTCCAGCCTGACTGACAAAGCGAGACCCTATCTCAACAACAACCACAAAAATGATAATTTCCAGAGACCCTATCTTAACAACAACAAAAGGAAGAACAATTTCCATTCTTTTTTCCTTCTACCTCAATGCTGATGTTACTTTCTGAATATATATCAATTACTTTACAGTAGTTACGATTGTAACAGTCCTCCCATTTTAGATTGTACTTTTATAGACATAAATATGGATTCAAATTTTAAAATGCAAAATGTGTTCTGAATATCAAACAAAAAACATCCAACATATATTTCTTTGCAGATAACCACACACAAATAAATTTCCCGACTACTTTAAGAAGAATAAAATTTCATTAAAATTTTCTAAGCTAAGCTGCACCTTAATGGAATACATTTGTGAATTTTTTTTTTTTTTTTTTTTTTTGAGACGAAGTCTAGCTCTATCACCCAGGCTGGAGTGCAGTGGTGAGATCTCAACTCACCGGTTCAAGCGATTCTTCCTGCTTCTCAGCCTCTCAAGTAGCTTGGATTACCTGCCACCGCGCCCGGCTAATTTTTGTATTTTTAGTAAAGACGGGGTTGTACCATGTTGGTCAGGCTCGAACTCCTGACCTCAAGTGATTCGCCTGCCTCAGCCTACCAAATTACTGGGATTACAGGTGTCAGCCACAGCGCCCAGCCCATTTGTGAAATTTTCTTACCAGTATTCTCGAACTCCTGACCTCAAGTGATCTGCCTACCTCAGCCTACCAAATTGCCAGGATTACAGGTGTAAGCCACAGCGCCCAACCCATTTGTGAAATTTTCTTACCAGTATTCTTGAATACTACATGACTTGGTCTATCCTTCATTACAAGATCCAAAGCTGACAAGCCTTCTTTATCTTGAATATACAGACTAACACCATGCTAAAACAAACAAACAAAAAAATACATAAATATATATATATATAAAATCAATTACCTATAATCAGTAACTTTCTTTTTTTTTTTTTTTTTTTTTTTTGAGAAAGAGTTTCGCTCTTGTTGCCCAGGCTGGAGTGGTGCAATGGCACGATCTTGGCTCACTGCAACCTCCACCTCCCAGGTTCAAGCGATTCTCCTGCCTCAGCCTCCCAAGTAGCTGGGATTACAGGCATCCGCCACCATGCCCGTCTAATTTTGTATTTTTAGTAGAGACGGGGTTTCTCCATGTTGGTCAGGATGGTCTCAACCTTCTGACCTCAGGTGATCCACCTGCCTTGGCCTCCCAGAGTGCTAGGATTACAGGTGTGAGCCACCACGCCTGGCCATCTTCCTATTCTTATATACCAAAAAGTCAGATAATCAATCCCATAAATACACTGAAAAAAAAATTTAATAACTTATCTCTCATATTCACACACATTTTTCTCTCACATACTGCAGAGAATAATTAAGAAAAATCACATATCCAACTCTTGCTGGAATAAGGAAGGACCAGAACATGTGAAGAAATACAAAATTAACACTTTAAATAAAAATTAACTACAAGCGAACTTTTTTTTTTTTGCGACGGAGTCCCGCCTTGTCACCCAGGCTGGATTGCAATGGCACGATCTCAGCTCACTGCAACCTCCGCCTCCCGGGTTCAAACGATTCTTCTGACTCAGCCTCCCAAGTAGCTGGGATTACAGGTGCCCGCCACCATGCCCAGCTAAATTTTGTATTTTTAGTAGAGATGGGGTTTTACCATGTTGGCCAGGCTGGCCTCAAACTCCTGACCTCGTGATCAGCCCACCTCAGCCTCCTAAAGTGCTGGGATTACAGGTGTGAGCCACCACTCCCGGCCATGTGAACATTTTTGATGGTAAAGCAGGTCTGATACCACTTTAATACCCCATAAATGCATTGTCCCTACAAGTCCCTAGCTCTGGGTTTCTGTCTGTGTGGGACTACATGTGAACATAAACATTTAACTCTTTTTGTGTTTGAGGAGCCATACTCTCCCGGGCGCGGTAGCTCATGACTATAACCCCAGCACTTTGGGAGGTGGGCAGATTGTCTGATATCAGGAGTTCAACATCAGCCTGGCCAACATGGTGAAACCCCATCTCTAGTAAAAATACAAAAATTAGCCAAGTGTGATGGTGCATGCCTATAATCCCAGCTACTTGGGAGACTGAGGCATGAGAATCACTTGAACCCAGGACACAGGTTGCAGTGAGCCAAGATCGCACCATTGCACTCCAGCGTGGGCAACAAGAGCAAAACTTCATCTCAAAAAAAAAAAAAAAAAAAACTATCTGGTAAAGGAGAGACATAAAATTTCAAATCAGTTTATTATATTTAGCTTATACTTACTCTATTTTAGTTTGAGGAATTTTTTGTTATTTATTATTTGACAGTTAATTCTTTAAGACCTGTTTATTCTGTGAGGTATCTGATATCCCTTCAATATCTTTTGTTTATGTTACCATAGTTGGTTCCAACTGCATGCAAAAATAATTCGAATATATCAATATTTATCAAGCATTTTCCTATTGGTTCATTAATTTTTTTTGTTTTTTGTTTTTGAGACGGAGTCTAGTTCTGTTGCCCAGGCTGAAGTGCAGTGGTGTGATCTCGGCTCACTGCAACCTCCATCTCCTGGGTTCAAGCAATTCTCCTGCCTCAGCCTTCCCAGTAGCTGGGATTACAGGTATGTGCCACCACGCCCAGCTACTTTTATTATTTTTAGTAGAGATGAGGTTTTGCCATGTTGCCCAGGCTGGTCTCAAACTCCTGACTTCAGGTGATCTGCCCGCCTCGGCCTCTAAAAGTGCTGGAATTACGGATGTGAGCCACTGTGCCCGGCCATTGTTCATTAATTTAATTGCTTGGTTTTGGTTTATCTCCCCCTAGTAGAATAAAAACTTAAAGAAGGGATTCTGTCTTGTTCACTGCAATATCCCTAGCACCTGGATTACTGCCTGGCACATATCAGGCACTCAAAAAATATTTCTTGCAAATACCTCACAGATGGTATATTATTTAATACATATAACCTATGATTCTGTTAAGTCTTCTATTTACCAATGGGAAACATTAAAGCAAGTTCTTCCAGCATAGTAAGTAAAGCACCAGTATAAAAGAGCAATGGTTTAGCAACAACAGATACAGCAGAACTCCACAAGCATAAACAGTCTTTACCAGCCATGCATCCTGTCATGGAATCAAGAAGCCCCCAAAAATCTGCATGAGATAATCTGTCTCCATTCCAGCTTTTTGTAGGCAACAAGTTTCTGCTAAGGTTTTATATCTTTGGCAATAAGAAACTGACAATTTACTGTGCAATTTGGAAATGTTATAGCTGTAAAGTTTTATCAAATGCAAATTCACTTAAAATGTGTGTGGTTTCTTCCTGATAATCCATAATACCTGAAGTGCTACAGCTGGCATCAGAGATGGAACTGACATGAAGACACCTATCACTGCACCCCTTCCAATTAAAGAAGTGTTGCAAGGTCAAAGGAAAAAAATATGCTGAACAAAAGCAGACAGCCTACCAACATGAGAATGCTGAAGGGTCAATACAGGATTTAGGGGAAAACCATCAGTGGAATACATCCACTGTTACATATCTATCACTGATCAGCAAGGCTCTGACGCCAATAAGACAGTCAAGCTAAGGGCAAGGTGGCAAAGGCACAATTTCCAGGCTTCTATTAGCCAAGGTGGTTGGAGTGATTGAGGATTTCAATGGGGCAATAAAATCCCACAGGGAGGAAAGGACCAAAATTCAGTACATACCATAACTACTTCAAACTGTAGCCCTAAATGCTAACACCTAAATGGCAACCCCTAGGATGGCAGGAAACCAAACCCAGGGACCTTCTCAAGCTCAACAGGGTTGGCAGTCATCCAACTTTCCAGTAGAAACTGAAAAAAAAACCCAAGGTTTTACAGTTGGAAAAGGGTAAGAATGGAGCTGACAGATGCTTTAACTCTTACTAACCTAGGTTTCCCTATAATGACAATACGGAAATTAAACAGATACCCCAAGGTTTCAGATATAAGAGGAATCAGTTCTACCATTAACAAACTTAAAAACGCTTTTCTTCATGGAGAGTCCCTGGGGAAAAAAAAAATAAGGAAAGGGCTATTATTATTCTCTTTTTATAGACAAAACTGAAGTTCAAGATTTAATAACGTGTCCACGATGATTCAGTAAGAAGTAGTAGTAGCAGTAGTAGTAGTAGATCAGTAGGGAGTTTAACTCCAAAAAAGAATATTTTACTATTAGTATATAATTAAAAATTATTCTGATCAGTAAATGTTACTACATAAAAGCCACTATAGAAATATTTTTTAAGTCAAAATTAAATGAAGACACTGAAGATAAGCTTCTGAATTTGACCAGAAGTTCCTTAAGGCCCAGAAATGTTTTTTTCTTTTCCAGGTCCTCCGCAAACATGACAAAAAAATTGTTAAATTTAAGGCCGGACACGGTAGCTCACGCCTGTAATCCCTGCACTTTGGGAGGCCGAGGCAGGTGAATCACTTGAGATCAGGAGTTCAAGACCAGCCTGGCCAACATGGGGAAACCCCATCTCTACTAAAAATACAAAAATAAGGTGGACATAGTGGCACGTGCCTATAATCCCAGGTACTGGGAAGGCTCGGGCAAGAGAATCACTTGAACCTGGGAGGTGGAGGTTGCAGTGAGCTGAGATCACACCACTGCACTCCAGCCTGGGTGACAAAGCGGGATTCCGTCTCAAAAAAAAAAAAAAAATTGTTAAATTTAAAACTTATGACTTCTTACAGTGAGTTTCTAATTTGCATTCATTAGTGAAATGACATTGGAGTGCATCTCAAAATACTTTATTATTTGCCTAGTCAGTACAACACACCTAATCTACTATAAAGAAAATTTTAAATAAATTAAGCAATTTTAAAGACTAGTGTTTTTTCTTTTTTTTTGTTTTGAGACGGTGCCTTGCTCAGATGCCCAAGCTGAAGTGCAGTGGTGCGATCTCAGCTCAAAACAACCGCCACCTCCCAGGTTCAAGTGATTCTCCTGCCTCAGCCTCCCAAGTAGCTAGGATTACAGGCATGTGCCACCGCACCCAGCTAATAATGTTTGTATTTTTAGAAGAGACAGGGCTTCACCATGTTGGCCAGGATGGTCTTGAACTTTTGACCTCAGGTGATCCACCCACCTTGGCCTCCCAGAGTGCTGGGATTACAGGTGTGAGTCACCTCACCTGGCTATCAATTTCTCTTTTTGAGACAGTCTCACTCTGTCGCCTAGGCTGGAGTGCAGTGACACAATCTTGGCAAACGGTAACCTCTGCCTCCTGGGCTCAACCGATTCTCATGCCTCAGCCTCCCAAGTAGCTAAGACTACAAGCACACGCCACTACACCTGGCTAATTTTTGTATTTTTAGTAGAGATAGGGTTTTATTACGTTGGCCAGGCTTGTCTCGAACTCATAACCTCAAGTGATCGACCCACCTCAGCCTCCCAAAGTGCTAGGATTACAGCACGAGCCACCACACCTGGCCTCATCAGTTTCTTTAGAACTTACAAACACCGTATGCTAACTAAACAGGAAATGAAACATACTACTCAAAAATACAATTCCTAAATAATGTTCAACAACTAGTGCCCTTTTAAAGTTAATAATATAGTTATTTAAGAATAAACCATTTTAAAATACTAAAAAATATTGTTACGAAAATATAAAATGGGATGCCATTAGACTGGGGCAGCTCTAGCACTTTAAGTTCATCTGTAAGTAAACAGAAAACCAGTAAACAGTAAAATGAAACTAGAGTCTTTACTAATCAGAAACTACCAACTAACCTCTAACTAAGGTCTTTCCAATCTAACCAATTAAATATATTTTCTTTGTCTTTCTTCTTCATCGGCCTATGAAAGCTCACTGCTCAGGCTGCAGCACAGCTCTCTGAGCCTCTTCTCGTTCTGAACGCTGCCTGATTCATAAATCATTCTTTGCTCAAATAAATTTTGCTTATTTAATGTAAAGCATTTCCTTTAATAATGTATAATACTCATCAAATGATGTATAGAATTTAGTTCAAAATTATATGAGATGTACAAATAACATAAAATTGGCCAACAGTTCATTATATATAGTAAGCTTTGATAAATGTTTAAAATTTTACATCATAAAAAAGTTAAGTAAAAGGATATATGGAGTTTTAATTCCAAAGATCAGTTACAGTAGTAAGCGACAGCAAACAAGTAAGAAAAAAGGCAAATCTTTTCCAAAAAGCATGTAGGAGGTATGAAAATGATTAAGAAAAACATATTCCAGACTAAATATGTTTAAAATAAACAAATGACACTTACCTTCAAGAGAGACCAAACACAATCAATATGTCCATAAAAAATGCTTCTGTGCAATGCTGTCCATCCAGACTCTTTGTCTTTCACCAACAGATCCACTCCTTTCTGAATAAGCCAATCTAACACTCCTTTCTTTCCACAGGAGGAAACAAGGTGGAGAGCATTCCGGCCAAAAACATCCTTGATAGTTGCAGCATTGTAACAATGACTGGAGAGAAAGGCCTTAATCTGGTTTTCGCTCCCCTTTGTTACCACAGAAAGGACATCCAAAGCATGCTTCAGGGATCGACACTTTGATGTGCAGTCAGGCATGGGTGAATTCATCCTAATTGTTTTTATACCGCTTACTTCAGAATCGTGAAAACTAATTTTAAAAAATGAAAAAGCCAGGACACAAAGGTGCTATTGAGGAAGAGTTACCGAGAATAAATAACCTTTTTAGGATAATTTAAATCCTCACGACAATAGTATAAAACTATTTATCTTTATACAACTTTTTGGCACTTAAATCAAAAAAATTATAAATAGCTCTATAAAGTTCATATCAAATACAAGTTCTTCATTTAAAAAAATTCCACAGTTTATAAATTATTCCTGGAGTCAAGCACCAAGGGGGAGTGAGGAGGGGAACTCCCCCTCCACACTGTCTGATCCTTTTAAATATCCATAATTGCAAGGGTGACCTATGAGAGAAGAAGAGAAAATAAAAATTCAAAATCTGTCTCTCGCTCTCCTTGAGTACTTTAGAACACAACTACCTCCATATTTAGATACCCTTAACCCATTTATGCTTAGTGTTCCATTACTGGAACACTAAGGTTGCGGGAGTTATTTATATCCTAATGCTCAAGGTCATCGCCAAGGTCTCATTTTTCACAAAAAAATCTGCAACCTCTGGCATAAACAGGTTAATTCATTTTTTTCTTAAATCTATCGACCTTTCATATTTATGGTACCTATATTTATATCAATCATCCTTACTCCATTTTTCCACTCTCATGTTTAAAGTTAGTTAACCTATATTGGTTGTACTCTAGAGTTTCTCTCTTTCCTTCCAGTCCTTCATTCCTTCTATGCTGTATTTTTACACTCTACTAGTTATGTCCCCACAAGCTTTGAATACGCTTAAATCTACCATCTTTCTAAGAATCCCATCCCAAACCTATACCCCCTAAAACTATATCACCACCACCAACACAACAATAACCAACACTCTCATCAGTTATTCCGTTTTTACTAAGTACCCAGGCACAGTGTTAACATTGTTACTTCTGCCTGAAAGATCCTTCATCATAAGAAGAGATAATTAAAGGTATTCAAACAACTGGATAGCTATCTTTAAAAAAACAACTTTAGATACTGTACTTACTTTAAATCTTATACCAATATAAATTTTAGATGGTTCAAAGGCAAACAAAAAAACGAAACTACGAAAGCACTGGATGAAAACACAGAAGGTTCTTTTTTTATAATCACAGAGTACAAAACACCTTTTTAAGTAGGATCTGAAATCCAAAAGTCATAAAAGATTAATTCAATAGTTTAAAAATTACATAAAAATTTTTAAAGACAAAAGGAGAAAATTTTCCCTCAATATATATGGTCTTTTTAGTTCTTCCTTAATGTATAGTCTTTGGGAGCAGAGAAAATCAGCTATAAGAAGACTATTCAGAAGGACATACATGAGTTTACTATATGTACAGGGAAAGCTTCTATGTATTAGAGAGAAGTATGAAATATTCTAAATCTGTATTTTCCCACTCCCACTTCATACCACACCAAGAGTCAGAAATCTGAGATCTAACTAGTTTTCTGATCTTAAACTATTTTGATTTCGCCACCTGGAAATGAAAACATTGAACTAGATGATTATAATTCTGTCTATTAGGTTGGTGAAAAGTAGGTGCTGGTTTTGCTATTAAAAATAACGGCAATGGCCAGGCGCAGTGGCTCACGCTTGTAATCCCAGCACTTTGGGAGGCGGAGGCGGGCAGATCACCTGAGGTCGGGAGTTTGAGACCAGCCTGACCAACATGGAGAAACCCTGTCTCTACTAAAAATACAAAATTAGCCAGGCGTGATGGCACATGCCTGTAATCCCAGCTACTCAGGAGGCTGAGGCAGGAGAATCGCTTGAACCCGGGAGGCAGAGTTTGTGGTGAACCAAGATCGCACCATTGCACTCCAACCTGGGCAACAAGAGCAAAACTCTGTATCAAAAAAAAAAAAAAATTAACGGCAATTACATTTAAGAGTCCGATCCCAAACCTATACCCTCTAAAACTATATCACCACCACCAACACAACAACCAATCCTCTAAAAGTAATGGCAATTATTTTTAATGGCAAAACCTGCAATGACTTTTGCACCAACTTAATAGCTCCAGATCTGTTTCTACTAATCTATACATTGTGTAATTTGATATAGTCCTCATAAAAATCATCCCCCCCTTAAAATGTTGATTTGAACAACAACAAAATAACAGAACCAAATAAAAATGTGTTTTGAGGTCAGGCACGGTAGCTTACGCCTGTAATCCCAGCACTTTGGGAGGCCGGGGTGGGCAAGAGATCAAGACAATCCTGGCCAACATGGTGAAACCCCGTCTCTACTAAAAATACAAAAATTATCTGGGCATGGTGGCGCACGCCTCTAATCCCAGCTACTTGGGAGGCTGAGGCAGGAGAAACGCTTGAACCAAGGAGGTGGAAACTGCAGTGAGCCGAGATCCCGCCACTGCACTCCAGCCTGGGGACAAAGCAAGCCTCTGTCTCAAAAAAAAAAAAAAAAAAGTGAGCCGGGCACAGTGGCTCATGCCTGTAATCCTAGCACTTTGGGAGGCCGAGGCGGGTGGATCACGAGGTCAGAAGATCGAGACCATCCTGGCTAACACAGTGAAACCCCGTCTCTACTAAAAATACAAAAAAAAAAAAAAATATTAGCCCGGCATGGTGGCGGGCACCTGTAGTCCCAGCTACTCAGGAGGCTGAGGCAGGAGGATGATGTGAACTCAGGAGGGCGGAGCTTGCAGTGAGCCAAGATCACACCACTGCACTCCAGCCTGGGCGAGCAAGACTTCTATCTCAAAAAAAAACACAAACAAACAAAAAAGTATTTGGTAGCAAAGAGGAAAAAAAGGTACCAATTCTCAAGTAGTTTAAAAGGTTAAAAATGGAAAGCATGATACTGTAGTTCCCCATTATCTATTTGCTTTTTACAATTTCTATTACCCACAATCAACCACAGTCCAAAAATATTAAATGAAAACTTTGGAAATAAATAATTTATGATTTAAATTGCATAACATTCTGAGCAGTATGATGAAGTCTCATAGTGTCCCACTCCAAACCACTCCACCTCGCCTGAGACATGAATCATCCATTTGTCCAGCATTGCCATACTGTACATGCTACCAACTCGATAGTCACTGAGAGTAGCTCTCTTGGTTATCAAATTGTAAAAACATAGCATATAGAGGGTTCAGTACTCTCCGCAGTTTCAGGCATCCACTGGGGGTTTTAGAATGTGTCCTTGAATAAGTAGTGACTATTTATTGCATGTGGCAAAACAGTTCATCCAGTTAACTTCACTCTTCTAAAGCTCTAAAATCCCACCATCTTTGTATTTTCAGTGTATGCATAATACCTGGAAGGAACTACTTATTGGTGAATCCCTCAAACCTTACATTAAAGAATTAAGATGCAACAGAAAAGAATTGCTTAATTCATTAGTATATATAATTTAAACACTTAAAAGGGAAAACAAGAATGTTAAAAAGTTATTCCATACTATCATACACAGAAAGCAGCAACTACAGAATACTATGAACATAAACATGGAAACGATTAAGAGCTACGATTTCTTAGAGTTTCACATATATAGATTCAAATATAGCAATGTCAGCTGTTATCAGTTATATAACTAAAAAATTACATAATCTCTCCAAGTTGTTCCTTCATCTGAAAATAGAGACAATTCACCCATTTCACAGGGTTACTATAATGATAAATGAAACTACCTAACATGGTACCTGGCACTAAATATGCATTCAACAAATGAGAGTTTTCATTACTATTGTTTCTTTAGTCACAAAAAGGTAATAAATTTTAATTCCAAAATTCATGTTTGAGCTTCATTATCATTGTTACCGCTTCTCCAAAGAAACCATTATTGCTAAAGTTACTAATGACCTCCAAATTACCAAACACTTTTGGATATTTTCAATTCTTATCTTACTTGCTTTCCCTGCTTTTATGTCTTTAAAACCTCTTTCCCTTAAGGAGTCTAAAAGAGATACTGGAAGGGCAGGAAGTCACAGAAGCATTTAAGCATGGTCTCTCTCTCTCTCTTAACCACTTCTTCCCAGGGCATTATCGCTTCCCTTGGCCTTCAAATACTGGCTTCTCTCAAATGATCCTCAGTCCTCTACTTCATATTCTCCCTGATAGTTTCAATCCTTTTCATGCTTTTAACTCTACCATACACATGATTATAAATCCCCAAATCTGTCTCTTGCTCACATATTTGTCCTAAATTCCAGGCCCATATTTCCAATGTCTATTGTACTTCTTATCTATGCATTCAAAAACTGCTTATTGAAGGGGGAAGAAAGCAAAGGAAATAAGCATTTAAACACCTAATACATACAGAATGCTTTACATCAGACCAGTCAAGTAAACCACCCAAATCATACCACCAGGAAAAGAGGGAGTCAGACTTCAAATACAGATCTGTTTAATGATGAGGTCCATGTTATTTCTGCTACGCTACACTGTCTTCTTCAGCACATCCACAGTAGGTCACAAGGCATTGGGAATACGAAAATAATTAGGACCTAAATATTTTAGATAAAATAAAATACAGGTTCATGGATAATACTCAGGTGGATGCATAGCTAGTTAAACATATGTACTAACTGAACAAAACTTATGATCTATTACACAGTTCCTATTATCAAAGGGTCACAGTTTGGTATAAGAGAGTAATTTTATACGGTCGAAGAGGACGACCATCCCCGCTAGAGGAGGGCCAGTCTTCAGTCAATGGTATACGAGTAGCTGCACTCCCCTGCTAGAACCTCCAAACAAGCTCTCAAGAGAGTAATTTTATTTAGGCAAGTAACTAAAACATATCATGATTATAAACCTATGGTCAAGATAAAACAAGTGACACACAGGAATGAGAAGTGCAGAAGAGGGGTCCAGGGAAGACTTTCTACAGGAGATATATAAACTATGTATAAACTAAGACTTAAAAGATGAGTACCGGCCAGGCACAGTGGCTCATGCCTGTAGTCCCAACACTTCGGGAGGCTGAGGCAGGCAAATCACTTGAGCCCAGTACTTTGAAATCAGCTTGGGCAACATGGTGAAACCCGTCTCTACAAAAAAAATACAAAAATTAGGCGTGGTGGCACGTCCCTGTAGTCCCTGCTACTCTGGAGGCTGAGGTGGGAGGATCACTTAAAATTGGTCAGTCAAGCCTGCAGAGAACCAAGATCATGCAACTGCACTCCAGCCCGAGCAACTGAGCGAGACTCTCTCTGGGGAAAAAAAAAAAAGAGTACCATATGCGATGGCCTGATAAATTCTGGGTGAGAGCACATTTGAAGCAGAGGGATAGTAAATATAAAAGAACTAGAATTACCTTGGTCCATTCCAAAATTTCTAAATAATTCAGAAGACAGAAGTGAGGCCTAACAACACACAAGGATAGACCAGATTTTGGACAGCCTTATGTGCCCTTCCTTAGAGATTAAAAAAAAAAAAAAGGGCAGGCAATCCAAAGACAAGATGTGGTAGTAATTCCCAGGTTTCTTGCTTGGATAACAGATAGAGAAACTAGAAAGAAGAGTAAGGGGTCAATACTTTGGAAGTCAGTAAAGCAAAACAAAACTAAACAACAGAACAAACACAAAAATTATAGGTGAAATTTTGTTTTATACATTATACATAGTGCTCTACATAAATATAATCCTTATTTCAGCCTTATTATTGCCCCTGTAAATGTGATCACTTTCATTTTCTGATGAGGAAATTCACATGAAAATTTTAAAAGCCTACCTAAAATAATATCAACAGAAAAGTGCTCTTGATCCCACCTATCCTAGGCTACCAAACTGCTCTCCCAAAAGGCAGTTAGAAAACTTTTAATGATAGTAGTATAATGTAGTAGAAAAAAGTACCATGGAATTCAATTCAAAATAATTGAATTCAAAAGCAGTTTGGTAGGGTAGCTGGAGACTCCGAAGCTTAAGATTCAAGCGATTCTGCCTCAGCCTCGCAAGTAGCTGGGATTACAGGCACACACTACCATGCCCGGCTAATTATTTTGTATTTTTGGTGGAGACGGGGTTTCACCATGTTGGCCTCGAACTCCTGACCTCAAGTGATTCGCCCGCCTTGGCCTCCCAGACTGCTGGCATTACAGGCATCTTTTTTTTTGCGGGGGGGGGGGGGGCCGGAGCCACACTCTGTCGCCCAGGATGGAGTGCAGTGGCACGATCTCCACTCACTGCAACCTCCACCTCCCGGGTTCAAGCAATTCTCGCTTCAGCCTCCCGAGTAGCTGGGATTACAGGCATGAGCCACCGCACCCGGCCTAAAAAATTTCTTGAAGTAAACTCTGGTTTGACTAAAGGTTTCTGCAAATATTTGCAAATGTAATTATTTTTAGAAATCAGTTCTGTCCTCATCTACCTTCCTTCAATTTCCAAAACAAATAAAAGTTAAGGAATTCAAAATACAAAAAGAGAAATGATCAAGAGGGGGCTGGCAAGTCTGTGAATTTACACCACTTTGTGGGCATTGAAACACTACTACTCATAAAAGTCACATCCTTTCAGTATTTCTGATAAATTTCAAATGGCCTACTTCGAGCATAAGTTACAAGGTGCTACATGAATCTCTGGCTAACACAGCCAAGTTTTATGAACTACGTTGGAAAATAGGAGTCAAGGACGGCCTGTGTTACCTAATTCGCAGCTGAACTAAAACTCTTTGAGCCAGACAGCTCTGCCTGTTACAAAAACAAAAGGCATGTCTTCTCTGTCTCTCTCACCACCCCCCACCACCCTCCAAAAAGAATCAGTTCCTTTTTACATAACAGTCAATGTCCACATATCAGAGTTCACCACCTGCTTCCCGACAGAGTCGGTATCCGCAGAGTGGACTCAAACTTGTGACTCCAGGAAGGGGATAAGAACATGAGCGCCCCTAGGAATGGCTTCAAATCCAAGACTCGAAGGAAAGTGACACTACACAACTATCACAACTAGGAAGGCAATGTCGCTGGAGGGCGTGTCCCGCAGGACGGGAGCTTAGCGCATCGCCGGGACAGGCCATTCATTAGCTAAGGGGGGCGGTAGGGACCCTGGCCACTCGGCCCTCTCCGCGCGGCCTCGCGCGAAGCCCGGCAGCCTCAGGGCCGCAGAGTCCCCTCCCTACGGTCCCCCCGCGCAGCCGTCCGCAGCCACCCGCACCCTCCGGAAGGCGAATACTCTCCCCCTGCCCCCGGACTGAAGGGAAGCCGCTCCGCACAGTCGGGCAGCGCCAAGCCCTCCCTCACCAGTCGCTAGATGAAACTGCGCCGGTGGATTCCGCAGGGTCCACACAGAGCCACACAGGGACTCATCCTCAGTGAAGGCAATAAGAGAAACCGAACGGCGCCAGAGGGGCCGGTCCCCAGAGCCGGGTCAGTTCGGCAGGCGGCTGCAACACAGCCGCGACTACAAGAATCGGGAAGGGGGATGTGGAGGAAGGGCCCGAGCGGGCGGTACTCAGTAATAAGGCGGGCGCTGATTGACTAGGGCTCCTGTATGTCTCTTGATGATTGGCTGGTGCTTGCCCAGAAGGTTTCGCGTGGCAGCACCTCTGCCATGGTCTTTTTCCCTGATGCCCCAAAGGAGCTTGACCTCGCCGGCCTTGGGGCGGCTGACTCAGGCCAGGGGCGGGGAAGGGAGAAAGGCCGCAGCGGGGGACTCTAGGCCAATAGCGGTGATGGGAGTGTCGCTTTCCAGGCCAGCCATCTCCTAGTTAGAAACGTCTCTCCAGGCAGCTGGAGACTCGGAGGGGAGGCTAAACCCGAGTGGAGAAGGAGACCTGGCCGGATGCCTTGGACACCCGGTCACTACGCAGCAGAAGCCAGGTGCATAGGCGTCTTGCACAAAAGAGTTTCCTCCCGTGGCCTTAGCAGTGGGGTTACTGCAAAGCCGAAGGTGTGGTCTAAGTAAACCCAGCCTCACCCCTCTCTGGATCGCTATACACCCGGATTATCTGGCAGTCACTCCTTTGGTCAGAAGGCGTCACTGCCCTCTTAGATCACCACAGTGGGACTAGCTGCCGACCCGGGTCACGCCACTCAGTGCCTGACACCAGGCTTACACTAGGCTTTTTCCACTTGAACTCTGAATCTAAAGGCCGTTTAGAAAGTGGTCGAGTGAAAAAACTAGGAGGGACAGTAGCCAATAATCAATACTAGGGTACTGAATGGGAAACATACTGCTGCTGAATGCCTAATATGGTAAGCACTCAGTAAATGATTGTTCAAGGAGGGGTAGTGTGACTCAGAACAAACGACACTAGGAATCATAAGTTGGCTGTACAGCTCTGCCACGTTGTGAATTTTACAAGCCATTGAGTTGGCCTCATCTCATCTCTAAAAGAAAGGAGTTGTGCATGTCTTAATGCCCACTGAGCTCTGCTTGCTCTCTTTTGAAGCTTTTTTTGTGGAAGAGTAGATTACTAGCCCAAAGCCACACAGCTGCTTAGCGAAAGAGAAAGGGAGACTAGGACCCAGCCCTCCTGCTGCCCTTCCCAGCACATAATTGTTTCTTTGCTCTTTATTCTGAATACCCTACTTCCTACAAAACAAAAACCAGTTAGTAATGTAAAAATTGAGTGATTTTGAAAATAAGCTTAAGTTGTATCTCCAGATATTTTTTAAAAAAGAAGCTACATATAATGACTTTCATGTTCATGAACAAAGAAGCCAATAAAAGCAAATAAAGCTGCTAGTGTAAATAAACGCATTGACCTGAGTTCATAACTTTTCTCTCTCTTTCTTGTATCTGGGCAAGTTAATTCACTTTTCTGAAGCCTCAGTTTCCTCATTTGCAAAATGGGAGAAATAATCTATTTTGGGGTTGTGAAAATGTAATGATAATATATAGCACTTAGCAGAGGGCCTTAGTAGCGCACAATAATACTTCATAAATAGTGCTAATAAATGAAGTATTACCTTAGTGGCTGAATTATTCCAAGCAGGCATTCATTAATTTAAAAATGACAGCCAAGCAAAGTGAGTCACACCTGTAATACCACCACTTTGGGAGGCAGAGGCCGGTGGATCACTTGAGCCCAGGAGTTCAAGACCAGCCTGGACAACATGGTGAAACCCTGCCTTTACTAAAATTAAAAAAAAATTAGCCAGGCATGGTGGTGCACGCCTGTGATCCCAGCTACTCAGGAAGCTGAAGTGGAAGAATACCCTGAGCCCTGGGAGATCAAGGCTGCAGTGAGTCAAGATCAGGCCACTGCATAAGCCTAGGCAACTGGGGTGAGACCCTGTCTCAAAAAAATAATAATAAATAAAAGTAAAACTTACCAGGTCTCGGACAATTTGTGGTAAGCATTGGGGATCCAACAGTGGACAAAAATACATGTAGATCCAGATATTCCCAAGCATAATAAATTGCAACATTTATAAGTATTACAAAGAATACTGTGATAGATTTAATCTGACTTCCAAGAGATGTGACACATGAAGTAAAGAATGAGTAGAAGATAACTCAGATAACTAGATAACAAGGAGATAAGTAGATGAAGCAGGAAAGAAATAACCTTCTAAGCGAAGGGATATAGAATTGCTCCCCTTTTCCCAGGAAAGTTAGATGCTTTCAAAAGTACTGACTGGTTATTTGCAAGACAAAATATTAAAATAAGTAGGAAATATTAAAAATGAAATACAATTAAGTGAAAAATATATTGTAGATGTGGTTAAGGGAGGAAGAAATCAAAATGAGCCATTTTGTTTGATTTTTTTAAAAATTTTGTGTTTACACATTAAAGAATAGGTCAAAATATATCTACAATGATTTTTCTGTGGTGGAATTATGGGTGATTCTTAATTTCTATCATTTTGACTTTTGTAATTTTTATTGCAATAATTTAAATATTACTTGAATGATTAAAAAAATCAAAGTTTGGAAAAATAATTGACTAGAGTTTCTAAAGTAGTTTTATTTTTTAAAGTAAAAAATAAAAAACCAGAGATGGCTTTAAAAGATTGCAGTGATGGGGGGAGGGAGTAGAAAAAGAATAGCACAGGCCTCAAGAGTGGAGCACTGCAGAAATGTTTCTAAGCCACATGGCATCTATAATAAACTCCCCATATACCATTTTTCCAAAATAAATTGGTAGTACTATCCTTTATAATTAAAAGTACTAACATCATTATGTGTATTTTGCTGTCTTTCAAGTTGTATAGGAGTGGGAAATGACAGTGCTGGTGGCGGAAGAGAAAATACTAGAATTTGATTAGAAACTCAAACCTGATTACGGTCTGCAAGAATGATTATTAGAGGATGATCAGTAGTGCAGCTGGCCTAGAGATTACTGGAACCTTATTGTTTGGCCTCATTCTCTTCTACTCCACACCATCTTCCACAGGACATCACTGGTTGACTACAACTTTCTGGCACATAAATTAAGTACCTTACATAAATCACATATCTCCCCTCAGGTTTGCCACTAGGGAAGATAGCACTGAGCCTATTATCTCAAGCACAAAAGTTCTAGGCACCATGTCGGCTTGGATTAGGTGAGGAATCAAGGATACCATGATTGACAGCCTCTATTAGAGTCACGGTTAAAGCAGAGTGAAGAATAATTCTCCAAAAGAAAGCAGGGTGCGGCAGACAAAACAATAGGCCACATAGGGTGTTTGTGTTCTTCTGGATTCAGGTGTAGGATCCCAGCTGCATTCTTCCTATAGAATCATTATCTTTCCAATCCTTACTTACAGAGGGCCACCTCCCCACATATCTATGAAGCCTTTCCAGATGGCCTTTCCTAACAATTATTCCCTTTATACTGCTTCTATCACTTAGTCATATAATGTATCATACTGTTTTATTTTTAGATTTGTTAGTTTTACTAATGGAGACAAGGGTTCTAGAGGCAAGCTGCCCGGATATGAAATTTTACTGCTATGCTTACCAGCTGTGAGATGTCAGACAAGTTACATAAACCCTTTAAGCCTAGTTTCCTCATCTCTGAAATAGGGTTAATAGTATTGCTTTCATAAAGTTCCTAAGAAGTTTAAATGAGATTATGTAGATACAATATATATATTATAGATATGAAGCTCTTAGTACAACTCTTAGCAACTTAATTGACATAACCTGAAATGAACTTCTGGATGAATCTGTTTCCACCAAATTAAAGGGTGGAATGGGGAAACAAAGAATAACCCACAAGGTGGCAGTATTTGAATATAACTTTAGAATCTTATGTTTAAAAGCATAGTCCACCAAAAAAATCTCTGAAATTCAAGGCAAATACTGGAGAAATTCAAGGCAAATTCAAAGCCTGAATGAAATAAGCAGAACTTTGAGATAAATCAAACTTATAAACTTAGCAGGCTTAGCATTCTGTTATAATCAGAACACTGAACTCCCAAAACTCTTTCCTTTACTATGACTGAAAAATGTATCATTTTCCTTTCTCAGCCTATCTTACTGAGAATTGCTCCTATTCCTTCTCTACTTAGCTAAATAATAATTAAATCTGTGTTGTCACACAAAACCAAACAGGCTTTGTGTGAGCCTGTTTCACCTGGGTGCAGGCAGGCTGAGTCTGAAAAGAGAGTCAGCAAGCGTGGTGGGATTATCATTAGTTCTTATAAGTTTGGGGATAGGCGGTGGAGTTAGTAGCAATGTTTTTGGGGCGGGGTGTGGATCTCACAAAGTGCATTCTCGAGGGTGGGGAGAATTACAAAGAACCTTCTTAAGGGTGGGAGAGATTACAAAGAGTCTTCTTAAGGGTGGGGGAGATTACAAAGTACCCTTGATCAGTTAGGGTGGGGAAGAAACAAATCACAATGGTGGAATGTCATCAGTTAAGGCTATTTTCATTTCTTTTGTGGATCTTCACTTGCTTCAGGCTGTCTGGATGTATAGGTGCAAGTCACAGGGGATATGATGGCTTAGCATAGGCTCAGAGGCCTGACATTCCTGTCTTCTTATATTAATAAAAAAAGCAAAACAAAATAGTGAAGTGTTGGAGCGTCGAAAAATTTTGGGGGTGGTATGGAGAGATAATGGGCAATGTTTCTCAGGGCTACTTCGAGCGGGATTAGGGGCAGCGTGGGAACCTATAGTGGGAGAGATTCAACTGAAGAAAGATTTTGGGGTAAGGGGTGATATTGTGGGATTGTTAGAAGGAGCATTTGTCAGATTCTTAACAAGAATTGATCGTCCAGCTAGGGTGTCTTCATATGGCTGGGAATCTGGACTAGGCAAGAGAAGATTAGCAGCCTGGCAAACTTCCTGTCTAGCCTGCTGGAGGACTGGAAGATAGTCGCCTAGAGGGCTGGTGTCTGGGATGAGGTTGCGGCCGAGTAAGAAAGTGCATCCATATAAAAGTTCAAATGGACTGTACCCTGTAGCATCTTGAGGACAGGCTCTAATTCTGAGAAGGGCAAGAGGTAAAAGTACTGTCCAGTCCTTTTTAAGTTGGAGCCTGAGCTTAGTGAGATGTGTCTTTAAAAGACCATTAATCCATTCTACCTTTCCTGAAGATTGAGGATGGTAAGAGGTATGAAGGTTCCACTGAATACCAAGAGCCTGGGAAACTGCTTGGATGATTTGACTAAAAAAGGCCGGTCCGTTATCAGACTGTATAGAGGTGGGAAGGCCAAACCAAGGAATTATGTCTGACAAAAGGTGGCCTTCTCAGACCCTGTGGGAAAGGCCTCTACCCACCCAGTGAAAGTGTCTACCCAGATCAAGAGGTATTTTAGTTTTCTGACTCAGGGCATGTGAGTAAAGTCAATTTGTCAGTCCTGGGCAGGGGCAAATCCTGCAGCTTGATGTGTAGGGAAGGGAGGGGGCCTGAACAATCCCTCAGGTGTAGTAGAATAGCAGATGGAACACTAAGAACTGATTCCCTTAAGAATAGATTTCCATGATGGAAAGGAAATGAGAGGTTCTAAGAGGCGGGCTGGCAGCTTGTAACCTACACAGAAGAGGTTATGAAATTACGATGGAATAGAATTGGCCTGTGAGGCTGGAAGGAAATATTTTCCTTGGTCCAAGAACCATTTGCCTTGTGTGGGAAGAGCTTGATAGGTGGAAGTTTCAGTGGAAGAGTAGGCAGGAGTGACCAATGAGAAGGAGAAAAACTGGCCGTGAGGGACAAATGCTAGCTGCTTCTTTAACTACCTTATAAGCATAAGCATTGCCCTGAACGATGGAATCTGATGCCTTTTGGTGGCCTTTGAAGTATATGAGTCCAGCTTCATTTGGAAGTAAAGCAGCCTTGAGAAGAGCTTTTATTAAAGAGGCATTAATGATGGAGAACCCTTGCATAGTAAGGAAACCTCTTTCAGCCCATATAACAGCATGGTGGTACAGGATATGGAAGGCATATTTAGAGTCAGTGTAAATATTGACACAAAATTCCTTTGCAAGAGTGAGGGCTCGAGTTAAGGCAATGAGTTTGGCTTGCTGAGAGGTAGTGGAGGAAGGCAGAGAGGTAGCCTCAATGATAGATGTGGAAGATACTATAGCATAGCCTGCCTTTGCTGGTGTGTGGCGATTAAGCCTGGTGGAACTGCCATCAATAAACCAAGTGTGATCAGGGTGAGGAACAGGAAAGAAGGAAATATGGTGAAATGGAGGGAATGTCAAGTGTATCAGAGAGATACAGTCATGGGGGTCAGGTGTGGTATCAGGAATAATGTCGGAGGCTGGATTGAAGTCCAGGCCAAGAACAATGATAACTGTGAGACTCAACAAAGAATGAGTACAGCTGAAGGAGCCTGGGAGCAGAAAGTAAATGTGTCAAGTGTGAGGAACAAAATAGATTTTGGAAGTTATGAGAACTGTAGAGAGTGAGTTGAGCATAGTTTGTGATTTTGAGGGTCTCTAAAATTATTAGAGTGGCAGCCGCCGCCACACAGACATGATGGCCAGCCTAAAACAGTAAGGTCAAGTTGTTTGGACAAAAAGGCTATAGGGTGTGGTCCCGTTCCTTGTATAAGAATTCCGACTACATAGCCCTGCACTTCAGCTGTGTATAATGACAAGGGTTGGGATGAGTCAGGGAGAGCTGGTGTGGGAGTAGTCTCTAAAGCTGTCTTCAAGGAACGGAAAGAGGAGTGGGGAAAGGATTTAGGATCTATGGGGTCAGCTAGGTTTCCTTTTGTGAGTTTATATAATGGTTTTGTTAGGATGGCAAAACCCGGTATCCAAAGGCAAAAGTATCCAACCATGCCAAGCAAGGAAAGGAGTTGTTGTTTTGTAGAAGGGGTTGGGGTTTTAGAGATCAGTCAGACACAATCAGCAGGGAGAGCATGTGTGTTTTTATAAAGAATTATGCCAAGGTAGGTAATGGATGGAGAAGAAATTTGAGCTTTGGAGGGGGATACCCAATATCCCTTGGAGAATAAATGTTGAAGGAGCAGGAGGGTGTCTAGTTGAGAAGATTCAAAGGAGGGGCTACAAAGTAGAAGGTCATCAATCTATTGAATAAGGTGAGAAGTGGAGGGATGGAAAGAAAGTAAATCATGAGAAAGAGGTTGGCTGAAGTAATAAGGGCTGTCCCTGAAGCCTTGCAGCAGCACAGCCCAGGTAAGCTGCTGGGACTGATGGGTGTCAGGGTCAGTTCAGGTAAAAGCAAAGAGAGGCTGGGATGAGGGGTGCAGGGGAATAGTGAACTAACATCTTTAAGATCAAGAATGGAATAGTGGGTTGTGGAGGAAGGTATTGAGAACAAAAGAGTGTAGAGGTTGGGCACCACAGGGTGGATAGGCAAAACAATTTGGTCGATAAGGTGCAGATCCTGAACTAACCTGTAAGACTGGTCTGGTTTTTGAATGGGTAAAATGGGAGAAATGTAATGAGAGTTTATAGGTTTTAGAAGCCCATGCTGTAGCAGGTGAGTGATAACAGGCTTTAATCCTTTTAAAGTCTGCTGTGGGTTGGGATATTGGCATTGAGCGGGGTAAGGGTGATTAAGTTTTAATGGGATGATAAGGGGTACATCATCCATCGCCAAGGAGGGAGTAGAGGTGCCCTATACTTGTGGATTAAGGTGAGGAGATACAAGCAGAGGATGCGAAGGAGGCTTTGAACTGGGGGAAAGGGCGGCAGTGAGGTGTGGCTGTAGCCCAGGAATAGTCAGGGAAGCAGATAATTTAGTTAAAATGTCTCGACCTAATAAGGGAGCTGGGCAGGTGGGGATAACTAAAAAGAAGTGCATAAAAGAATGTTGTCCAAGTTGGCACCAGAGTTGGGGAGTTTTAAGGGGTTTTGAAGCTTGGCTGTCAATACCCACAAAAGTTATGAGGGCAAGGGAAACAGGCCCTTGAAAAGAAGATAATGCGGAGTGGGTAGCCCCCGTATTGATTAAACAGGGGACAGACTTACCCTCCACTGTAAGAGTTACCCGAAGCTCAGTGTCCGTGATGGTCCAGGGGGCCTCCAAGGCAATCGGGCAGCGTCAGTCTTCAGCTGCTAAGCTGAGGAGATCTGGGAAGGAGTCGGCCGAGGAACGTTGGGTTTGGGCTCCAGGGACTTTAGGAGCAGCAGCGATGTGAGTTGGACAGTCCGACCTCCAGTGGGGGCCTGCACAGACAGGGCACGGCTTAGGAGGAATGCCAGGCTGCAGGCATTCTGAGGCCCAGTGGCAAGGCTTTTGGCATTTGAAGCAAGGTCCACGAGGATGTTTTAAAGGAGCCCCTGGGAGCTGTGGCTTGGGTGTTCTGAAGTTTTTGTATGCTGGAGACATGGTTGTGGGTTGTCTTACAGTGGAGGCAAGTAGCTGTAACTAAGAAATGCATTACTGTCTGGCTACTTCCTCTCTATTATTGTACACCTTGAAGATGAGCTTGGTTAAGTCCTGTTGTGGGGTTTGAGGGCTGGATTCCAATTTTTGAAGCTTTTTTCTAATGTCAGGAGCTGACTGGGTGATAAAATGCATATTAAGAATAAGGTGGCCTTCTGGCCCCTCTGGGTCTAGGGCAGTAAAGTGTCCAAAGGTTGCTGCTAAGCGGGCCATGAACTGGGCTGGGTTTTCGTCTTTACCTTGGGTAGTTTCTTTAAGTTTGTCATAATTAACAGCTTTGTGAGTTGCGTTTTTAAGCCCTTCAACTAGGCAGGAAACCATGTAATCTCACCTAGCTATACCTGGGGAATCTGCCTGACGGTTCCATTGGGGATCTTCTCAGGGAACTGCTCTAATGCCTTCCTGGAGGTCTGGCTCATGAAGCCAGTGGTTATCAGCGTGAGACCGCGCTAGAGAAAAACTTTTCCTATTCATCTGGGGAGAGGGTAGAAGTTAGGATGACATTTAAGTCACTCCAGGTTAAATTGTAGGACAAAGTTAGATATCGGAATTCCTGTATATATTTAGTAGGGTCTGATGAGAAAGAGCCTGAACACTGGCTGATATGGGAAAGGTCTGATAGAGAAAAAGGCACATGTACCCTGACTATGCCTTCAGCTCCAGCCACCTCTCTAAGAGGAAATTGTTGGGAAGGTGGGGGAGGGCTAGTCACGGAATGAAACTGTAAGCCAGACCGGGTGTGAGGAGGGGAGGTGATAGAAAGATTATAGGGTGGGGGAGCAGAGGCTGAGGAAGAATTGAGACCTGGCTCCGCCTGGTGAGGAGCAGCCTGAGGAGAAGTGGAGAAGTCAGATGAGTCTGTAGAAAAGAAGGATTCAAAGGACTCAGAGCTTGGGGTGGAGACTGAAGGAACAGACAGGAGAGAAGAAAGATGTGGGACGAGTCGCATTGGGAGCAGAGAGACTAGGGAGGGACCAATGTGTAAAAGAATGCCAGGACGTCTGGCACCTCAAACCAATTGTCCATTTTTTCGACAAAAATTGTCTAGGTTTCATAGGATGGAGAAATCATAAGTGCCATTTTCTGGCCATTTAGAAACATTGTTGAGTTTCTATTGGGGCCAAGTGGTGTTGCAGAAAAAAATAAGACGCTTAGATTTTAGGTCAGGTGAGAGTTGAAGAGGTTTTAAGTTCTTGAGAACACAGGCTAAAGGAGAAGAAGGAGGAATGGAGGGTGGAAGGTTGCCCATAGTGAAGGAGGCAAGTTTAAAGAGAAGGGTAGAGACATAGAGAAGTGGGGTGGGGAGCAGCCCTGGGCTGCAATGTGGGTGAGCAGCCAAAGCAGGTGTCCCCGCAATTGACTTGCCACCAAGGGAATGTGGGTGAATGACCAAGGCAGGCATCCCCGCGGTGATCAGAAACCAATGGAGTGTGGGTGGATAATCAGGCAGGTGTCCCCGCAAAAATTAAACATCAAGGGAAGGCTGTCTTCCCGAGGCCATGACTGGCACCGGAATTCTGGGTCCACGGGTAAAATGTGTCTCCTTTGTCTCTACTAGAGAGGAAAAAGAACTGAAATTGGAAGGACAGGGAGATTGAAGGGTAGCAAGAGAGGCTGGAGAAGAGAGTGAAAAGAATGCTTACCCGATCTGAAATTGGTGAGATGTTCCTTGGGCTGGTTGGTCTGAGGACCCGAGGTCATAGGTGAATCTCTTCATGGAGTGAGGGTGAGGACAGGGGACTGGTCTCCTGAAGGAGTCCCGCTGACCGGGAGAGAGAGAGAAGAAAGAAAAAGGGTGAGTTTGATACATAGTGATTGGAGCCTTCTCTTCATGCCATAAATCCCTAGGACTGATAGAAAAGACACACTTAGGCTGGGCATGGTGGCTCACACCTGTAATCCTAACATTTTGGGAGGCCAAGGCAGGCAGATCACCTGAGGTCAGGAGTTTGAGACCAGCCTGGCCAACATGGTACAACCCCATCTCTACTAAAAATATAAAAATTAGCCGGGCATGGTGGCAGGCACGTGTAATCCCAGCTACTCGGGAGACTGAGGTGGGAGAATCACTTCAACCCAGGAGATGGAAGTTGCAGTGAGCCAAGATCATAAGAGCGAAACTCTGTCTCAAAAAGAAAAAAAAAAAAAGAAAAGAAAACAGACTTAACATAATTAAAATCATCAGTGCATTGTAAAAAAAGAACCTTGGCCATTGAAGGTCCAGAACTTATGAAGAGTTCTTGAAAAATGAATAACAGGCTGGATTGGAAGAAGTAACAGCCTGTGGTGTCATGATACATATTGGTTGTCATCCACAGCTCCTGGCTTATAATTCCCATAGCCCTTGTTACAGTCATTTGTTATAAAGTTGGGTGTGTTAGACCTCAGGAACAGGCCTCTGACCTTCTCCTGCCCTTCTTCCACTCTACTGTTTCCCCACCTTTCTGACTCTGGGTCTTAAGACCCTCCCATGAGAGAGTCCCACCCTATACCCTGCGGGAAGGAATACTGATGTCATAAAAATCCAAGAGGACAGAGTTCATGAGCTTCCAGATAGGTGAACATGTGGAAATTCCTGGAGGGTGGCACACACAGGGAGGACATGGAAGCTCCATGCCCCTTCTTTCATATCTCACCCTATGCATCTCTTCATCTATATCCTTTGCAATATCCTTTATAATATACCAGTAAATATAAGTATTTCCTGAGTTCTGTGAGCCACTCCAGCAAATTAATAGAACTCAAAGAGGGAGTCATGGGAACCCCAACTTGAAGCCGATCTGTCAGGAGTTCCAGAGATCTGAACTTCTGACTGATGTAGGGGGATATCAGAGGCATTTGAACCATAGTGACTCCATCTTGAACAGGGGCTGGGTAAAATGAGGCTGAGATCTGTTGGGCTGCATCCTCAGAAGGTTAGGCAAGAATAGCCTCAGGATGAGATAGGAGACTGGCACAAGATACAGGAAGAACCTGCTGATAAAATAGGATGCAGAGTTAGGGCACAGTGGCTCACGCCTGTAATCCCAGGTAGATCACCTGAAGTCAGGAGGTCAAGACCAGCCTAGCTAACATGGTGAAACCCCATTGCTACTAACAATACAAAAAATTAGCCTGGCATGGTGGCAGGTGCCTGTAATTCCAGCTACACAGGAGGCAGAGGCCCACAGAGGTTGTAGTGAGCCAAGATTGAGCCTTTGCACTCCATCTCAAAAATAATAATAATAATAAAATAAAATACAAAAAAAAATTAGCTGGGTGTGGTGGCACACTCCTGTAATCCCAGCTACTTAGGAGGCTGAGGCATGAGAATTTCTTGAGCCTGGTAGGTGGAGGTTGCAGTGAGCCAAGATTGCACTCTAGCCTAGACAAGAGAGCAAGACCATCTCAAAAAAATAAAAGAAAAGAAATGTATGGAAAAAGATTTAAGCACAATAAAGCTGGAGTGGCTATTAAAATAGCAGAAAAGCAGATTTGAGACAAAAATTGTTGCCACTAGCCAGGCGCAGTGGCTCACGCCTGTAATCCCAGCACTTTGGGAGGCCAAGGCGGGTGGATCACCTGAGGTCAAGAGTTCGAGACCAGCCTGACGAACATGGAGAAACCCCATCTCTACTAAAAATGCAAAATTAGCTAGGCATGGTGGTGCATGCCTGTAATCCCAGCTTTTCAGGAGGCTGAGGCAGGAGAATTGCTTGAAGCTGGAGGCAGAGGTTGTGGTGAGCCGAGATCGCGCCATTGCACTCCAGCCTGGGCAACAAGAGCAAAACTCCGTCTCAAAAAAAAAAAAAAAAAAAAATGTTGCCGGAGATAGAGGGTTATTTGATGATAATAATAAAAGGGTCAGTTCTTGGCCAGGCGTGGTGGCTCATGCCTGTAATCCCAGCACTTTGGGAGGCTGAGGCAGGTGGATCACGAGGTCAGGAGATTGAGACCATCCTGGCCAACATGGTGAAACCTTGTCTCTACTAAAAACACAAAAATGAGCTGGGCCTGGTGGCACGTGCCTGTAGTCTCAGATACTCGGGAGGCTGAGGCAGGAGAATTGCTTGAACCCAGGAAACAGAGGTTGCAGTGAACCAAGATTGTGTCACTGCACTCCAGCCTGGGCAACAGAGCCAGACTCTGTCTCGGAAAAAAAAAAAAAAAAAGAAAAAGAAAAAGAAAAAAAAAAAGAAGAAGGCGGCTCAATTCTTCAGAAGAAGTAATGTGTATGCAGTTTTGTTATAGATGTAGTAAAAGAAAAAAAATACTTTGTATATGCCTAATCATAAAGATTTACATTCCTGATAACAGAACTTCCAAATACATGAAGTGAAAATCAACTGAACTAAAAGGAGAAATAGACAATTTCATGATCACAGCAGGAGATTTTAACATTCTGCTCTCAGCAATAGATAGAATAGTTAAACAAAAAAAAAATCAAGAAATTCATAGGTGATTTGAACACTACTATAAACCACTTTGACTTCTATGATGGTTAATGTTATGTGTCAACTTGACTAGGCCACAAGGTGTCCAGACATTTGGTCAAACATTATTCTGTGTGTGTCTGTGAAGGTATTTCTGGGTTCAAGTAACATTTGCATTGGTAGGCCGAGTAAAACAGACTGCCTTCTTTAAGGTGAATAAGCCCCATCCAATCAGGGAAAGGCCTGAATAGAACAAAAGGGAACTCCTCCTACTTGACTGCTTTAGAGCTGGGACATCAGGTTTTTTTCTTGCTTTTAGGCTCAGAATTAACCATGGGCTCTTCCTGGGTCTTGAGCCTGCTGGCTTTCATTCTGATACTACAACATCAGCTCTCTACTTCTTGGGCCTTTGGACCAGGACTGGAACTATGCCATTTGCTCTCCTAGATCTCCAGCCTGCTGACTGCAGATCTCAGACTTATCATCCTCCACAATGACATGAGCCAATTATTTATAATAAACCTCTCTCCCTTTCTCTTTCTTTTTTTCTCTCTCTCCCTCCCTCTCTCTTATCTACACATCCTACTGGTTCTTTTTCTCTGGTGATCTCTGACTAATACAACCTCATTGATGTTTATAGAGCACTACATCCAACAACTCCAGAATATATTTTATTTTCAAGTGCATGTGGTATGTTCAGCAAGATAGACCATACAGTGGATCTTAAAATGTCTTAATAAATTTTTAAAAATTGGAATCATACAGAGTATGTTCTCTGATCACAATGGAACTACATTAGAAATCAATAAAAGTAAGATCTGGGAAAACTTCAAATATGTATAAATAAACAAGATATTTAAAATAATCCATTGGTTAAAGAAGAAATCACATAGGAAGTTAGATAGTATTTCACACTGAATGAATAAAAATACAACATATCAAAATTTGTATGATGCATCCAAAGCAATGCCTATTCAGAAATACATAGCTTTAAATGCTTATGTTAGTGAAGAAGAGATGTCTAAAAATCAATGACCAAAAGTTCCACATAAATAAGCTAGGGAAAAAAGAGCAAAGTAAATCCCAAAGTAAGTGGGAGGAAATAAAGATAACAACAGAAATCAATTAACTAAAATATAGCAAAGTAATAGAAAAAATTAGCAAAGCTGAAAATTGCTCCTTGAAAAGATCAGCAAAATTGATAAACTCCTTGCTAGAATTAGTTACTTAAAAAAAAAAAAAAAAAAAAAAAGAGGCCAAGCGCGGTGGCTTATGCCTGTAATCCCAGCAGGGGATTACAAAGAGGCCGAGGTGGGCAGATCACCTGAGGTCAGGAGTTCGAGACTAGCCTGGCCAACATGGTGAAACCCTGTCTCTACTAAAAATACAAACAAATTAGCCGGGCGTGGTGGGAAGTGCCTGTAATCCCAGCTACTCGGGAGGCTAAGGCAGGAGAATTGCTCATACCTGGGAGGCGAAGGTTGCAGTGAGCCGAGACCACACCATTGCACTAGGCAACAAGAGTGAAACTTCATCTCAAAAAAAAAAAAAGAAAAGAAAAAGAAAAGAAAGATTGACAACCATCAAGAATTTCAAGAGGAGTCTGAGATTGTACCCTCCTGTTAAAGCTAACGAGTTAATCTGCCAGAGTTTCATGGAATCTGGCCTGCTAAATGAGATTCCTAAGTTAGAGACTAGCACTTTACCACTCACAGCCAGCAAGCAACATGAGCTTCACATTTGCATTAGTTCTTTTAGACCCTCAAGTCCTATGAGAAAGACACAGAGTGGCCCAGGTAGGTGTTATAAATGTAGTGGGTTGGCATCTCAGTTAAGGAAACCCAGGCTTAGGAACTTATTCCTTTACAGTAGACTGCACGCAAACCTGCCTGACTTTTACCCCTGAGGCAGAAATTATCTTTATTGTACCAGAAAGTAAAAAAAACAAAAAAAAAAACCAAAAAAAAACCCAAAAAAAATACCTGTCCCCTGCACTAGAGGGCTCCACTGTGGCCATTTACCAAGCTATTTGCAATACAAACATCTTTAAAAGATAACCCAGAACAATGGCTGTCAGTGCCTGTACTCACAGAATGTGCAGAAACATGAAGGAACCCACAGGCAATTTGTTCCCAGGAAGAGTACCAATTACCAATATCAGGAATGAAAAAGTAGTTATCACCACAGATACCACAGACATTAGAACAAAAAAGTAAAATAAAATAAAGTAAGAGAACATTGTGAACAACATTAGGTTAAAAAAAGTTGCTTTTGAGAAGTTGAGGATAGGGATTGACTGAAAAGGAGAATGAGGAAACTTTCTGAGGTTGTAGAAATATTCCATATCGTGATGGAGGGGTAGGTTACATAGGGTACATGCATTTATCATAACTCCACAAATATACACTTAAAATTTGTGCATTTCATTGTTGCAAATTTTACCTTAAAAAAAAAAAATGGACCAGGCGCAGAGGCTCATGCCTGTAATCCCAACACTTTGGAAGGCCGAGGCAGGCGGATTACGAGGTCAGAAGATGGAGACCATCCTGGCTAACACGGTAAAACCCTGTCTCTACTAAAAATACAAAAAATTAAAAAAAAAAAAAAAGACCAAAAAAAAGACAAAAAATTAGCCAGGGTGGTGGCACATGCCTGTAGTCCCAGCTACTCGGGAAGCTGAGGCAGGAGAATCACTTGAACCCAGGAGGTGGAGGTTGCAGTGAGCCAAGATCACGCCACTGCACTCCAGCCTGGGTGAGAGAGTGAGACTCCATCTCAAAAAAAAAAAAAAAAAAAGATAAAAAAAAAATAATAAATAAACCTTAGTAATGATTTTTATACTGAAGTGTTTCAGGGTAAAAGTATTTAGGGATAAATGATCAATATCTGCAATTTACTCTGAAATGCATCAAGAAATCTAAAATGCATAAAGGGATGAACAAATGGGTAGATATGTGATAAGGCAAATATATTTAAAATGTTAATGGTTTAATCTCGGTGGACATATAGGTGTTCACAATAATATTCTTCTAAGTTTGTTCTATGCTTCAAAATTTCTACATAAAAAATGGAAAGAAAAAGAGACTTAAGAGACTTAAAAAACATGTACAGACATGCGTCACTTAACAATGGAGACACATTCTGAGAAATGTGTTGTTAGGCAACTTTGTCATTGTGCCCACATAATAGAGTATCCTTGCACAAACCTAGATGGTATAGCCTACTACACACCTAGGCCATGTGGGATAGCCTATTGTTCCTTGACTACAAACTTGTACAGTATGTTACTATACTAGATAATGTCAGCAATTGTAACCCAATGGTAAGTATTTGTGTGAGGAAACATATCTAAACATAGAAAATGTACAGTAAAAATTGGATTATAATATTTTGAGACCACTGTTGTATTATGTGCTGTCTTTGACCAAAGTGTTGTTTTACAGTATGTGATGGTAAATCAGTTACAATGATTTGAATCATGATTTGGACACAGAAGCTGTAAAACCAAATAGTATGACATACTAAGGAAAATGTGAACACTGGCTTGTTACTTGTTTATTGTTTTTATTTTATTTTATTTTTTTAGACAGAGTCTTGCTCTGTTACCCAGGTTGGAGTGGAATAGTGCCATCACAGCTCACTGCAACCTCTGCCTCCCGGGTTCAAGCAATTCTCCTGTCTCAGCCTCCCAAGTAGCTGGGATTACAGGCACACACCACCATACCCGGCTAATTTTTTGTATTTTTAGTAGACATGGGTTTTCACCATGTTTGCCAAGGTGGTCCCAAACTCCTGACCTCACGTGATCCACCCACCTTGGCCTCCCAAAGTACTGGGATTATAGGTGTGAGCCACTGCACCCAGCCTGTTTATTGTTTTTAAGCCTGTGTAAGAGAAGCTGTTGGTCCTGAGCTCCACAGTCCCTCACCCTACCACTTCAGGGCATGCTACCCTGAATTTAGCAGCCAACAACTGCATTTCTTTGCCTGAAGACTTTGCCTCCTGAAGTCTTGTTTGCCTGCCCCTGTGGCTTTCTGCAAGTGCTGAGAAGGTAATGCTTGCCCGACTCAGACTCAGCCGTCTGCAAAAGTCTTACTTAGAACCTTCCCTTTTCTGTCTCACTCCCTCCACTTCCCCACTGGTATGGATCATGTGATTCCATATATATATATATATATATATAAAATTATTATTTTTTTAGATGGAGTTTTGCTCTTGTTACCCAGGCTGGAGTGCAATGGTGCGGTCTTGTCTCACTGCAACCTCTGCCTCCTGGGTTCAAGAGATTCTCCTGCTTCAGTCTCCCTAGTAGCTGGGATTATAGGCAGATGCTGCGACACCCAGCTAATTTTTGCAGAGACGGGGTTTCACCATGTTGGTCAAGGCTGGTTTTGAACTCCTGATCACAGGTCATCCGGCCACCTTGGCCTTCCAAAGTGCTGGGATTAAAGGCGTGCGCCACAACACTCAGCCCATTTATATATTCTTGAAATGACAATAGAAAGTATAGAGATGGAGATAGATTCATGGTTGCCAGGGGCTTGGAAAGCAAGAAGTAGATATGACTATATATGGGTAGCATGAAGGAGATATTTGTGATAAGGATCTTATGCAGTTTTTTTGTTTTTGTTTTTGTTTTTTTTTTGAGATGGAGTCTCACTCTGTCACCCAGGCTGGAGTGCAGTGGCAGGATCTTGGCTCACTGCAACCTCTGCTTCCTGGGTTCAAGAAGTCCTCTGGCCTCAGCCTCCCAAGTAGCTGGAATTGCAGGCATGAGCCACCATACCTAGCTAATTTTTTGTATTTTTAGTAGAGACAGGGTTTCACCATGTTGGCCGGCTGGTCGTGAACTCCTGCTCAAGTGATTCACCTCCTTGGCCTCCCAAAGTGCTGGGATTACAGGCACGAGCCACTGCAGCTGGCCAAGGACTATTGCTTGTGCATTTTCTTGATTATGGTGGTGGTTATATGATTCTACACAATTGCATAGAACTGTACACACACACACACACACACACACACACACACACAATGAGTGCCTATAAAGGAAAATCTGAATGAAATCAATGGATTGTACCAATATAAATTTCTGTGTTTAGGCTGGGCCCAGTGACTCATGCCTGTAATCCCAACACTTTGGGAGACTGAGATGGGTGGATCCCTTGAGCCCAGGAGTACAAGAACAGTCTGGGCAACGTAAAGAGACCCCATTGCTACTAAAAATACAAAAATTAGTCAGGTGTGGTGGCAGGCACCTATAGTCCCAGCTACTGGACAGACTGAGGTGGTGGGAGGATCACCTGAGCCTGGTGAGTTCGAGGCTGTGGTGAGCAGTGATTGTGCCACTGCATTCCAGCCTGGGCGACAGTGAGACCCTGTCTCAAAAAAAAAAAAAGTATTTTTAATTTGTACTATATGTAAGATGTAACCTTTGAGGGAATGTGGGTGCAGGGTACAAGGGACTGCTATAAACCATTTTTTTGCAACTTTCTAAGAATCGACAATTATTTCAAAATTAAACATCTTTTAAAAGTAAAGAAACAGAAATAAAATTTTTTTTTTCTGATGAAGAGATATATATATATTTAGGATTAAGATATACATATATATTTAGGATTTATCCTCTAGACTCACTTTAGATAATCCCAATTTTGTTGGCAACACCCAAAACATGGTAATCAGGAACCAGTCAAACATATGCTTTCTTCTCTCCATCAGGCCTAATCAGGGTGGTGACCTTGACCACCTCAATGTCATAGAGCTTCTTCACAGCCTGTTTGATCTGGTGCTTGTTGTCTTTAACATCTTCAATGAACACAAGTGTGTTGCTGTAACTGCCCAATGGGTTCATCTTGCCTGCTGTCTAGACAAAGCCAATTTATCGATACAGGGGAATTGCAAAAGAGAAAGAGTAATTCATGCAGAGCTGGCCGTGCAGGAGACCAGAGTTTATTATTGCTCAACTCAGTCTCCCTGAGCATTTGGGGATCAGAGTTTTTAAGGATTACTTGGTGGGTGGAGGGCAGCCAGTGAGTCAGGAGTGCTGATTGGTCAGGTCGGAGATGAAACCATGGGAAGTTGAAGCTGTCCTCTTGGGCTGAGTCAGTTCCTGGGTGGGGGTCACGAGATCAGATGAGCCCATTTATCTGGATAGTACTAGCTGATTCATCAAGTGCTGCTATCTCAAGCACTGATCTTAGGCTTTACAACAGTGATATTATACCCAGGAACAATTTATGAAGGATCAGAATCTCGTAGCTTCCAGCTGCATGACTCCTAAACTATAATTTCTAATCTTTTGGCTAATTTATTAGTCCCATGAAGGCAGTCTAGTCCCCAGGCAAGAAGGGGTTTGCCTTGGGAGAGGCGTGTTATCACTTTGTTTTTTCTTTTTTCTTTTCTTTTTTTTTTTTTTTTTTTTTGAGATGGAGTTTTGCTCTTGTTGCCCAGGCTGGAGTGCAATGTCGCGATCTTGGCTTACCACAACCTCTGCCTCCCAGGTTCAAGAGATTCTCCTGTCTCAGCCTCCTGAGTAGCTGAGATTATAGGCATGTGCCATCACGTCCGGCTAATTTTGTATTTTAGTGGAGACAGGGCCTCTCCGTGTTGGTCAGGCTGGTCTTGAACACTTGACCTCAGGTGATCTGCTTGCCTCGGCCTCCCAGAGTGCTGGGATTGCAGGCATGAGCCACCGTGCCTGGCTTCATCTTTGTTTTAAACTATAAACTAAGTTCCTCCCAAAGTTAGTTCAGCCTATGCCCAGGAATGAACAAGGACAGCTTGGAGGTTAGAAGTCAGATGGAGTTGGTTAGGTCAGATCTCTTTCACTATCTCAGTTATAATTTTGTAACGGTGGTTTCACTGTTGTCTTCTATCTTCTTCATGGAGGACTTAGTGGTCAGAGGAAACTTGATGATAGCATAGTGGTCAAGCTTGTTTCTTTTGGGGGTGCTTTTCCGGGGATATTTGGTCAGCTTCCCAAGTGGCAGTGTCTTGAGCCGCCAGAAGGTGGGTGACGTGTGGATCTTCCTTTTTTTTTTTTTTTTTGTGGCTGTGGACACCTTTCAGCTCTACCTCTGAGCCTCAAAGCCTTTGCTTTCGCTTCAGCTTTAGGAGGGTCAGGAGCTTCCTTTTCGCCTTTGGTGCCATCTTCTGAAAAAGTGAAAATAAAATTTTTAAAAAGGGCATCCAAATTTAGTTAAGTCCTATATCCATTGTTGACAGTGCAAAAGTGCAAGCTTCCTTTTCTCTATCCAGGAGCAGGAGCAGTACAGTCTTCACTTGAAGCCCAGTAACCTAATTATTACAGGCTACGTGCCCTCTAAACCTGATTATAAGGCTCTCTTGGAGATTTGAGAAGCTGCTCAACATATTAATAAATTCCTTTTCAAGTTAAACTAGACACTGTGTGTTCTGTTGTTTGCACCTTTCAATACTGGCCACTTTTTATTGTAATAGTTTCAATCACCTGTCTTTGTCTCCTGAGAGATATGGGAGAGTGATAAGTGAAGCTAAAATGTATCTCTACACACTAAAGCCACTGAAGAAATTGGTATAAAGACAGAAATTAATAAATGGATATTCAATCTACTTCAAGAATGTCTTTGTTATGCCACTGACTATAGCCTCTTGGGCACTTCTAGAAGCAGAGAGATGGGTCTATGCTGCTTTATGATTATTAATGCTCCTCACTTTCTTTCTTTCTTTTTTTTCTATTGAAATGGAGTTTTGCTCTTGTTGCTCCGGCTGGAGTGCAGTGACATGCTCGCAGCTCACTGTATTCTTCTGTGTCTAGAACACAAATTCTGCTTCTATACCTCATTATCGTAATGATGATGCACCACCCTCCCTCAAAACCCCTAATCACAGCCCATACTGGTTCTCAGATGAAAAGACTACTGTGTGTAAATCCCTCCTGATGTTAAGTGTGGTTTATATAAGGGACCTGAAAGAGGGCTGTTGAAGAGAGCTTTATAACTACCCTATGTTATAGGAAGATTAGGGGTAGACAAGAGGACAGGCAAGGGACTGGGAAGAAAGCAAGAGAAAATAACAAAACATATAGTTCAGATAACAGAAATAAGATTTACAGAAATTATTTTGGCCTAAGTAAAAAGAAGGAGAAAGAGATCCAGGGCAGGATCTTTAAGGATCTCACAGTCACTATTTCCCCTATTACCCTTATTATGACTTTGTATTAAATGTGTATGTGGGTGGGGATCCTTGCTGGTATTAGGACTTTATACTCAGTTTATTCAAGTTATACTACGAAGAAATTAATTTACAAAGGTTACAGAAGCAGAACTACATGAACAACTTCGATCGAATGAAATTTTACCTTGGTCCAAAATAGAAATGGCCAGTTTTATTATACATCTTTCTCTTGATCCCAGTTTTATATTTGAGATTAAAATGTATCTACAAAAACACTTTAAAACAATTAAGATGATAGAGGGAATTGTTAGAAGTACACATGAAACTGCCTTTGCAAAATTATGACTGAGACAGTGAAAGAGATTTAACTTAACTGACTCCATCTCACTTTTAACCTCCAAGCTGTCCTTGTTCATTCCTGGGTGTAGGCTGAACTAACTTTGGGAGAAACTTAGTTTATAGTTTACCATTTAAACAAAGACGGTAGCGGCCCTTTCCCAAAGCAGATCTCCTTCTTGCCTGGGGACTAGATTGCCTTTGTAGGACCAACATTAGCCACAAGATTAGAAATCACGGTTTAGGAGTCATGCAGTTGGAGGCTACAAGATTCTGATCCTCCCTAGACTGCTCCTAAGATCAGTGCTTGACTATTTTGCAGACTCTGCACTTAATGGATCAGCTGGCACCACCCGGATTAACAAACTGGCTCATCTGGTCATGTGGCCCCTACCCAGGAACTGACTCAGCACAAGAAGACAGCTTCAACTTCCTATGATTTCATTTCTGACCAATCAGCACTGCTGGCTCACTGGCTTCCCCACCCACCAAGTTATCCTTAAAAACTCTGCTCCCGAATGCCCAGGAAGACTGATTTGAGTAACAATAAAACTCCTGTCTCCCGCACAGCCAGCTCTGCATGAATTACTCTTTCTCTATTGCAAATCCCCTGTCTTGAACTGGCTCTGTGTAGGCAGCCGGAAAGATGAACCCCCTGGGTGGTTACACACATGCTATGACTTGCATAATGGTTTCTCCTTCATAGATTTGTCATTGTTTCTGGTCTATCTTCTAAAATTTTCACCATCAGAAATTAAGACTTTTGAGAAAAACAAAAAACAAAACCAAAACTCCCAGGGAAGTTGGAGTAGTTCTGGGTCTGCCAAAGGCCACCATTAATCATCATTCCCTACTTTTCTTTCATACTTTCCAGTTTGGAATCTACCATAACATCCCTTGTTTCTCATTATGATTTTGATTTGTTACAACCCTGAGAAAGAGGTAGAGACTTAAATTATTATCAAAAATGTTTTAATGAAAAAGATGAAGCTCAAAGAGGTTAAGTGACTCGCTCAAGGTCACAGAGCGGTAAAAAAATCTCATCTCCCACATCAGAAACAGAGTAAGCCTGCTGTCCTTTCTAATACTAACACATCAACTGAGAGAAAAGAGAGCCCTGGGGAATTTTCTCTAATCACCCCACATTAGCTGCATAGCACAGATTGCTTTCTGCTTCTCAAATCCCATTGCACTTGCCATCTGCAAAATTCACTTGAGTTCTTCCTCATATTTTGGCTTGTCTTGCTTTTAAGTGTTTAGTAAGTTAATAGGTAAATGGTGTGTGTGTGTGTGTGTGTTTGTGCATGTGCGTGTGTGTGTGTGCACTCTCATAACCCCCTAATTATATAGTACAAGTATTAGAAACACAAATTAGACTTGTATTCTCACAAAATTTAGCACAGTATCATGCTTATGAAAAAATTAATTTGTATATTAATTTAATTAGATTAGAGAATAGCATGGAAAATACAGACATAGACCCTAAGAAGGTATAGAGAAAAGGACAATTTTAGTAGAAGTAGGCCAGGTACTTTCTTGCCTATTGAGTCGATCACTATTATTTTAACCATTCTTTTGCCAACACACTTGGCACACCTCGTTCTTCTTGTTGTACATGCCCACCTCAACCATAACCCTGGATCAACCTTAAAGTCAGCCTTCTTCTCTCCTTACGTTTGTTAGTCTAGACACAAGGTTACAAGCAAGACTGGGTGCGGTGGCTCACACCTGTAATCCTGGCACTTTGGGAGGCCAAGACGGGTGGATCACTTGAGATCAGGAGTTCGTGACCATCCTGACCAACATGGCGAAACCCCATCTCTATTAAAAATACAACAAATTAGCTGGGGATGGTGGTGGGCGCCTGTAATCCCAGCTACTTGGGAGGCTGAGGTGGGAGAATTGCTTTAACCCGGGAGGTGGAGGTTGCAGTGAGCCATGATCATGCCACTGTACTCCAGCCTGGGCAACAAGAGTGAAAGTTGAAAGAAGGAAGGAAGGAAGGAAAGGAAGGAAAGGAAGGAAAAGAAGGAAGCGAAAGAGAGAGAGAGAAAGAAAGAGAAAGAAGGGAAGAGAGAGAGAGGAAGGGAAAGAAAGAAAGAAGGGAGAGAGGGAGGGAGGGAGGGACAAGGTTACAAGCAAGCAAGCACACAAGCAAGAAGGAAGGAAGGAAGGAAGGAAGGAAGGAAGGAAGGAAGGAAGGAAGGAAGGAAGGTTACAAGCAATGGAACTTACACTTGCTTAAATAATAAAGCATATTTGAACTGGAAAGTCCAAAGGTAAAACTGGCTTCAAATGAATCTTGATCTTGCAGCTCAAATGATGTAAAAGAAAGTTTCTTTTTGTCTTTTCACTCTGCTTTTTTCAGGCTTGGCTTCATTCTCAGGTCAAGCCCTGACTATCCTAAGAGGCCTGCTACCCAATCCTTTTGCTTTCATTTCCAGAAAGGAAAAGCAAAAATGTGACCCAGTATTCACAGTAAAAACCCTAAGTCATGGGCCCACCATTTTCCTGATTCCTTAGGCCAGGTAAATGGGATAAACTGATAAGCTTAAACTCGGTTCTGTGTCTCACATTAAAGCTGGAAATTGAATCAATTTCCCTAGAATCACATGGATCTTCAAATGGAAATTAGCTACTGGTAACTACTGGTAAGGAGGAAATAGATATAATTAACACATGCCCTCCATTTTTATTTAGCTTGGCTGGTAGGTGTTAATAGAAAAAATCAAATAACTCTGTAGAATTCACCAATGAAAGTTTATGATCTCCATTGTCTGCAGCATTATTACACTAATTACTCTTCCCTCACTCACTTTTCACTCTCTGCAAGGTATTTTTCCTCAGTTTATTAACTCGATCAAGCATTTCTCTTCATAAAAATGAAAAATAAAGGTCACTAAAACCAATGCCTTTTTTTTTTTTTTTTTTTTTTTGAGACGGAGTCTTGCTCTGTTGTCCAGGCTAGAGTGCCGTGGCGTGATCTCAGCTCTCTGCAACCTCTGCTTCCCAGGTTTAAGTGATTCTCCTACCTCAGCCTCCTCAGTAGCTAGGATTACAGATGTGTGCCCCCATGCCCGGTTGATTTTTGTATTTTTAGTAGAGATGAGGTTTCACAATGTTGGCCGGGATGATCTCCAACTTTTGACCTCAGCTGATCCATCCGCCTCGGCCTCCCAAAATGCTGGGATTACAGGCATGAGCCACTGTGCCTGGTCACCAATGCCATTTAACTGCTATCCTGTTTACTTCACCTCACAGCCAAGCCCTTGCATTCTATATACAATGTAAACCATGTTAAAGTGAGACAAAAATAAGATCACTGTGCAACCCACAAAGCATTGAACAACCTTCTCTCCCAGCTAATGTAAGTGACTGGTACTTTCTTTAATAATCCTTCCTTTAGTCTCCCTTTTCTATAGATAAGATTTATTGAAATACTAAATCATAGAATTGCCTTCACTTTTTGATAGTGAGTAACTCTGTTTCCTCAGACTGTCCCCAAAATTATCCAATGGAAGGTCAAACCCTTTAAATAGGTTCTAACATCTTCTAACTGAAATGCCTCTCAGTTCCCCATGATAAGAGTTTTTCCCATTTACAACAGTAATAAAACCAACTTGTTCAACCAAAGGTGTATTCCCGGTGGTCTTTGGCTAGAGGGCGTTTGCAGTCCTCACTGTATTTGTCGCAGTATCCATTTAAATCCATTGAAGTATCCTTCATTTCTCTTTGAATTATTCCAGCATCCTCCAAATGGTTTTCCCTGTCACTAGTCTTATTTTCTCCAATTGATTCCCAGACTCCTTGCTAAAGTGATCTTTTCAAAACTCAGATCTGATTATGTCACTCATCGCCCCCATATTCCTAAGAATAAGGTCCAGATACAATAACCTGGCCTGTGACATTCTCCTTGATCTAGTTTCTCAGCCACAGCAGTCTTAACAATCACCACCACCTCCCTAACTCCAGTTCCATGCACCAGCCTTGATGAACTTGCTTGCAGCCCTTCCAAAACATTTGTCTGAACTCTAGAATGTCCTTTGGACCTCTCCTGATGCCTAGAAAATTTCATCTAGCTAACTTTTACTTGTTCTTAAAGACTTAACCTCAAGCATTTCTCACTCAAGCATTGAGAAGCCTTCTAGAATATTCCCAGAAGTCACTAGTTTGTGTGTGATACTCACATTGCACTGTATTTACTTATTTGTTTTTGTTATGAGGTTATCAATTTCTTGAGGTCTAGAATTTTGTTATTCATCCCGATGTTCTCTGGCAGCGGACTCTACTCAAAGTTCTTCTCCTGCAATGTTTGAGAACATAAACTGTGATGTGAGACATTCTTCTGCTATTCCCGGAAATGGAAGTGGGGGTTGGGAGTTAGGATGCTTAGGGATTGAGGACTGCTTTGTGGGTGAAGCCCAGAAATAATAAATGTTTTGCAATATACTGGACAGCTCTGCACAAAGAATTATCTCACCCAAAATGCCAATAGTACATCCATTAAGAAACACCATAGGTTTTCAATAAGTGTTTCCTTAGGAATGAATAAATGAATGTAAATGAATAAGTAAAATAAAGTAAAAATGAAAGAATACATTAATGAATAACCAAAAGGGGAAAAGCAGCCTGACCATTTACAGATTAAAGTGTACCCTAAGGAGAGACACCGATGGGAAATTCATGCCTTGACAACTTAAAATTTTGTCTTCGTTATATTCTTAGCCTTTCCCCCTAGAGCTGTGAGTGCAAGGTGCAATCTGAAGTGAAAGAACTAATTAAAGTGAGGTTGGGCGTGGTGGCTTACGCCTGTAATCCCAGCATTTGGAGAGACCAAGGTGGGCGAATCACTTGAGGTCAGGAGTTCGAGACCAGCCTGGCCAACATGGTGCAACTCTGTCTGTATTAAAAATACAAAAATTAGCTAGGCATGGTTGTAGACACCTGTAATCCCAGCTGCTCGGGAGGCTGAGGCATGAGAATCGCTTGAATCCAGTGTGTGGAGGTTGCAGTGAACTGAGATTGTACCACTGCACTCCAGCCTGGTCAACAGGGCAAGACTCTGTCTGAAAACAAACAAACAACAGAACTAATTAAAGTGAAAAGACCACATGACAATATCTGGGGTGGAGGAAAAATCAGGCTATCTCACTGTGAGGGGGAGGCATTTCTACAAGGCCTCTGAGACCATTTGGCCTATGACATCTACCTCACCATTTTTAAGACAAGACCTTCCAGTTGTGACTTGAATTTGATATTCAGTCACTTAACCTAAGGCCCATTACTTGAAGTTTATTGTTGCTGCAAATTAAAATCCACAGGGAGCAGACAGGCACTATGGTTTTATTTGCCAGTGTAAGTACAGTGTGACTCACATCCTCCCTTCAGGGGGATCTTAGCTAGATAAAACTTTTCCAGGGCGCAACTTTTCGTGGAATAGCTTTGTTATTAAAGACATAGGCACTGAATCAAAAGCTAATTGAATCAAAACTGTGGACAATTTAATCTGGAATTTTAGACCCATTTAGTGCATAAATAATTGACATTGAGTGTCTTTTATGCAAGGATGCCAACTGTCTCTGGGTGCCACAGCAATCATTGCCAGTTTTAAAGACAGTGTTTTAAACTTCTTCAATCTGTTTCCACATCCAGCAACATAAATATTTCAATGTAATGCCAACCCATAAATATTAGCTGATGATCATGATCTAAACTGTATTTCAAAAAAATAAGAGGCATCCATTAAAAGGGTTTCAAAATATTTTACTGACACTTTTCAAGGAAATCTTTTTCTAAACTTCTAATTGCACTAGAGAAAATACCAGTAACGTCTTCTTGTAAGGATGACCTTCATGAAGGACTTCCGTTCATCTTTATTAAATGTAGACCCAACACATCCCCAACTACAAGTGTTCTACTTCCTCATTTCCTATTTAAAAGAAAGGAAAAAAACTCACTTCCTTTTCTTTACCATTCTTTTGAGACCTATCAAACAGGTAAACTACTCCATACTGATCTATTAATAGCAACTAATGGCTAGTGAGGCACTGTAACTACCTTTTAGTGATGATGCATTAATTCACTAAATTCATTATTAAATCTAGTACTGGAAATGTTTGCAGGCACTCATAGTAGTTCAAGAGAGAGAGATTTGGAAACAGACCAGATCTAAAGCAAATATTGCCTGGAGTTCTTCAATTTATATTAATGCTGTGGAATATGATTCTGTGAAAGGAAAATAAATTTTGGGACCCCACCCCCTTCTCCCCAAATCACTAAGCCAAAGGCAAAAGTCAAACTACGAACTGCTTAGGGCAAACCTGCCTTCCATTCTATTCCTAAAGAAGACAGCTACTAAGAGAAAAAGGTACATACCTCTCTCACAAGAAATTTCCTTGTAGAGAAAGGACAGAGAGAACTGGGTCATCTCTCTGCTCACTGAGATAAGTGCATATCTAATTGCCTCCATTGGAAAGGCTAATCAGCAACTCAAAAGAATGCAACCCTTTGTCTCTTTCCTACTTATGACCCGGAAGCCTCCTCCCCGCGTTGAGTTGTCCCGCCTTTCCACACAGAACCAAGATACATCTTATATATATTAATTGATGTCTTGTGTCTCTCTAAAATGTATAAAATCAAGCTGTGGCCGGGCGCGGTGGCTCAAGCCTGTAATCCCAGCACTTTGGGAGGCCGAGATGGGCGGATCACGAGGTCAGGAGATCGAGACCATCCTGGCTAACACAGTGAAACCCCGTCTCTACTAAGAAATACAAAAAATAGCCGGGCGAGGTGGCAGGCGCCTGTAGTCCCAGCTACTCGGGAGGCCGAGGCCGGAGAATGGCGTGAACCCGGGAGGCGGAGCTTGCAGTGAGCTGAGATCTGGCCACTGCACTCCAGCCTGGGCTACAGAGCGAGACTCCGTCTCAAAAAAAAAAAAAAAAAAAAAAAATCAAGCTGTGCCCCGACCACCTTGGGCACATGTCCTCAGGACTTCCTGAAGCTGTGTCATGGGCATATATTCTTAACTTTGGTAAAATAAGCTTCCTAAATTGACTGAGACCTGTTTCAAATAAAGATTGCTCCTCAGATCTTACTTTCCAGGAAGATGCTATCTCTACCTATAATAAGCGAAGCTGATTAAGACTAGTTGAATGCATATAAGAATTACATTAAATCCAATTAAACATATCTATTGAGCATATTATATATGTAGACACTCTGTTAGTTAATGCAGAGGATTCAAGAAAAGCAATTTAAAATCTAGTATGGAGAATAAGGTACATACATAACTATAACTGATGGTAAAGTGAGACACTGCTATAAAAGAGACAACAGGATTGTGGAACTACAAAAAGAGAGAGAGACTACAATCAGTTGAAAGGATCAGGGAAAGCTTCTTTTTTTTTTTTTTTGAGACGGAGTTTCCCTCTTGTTGCCCAGGCTAGAGTGCAATGGTGCGACCTCGGCTCACTGCAACATCTACCTCCCTGGTTCAGGGATTCTCCTGCCTCAAACTCCCGAGTAGCTGGGATTAAGGCGCCTGCCACCACACCTGGCTAATTGAAAGCTTCTAGTGGAGTTATTTGTGAAAGAACTGAGGGATAAATAGGAACATCTGAAGGGAATCTATTTTTTCCATGATTGCTAAAATTATGAAAGACTTTGAAATGCATCAAAAAGATTGCTGATGACTTCGATAGAAAATTAGGTGGTTTAGCTGGGGTCATTACACCTTTCATTGTCTCTGAGATATTTTACAACTCTGCAAATTGTAGAAAACGAATAGCAGTGCAAATAGCTTTTATTCACAAACATGCAAATTAATTTTGTCAGGTGGAAATACAACTGATTTCTTTACTTCTATTCCTGTAATAAGCAAGTTTTGTATTTATTTATTTATTTAATATAAACTCTCAAATAAGTGATTTTATTCCTGTCCATGATTGCAGACACTTACAAAAACATAACATCTGAGTTCACCTTAAGAGCTCAGCTGGGCATGGTGGCTCATGCCTGTAGTCCCAACTACTTGGGAGGTTGAGGCAGGAGAATCACTTGAACCCAGGAGGCACAGATTGCAGTGTGCCCAGATTGTCCCACTGCACTTCAGCCTGGGGGACAGTGAGACTCTGCCAAAAAAAGAAAGAAAGAAAGAAGAAAGAAGGAAAGAAAGAGAGAAAGAGAGAAAGAAAGAAAGAAGGAAGAAAGAAAGAAAGAAAAAGAAAGAAAGAGGAAAAGAACTTGCATAAAACAGGGATATAGATAGCACAAAATAGTTCAGGGAGGATGCAGAAGCAACTTTTAGTAATTGAAATGTTAACGTGAATACAAGGATGGAATAAATATCCCTACTTATTTCTACCTAAGATGTTAGGTAATAATATTTTACAATGTCCTGAGGGTCAATGCATGTTTGTGCATATGTCCATGTAATACACATAGATACAGTACATTCTTCTTCCCACACATATACATACAAACATAATTATTTGCAGTTCAATTTAGGGCAACTTTAATATGCCACTTTGTACTTTTTCTTTTCTTTTCTTTTGGGGTCGGGGACAGAGTCTCACTCTGTCACCAAGGCTGGAGTGCAGTGGTGCAATCTTGGCTCACTGCAATCTCTGCCTTCCAGTTGAAGCGATTTTCATGCTTCAGCCTCCTGACTAGCTGGTACTAGACAGGGTCTCACTTTTTTGCCCAGGCTGGTCCTGAACTCCTGGGCTCAAGTAATCCTCCCACCTCAGCCTTTCAAACTGCTGGGATTACAGAGGTGAACCACTAGGCCAGGCCACTTTGCACAGTTTTTCCAATTATGTTTGGACCTGCTTTCTTCACACAACAGGGGAGAGGGTGAGAAATCAAAAGGTTGGTTTGGTATGATTGAGAGTCCTTGTGTTTTTTTTTTTTTTTAATTTTTATGTTATTTTATTTTTGTGAGATGGATTCTCGCTCTGTTGCCCAGGCTGGAATGCAGTGGTGCGATCTGTGCTCATTGCAACCTCTGCCTCCTGGGTTCAAGCGATTCTCCTGCCTCAGCCTCCCGAGTAGCTGGCATTACAGGCATGTGCCACAACGCCTGGCTAACTTTTATATTTTCAGTACAGACGGGATTTTGCCATGTTTGCCAGGCTGGTATCAAACTCCTGACCTCAAGTGATTCACCCACCTTGGCCTCCCAAAGTGCTGGGATTACAGGTGTGAGCCACCGCACCCAGACTGATCTCTTTGTTTAAATGTACGCTGTGGTGAATCATTTTCCTTTGTGGTAATTCTGTGATGGGCTGGCTCACTGTGGTTTACATGAGGGGACTTGGTAATGAATCACACACTCACTGTTATGAAAGGGGAGTAACTCTCTGAAAAGGATTTAAAAATTTTTCCCAAATTTTGCCATCATCCCTGAGCCCAGTTGATTACTCAGGCTCATTTTATCAGAAGAATTTTTAGAAATACTGTCCATATTTCCTGAGCATAAAGGCCATTCATGTGATGTGACTCCATTCTTCCCAATCTATCCGTGGGACCATCTGACCCCGGTCCCACTGGAAAATTAGGTCTGTTAGGTCTAGGACATACTGCATTCATTCATATTTCCAGAGTTGGTTAAATCTGCTAGACTAGACATGACGGGTGTTCCTGTGGACCTCACCTCCTGGAGAGCCCAGGAGATGTTGAGGAGTATGGTACTGAATTGGCATTTGTTGGGTTTGGCCAAGATCTGCCACCCTCCAGACCCATGTTCATTCTAGGCATTGCAGAGCCACCTAAAGCATTCACTGGGCATCTCATTTCTCCTTCATCATTCTGTACTGACAACCAAGGGTCAGACTGTGGCCCTCCGGACACCATTCCTCTTGGAGGAATTGGCCCACCCATACTTAAATGTCCTTGTTGTCAAGTTGGATTCCACAGGGGAGTAATGGCTGACTTCCTAGGACACTTCTAAGTGCCTGTTTAGGTATCCTCAATGGGAACCTTGGACCTCCAGGGTACCGAGGTGACATAAAAGGATAATCATGGATGTTTTTTGTTTCATTTGAGCGTTCACATGTTTCCCTTGTCTCTGGAGCTGCAGAGTAGAGATCCCAAAATACACAACACCAGGAATGTAAAAAGCCTGGTGGTTCTCCCAATGTGATTTTTTCCCCCATCTTATCTCTGATAAAAATGTTCGGGGTGATTTCTGAACTCCTACATGGAGCAGATATTCATACATGTAAAGTGCTAACTTCAACAAGGTGTGGCTGTCACATGGGTTAATGCTGCTGTTACTCTTACCTTTGCTGTACATGCTTGTGCTGAGAGTAACTCCCACTGTCATGCACCTGTTACCCCCTCATAGCCTCCCCAGAAACAGCCCTGTCCCCATGGCGACCCATGTAGCCACCTTCACTATTGGCTGCCCCACATCAACGCCTTTTGCATTTGTTTATACATTTGTTTCCTCATTGCTTATTATATATGAGATATTTTTAATTTTCCTGTGAATCAATTGTAGCATGTTACTGCTTCCCTCATTAATTAAAAACTATATAAAATCTTTGACATGTGTGAATTTTATGTATGTATAAAAGTTATGATTGTATCCTACTTTTAAAATTATTCTCTTTTCTTTCTTTTTTTTGAGACGGAGTCTTGCTCTGTCACCTAGGCTAGAGTGCAGTGGCGTGATCCTGGCTCACTGCAACCTCTGCCTCCCGGGTTCAAGTGATTCTTCTGCCTCAGCCTCCTGAGTAGCTAGGATTACAGGCGCCCACCACCGCACCTGGCTAATTTTTGTATATTTAGTAGAGACGGGGTTTCACCATCTTGGCCAAGATTGTCTAGAGCTCCTGACCTTGTGAGCCACCCACCTAGGCCTCCCAAAGTGTTGGAATTACAGGTGTAAGCCACCGTGCCTAGCCAAAAATTATGTTTTAAGACTAACACATTTCATCTACATATAATTTTGAGTAACTCTTTATTAATATACCTTTTTCATTTTTCCCTTTCTTTGACCACTTTAATTATTTTGTTTTATTTTATTTTTTGAGATGGAGTCTTACTCTGTCACCCAGGCTGGAACGTAGTGGCACAATCTTGGCTCACCGCAACCTCCACCTCCCAGGTTCAAGTGATTCTCCTGCCCGAACCTCCCGAGTAGCTGGGATTACAGGCGCCCGCCACAATGCCTGGCTAATTTTTGTATTTTTAGTAGAGACAAGGTTTCACCATGTTGGCCAGGCTGGTCTTGAACCCCTGACCTTAGCCTCCCAAAGTACTGGGATTACAGGCATAAGCCACTGTGCCCAGCCTTATTTATTTTTTATTTTTTTAATTAATTTACTTTTTGAAATGCAGTCTGGCTCTGTGGGCCAGGCTGGAGTGCAGCGTCATGATCTGGGCTCACTGCAACCTCTGCCTCCTGGATTTAAGCAATTCTCCTGCCTCAGCCTCCTGAGTAGCTGGGATTATAGGCATACGCCACCAAGCCTGGCTAATTTTTATATTTTTATTAGAGAAGGGGTTTCACCATGTTGGTCAGGCTGGTCTTGAACTCCTGACCTTAGGTGATCCACCTGCCTCAGCCTCCCGAAGCGCTGGAATTACAGACATGAACCACTGAGCCCGTCCTCTTTGAACAGCTTAATACAGACCTAAAACTGTATATTGTATGTATGGGATTATGAAGGTAGAAGTAAAGGATGATATTAAGAATTTTTCTTGTAAAAATCTAGCACTCCTAGAATTTTTCCTACCTCATATGCAAACCAAGGATTACTGAAACAGAAGTTTTGAATCTGGAGGCTGTTCTGTAGTCCTTGGTTCTATATGAAAATAAAGCCTTTACTTGAAAAATACATATTAAATGTAGAATGTATAAATATTTTATATTTTCTTATTCTTTTCTTTTCTTTTCTTTTTGAGATGGAGTCTCACTCTGTTGCCCAGGCTGGAGCGCAGTGGTGCAATCTTGACTTACTGCAACCTCTGCCTCCTGGGTTCAAGGGATTCTCTTCCTTCAGCCTCCTGAATAGATGGGATCACAGGTGCATGCCACCACGCTTGGCTAATTTTTGTATTTTTTGTAGAGATGGGGTTTCACCATGTTGGCCAGGCTGGTCTGGAACTCCTTTTTTCTTTTTCTTTTTCTTTTTTTCTTTTCTTTCTTTCTTTCTTTCTTTTTTTTTTTTTGAGACAGAGTCTTACTCTGTTGCACAAGCTGGAGTGCAGTGGCACAATCTCGGCTCACTGCAACTTCCACCTCCTGGGTTCAAGTGATTCTCTTTCCTCAGCCTCCCTAGTAGCTGGGATTACAGGCATATGCCACCATGCCTGGCTAATTTTTGTATTTTTAGTAGAGACAGAGTTTCATCACGTTGACCAGGCTGGTCTTAAACTTCTGACCTCAGGTGATCCACCCGCCTCGGCCTCCCAAAGTGCTGGGATTACAGATGTGAGCCACTGTGCCTGGCCATATTTTAAATTTTCTATAACTAAGTATTTTATATGTATAAATATCTTTATATGTAAATATAAAAAGATAAATATATGTATGTATAGATCTATCTATATACTTCTCTGTTTATTTTTACATATCCCATTAGGGCATAAGTCTTACTTATCATTCAAATACCTCTTCCACTGTGCCAGGACCCTCACTGCTGAGGGTGGCCACATTCTGAGTAGAGAACATCTTTGATGTTTTAGTCTACAGTTGCAGCTGCTGCATTTTTCTTTGATGTCATGTGACCCATTTGTCACTGCTAGTCCTCTGCTGTTCTGCCATTGACACTACATAAGTTTATGGACTCTTCTGGTCCAGCTCCTGTTCAAGCCTTTACATACATCTTCCCTCAGACCACTGTCTGCTAGCAGTCTAGTTTCTCCCCACTACCTATGTTCAGCTCAGACAGTTCAATTAGATTCCCCATACCACAGCTCTGGTGCCCAGTTTGTCAGCAGCACTAACATTTCCACACTGAGTTTTCTCCTTGTAGAGGTGTGATGTCCAAGCAGGCTCAGGTCTTTTTCCTGGTGGAACCCATAATATCTGTCCTTCTCAGTTCCTATCAATGTACCTCTCACCCCTGTCCCTAACACGCAGGAATCATTCTGCCCCTATGTTTGAACACATAGGTTTATTGCTTCTATAGACCTGAATTCTAGATGATAAAATACAAATATCTGTTTATGTTCATCCCTATTAGTTACCTTCTCTTTAGTACCTGAAGCATAAAAAATTTCTTTAAAAATAAGGAGAACTCTAATATGAGAGGTCATTAGTCTCTTAGAGCTCTCGGCAGCATTTGAGTTTATCTTATAAGATGGAATGTCCTTTGGTCTCTTAATTATGTCCATAAAACGAATGAAACTTTAATAAGCAATCTAGATTCCATAAATAGGTTTTGGACATCACAGACATATTTGCTTGTTTGTTTCTAAGTGGGGCAGAGAATAAAGCCCAACCTCCAACATTTATGCCTGCTCTACCTGCATGACATTGACAAGAGCAGAGGCCAGACATCAGTGGACAGATTCCAAGAGGAGGTTCCTCTCACGTACAGCTACTCTCCTGTCTTACTGTTGGGTCTCATGCCACTTAAGAGCAATGCAAAATAGTGTCTTACAGGCTACTAGAAAGCCAGAATAAATAAAAGGAAGGCTTTATTAAAAACACCATATTCCCAGGAAAACTCTGGGTTAATACCTACTCAGAAAGGAAGGAAAAAGAGAGATGCCAAAACAGATTATGTGTTACTTTAACTGAATCTCTGTATTTGATTTGATTAAGGTTTTTTGTTTTTGTTTTTGTTTTTTTTTGTTTTTTGTTTTTTGCCATACTTAAAGTTACAAGAGAGTGTATTCATCACGACTTTATATCATATTATGTTCTAGTTAGGTAATTATAAAATAATTAAATTGCCTTCATAAAATTATATGAAAATTCAATGATTACATTTTAGAAATGAGCCACTTAATCCTGTTCAGTTTCTAACCCACAATAAACTTGGCACCCCTAGAGAGCATTGGAAGTGAGACATAAAGTGAGCATTGCTTGGCATTCTTCCACAAAAATTCCTGCTGTGGAAGATTGGCCCTTTCAGATAACATCAAGTACTAAACTAGTATTTAATTTAAAACTCTTTAATCAACAAAGATCCCAACAACTGCTTAAACTTCACTGCATGCCAATTGTAACTAACAATTATTAAATCACTGCTAATGCCGTCAATAAAATAGGAGCCTTTGAATTGGGGATGAGGGGAGAGTACTGAAACATACAGATTAGGAGATCACTATCTCGTTTCTTAAAGAAAATTCTGTAGTAATTTAGCTGAAATTAAGATCAGAGGTGTTGGCCAGGCGCAGTGGCTCACACCTGTAATCCCAACACTTTGGGAGGCCGAGGAGGGTAGATCACAAGGTCAGGAGTTCGAGACCAGCCTGACCAACACGGTGAAACTCCATCTCTACTAAACATACAAAAATTCGCCAGGTGTAGTGGTGGGCACCTGTAATTCCAGCTACTCAGGAGGGTGAGGCAGGAGAATCACTTGAAATCGGGAGGTGGCAATTGCAGTGAGCCGAGATGGCACCACTGAACTCCAGCCTGGGCGACAGAACAAGACTCTATCTCAAAAAAAAAAAAAAAAAAAAAAAAGTTGTAAGTCCTTTTTAACTAAAACTGCTTTAGGCAGGTACATCTCACTCAGTTACTCTTATTCTTATTAACACGATGAAAGTATAGTGTCCTAAAATCTACCATCCTGAAAAAGTGTTTATTTTTGTTTCTTTTTTTCTTTTCTTTTTTTTTTTTTTTTGAAACCAAATCTTGCTCTGTCACCCAGGCTGGAGTGCAGTGGCGCAATCTCAGCTCACTGCAACCTCCGCCTCCTGAGTTCTATTCTTGGGCCTCAGCCTCTGGAGTAGCTGGGACTACAGGTGCCTACCACCACATCCGGCTAACTTTTTGTACTTTTAGTAGAGACGGGGGTTTCACCATGTTGGCCAGGCTGGCCTCAAACTCCTGACCTCAAGTGATTCACCTGCCTCGGCCTCCCAAAGTGCTGGAATTACAGGCGTGAGCCACCATGCCCAGCCTTTCCTATCTTAATGGTGAAAAGATCAAGACCAAAGAAACCCTTTCATAACTAAGCATCAGGCAACCATGAGAAGATCAATGTATTGAAGGGAATCTTCCAAGTGATGGGTGATATTGGGAAATCAGAGATTTGACCCTTGAATCAGCAGATATATGATATCTCAGCAGACATCAAGTGAGGTTTGAAAGTCATTCATTTAATTACCTCCTATCATTCAAAGCATTTTAGACTTACCCAGCATGTTTTACATTTCAGTTCACTTTCACATCTATTAGTTTAGCTGCAAGATCATGACAATGCACAACAGGAAGAGGTCCTGAGAAAGTCAAGTCCTCTGAGTAAATTTGGTAGGAATCTATCTCTGTCACCAGCTGGGAAGCAGGCAATGATTGACACATGCAGGTTTGATCAGCTTGTCAGTGCCTGTACAGGAGGAGAGCCCCCTAGGGAAGACAGAAGTGCTTTGGAAATAGAGCAGCCGGTGAGTGGGATCAGAATGGAGACCTGATCTTGGAAGTATCTCACAGTCAGAGCAAAGCCAGTCTCAAGCTAGAGATCAGCCTTTAAAAGGACAAGCTGATTCTGGGAAACATGACTCATTTAAGTTAGACAGCAGTTTCTGATTTAGCGATGGTTTTGTAAATTTTTGTTTCTTTCCATATATGTAGGGGTTGTTTATTCATTCTGAACTTTGCTAACAGTGGGCCAACTTCTAAAACTATGGTTATTGTTCTCATAGATGTATATTTTTAATATGCATAATTGAAGACATCTTTGTTTTTTCATGTCCATATATTTAAAATTTGAGAAAGATAAATTTGAGTGAGAAGACTTGGAAGATGGGAGCAGTATTGTGGTTTAGATGACGTGATCATTTCCATTTTCTTAGATTATTAACATTTTCCTATACCTAGAGGAATCAATGTTTTATTTTAGTGTGACAGACAGAACTGGGATAGCAAGAAAAAGTTCAAAGTTAAAATACCAATGCAGCAATTCCTCTGGATACTGAGTTTTCATCGTTTTTGGCTCTCCAAAAAGCAGATTTAAGCTTAAAACTTTCAACAAAAACAAAGAGACCCCAGGATTGAATTATCCCCATAGAAGGTTAAACAAAAAAAAAAACCCCAAAAACCAAAAACTAGAATTAAACCTAGAGATTCCAAAGCAGACCCCAGTAGCAAGATTTTGTTTTCTGTGGTTAAGTGCAATCACTAAATGATGCAGAGCTTTTTTAGGTATCTGTCGCTAGATGGCACTATATAAACACCTTCATTTTCACTTTTCACATCTTCCCAAAGTAGTCAGGAAGGAGGCAAAATATCAGGTAAGGCAATCCTTTTAGTCTTCATGAAATTGCTGCTGTTTATTAATTTAACTAAATCTTTAATTATAAACCTAAACACCTTGAAACAGATTTGCCAATACCTTAATCCTCTATCAGCAAGTACAGTTCCATTGACAGGAGATTGGCTCAAAGGCAGCTTTGGGTTTGCTATTTGACAGATAGGAAACTGAATAACAAGAAGGCAAGAAAACTGATAATATGTGAAAGAGAAGACAGGAAAAAGAAATACATTTACAATAAAATGTATCATCTTGAATTTTCTTTGGTTTCCATTAAACTGCCGGTGCCTCAGAAGACTGTCAGTTTAATGTTCTATCAGTAGTACCATAATTTATTCTTTTGTTACACCATGAGGATTGAAGACAAAAAGGCCCATGCTAGCAGGAGGCACAAGAAGAGATTATATATGCAAATAATTCTGTAGCTCTTGTACCAGGAGAGGGTTTGTCTTGTAATATTTCTTTGAAGTCACACATAGAAATCTTTGATTGGTCTCCAAAAAGAAAAATTGTGAGGTTAGAAAGAAGAGGGAGAAAACAAAAGACTATTTGAAAAGAGTATGCAAAGCTATGATAAAAAGTCAGAAGATGGATGATAACTGCAGCACCTTTTTTTTTTTTTTTTTTTTTTTCTAAGAATGGAGGGGATGAGGGGGTGGGTAAGGCATGCAAAGCAATTTGGAAAAGCAAGGGTAAGTGTGTTCAAGCCTGGGGAATTGAGGACATCTGGTCATATCCGGACAAAATGTTTCATCTGTGTGACTGGCAGTGGGCAGGGGTAACCCAGCTAGCCTGCCTTCCAAGTCAGGTCAGCTGCTCCTTGACTCTGCTTCCCAGGAGTGGTGGGCCGTGTTCCAAGGATCTGAGGTGCCATATGCTGCTTCCTGCCCCCAGGAAAGAAGCAGACACTGCGGGAGAATTTTAAAGACTTCAAAGAGCCCGAGTGGACTACCACATCCCTGTAGCTGGCAGTCCTATAGCTGGCGGTCCTGCTTGTCCCGTAAGGTTAGGGAGGAATGGAGAGATGCAGGAGTTGGAATATGTGGGTAGGGGTGGGGTTGGGGATGAGTGAAGTGGAAGAGGGCTGGTTAAATGAGCTCTCCTCTTCCAGCACACAGTCATTCAGTAAACGTTCTCCCTTCCTCTGTATTTTAACTTACAAACATTGGCTCCTCTCTGAAAAGGTCACCCTGCTTTGCAGACAGAATTTGTGACTCTCAGCAGCTGGGAATACCTTGGAAGATAACCTACTAGGAGAGAGAAAAAACAGAGTCATTATTAAGCGCCCCCCCCCCAAAAAAAAAGAGAAAAGATTCACCTCTAAATTTTAAGGACAACAAAAACACACAACATTTCTCTTTGATTCATAACGTTAATAAATTCTACTTATCGTTTGCAATAATTCCAAGGTGTTCTAAAGACACTTTTGTATTAGAAAAGAGTTTCATATTAGTTTGAATTACTTAGAAAAGAAATGCCTTATTCTACCACTACAAGTTATGGGGAAATCTATAGCAGAACATTTTTTACTCTCACTAATGAAGAAAGAACCCAATAAGGATTGCTGAATTTTGGAGATTAGGGAGTTGTGTTTACACCCACAATAAAATGTTAAGCTACTACATCAGAGAAGGCTTGGTTCATTTATTTTGACACAAGTATTTGAAATAATTTAGTTTCCTTGGTAAATGATCTGTAGACTCTTCCAAGTGTTGTTAGCTAAAAGATTATTAATGTGAATTCATTCAACACACTTCATAATTTTGCTGAGAAATGAGACATGAACACTGCATGTTATAGTCCCAAGAGCTGGAGGAGGGGAGCAGAGAGAGAAACAAGGATGAACAGTGTGAGTGAATTTATGGGAGTTCAGAATGAGAGACTGGGAGGCACCAGCAATGGAAAAACGAAATTCTGAAATTTGAATTTTGCTATTGTAGGAGTGGAAAGGTGTGATACTTTCCTCGCTCATCATAAAGGTCACGGCCGACACTTGATACTCCTAACAAAAAGGCAGGTTAACAAGAGAAAAGCATAACACATTTTTAAAATCCAAGTTTTACATGACACAAGAGCCTTCAGAAATGAAGACCCAAAGACATAGGGGAAACTGTCTGTTTTTATGCTTAGGTTCTATGAAGAATGAACAGCTACATATATAGGTAACTGGACAAAGGGGTATAACCCAATGGTAACAGATGAAGATGGAAAGCTCAGCAAGGCCTGTCCAGCTTCATCTTGGCCTCACTGTGTAGTAAAATTTCCTCCCTGCCAACAGGGCAGGACCCCTTCTGAAATGAGGATCTTCAAGGAAGGAAAGAGAAGGGAGACAGTAACCTTTCTAGGTGTTATGGCTTGCTTTGAGGGAGAAGGGTTCTAGTTTTTATGACTCACCTTGAAGAAGAAGAATTCTGGTTTCTATGACTCGCTTCAGGGGAGAGAAAAGGACAAGAGAAAGTAGGGTGGGAGACAGTCAGAGAGAGGCTTTGCTTCTGAGGCTATTTCTGAAGCCTTGCAATCTCCTTTAGTTTTATGTGCTCAGCATGCCAAAGCACCATACTTTGGAGTATTGTGTTCTGAGCCCCAACGCTATCAATTATCGTTCAGTTTCAGCTTGAAAAATGAACTCTGTGGTGAATAAGCACATTGGAGTAGTCACTGAAGTGTCTACATCCTGCTCAACTAAACTGTTAGCATTGTGAAGAAAGCTTTTGGAAAACAAAATATTGATATATTGACTCTAATTACAAAAAATGTATAGCCACAGTCCGACTAACTCCAAATGGGCACATTATTGCAGAGTCCCTGGGAAATATTTTGTGGAAGTAGGGTTTTGAGGGAGAGGCCTGGTGAGGTGGCTCATGCCTGTAATCTCAACACTTTGGGAGGGTGAGGCAGGCGTATCATGAGGTCAGGCATTCAAGACCAGACTGGCCAACATAGTGAAACTCCGTCTCTACTAAAAATACAAAAAATTAGCCAAGTGTGAGGCCAGCGCCTGTAATCCCAGCTACTTGGGAGGCTGAAGTAGGAAAATCACTTGAATCTGGGAGGCAGAGGTTGCAGTGAGCCGAGATTGCACCACTGCACTCCGGCCTGGGTGACAGTGCGAGACTCTGTCTAAAAAAAAAAAAAAAAAAAATTTCAGGGAGAAAAAGTCAGGAAAGCTTGGAATGAGTCACTCCATCCCACAACTTCAACAGTTCTGTCCAGAGCCCGAGGTGCCAGAGGTTTTTTTGGCTTTGCTTCTGTGCAGGAGCTCTTGCTTCTCCACCTGAGCACCTTCTTTCTCATCCTTCCTGTAATTCTCCTTTGTTCTCCCACACTGTTATTCCGTGAAGTCATTCCTGGACCCTCTAAGACACCCCTGCTCCCAGGCCAGAATAATAACATCCTCTGAATCCCACTGTCCTTTATCTGAATTGCTTTCAGGTTGTTCTATAACTTACTTCATAATAATTTGTATATATAGCTTTATTCTTCATTGAAATATAAGCTCCTTGCAGGCAGTGACTTTGTCAGAAATACCTTTTCAGGTAACAGACACCCAAATATATTTCAATCACTTAATCTTCATACAGCTCTAGGAGTAACGTTCCACGTGAACTGTGGGCACATTACTAGGATTTTCCCCATCAACCAATGTAATCTAGTTCACATGTGCTAAATGCATTCACTTGATGAATGTTTCTAATGTCTTCATCCATCAGTATTTTATTAAATTTATGCTGGGAATCATTTCTAACATGATTATACTCTTGCCCCCATGCCAGGCTGCATTAGGAGAGCCTGCTCTGTGTCCCAGAGCTGTGATGACCAATTGTCCCAATTTGTGCAGAACTAAGGAGTTTTCCAGGATGTGGGATTTTTCAGTGCTAAATTGGAGACAGTACCAGGTAAACTGGGATGGTTGGTCACCCTAACATTGCTCCCCAGCCCCCTGAATATTCTAATATTCTTCTGTTAGAGTTCTCATAAATGTAGAGTAATGTTTGATTTTCTTGTTTGTGTCTCTCACTAGACTAAGTTTCTTTTATCTCTGTATCTCTAGCATCTAGCACAGTGCCTAGTACCAAACTGGTACCCTATAAATGGTTGTGGAGTGGATAAAGAATGAAAGAATATGTGCATGAAGAAGAAGTAGAAAGGCTGCAGTGAGCCATGATTGCACCACTACACTCCACACTCCAGACTGGGTGACAGAATGAGGCCCTGTCTCAAAGAAAGAAAAAAAAAAAAGCAACTACAATTTTTCCTCTTTATTTCCCCACAAGGACAAGAAATGTATCCTTTCTGTGTCTCAATCCTATTGTAGAGGGTTTTCAGAAAAATAGGGCAATGTGAAGAAAGCAGAGTTTCAAACTAAAGCCCAGAGGTTCATGGTAAACCTTGGCATCCTCTTCATAAGGAAGAGGCCCAAGAGACATACCACGAGTAGCCTGCTCCCTCCTCTCTTGTGCAACTCAAATGTTTTCTCTTTTGAGAAGGCTTCTTTCACCCTCCTCCCACTCTGGACAGAGTCATTTACTTCCCACTCTGGGCTTCTATAGCATCTGTCTTCTCTGCTACTCTGAGGGCATCTTGAACCATCTGTTCCTTATTCATTTTTGGATCACCAGAAGCTGGCATTATATCTGGTCTATAGTAGGTGCTTGTTAAATGAATAAAAGAAAATGTTGAAAGCACAGGGAAATTTATTCACAAGTGTTCCATAAGACAGAGGTAGAAATGAGAGGAGCTTCACTGAACTGAGTTGGGGAAAACATAAAACAAGAGGCCAGGCACCTGTGGCTCACATCTGTAATCCCAGCACTTTGGGAGGCAGAGGCCGGTGGATCGCTTGAGCTCAGGAATTTGAGACCAGCCTGGGCAACATGGTGAAGTCCTGTCTCTACCAAAAATACTAAAAATGAGTCAGACGTGGTGGCACATGCACCTGTGGCCCCAGCTACTGGGGAAGCTGAGATAGGAGAATCTCTTGATCCCAGGAGGTGGAAGTTGCAGTGAGCCTAGATCAGCCACTGCACTCCAGCCTGAGTGGATGGAGTGAAACCCTGTCTCAACAAAACACAACAAAACAAAGAAAACAAAAAACAAAAAATAAAAAGAAAGAAAGAAACAAATGAAAGGGCTAAATTTAAGAAGACTTTCATCACAGCAACTTAGATTGAGTAAGCAGTTTGCATTCATTATTTCATTTAATCCTAACAACAAACCTCTGAACATTCAAGTTATCCTTATTTTATAAAGGAGGACACTAAAGATCAGAAAGCTTAAATAACAGTCACGGGTCACATACTTCATAAGTGGCACAGACCAAGCTAGTTTCATATTCCATTTCATTTGACTTGTTTTAAGGAGTTTGGGAAAGCAGCTCCAAGCCTACATTAGAGATAGAGAGGGGATGGGCAGGAAATACTGAGGAGGATATTACTAATACTATTTTAAAAGAGTGGTGGAATGACTCACTCCCAAAATTCCCTTTGGAATATGATAAGAACACATGACTTCCTCAAAGCTCTCACTTCCTCAAGTACTATAGATTTTGAGATTTGGAGGAGGACAAGTTAATGCGCAGGGCTTGTAATTTTATATTTATGAGTGCGATGTGACTGAATATGATTATGTGATCTTCAGGGGACGCAAAATTCAGTCTTAGATCACATCTGAAACCCAAAACCCAAAACCCTGGAGGAATGCCACTTATGAAAAGGAGAATCCTTAAAAGAAAGGAAAGTTTGAAAAGGATCCTAGGGCTGAAAGTCATAAATTTTCACAGAAAGTGTGTGTGTGTGTGTGTGTGTGTAGGTGGGGAGGTGTTCAAGATTAGATTTAGATATATTAGATGTGCAAAAAAAAAAACCAAAAACCTTCAAAACCTTCTTTACTTCCTATACCTGCAGTGGTGTTAGAGGAAAGTGAAGAAACAAGAGACACTTATTTTTTTAAATTTTGCTAATATACATGTAACACCTTAACCATCTTTAAGTGTATACATTTCAATGACAGAACAACAAAGACTTTAACTTGCCAATTCAAGTAACTTCTGGATTAAACAATTGTGTTCTGATAAATATTTCGTCAATTCCAGGGTCATCTCTTGTATTAGTCCATTTTCACACTGCTATGAAGATACTACCTGAGACTGGGCAATTTATAAACAAAAAAGGGTTAATTGACTCACAGTTCCACATGGCTGGTGAGGCCTCAGGAAACTCACAATCACGGCAGAAGGCGAAGGAGAAGCAAGTATCTTCTTCACAAGGTGGCAGGAGAGAGAGAGCGTGAGTGCAGTGGAAACGGCCACTTTTAAACCATCAGATCTTGTGAGAACTCCTTCACTATCAGGAGAACAAAATGGGGAAATTGTCTCTGTGATTCAATTGTCTCCCACCAGGTCCCTCCCTCCACACTTGGGGATTACAATTTGAGATGGGATTTGTGTGGGGACACAGAGCCAAACCATATAAGCTCCGTACTGGGGATGTTCGTCCCCTCTTTGTTTATCTACTCAAGTTAGCATTTGCAGGGGAAGTTCTCTCAGCAGTGCAGGCACTGAGCATTCATAAATGATTTTCTATTGGTCTTTGTGACCTGGTGGATAGTTAGAAGGGGTCTCTAGACTAGTATCCACTGAAGTGTAACTGGAAAGTCCATTTTGCCTCTCTGGCTGTTTCTACCAGCATCCTTCCTCAATGCTCCACCCTAAGAGTGGCACATCCAACTTCTGACTATATTTTTCTGGAAGGGGAGAGACATTGTTTTCTTTCTCTCTGGAAAATACTTCCTTTATATCATATCCTTCTTTTTCCTGGTAGCACTAAGCAGAATGGCTCAGCCTTAATGGTAGATGAGTTATCTTCTCCACATGTTGAAATAAACTGATTTGCGTTTGCCAGGTATTGCTCTTGATAAGGGCGCCTTAAAAAGAGGAATTACTGTGGACCAAACAAAATATTACTCTTGTCACATATATAAATAAAACTTTGAAATTAAAAACCTTAGATCAGTGATTGTTAAACATCTTCACTAGATTTTATCTAAATTCAATCTTTTTGTTTTTATATTTTTATACTTTAAGTTCTGGGACACATGTGCAGAATGTGCCATTTTATTACATAGTTATACACGTGCCACAGTGGTTGGCTGCACCCATCAACACATCACCTACTGTCGCTCCTGTGGCCCCTACCCCCAAACAGGCCCCGGTGTGCAATGTTCCCCTCCCTGTGTCCATGTGGTCTCATTGTTCAACTCCCACTTATGAGTGAGAACATGCGGTGTTTGGTTTTCTGTTCTTGTGTTAGTTTGCTGAGAATGATGGTTTCAAGCTTCATCCATGTCCCTGCAAAGGACATGAACTCATCCTTTTTTATGGTTGCATAGTATTACATGGTGTATATGTGCCACATTTTCTTTATCCAGTCTATCACTAATGGACATTTGGGTTGGTTCCAAGTCTTTGCTATTGTTAATAGTGCCGCAGTAAACATATGTGTGCATGTGTCTTTATAGTAGAATAATTTATAATCCTTTGGGTATATACCCAGTAATGGGATTGCTGGGTCAAGTGGTATTTCTAGTTCTAGATACTTGAGGAATTGCCACACTCTCTTCCACAATGGTTGAACTAATTTACACTCCCACCAACACTGTAAAAGTGTTCCTATTTCTCCACATCCTCTCCAGCATCTGTTGTTTCCTGACTTTTTAATGGTCGCCATTCTAACTGGTGTGAGATGGTATCTCATTGAGGTTTTGATCTGCATTTCTCTAATGACCAGTGATGATGAGTATTTTTTCATGTTTGTTGGCTGCATAAATTTCTTCTTCTGAGAAGTGTCTGTTCATATGCTTTGCCCACTTTTGATGTTTTTTTTTTTTCTTGTAAATTTGTTTAAGTTCCATGTAGATTCTGGATATTAGCCATTTGTCAGATAGATAGATAGCAAAAATTTTCTCCCATTCTGTGGGTTGCCTGTTCACTTTGATGATAGTTTCTTTTGTGGTGCAGAAGCTCTTTAGTATAATTAGATCCCATTTGTCTATTTTGACTTTTGTTGCCATTGCTTTTGGTGTTTTAGACATGAAGTCTTTGCCCACGCCTATGTCCTGAATGGTATTGCCTAGGTTTCCTTCTAGGATTTTTATGGTTTTAGGTCTTATATTTAAGTCTTTAATTCATCTTGAGTTAATTTTTGTTTAAGTTGTAAGGAAAAGATCCCATTTCAGTTTTCTGCATATGGCTAGCCAGTTTTCCAAACACCATTTATTAAATAGGGAATCCTTTCCCCATTGCTTGTTTTTGTCAGGTTTGTCAAAGATCAGACGGTTGTGGTGTTATTTATGAGGACTCTGTTCTGTTCCTTGGTCTGTATATCTGTTTTGGTACCAGTACCATGCTGTTTTGGTTACTGTAGCCTTGTAGTATAGTTTGAAGTCTGGTAGTGTGATGCCTCCAGCTTTATTCTTTTTGCTTAGGATTGTTTTGGCTATGCAGGCTCTTTTCTGGTTCCACATGAAGTTTAAAGTAGTTTTTTCCAATTCTGTAAAGAAAGTCAATGGTAGCTTGATGGGGATAACATTGAATCTATAAATTACTTCGGGCAGTATGGCCATTTTCATGATATTGATTCTTCCTATCAAGAACATGGAGTATTTTTCCAATTGTTTGTGTCCTCTCTTATTTGCTTGAGCAGTGGTTTGTATTTCTCCTTGAAGAGGTCCTTCAAATCCCTTGTAAATTGTATTGCTAGGTATTTTATTCTCTTTGTAGCAATTGTGAATGGGAGTTCACTCATGATTTGGCTCTCTGTTTATTGGCTCTCTGTGTATAGGAATGCCTGTGACTTTTGCACATTGATTTTGTATCCTAAGACTTTGCTGAAGTTGCTTATCAGCTTAAGGAGATTTAGGGCTGAGATAATGGGGTTTTCTAAATATACGATCATGTCATCTGCAAACAGAGACAATTTGACTTCCTATTTTCCTATTTGAATACCCTTTATTTCTTTCTCTTGCCTGATTTCCCTGGCCAGAACTTCCAATATCATGTTAAATAGGAGTGGTGAGAGAGGGCATCCTTGTCTTTTACCGGTTTTCAAAGGGAATGCTTCCAGTTTTTGCCCATTCAGTATGATATTGGCTGTGGGTTTGTCATAAATAGCTCTTATTATTTTGAGATACATCCCATCAATACCTAGTTTATTGAAAGTTTTTAGCATGAAGTTGTGTTGAATTTTGTTAAAGACCTTTTCTACATCTATTGAGATAATCATGTGGTTTTCATCATTGATTCTGTTTATGTGATGGATTATTTTTATTGAATTGTGTATATTGAACCAGCCTTGCATCCCAGGGATGAAGCTGACTTCATCGTGGTGGATAAGCTTTTTGATGTGCTGCTGGATTTGGTTTGCCAGTATTTTATTGAGGATTTTTACATCAATGTTCATCAAGGATATTGGCATGAAATTTTCTTTTTTTGTTGTGTCTCTGCCAGGTTTTGGTATTAAGATGATGCTGGCCTCATAAAATGAGTTAGGGAGGATTCTGTCTTTTTCTATTGTTTGGAATAGTTTCAGAAGGAATGGTACTAGCTCCTCTTTGTACCTCTGGTAGAATTTGGCTGTAAATCTGTCTAATCCTGGAATTTTTTTGGTTGCTAGGCTATTAATTACTGCCTCAATTTCAGATCTTGTTATTGGTCCATTCAGGGATTCAATTTCTTCCTGCTTTAGACTTGGGTGGGTATATGCATCCAGGAATTCATCCATTTCTTCTAGATTTTCTAGTTTATTTGCGTAGAGGTGTTTATAGTATTCTTTGATGGTAGTTTGTATTTCTGTGGGATCAGTGGTGATCTCTTCTTTATCACTTTTTATTGCATCTATTTGATTCTTCTCTCTTTTCTTCTTTATTAGTCTTGCTAGTGGTCTATCAGTTTTGTTGATCTTTCCAAAAACCAAGTCCTGGATTCATTGATTTTTTTGAAGGGTTTTTTTTTTGTGTGTGTCTCTATCTCCTTCAGTTCTGCTCTGATCTTAGTTATTTCTTGTCTTCTGCTAGCTTTTGAATTTGTTTGCTCTTGCTTCTCCAGTTCTTTTAATTGTGATGTTAGGGCGTCAATTTTAGATCTTTCCTGCTTTCTCTTGTGGGCATTTAGTGCTATAAATTTCCCTCTACACACTGCTTTAAATGTGTCTCAGAGATTCTGGTATGTTGTGTCTTTGTTCTCATTGGTTTCAAAGAATATCTTTATTTCTGCTTTAATTTCATTATGTATGCAGTAGTCATTCAGGAACAGGTTGTCCAGTTTTCATGTAATTGTGTGGTTTTGAGGGAGTTTCTTAATCTTGAGTTCTAATTTGATTGCACTGTGGTCTGAGAGACTGTTTGTTATGATTTCCGTTCTTACTCATTTGCTGAAGAGTGTTTTACCTCCAATTTTACTTTCAATTTTAGAATAAGTGCAACGAGGTGCTGAGAAGAATGTATATTCTATTGATTTAGGGTGGAGAGTTCTGTAGATGTCTTTTGGGTCTGCTTGGTCCAGAGCTGAGTTCAAGTCCCGAATATCCTTGTTAATTTTCTGTCTTGTTGATCTCTCTAATGTTGACAGTGGGGTGTTAAAGTCTCCCAATGTTATTGTGTGAGAGTCTAAGTCTCTTTGTAGGTCTCTAAGGACTTGCTTTATAAATCTGGGTGCTCCTGTATTAGGTGCATATATACTTAGGATAGTTAGCTCTTCTTGATGCATTGATCCCTTACCATTACGTAATACCCTTCTTTGTCTCTTTTGATCTTTGCTCATTTAAAGTCTACTTTATCAGAGATTAGGATTGCAACTCCTGCTTTATTTTGCTTTCCATTGCTTGGTAAATATTCCTCCATCCCTTTATTTTGAACCTATGTGTGTCTTTGCATGAGAGATGGGTCTCCTGAATTTAGCCCACTGATAGGTCTTGACTCTTTATCCAATTTGCCAGTCTGTGTTTTGTAATTGGGGCATTTAGCTCTTCTACATTTAAGGTTAATATTGTTATGTGTGAATTTGATCCTGTCATTATGTTGCTAGCTGGTTGTTTTGCCCGTTACTTGATGTAGTTTCTTCATAGTGTCGATGGTCTTTACAATTTGGTATGTTTTTGCAGTGGCTGGTACCAGTTGTTCCTTTCCATTATTAGTGCTCCCTTCAGGAGCTCTTGTAAGGCAGGTCTGGTGGTGACAAAATCTCTCAGTATTTAGAAGATTTTATTTCTCCCTCACTTATGAAGCTCAGTCTCGGTTGAAACTTCTTTTCTTTAAGAATGTTGAATATTGGTCCCCATTCTCTTCTGGCTTGTAGGGTTTTGCAGAGTGGTCTGCTGTTAGTCTCATGGGCTTCCCTTTGTAGGTAACCTGACCTTTCTCTCTGACTGCCCTTAACGTTTTTTCCTTAATTTTAACCTTGGTGAATCTGACGATTATTTGTCTTGGGGTTGCTCTTCTCGAGGAGCATCTTTGTGGTGTTCTCTGTATTTCCTGAATTTGAATGTTGGCCTGTCTTGCTAGGTTGGGGAAGTTCTCCTGGACAATCACCTGAAGAGTGTTTTCCAACTTGGTTCCATTCTCCCCGTCACTTTCAAGTACACCAATCAGACGTAGATTTGATCTTTCACATAGTCCCATATTTCTTGGAGGCTTTGTTCGTTCCTTTTTATTCTTTTTTTTCCCTTATGTTTCTTCTCTTTTTATTTCATTAAGTTCATCTTCAATCTCTGATATCCTTTCTTCCACTTGATCGATTCGGCTATTGATACTTGTGTGTGCTTCACGAAGTTCACGTGCTGTGTTTTTCAGCTCCATCAGGTCATTTATGTTCTTCTTTAAATTGGTTATTTTAGTTAGCAATTTGTTTAACCTTTTTTCAAGGTTCTTAGCTTCCTTGCATTGTGTTAGAACATGCTCCTGTAGCTTGGAGGAGTTGGTTATTACTCACCTTCTGAAGCCTACTTCTGTCAATTTGTCAAACTCATTCTCCATCCAGTTTTGTTCCCTTACTGGCGAGGAGTTGTGATCCTTTGTTGGAGAAGAGGCATAGTGATTTTTGGAATTTTCAGCCTTTTTGTGCCGGTTTCTCCCCATCTTTATGGTTTTATCTACCTTTAGTATTTGATGTTGGTAACCTTTGGATGGGATCTCTGAGTGGACAAGCTATTTTTTTTTCTATTTGTTAGTTTTCCTTCTAATAGTCAGGCCCGTCTGCCGCAGGTCTGCTGGAGTTTGCTGGAGGTCCACTCCAGACCGTTTGCCTGGGTATCACCAGCGAAGGCTGCAGAACAGCAAAGATTGCTGCCTGTTCTTTCCTCTGGAAGCTTCCTCCCAGAGGGGCACCTGTCAGATGTCAGCCAGAGCTCTCCTGTATGAGGTGTCTGTTGGCCCCTACTGGGAAGTGTCTCCCAGTCAGGATACATCGGGGTCAGGGACCCACTTGAGGAGGCAGTCTGACCCTTAGCAGAGCTCAAACACTGTGCTGGGAAGTCTGCTGCTCTCTTCAGAGCTGTCAGGGAGGTACGTTTAGTCTGCTGAACCTGTGCCCACAACCGCCCCTTTCCCCAGATGCTCTGTCCCGGCAAGATGGGGGTTCTATCTATAAGTTCCTGAATTGGGCTGCTACCTGTTTTTCAGAGATGCCCTGCCCAGAGAGGAGAAATCTGGCAGTCTGGTCACAGCAGCCTTGCTGAGCTGCCCTGGGCTCTGCCCAGTTTGAAGTTCCCAGCGGCTTTGCTTACACTGTGAGGATAAAACCAGGTACTCAAGCCTCAGTATTGGCGGATGCCCCTCCCCCCACCAAGCTCCAGCGTCCCAGGTGGATCTCAGACTGCTGCTGTGCTGTCAGCGAGAATTTCAAGCCAGTGGATCCTATCTTGCTGGGCTCCATGGAGGTGGGACCGGCTGAGCCAGGCACTGGAGGGTATTGCCTGGTCTGCCGATTGTGAAGGCCCTGAGAAAAGTGCAGTATCTGGGCCAGAGTTCACCATTCCTCTGGGTATAGTTTCTCATGGCTTCCCTTGGCTAGGGGAATGAAATCCCTGACCCCTTGTGCTTCCTGGATGAGGTGATACCCTACCCTGTTTCAGCTCGCCCTCCGTGGGCTGCCTGCACCCACTGTCAAACCAGTCCCAATGAGATGAACTGGGTACCTCAGTTGGAAATGCAGAAATCACCCGCTTTCTGCGTCAATCTCACTGGGAGCTGCAGACCGGAGCTGTTCCCATTCAGACATCTTGGCCAAACCCCCACTAAATTCAATCTTAAAAAAGAGTAGGAACCCATTCTTTTTTTTTTTTTTTTCAGAAAATGAACTGAAGCAAAACAATTCATTTATGTAAATATTTAATGGGTCTCTTCTATGTGCTTGCCATGCAGCTTGTTGGCTATATGTCCAAGAAAAAGATTTAGGAAATCGGGGACACACAATTTGACTTTAAATAACATGTGATGCTCCTACTTTTGACTTTGTTTTAACCAGAGAAGCAATGGAAGGCTATAAGTAAGTCTGTAGGTTTTGATTCAGAACCATAGATTACATGTTCTTTACTTCTGTAAGAAAAACTTTTGAAAGGCAAGGGACACATTTTACCTCGCTAGTCTATAGAATAATTATGGAAGTTTTGTTCATTTCAAAAAGAATATTCAATTATATTTTGAGTCTTTGCCTTCAGAAATTTCCATGAGAGTTTTCGTTGACAATGAATTCATTATGTTCTAAGGTTTTTAAAAATTATTAGCCTTCTATATTTGATAATTACATACTGATATATACTGTATTAAGTATATTAAGAATAAAAGCTCTCTTAATGTTTAATATCCACTTTTGACATTTTTGTCTTTTCTGGAATGAAATCGTGTTAACCAAAGATAGCTATCAATTTAATTAAAACTGCACAATGACTGAGTTTTTAGTATTGAGATTAGTTGGACATTGATATCTCAGGCATAGCTGTTTAATTTTCATTAATACCAGGACAAGAACAATTTTTACAAACGACATTTATATTTTCGGTTTTCCAGAAGTCTTTTAATATGGAAAAGGAAAAAATCAAAAGATGATAGAAAGAACATGAGTTCTAATAGAAAGAATTCATCTGAAAAGAACTGAAAATACAAAGACATAGTTAACCCCAGCTACACCAAACCAAATTGAATGGAACAAACGTTAACTGGAACATTGTCTTAACCTTATGCATTTTCTCCTGGTTGCTCTGATTTATTTTGCTGCTGGTATGGTTAATACATCATTTTTATTTAACTTGTTTGTTTTATCCTTATTCAAGTAGAGTACCAATCAGGTAAGGAAATGGGCAGTGCAACTTTCTAAGAACTAGATGAATTTTTATGGTAGTTGCCTGTCAATTTCAAATTAATCTGTATCAAAGAGCTTAAGTGTTCCTCTACTTCCTCACATTCTCTGCCTGACCTTAGTCACTTTACAACAGACCACAGAAAAGGGGGCAAAGTCCCTCATCCTTTTCAAATCTATTTTAGGCTCATGGATCAATATATATTGAACACAAACTTTGAGAAATTATAGAGACCTTTACCTTCTTTTATATTTTTCTAAATATTGATCTTTATTTCCTACAGTCAAGGAAGGTGTGGAATGGGCAGAAGGCAGCAAGATAAATGGTCTTATGGGGTTGGGATAAAATAAAAAATAACCCACCGGGGTGCTGTAACATGAATGGAGGGTGCATATTACAGGTAAGCATAAATAGTGTTGGCATCTAGAATTGAGATCTTTCAAGACCTAAGATTGTGTTGTATGTTCCCTAGTAAAATTGTAAAAGAAGAAATTTTAGGCAATGATAATAGCTAAGCTAAGATTCAATGAGTATTTCCATGTATCAGGCACTTTCTAACAAGTTTTATTGAATTTTCACAATCCCATCCTGAGGGAAGTACTATCATTATTCCTGTTTTACAGATTTAAAAAATGAGGAACAGCATGGTAAATTGTTAAAAATCAAAAAACTAGTAAATGGTGTAGTACTTATATTCACCGAACTAATACCCCTATTATACCTATAATCCACATATACCTATATATGCAGATGTGTACACACACATGTGCATCCACACACCACACATATATACGTAAGAATATTCTCAAATAATAAAATTAAATCTGATGGAGAAAATGTACTCTTGAAGGAAGTGCCTTGTTAGAAGGTGGGACAGGAAGGAAGGGGTTTTTTGTCCCTACAATCATTAAATGGCTTCTCTTTCAACAAAAAATACAGTTATCCCTTGGTATGCACAGGCAGTTGGTTCCAGGACCCTTTTGGAGACCAACGTCTAAGGATGCTCAAGTCTCTTATAGAAAATGGCATAGTATTTGCATATTGCCTGTGTACATCTTCCCATATGCTTTGTTATCTCTACATTATTTCTATTATAATATCTAATACAATGTAAATCCTATGAAAATGGTTGTTATTCATTTTTTTTATTGTTTATTGTCATTCTTGTTTTATTTTTATTTACGTTTTTGGGATGGAGTCTCACACTGTCACCTGGACTGGAGTGCAGTGGTGCAATCTCAGCTCACTGCAACCTCCGCCTCCCAGGTTCAAGAGATTCCCTTTGCCTCAGCCTCCTGGTAGCTGGGATTACAGGTGCCCGCTGCCATGCCCGGCTAATTTTTTTGTATTTTTAGTAGAGATGGAGTTTCACTATGTTGGTCAGGCTGGTCTCAAACTCCTGACTTCGTGATCTGCCTGCCTCGGCCTTCCAAAGTGCTGGGATTACAGGGGTGAGCCACCGCACCTGGCCTACTTTATTTATTTATCTATTTATTTATTTATTTTTATTTTTTTGAGACGGAGTCTCGCTCTGTCACCCAGGCTGGGGTGCAAAGGCACGATCTTGGCTCACTCAACCTCTGCCTCCCAGGTTCAAGCGATTCTCCTACCTCAACCTCCAGAGTAGCTGGGGTTACAGGCATCTGTCACCACACCCAGCTAATTTTTGTATTTTTGTAGAGATGGGGTTTCACCATGTTGGCCAGGCTGGTCTTGAACTCCTGACCTCAGGGGATCCACTCACCTTGGCCTCCCAAAGTGTTGGGATTATAGGTGTGAGCCGCTGCGCCCAGTCCATATTGTCATTATGTATGTATTTAATTGTTTTTTATATGTTTTCTGTCTCCAGCTGATTGAATCCAGGGATATGGAACCCACAGATGCTAAGAACTGATTAGGCCAATGAAGCAAAATGGCTGCCTGAAAGGGAAGAAAACAAAGAGGGATTCAACGAAAACAGCAAAGACAGAAATCTCCCCAGGAAAGCTGAGAACAGAGATTGGTTGTTGGTCAATTCATTTGTGCCCCATTGATATTCAACATTGACTGGATTGTGTAACTTTCTTTCTTCACTAACATCAGGTTATTATTAGCCAATAGGCTAAGTTTTTTCTTCCCATTTGTGCATGATTTAACACATCTCCCAAAATGAGACTCTCATGCAGGGATATACTATAAAAAAGCATTGGAAGAATGAGAAAGGTGGTACTAGTAAGTCCACTGGAAGATACAGTAGAGAGGAAACATTATTCTGCCCAACAAAATTATAATAGAAATAAGATGGTGATCATTAGCAAAGAGTTCAAGTTCGCTTCCCCTTAGAAACAGCAGAGAGTTCTCATGACTCTCCAGGTTTTTCTTGTTCAATGGCTTCTCAGAAGGTGATAAGTGAATAATAGATAACACTCAGAGAAATTAAGCAAGGACTTCTAGAGAGTAGAGAAGATGATTCCATAGGCTAAGAGCTAAAGGGAAAGTCTTGTTTACTTTCAAAATTCATAACATGAAGGAGAGTTCCAAAAAGTCCTAGAAAGTTGAATACAAAAGTGATTGCAATATTTATGTGGCCAACACATATACGAAAAAAGCTCAACATCACTGATCATTAGAGAAATGCAAATCAAAACCACAATAAGATACCATCTCGCATAATGGCGATCATTAAAAAGTCAGGAAACAATAGGTGCTGGAGAGGATGTGGAGAAATAGGAACGCTTTTACACTGTTGGTGAGAATGTAAATTAGTTCAACCATTGTGGAAGATACTGTGGCGATTCCTCAAGGATCTAGAACCAGAAATACCATTTGACCCAGCAATCCCATTACTGGGTATATACCCAAAGGATTATAAATCATTCTACTATAAAGACACATGCACACATATGTTTATTGCACCACTATTTACAATAGCAAAGACATGGAACCAACCAAATGCCCATCAATGATAGACTGGATAAAGAAAATGTGGTGCATACACACCGTAGAATACTATATTATGCAGCCATAAAAATGAATGAGATCATGTCCTTTGCGGGGACATCTATGAAGCTGGAAACCAGCATCTTCAGAAAACTAACACAGAAACAGAAAATCAAACACCGCATGTTCTCACTCATAAGTGGGAGTTGAACAATGAGAACACATGGACACAGGGAGGGGAACAACACACACCAGGGTCAGTCGGGGGTGGGGGGTGAGGGGAGGGAGAGCATTAGGGCAAATAACTAATACATGAGAGTCTTAAAATCTAGATGATGGATTGATAGGTGCAGCAAACAACACACACATATGTGTGTGTGTGTGTGTGTGTGTGTAACAAACCTACATGTTCTGCACTTGTATCCCAGAACTTAAAGTAAAATAATTTTAAAAAAAAGTGAATGCAAACCAAGGTCTCTCACAGCTTCTCAGGAAGACAATGTGTCAGTGATTCTGATTAAAGTGAATGAACTCTACAGACCAAGGTTGCTCAGGAATCCCTGAGATCTTTATGGAGAACAATCTCTGTATTTGATAGATATGCTATGCAGGATTTTCTGTTAATTAAATCTTTTAATATAAGTCTGTAGCAAGAATCCTTGTATTGAATTCAAATATTTCTTGGTTCTGAGGAAGGGGAAGAGCAAGGAGGGAATTACGGCAGTGAATAATATTACATGAAATTAATCACCCACAGGGAATTTTTTTTTTTTTTTTTTTTTTTTTTTTTGAGACAAAGTTTTAGCTCTTGTTGCTCAGGCTGAAGTGCAATGGCATGATCTCAGCTCACTGCAACCTCCACCTCCCGGGTTCAAGCAATTCTCCTGCTTTAGCCTCCTGAGTAGCTGGGATTACAGGTGCCCAGCACCACACCTAGCTAATTTTTTGTATTTTTAGTAGAGACGGTGTTTCACCGTGTTGGCCAGGCTGGTCTCAACCTCCTGACCTCGGGTGATCCACCTGCCTCAGCCTCCCAAAGTCCTGGGATTACAGGTGTGAACCACCATGGCCAGCCTACCCACAGGGAATTTATAAAAGACTGATTACAGGATGATTGCATCACCCATGTTAATGATTTTCCTATTCTTTATTAATTGTGATTCTAGCTATTGAATCAATGTGATACTTCAGCATAGGGTCTGATAGTCTTCAAAGTTCTTGCTTTTGTGTTAAATGAAGATAAACTATCAATCTCTCTCCTGGAAATTTTTAACCTAATACAAAATCATATTTTTCAATGACTAACAGATTTTTTTTTTCCTGGTAAACTTTTTTTTCTTTTATCCCTTTGACAGAATGGCAATGTGGTATGTTATTAGCCTAATAAATAGATATACATGCATACATATGGAGACTACTTTGCAGTTATAAACAAATAAGTTGGGTTTCAAAAATTCAAATTTTGATCAGCTGATTGGAACTTAGAATGATTGTATGTATACAAATATTGTTAGAATGTGGTGTTTTTAAAATATGCTCCCATGGAACACTGGTGTCCCACAAGGGGAATTCTTATAGAAAAATAGAGAGTAATGCTGTTTCTCTAATATTCAGGGTAATGTAATTCATGAATGTCATTTTCTTGGTTTTAACAGTTTTCCCCACATATTTTCTTCCAATAATAAAAGACCTTTTGTCGGTGGCTCATGCCTGTAATCCCAGCACTTTGAGAGGCCAAGGCAGGCAGATCACGAGGTCAGGAGTTCGAGACCAGCCTAACCAACTTGCTGAAATCTCGTCTCTACTAAAAACAAAAAAAAATTAGCTGGACGTGGTGGCATGCACCTGTAATCCCAGCTACTCAGGAGGCTGAGGCAGGAGAATTGCTTGAACCCGAGAGGCGGAGGTTGCAGGGAGCAGAGAAGAAGCCACTGCACTCCAGCCTGGGTGACAGAGGGAAACCCCGTCTTAAAAAAAGAAAAAAAAAAAGGTTCATTTGTAATCATCTGTTTCCAAGCTGCTGATATAGACATACGCAAGACAGGGAAGAAAAAGAGGTTTAATTGAACTACAGTTCCACATGGCTGGGGAGGCCTCAGAATCATGGAGGGAGGTGAAAGGCACTTCTTACTTGGTGGCAGCAAGAGAAAATGAAGAAGAAGCAAAAGCGGAAACCCCTGATGAACCTATTAGATCTCTTGAGACTTATTCATTATTATGAGAATAGTATGGGAAAGACAGACCCCTATGATTCAATCACCTCCCTCTGGGTCCCTCCCACAACACGTGGGAATTCTGGGAGATACAATTCAAGTTGAGATTTGAGTGGGGGCACAGCCAAACCATATCACCATTTGAGAGCTTATTGTGAGCTAAATGCTTTACATACATCATTTCATTTGATCTTCACAAGCATCACATTTTATAGATAGAAAAACTCTATCTAATTTTCCACTGGCTACTCAAATGCTAGGTGGTAGAGCCAGTGTGATAAATTTAAAACATGTCCACAGGCTGGGCGCGGTGGCTCACACCTGTAATCCCAGCACTTTGGGAGGCCGAGGCAGGCAGATCACGAGGTCAGGAGATTGAGATCATCCTGGTTAAAACGGTGAAACCCCATCTCTACTTAAAAAAAAAAAAAAAATTAGCCGGGCGTGGTGGCCGGCGCCTGTGGTCCCAGACACTCAGGAGGCTGAGGCAGGAGAATGGCGTGAACCCGGGAGGCGGAGCTTGCAGTGAGCCAATATCTGGCCCCTGCACTCCAGCCTGGGCGACACAGCGAGACTCTGTCTCAAAAAAAAACAAAAAACAAAAAACAAAACCAAAAAAAACATGTCCACAAACACTTTCACATTTCTCCCATTGACAGTCTATGACCCTTTCCCTTAAATGTGGGCTGGCCTTAGGGACTGACTTGTAACCAATAGAATCCAATGGAAATGACACCGTGTGACTTCTGAGGCTAGGTTAGAACAAAAAAAACTTTCAACTGGCTCTTTTGTGATGCTTTTCTAGTAGAAACCAACTGGCATGTGAGAAATCTGACCATCCTGAAACCTTCATCCTGAAACCATCCTGAAAACTTCAGGCCACATGTAGGTACTTTGGTTTACAATCCACTATCAACTATGAGCCATGTGAGTGAGTCATTTAAACGTCCAGCACAATTGAGTCTTCAGATGCCTGCAGCTCCATGTCTGACTGAAACTGCATGAGACACTCCAGGTGAGAAAACCTTGTTGTTTTGTTGTTGTTGCTGTTTTTGAGACGGTATCTTGCTGTTGCCCAGGCTGGATTGCAGTGGCGTGATCTCTGCCCACTGTAACCTCTGCCTCCTGGGTTCAATGGATTCTCATGCCTCAGCCTCCCAAGTAGCTGGAATTGCGGGTGCACACCACCAGGCCTGGCTAATTTTTTTATTTTTGGTAGAGACGGGGCTTTGCCATGTTGCCCAGGCTTGTCTTGAGCTCCTAGACTCAAGTGGTCCTCCCACCTCGGCTTCCCAAAGTGCTTGGATTACAGGTATGAGCCACCATGCCCTGCCCTTGTTGTTTTATATCACTAATTATTGGGGCAATTAATTATGCAATTAATTATGCAGAACAGCCAGTAATAGAACTTGGATCTTTTGGACTCTAAAGTTCATCTTAAGGTACACATTTTACTGCTTCTTTAAACTTCTGATACTGTTATTACTTTTTAAATAATAAAATCTAGTATGAGACTCAATTTAGTATGCAATTATATACTTTGCTATTTAAGTTTAGCATATCCATAGTTCTTTGGGTTGTATAAAATTTTCCCTGAATTCTATTCTCTTTGCCTATTAACAAACTAGAGAATCACTATCTTACAATTAACAGTCAAGTTCTCATTCATTCAGCTAACATTCATTGAGTATCTATGATCTGTTAGGCAGTGTAAAAACAATGGACCCAAGTATGAATAAACATAAGCTTCATCACCTTGTCAATGATAAAAGGCTGAGAGAAAATGGGGAAAGATGCACATATAAACAAATAAGACAACAAAAAAAGAAGAGTTCTATAATAAAGGAGAATACGAAGAGGTGATGGTTGAGCAAAGTTGAAAAGTTTAATTTTGGCTGGGTGCAGTGGCTTACGCCTGTAATCCCAACACTTTGAGAGGCCGAGGTGGGCGGATCACCTGAGACCAGGAGTTGGAGACCAGCCTGGCCAACATGGTGAAATCCCATCTCTACTAAAAGTACAAAAAATTAGCCAGGCATGGTGGCAGGCAACTGTAATCCCAGCTACTTGGGAGGCTGAGGCAGCAGAATTGTTTGAACCCGCGAGGCAGAGGCTGCAGTGAGCTGAGATCTTACCATTGCACTCCAGCCTGGGCAACAAGAGTGAAACTCTGCCTCAAAAAAAAAAAAAAAAAAAAAAAAAAAAGGAATGAAAGAAAGTAAAGTTTTCTCAGGTAACTGCAGGAAGGAGGAGAGGAGAATGGAGAAGAATAAAAAGACTCCGTGGGCTGGTTACCCTATAGTACTAACCTCAAGTTCTCAGTTTAGAACCGTCAAGAAAGAAAAGGGTGGAGATAAGAATCCAAAGGACAAAAGCTAAGATAGCCCTTCTGGAAAAAACAGCTCTGGTAGAATTTTGGGTTTAAGAGAATCCAGAGGTAGGCACTCAGGTGTTATTCTGCCAGGAGAGTTTCTAAGTTAAAGAATGCCTAAATTCAATCTACCAGACGTTGACTTCAGATAAAGACATTTTCTCTCCTTTTTCCCGTATAAAATAATGATAACCGGCTGGGCCCGGTGGCTCACGTCTATAATCCCAGCACTTTGGGAGGCTGGGATGGGTGGATCATGAGGTCAGGAGTTCAAGACCAGCCTTGCCAAGATGGTGAAACCCCGTCTCTACTAAAAAAAAAAAAAATACAAAAATTAGTCAGGCACAGTGGCAGGTGCCTGTAACCCCACCTACTCGGGAGTCTGAGGCAGGAGAACAGCTTGAACCCAGGGGGCGGAGGTTGCAGTGAGCCGAGATTCTACCACTGCACTCCAGCCTGGGTGAGAGTGAGACTACATCTCTCTCTCTCTCTCTCTCTCTATATATATATATATATATAATCATTCTTATTACTAAACAAATTTGTGTTTTCAGAGTAATGAGTGAGGTAATGTCTAGAAAGATCCCTGATTTCCTTGCCAAAAAAAACAATGCTACAGGGATAGAAGTTATCATTATTCCGGCAGTATTGGTATACAGTTTAAGAATGAAGAAAACATCTATCTTTATTCAAGCAGTGTGGCCTACTCAAGGCAGCTATTTTTTAACATATTGTATTTCTTGCTTGATTAGGTAGGAAGCAATGTTTTCACATAATGCTTGTCCCTTGCTCACATCCTTCATTCAGCCACCCGAGAGACAGCCCTGTGTGTTTATTTAGTTAGTGAGCTGGTAATTTTGCACCCACTTTTATTTTCTTACCTTTTTTGTTTGTTTGTTTGTTGTGTTTTGTTTTGCTCTGCCCAGTCTTCTTTTGTTTTGGAAACTGTGTTTTTGGGAACAGTTAGGGCTGTCAATCACATGGTCTCATCAGTTCTGCTAAAGGAGAACTTACAATTCAGGTTGGCCAATAAGAGTATTGTATTTCCCTTCAAATAACAGTAATTAGTCCAAGGATGGGTATGTGATCCAGGTGGTGCCAGTATTTTTCAAGGATTGATAGGGATGATTGTGGAGAGACGGTAATCTACTCATATGAGTTCCTGAACTACAAAGATTATGTAAGCCTAGTGTTGTCAGGAGTCATCTTCTCCATGATGTAGACACAGCCAGCCTACAAAACAAAACCAATGCCAAACACCCACCATAATTAACAGATGAATATATGTAGGCAATGATTTCATTTAAACACCTGGTTCTATGCTACCAGCTTTTGGACTTTTTAAATGAGCTAATACATTTATTCTTTCTTTCTTTCTGGCCTAAGCTAGTTTAAATTAGGATTCTGTCACTTCCAACCAAGAGTCCTGGCTAACTAAATTAATTGTTGTGTATGAATTCATAATTTTAGAAACAACTTTCACCATCCATATATCACCTCACTACGCTCCTTCCAAACTCCCTGACATATTCATTCAATGTGGTATGGTTGCTAGGAGCAAAGGCTTGAAAGTCAGACTGAACTGCGTTCTATTATCAGCTCAGCCATGTGCAAGTTGTATGATTTTGAGCAAACCCATGACTTCTTGAAGCCGGTTTTTTTTGTTTTTTTTTTGGGGGCGGGGGGACAGAGTTTCACTCTTATTGCCCAGGCTGGAGTGCAATGGTGCGATCTTGGCTCACTGCAACCTCCACCTTCTGGGTTCAAGCAATTCTCCAGCCTCAGCCTCCTGAGTAGCTGGGATTACAGGCATCTGCCACCATGCCTGGCTAATTTTTGTATTTTTAGTAGAGATGGGGTTTTGCCATGTTGGCCAGGTTGGTCTCGAATTCCTGGCCTCAGGTGATCTGCCCATCCCGGCCACCTAACGTGCTGGGATTACAGGAGTGAGTCACTGTGCCAGGCGCTATGCTGTGCATCTTCTATATTTTTAAGTGGTTTATGTAAAGCGTTCAGCTCAATCCCTAATGGATTTTAGGATCTAATTGAATGTTAGTAATTTTACCACCTCTTCTACAGGCTATCCTGGGCACAAAGAATGTAAAAGAAGGACTTGGCCAACATGTATGTCCAAGGATAATTTTATATTTAATTCCTCAAATTATATCAGAGTTAACTTTACAGAGGACAGGATTCTCCCTTTAGAAACTTCATGACATTCTGTCTTTGACATCTCAGTATACCTCAATCAAGAACATGCAGGTCAGAGCCATATCCTCTGCTCCAACAGCTCCCAGGAGTTACGGTAGTCACTGACTCATCTGGGGAGTTAAGTTAAATAGAAACCTCTTTGAGAAATTCTTCCATCATTCCCTTGGCAACTGCAGACCCAACAAGGGGAAGGAGCCCCAGGCAGCAGCCAAACTGGCTGGAAATACTGAAGGGTTTATATTGCAGCACCCGTTTTGTGCAAAACAAACAAACCAAAAAACAAAGACATCCTCTCAAATTAGTATTCAACTCTGATATGGTTTGGCTTTGTGTCCCTACACAAATCTTACCTTGAATTGTAATAATCCCCACGTGTGGAGGGAGAGACCTGGTGAGAGGTTATTCAATCATTGAGGCAGGTCTCCCCCTTGCTGTTCTCATGATAGTGCATGAGTTCCCACGAGATCTAGTGGTTTGGTAAGTTTCTGGTGCTTCCCCCTTCTCTCTCTCTCCCCTGCTGCCTTGTGAAGAAGGTATTTGCTTCTCATTTGCCTTCTGCCATGATTGTGAGTTTCCTGAGGTCTCCCCAGCCATGCGGAACTGTGAGTCAATTAAACCTCTTTTCTTTATAAATTATCTAGTCTCAGGTAGTATCTTTATAACAGTGTGAAATGGACTAATAGACACATTTTCATGAATAGCTAATCTTAATGTTATTGTTCTTGTTTGTTCTGACTGATTGATGTAAGATTCACATGACCCTATTTTACATTCTAAGTTAACAGTGAAAGTTCATCACAGCGGGTATCAGTGTTAATTAGACAATCCAACTGAAACACAACTATTCCAGCTAAGACATCCCTGACCTCTCTAGCCATCTTGGACTATTTTATTTTATATTCCTCAATATGACTAAAGTCCTGCCTCCATTCCCCAACATCTCACTGGCAGACTAGGTGTCTGGTAGGGGTCTATTTCCTGATTCATAGATGGTGCCTTCTTCATGTGTCCTCACATGGTGGAAGGGGCTAGCTAGCTCTCTACGGTCTTTAAGAAGGGCATGACTCCTAATTGTGAGGGATATGCCCTTACAGTATAATCACCGCCAAAAGGCCTTACCTCCTAATACTGTCACCTTGAGGATTAGGATTTCAGCATATGAATTTTGAAGGGGACAGACAATGAGACTATAGCAAGTGAGACACAAACAGATTCCAAAAGCCAGAGAAAAGATACAAGGTTGATTCTTCCTCAAGGCTTGTATTAGTCTGTTCCCACACTGCCATGAAGAAATACCTGAGATTGGGTAATTTATAAAGGAAAGAGATTTAATTGACTCATACTTCTGCAGGGCTGGGAAAGCCTCAGGTAACTTACAATCATGGTGAAAGGGGAAGCAAATACATTCTTCTTCACAGGGCGGCGGGAGAGACAAGTGAGAAGCAAAAGGGGAAAAGCCCTTTATAAAACCATCGGATCTCATGAGAACTCACTATCACAAGAACTGCATGGGGAAAACCACCCCCATGATTCAATTATCTCCACCTGGTCCCACCCTTGACATGTGGGGATTATTACCATTCAAGGTGAGATTTGGGTGGGCACACAGAACCAAACCATATCAGGGTTGAATACTAATTTGAGGGGATGTCTTTGTTTTCTGGTTTCAGTTTTGCACAAAATGGTTCTTCAGTATAAACCCTTCAGTATTTCCAGCCAGTCTGGCTGCACGTGGGGATCACAATTTGAGATGAGATTTGGGTGAGGACACAGAGCCAAACCATGTCAGTGTGTTTCTGAAGTAAATTTGTTTTTTTGTTTTGTTTTGTTTTGGCGGAATCTTGCTCTTGTTGCCCAGGCTGGAGTGCAGTGATGTGATCTCGGCTCACCACAACCTCCGCCTCCCAGGTTCAAGCAATTCTCCTGCTTCAGCCTCCTAAGTAGCTGGGATTACAGGCGCCCACCACCATACCCAGCTAAGTTTTGTATTTTTTAGTAGAGACAGAATTTCACCATGTTGGCCAGGCTGGTCTCAAACTCCTAACCTCAGGTGATCCGCCCACCTCGGCCTCCCAAAGTGCTGGGGTTACAGATGTGAGCCACTACTCCCGGCCGAATTTAAAATCTTTAAAAATAATTTTGAAAGTAGCAAGAGAATGCATGGTCATTTATGTTGGGGAAACCAGCCCCACACCACCCTGCGGGTACCCTGAGTCCGGGGGAGGAGACAAAGGAGTTAGAAAGAGACAGAATAAGCATTTAAAAGGCGGGTCCAGGGGACCAGAGCATTGCTAGTGGCCCAGAGCTCTCGGGCTCCACCCTCATTTATTGGTTTACAAGCTCTTTGTTCTTGGGGCAGATGGGAGGGGTAGGAAAGGATGAGGAAAAGGATTAATCAGTGAAGGAGAACTCATGAGTTATTCGATAAGATGTATAGCAGTGGCGGTTTCTGTGAATTTCCTCAAGCAAAGGTGTGTGTCTACACTACTTAAGATCTTTAACTTATCGGGACTGAAACGGGTGGGAGCGAGTTTCAGGAGGAGCCCATATGTTTGATTATACTCCACTGCTTCAAGGGAGTGTTATCTCCCTGAGCAACCTGTGGAATGCCACTGAGCAGTTACGCTCTCTGGGCATAAAGACATGAAGGCAATAAGGAGACTTTTCTCCTCAGAGGCCACCCATGGCTTCCCATGGGTGTCTCACACAGGGGAGACCAAACCAACTGGCATCCCAGAAACTCTCTTTCCCACAGTTTACACTGGCAAATGAGAAATTATACATAAGTGCTTAGAATAATACCTGACACAAACTAATACTATATGTATGTATGTTTGGTCTCCCTTCCTCCCTTCCTTCTTTTCATTTCTCTTTTCTTTTCTTTTCTTTTCTTTCTTCTTTCTTCTTTTTCTTTCTTTCTTTCCCTCTCTTCTTCTCTTTCTTCCTCTCTTTATTCTTTCTTTCTTTCTTTCTTTCTTTCTTTCTTTCTTTCTTTCTTTCTTTCTTTCTTTCTTTCTCTCTCTCTCTCTCTCTCTCTCTCTCTCTCTGCTCTCTTCCCCCCCCCCCCTCCTTTTTTTAGACAAGGACTCGCTCTGTTGCTCTGGCTGGAGTGCAATGGCATGGTCTCGGCTCACTGCAAGTTTCACCTTCTGGGCTCAAGTGATCCTCCCACCTCAGCCTCCCAAGTAGCTACTTGTAGTAGTGCCAAGTACTACAGGCATGAACCATCATGCCCAGCTCCTTTTTGTATTTTTTGTAGAGACAGGGCTTCACCATGTTCAGCAGGCTGGTGTCAAATTCCTGGGCTCAAGCCTTTTGCTTGCCTCAGGCTCCCAAAGGCTGGGATTATAGGTGTGAGCCACCATGCTAAGCCTTGATGTTTTATTCTTTTAGAAGAGAAACATCCATTCATAAATACCTTCTTAATATAAGGCCATGCAAGTACAGTAGGATAATGTGTTAACCTGTTTTGTATTGCTATAAAGTAATATGTCAGACTCAGCACTATTCACAATAGCAAAGACTTGGAATCAACCCAAATGTCCATCAGTGACAGATTGGATTAAGAAAATGTGGCACATATACACCATGGAATACTATGCAGCCATAAAAAAGGATGAGTTTGCGTCCTTTGTAGGGACATGGATGCAGCTGGAAACCATCATTCTTAGCAAACTATCACAAGAACAGAAAACCAAACACCGCATGTTCTCACTCATAGGTGGGAACTGAACAATGAGATCACTTGGACTCAGGAAGGGGAACATCACACACCGGGGCCTATCATGGGGAGGGGGGAGGGGGGAGGGATTGCATTGGGAGTTATACCTGATGTAAATGACGAGTTGATGGGTGCAGCAGACCAACATGGCACAAGTATACATATGTAACAAACCTGCATGTTATGCACATGTACCCTACAACTTAAAGTATAATAATAATAAATAAATTAAAAAAAAAAAATGAACAAAGCCTCCAAGAAATTTGGGATTATATTAAATGTCCAAATCTAAGAATAATTGATGTTCCTGAGAAAAAAGATAAATCTAAAAGTTTGAAAAACATATTTGAGGGAATAAGCAAGAAAAACTTCCCTGGTCTTGCTAGAGAACTAGACATCCAAATACAAGAAGCTCAAAGAACATCTGGGAAATTCATTGTGAAAAGATAATCACTTAGGCACATAGTCATCAGATTGTCTCAAGTTAAGACAAAGGAAAGAATCTTAAGAGCTTTGAGGCAAAAACATCAGGTAACCTATAAAGAAAAACCTATCCGATTAATAGCAGATTTCTCAGCAGAAACCCTTCAAGCCAGTTGGGACTGGGGTCCTATCTTTAGCCTCCTCAAACAAAGTAATTATCAGCCAATAATTTTGTATCCAACAAACCTCCTTAAACATAAATCTCATGCAAGGCCTATAAAACAATAGCACAATGATAAAAACAAACCAAGGTATTCAGCCAACAATGAGCATGATGAATCGAATGGTACCTCACATCTCAATACTAATATTGAATGTCAATGGCCTAAATGCTCCACTTAAAAGATACAGAATGGCATAATGGATTAAAAAAAACCACCAACCAAGTATTTTCTGTCTTTAAGAGACTCACCTAACACATAAAGACTCACACAAACTTAAAGTAAAGGGGTGGAAAAAGATATTCCATACAAATAAAAAACAGAAATGAGCAGAAATGGCTATTCTTATATCAGACAAAACAGATATTAAAAAAAATAGTTAAAAAACATAAGAAGGAACATTATATAATGCTAAAAAGATAAGTCCAACAGGAAAATATTACAATCCTAAACACATATGCATCTAACACTGGAGCTCCCAAATTTATTAAACCTTACTGCTAGACCTAAGAAATGAGATAGATGGCAACACAATAATAGTGAGGGACTTCACTACTCCACTGACAACACTAGACAGGTCATCAAGACAGAAAGTCAACAAAGAAACAATGGATTTAAACTATACACTATAAGAATTGAACTTAGCAGATATTTATTGGACATTTTACCCAATAACTGCAGAATATACATTGTTTTCATCAGCACATGGAACATTCTGCAAGATAGACCATGTGATAGGCCAAAAAAATGTCTCAATAAATTTAAGAAAATTGAAATTATATCAAGTACCTTCTCAGACCACAGTGGAATAAAATTGGAAATTAACTCCAAAAAGAACCCTGAAAACTATACAAATACATGGAAATTAAACAATCTGCTCCTGAATGATCTTTGGGTCAATAATGACGTCAAAATGAAAATAAAAAATTCTTTCAACTGAATGATAATAGTGACACAACCTATCAAAACCTCTGGGGTACAGCAAAAGCAATGCTAAGAGGAAAGTTTATAGCATTAAATGCCTACATTAAAAAGTCTGAAAGAGCACAAATAGACACTTTAAAGTCACACCTCAAAGAACTAAAGAAACAAGAACAAACCAAACCCAGACACAGCAGAAAAAAGAAATGACAAAGATCACAGCAGAAATTAAATGAAATTAATTGAAATTAAAACAAAAAATACAAAAGATAAATGAAACAAAAAGCTGATTCTTTGAAAAGATAAACAAAATTGATAGACCTTTAGCAAGATTAACCAGGAAAGGAAGAGAGAAGATTTAAAAAGGTCAATTAGAAATGAAACAAGAGATATTACAATTGATACCACAGACATACAAAAGATCATTCAAGGCTACTATAAACAACTTTATGTGCACAAACTAGAAAACCTCAAGGAAATAAATAAATTCCTGGAAATACACAACCCTCCTAGATTAAAACAGGAAGAAACAGAAACTCTGAACAGACCAATAACAAGTAGCAAGATTGAAACAGTAATTTTAAAATTGCCAACAACAACAAAAACAACAAAAAAGTCCTGGACCAGATGGATTCACAGCTAAAATCTTGTTTATTTATTTATTTTTTCAGACAGAGTCTTGCTCTGTTGCCCAGACTGGAGTGCAGTGGAATGATCTTAGCTCACTGCAACCTCCACCTCCTGGGTTCAAGTTATTCTCTTGCTTCAATCTCCCGAGTAGCTGGGATTATAGGCATCCACCACCATGCCTGGCTAATTTTTGTATTTTTAGTAGAGATGAGGTTTCACCACGTTGAGTAGGCTGGTCTCAAACTCCTGACCTCAAGTGATCCACCCTCCTCGACCTTCCAAAGTGCTGGAATTACAGGTGTGAGCCACCATGCCTGGCCTCACAGCTGAATTCTATCAAACATTCAAAGAAGAATTGGTAGCAATCTTACTTAAACTATTCGAAAAGATAGAGAAAAAGGGAAACTCCCTAATTTGTGCTATGAAGCCAGTATCACCCTAAACCAAAACCAGGAAAGGACATAACAAAAACAGAAAACTACACATCAATATCCCTGATGAACATAGATGCTAAATCCTCAACAAAATACTAGCTAACTGAATCCAACAGCATATCAAGAAGATAATACACCATGATCAAGTGGCTTTCATACCAGGGATGCAGGGATGGTTTAACACACGCAAGTCAACAAATGTGATACACCACATACATGGAATTAAAAACAAAAATCATATGATCATCTCGACAGATGCAGAAAAAGCATTTGACAACATCTACTATCCGTTTATGATTAAAACTCTCAGCAAAATCGGCACAGAAGAGACATATCTTAACGAATTAAAAGCCATCTATGACAAACCCACAGCCAGCATTATACTGAATAGGGAAAAGTAGAAAGTATTCCCCGTGAGAACTGAAACAAGACAAGGATGTCCACTTTCACCACTTCTATTCAGCATAGTACTGGAAGTCCTAGCCAGAGAAAACAAATAAATAAAAAAGAGATAAAAAGCAACCAGATCAGTAAAGAGAAAGTTAAACTGTTGCCGATGATATGATTGTGTCATCGTATACCTAGAAAACCCTAAAGATTCATTCAAAAAGCTTTTAGATCTGATAAATGAATTCCGTAAAGTTTCAGGATACAAAATCAATGTACACAAATCAGGAGTGCTACTATAAAACAACAAAAACCAAGCTGAGAATCAAATCCAGAATTCAACCCTTTTTACAACAGCTGCAAAAAATAAAATAAAATAAAATAAAATAAAATAAAATAAAACACTTAGGAATATAGCTAACCAAGGAGGAGAAAGGCCTCTACAAGGAAAACTACAAAACACTGTTGAAAGAAATCATTGGTGACACAAACAAATGGAAATACATCTCATGCTCATGGATGGGTAGAATCAATAGTGTGAAAATGACCACACTGCCAAAAGCAATCTACAAATTCAATGCAATTTCTCTCAAAATGCCATCATCATTCTTCACAGAACTACAAAAAACATTCCTAAAATTCATATGGAATCAAAAAGGAGCCCACATTGCCAAAGCAAAATCAAGCAAAAGGAACAAATCCAGAGGCATCACATTACCCAATTTCAAACTATACTACAAGGCTATAGTCACCAAAACAGCATGGTACTGGTGTAAAAATAAGCACATAGACCAACGTGACAGAATAGAGAACCCAGAAATAAAGCCAAATACCTACAGCCAACTGATCTTCAACAAAGCAAACAGAAACATAAAGTGTGGAAAGGACACTCTATTCAACAAGTGGTGCTGGGATAATTGACAAGCAACATGTAGAAGAATGAAACTGGATCCTCATCTCTCACCTTATACAAAAATCAACTCAAGATGGATCAAAGACTTAAATCTATGACCTAAAATTGTACAAATTCTAGAAGATAACATTGGAAAAACTCTTCTAGATATTGTCTTAGGCAAAGGGTTCATGACCAAGAACCCAAAAGCAAATGCGTCAAAAACAAAGATAGACTTAATTAAACTAAAAAGTTTCTACACAGCAAAAGAAATAATCAGAAGAGTAAACAGACAGCCCACAGAATTGGAGAAAATATTCCAAAACTATGCATCAAAAAGGACTAATATCAGAATCTACAAGGAGCTGAAACCAATCAGTAAGACAAATATCAAATAATCCCATCAAAGAGTGGGCTAAGGACATGAATAGACAATTCTAAAAAATAGATACACAAATGGTCAACAAACATATTAAAAAATACTCAACATCACTAATAATCAGGGAAATGTAAATCAAACCTATTGCAATACCACTTTACTCCTGTACAAATGGACATAATTAAAAAAATCAAAAAAATAATCAATGTTGACATGGATGTGGTGAAAATGGAACACTTTTACATTGCTGGTGGGAATGTGAACTAGTACAACCAGTATGGAAAACAATATGGAGACTCCTTAAAGAACTAAAAGTAGAACTATCATTCGATCTAGCAATCCCACTACTGGATTTCTATCCAGAGGAAAATAAGTCATTATATGAAAAAGACACTTGCACACACATATTTATTGCAGCACAATTTGCAATTGCAAAAATATGAAACCAGCCTAAATGTTCATCAACCAATGACTGGATAAAGAAAAAATAAATATATACACATACTGTGGAGTACTACACTAGCCATAAGAAAGGAACAAAATGATGGCATTCACAGGAACCTTGATGGAATTGGAGATCATTCCTCTATGTGAAGTAACTCAGGAATGGAAAACTAAACATTTGTATGTTTTTACTTATAAATGGGAGCCAAGCTATGAGGATGCAAAGGCATGAGTATATAATGAACTCTGGGGACTTCTGGGGAAAGGTGGGAGGCTGGTGAAGAATAAAAGACTACAAATTGGATACAGTGCACACTGCTTAGGTGACAGGTGACACACAATCTCAGAAATCACTATTACACCATTACTAATCCATGTAACCAAAAACCACCTGTTCCCCCAAACTATTGAAATTAAAAAATTTAAAAATAAGATAAAATTTACTTTGTGAGATAGTTGAGATAGTTCTTAAAAATTGTATTTCTCTGATGATTAGCAATGTTGAACATTTGAAAATATATCTGTTGGCCACTTGTTTGTCTTATTTTGAGAAATATTATATATATACATATGTGTGTATACACATATATATACACACATACACATACATACATATATACACACATACACATACATACATATATTCTTGAATCCTCCCTCTCTTCCTAAAGATTTTGGATCTTTAGGTTTGGGCAGGTCCTAGAATCTGCATTTTTAATATAAATTCCAGGTGGGTTCTGTTAAAAGGAAGTTTGAAGACCACAATTTGAAAAACAGTGTTAGTAGCAGTGAAATAATTTTTCAAGAGAGGATCTACATAAAATTTTAGATATATTCAGTGTAGAATGAAGGTTAAACTTGAGAAATGTAGAAATGTAGCATTATGAAATGTTCAGGCAGGGAGGGAAGATCATTCTAGCCTAATGCCTTCATTTCACACATGAGGAAATACGGGCTCTGAGAACTGCCCAAAGGTTATATAATAAGTTTGTGGCGGAATCAGGGCTAAAAATAAGGTCTTAACTCCCTGTTCAAGCTCTTCCCCTCTTCATTTTACATTCTAAAATGAAATAGCATTCAAAGAATTAATTAGACATGTTCTTGTAGCTTTTTAACGTTTTATACGGCTCTAGCGTTTCTCATTGTGTTTCAAACTACAGCTCTGGTCTATTTAAACATTTTGGGAGAATAACAAAGGAGTTGATCTCCACAAAAGTAGAAAAGAGCGTGGAAAAAATACAGCTGGTAGCAGACAAGCTTTTCTCTGTGAAGAGATTTTAAACAATTATTTTATGTTTTAAATACCTGCAATTAGACGCCTGTATATAACCACTCCAGTCTCCTTCTGGCTTTTCCAAAATAAAATCTTTCTTTTTTCTGCACAGGAAGGTCAGATTGTGTCTTGTTGATGCACATCTGATGAGCAAAGTGCATGTATCATGAATGCTAACACCCATTGTTATTATTTTCAAGAACCAGGTATTAAGTGCCTAAGATGCCAACATGGAAAAACAATCCTTTGACAGACTCTTCTTCATTTTTGTTAAACTCTTCTGCATTTCTATAGGATAAAAATCTATTTCAAAGCTGTGCTGCTGGCAGTTTTACATGAAATGTATTTTAAGCATGACCAGTTGTTTTCATGTGGAAGAATACAAACATGACTAACATATAAAATGATTATACAAATTGCACAGGTCTGATTGCTTAGAATATTCACTATTCCAAATGTTCTGTTTCTTAAAGGGAAATATTCATCAGAAAATAAATTGCATATTTAGAACTTGAAATCTGATTTATTTTTTTTAAAAAGAAATAAGTTTCTACTTCTTTGCAAAGAAGACAGTGAACATATTGGAGTAGAAAAACACTAATGTTGCAACCAGGTGACGGAAAGTCCAGTGTAGCTGCTCTGAACAAATTTTAACTTCAGTTTGCTCATGTGCAAAATGCAGGTGATATTCCAATCTATCTGACAGACTATTAAAAAGCTCGTACGAATTTATCATTGTGGGATGATTAATAAAAAATTATTATTTAGTAGCTGATATGTTTATTTGCAGTGCAAATAGCACGAAGAATATTATAATGTGATATTAGGAGGAAATGATCACAATATTTAACATAAAATATTACCTATTTCTGGTGAAAGGGCAGTACAATGTTTTGCAAGTACAGCATTACATAAAGCATTTCAGTAATGTTATTCAGTTTGCTTCCCCAGGGTCTTGAAACCAGCTCATAGGTGCTGACTTGTTCCAACCTCAAAATCTTCATTCTAGGCAGAAATTAAACCAAGTCAAAGGAGATCGGCATACTGCAGAGAAGGGGGAAATACCAAGAGATAAATGATTATGATATACTCTCTCATAGCCCATCAATTCCTTATATACAAATCTTAGGTGATTCTGATACCCAACTAGGTTTGGAACCAAAGCTGTAGATGGTCTAATCCAGTAATTCTCAATCTCTGATACACATTAAATTCAAGAGGAGAATTTAGAAAAAAAATATAGAAGCTTCACACACCCAGATATTTTACTGACTTGAGCATCAGAATTTGTTTTAAAAGTCTCCAGTGATTTTATTAATAATGTGCAACCAGGATCAAGAACAACTGATCTTAGGAATTAAATGAGGAAGAATTATTCCCTTCTGGAGGAGAGGGGCTCAGTTTCCTTAATTCCTTATTCATTGAGGAAACTGAGCTCCTCTCCTCTAGAAGGGAATAATTAAATTTCTATAAGCATGTATAAATATGAACAGTCAATTCAATTCAACAAATCTTTATTGAGGACCCACATGTTTGCGGTATCCATGCCTATTAAAATTGCCTTATTGATTCATAAGAATGAAAGCAATTAAAAATTATACAAGGCAGGCTGGGCATGGTGGCTCATGCCTGTAATCCCAGCACTTTGGGAGGCCGAGGTGGGCGGACCACTTGAGGTCAGGAGTTCAAAACCAGCCTGGCAAATAGGAGGAAACATCGTCTCCACCAAAAATACAAAAATTAGCCGGGCCTGATGTCATGCACTAGTGGTCCCAGCTACTTGGGAGGCTGATGTATGAGAATCACTTGAACCCAGCAGGTGGAGGTTGCAGTGAGCTGAAATTGTTTCACTGCACTCCAGCCTGAGCAATAGAGTGAGATTCTGTCTCAGAAAAACAAAACAAAACAAAACAATTATTCAAGGCAGAATAAGGTAAATGCCACAGGAAGAAAAGCAAGGTGTTTTGGTACTTCCAAGAGCTGAGAAATCGCTTGAGGTCTTTATCAGGAATATGGTATCTAATCTGGTTTTAAAACCAGAAAATGTTGATTTCTGAATCTGTAAAACTGGAGATACTACTATGACATCATACTGCAATTCTACTTCATGCTTCAAAAGTTGCCCTGTGTACCAAAAAACTGTCAAGACTGCTCATTATGGACACTGAAACTACAAAAGCATTTTGAAAGGAATATCGCAATAAATAAGAGTAACATTGGATTTCTTTTAACTTGTGTTTGTTTTAAATTACAGAATTGTAGTCATTATTGCAAAAGTCCTGAAAAATTACTTGAGAATGCCTATTAGTGATGGTTATGGAATATGCAGTCTTTCCTGGATATCTTTTTAGTTACTTTTTTAACTACCAAAATATATTCTAATATGTCACTACTTCTCCAATTTCAGGGATACCCATCCAGTTCAGGGCCTCAGCATCTACCATCTGAATTAGCTCAAAGTCTCCTTTCTGGTTTCTTTTCTTCTAATCTCTTACCTCATGCAATTCATTCTGCACATTGTGAAGTCAGTCATTCTGAAACACTATTGTGAAATGTTTTCAATGTCAAGCGTTATCAATTTTGCTATGAATAATTTTATAGTATCCATTTATTTGTTTCCTTTTCAAAGTTTGTTCATCAAAGTACTACATGTAAATAATTTAAGAATCAAAAACTATTATAAGGCTACAGTTGTCTCTTAAATCATCTCTTCACATTCTTAATTTCTGCTTCCCAGAGGACATCTCTTTCAACTGTTTTGGTTAGCTGTTTTCTCCTGGTATTATTTGAATTGATATGTTTATACTGCTACTTCTAGATTTCTCAGTATTGGACATTGCCTATTGATTTCTACTCTAAAGGAGTGGACATTGCCTATTGATTTTCTACCCTAAAGGGCAAAGATTTTGCTCAGCTATACACTCCGCCTCTTCCTTCCTGCAATAAATGTTGTAGGGACTGGGGCTATACCCATGAACAAAACAAAGTCCCCAGTACTTGTGAACTTACATTGTGGTATAAGAAGGTAAAAACATAATAACTAAATAACTGAATAATATAATTCCAGAAAAATGACCCATAATATGAAAAAAAGGAAAGAAAGAAAGACAATGGGAAAGGACACAGGTCTTTTTTCCCCCTCTAACCAATATAGTTGTAATAAAACGTTTGATGTTTTCACTGATGTGAGTAGATAACTACTTGACACTGAAGCATATATTGTACTATAATTACCTCTCATTTATTGTACAACTATTTTTTTTCTCTCAGACTGTAATTTTCTTTGCCTTTGGTTTGTTTTTCATTTACTGAGAACTAATTCATTCCTACCATTCTGCCAAAACTATAAAACTTCTCTCTATATGGTCAAACACAACAGTTTTTTTTTTTTTTCCTCCTCCTCCTCTTCTTCCTCTCTCATCAGTCCTCCCAGGGACCTCTGTCCTACTGTCTTCCCAGGGACCTCTGTCCTCCTGCTCCAGCCTTTTTCAGTAACTTTGCAGGCCTGCAGCATAACTGTCATGTGCAAGCCCCGCTTCATTATCTTCCTAGGATTTCCCTCTGCCTCTCCCCTGGGTGCGTCTCCTTTACCAGCTCCCACATCTTCCTGTTTCTTGATTTAGCCCTCCAGTGGACTGTTGAGAAAGGGTGCACAGGAAGTAAATTTCTGCAACCGTGAGTGACTGAAAATGTTTTTATTCTACTCTTACCCTTGATGGGTAGACTGGGTATAGGATTCTAAGTTGGAAATAATTTTTTCTCAGAAATTAGAGACATTGCTTTGTTGCCTTCTGGATTTCAGCATTGGTATTTGGAATTCTGATGTCATTCTTGTTCCCATTCCTTGGAATGTGACCTAGATTTTTTCCACTGGTAGTCTTAGTGTTCTAAAATTTCAAAATAATTTAGCTTGCACAAGGCCTTTTTTTTATGGAGAGGCAGAAATGTGTGTGAGGTGTCAATCTGCCCCTACTGGAGGATTCCTGCCAGTTAGGCTACTCGGGGGTCAGGGACCCGCTTGAGGAGGCAGTCTGTCCCTTCTGAGATCTCAAACTCCGTGCTGGGAGACCCACTTCTCTCTTCAAAGCTGTCAGACAGGGACATTTAAGTCTGCAGATGTTTCTGCTGCCTTTTGTTGGGCTATGCCCTGTCCCCAGACGTGGAGTCTATAATAGAGGCAGGCAGGCCTCCTTGAGCTGTAGTGGGCTCTAGCCAGTTTGAGCTTCCCAGCTGCTTTGCTTACCTACTCAAGCCTCAGCAATGGCAGGCACTCCTCCCCCAGCCTCTCTGCTGCCTTGCAGTTCTATCTCAGACTGCTGTGCTAGCGATGAGCAAGGCTCCGTGGGCGTAGGACCCTCTGAGCCAGGCACCGGATATAATCTCCTGGTGTGCCATTTGCTAAGACTGTTGGAAAAGTGCAGTATTAGGGTGGGAGTGACCCAATTTTCCAGATGCCTTCAGTCACTGCTTCCCTTGGCAAGGAACAGGAATTCCCTGACCCCTTGCACTTCCTGGGTGACGCGATGCCTTGCCCTGCTTTGGCTCACACTCGGTGGACTGCACCCACTGTCCTGCCCCTACTGTCTGACAAGCCCCTGTGAGATGATCCTGGTACCTTAGTTGGAAATGCAGAAATCACCCCTCTTCTGCATCGCTCACACTAGGAGCTGTAGACTGGAGCTGTTCCTATTCGGCCATCTTGAAACCACCAACCCCCAATTTTCCATGTTATTTCTTTAATAATTTTATCCCCTTCATTTTTTTAATACTTTTTTTCTGGAATCATTATTAATTGAATTTCCTCAATGTCATGCTTCAACCTATCATATTTAAAATACCAGTATCAGGCCAGGCATGGTGGCCTGGTACTGAAATATCCGTATCAGGCCACACCTGTAATCCCAGCAGTTTGGAAAGGAGGCTGACGTGGGTGGATCACCTGAGGTCTGGTGTTTGAGACCAGCCTGGTCAACATAGCAAAACCCCATCTCTACTAAAAATATAAAAATTAGTTAGGCATGGTGGTAGTAATCCCAGCTACTTGGGAGACTGAGGGAGAAGAGTCACTTGAACCTGGGAGGCAGAAGTTGCCCTGAGCCGAGATCACACCGCTGACCTCCAGCCTGGGAGACAGAGTAAGACTCTGTCGCAATAAATAAACAAATAAAATCAATATCAGTATTTTTGTTTTATTTTTTGAATATGTGTATTTATAACATATTCATATATACACACATATATATGTTTATGTATTTATACACAAGTATAGATACAAACATTTTAAACTGGATGCATGTTTTTCTCTTTTCTCTCTGAGGATATTTATTATAGGTTTGTACGTTTTGAAGTTTTCCTCTGTGTTTTTCCCTCTATTTTATTTTATTTTAATTTTTTGAGACAGAGTCTCACTCTGTCACCCAGGATGGAATGCATTGGCATGACGTTGGCTCACTGCAACCTCTGCCTCCCAGTTCAAGCAATTCTTCTGCCTCATCCTCCCAAGTAGCAGGGATTACAGGTCCCTGCCACCATGCCCAGCTAATTTTTGTATTTTTAGTAGAGATGGAGGTGTGGTGAGGGAGGTGGTAGGTGAGGTGAGGGGAGGGGTTTCATTATGTTGGCCAGGCTGGCCTCGAACTCCTGACCTCAAGTAATCTGCTCACCTTGGCCTCCCAAAGTGCTGGGATTATAGGCGTGAGCCACAGTGCCCGGACTTTCCCCCTATCTATTATGTTAGAGGGTTTTCTCAAGTGATTCTTACCTGGTAATTCTTGGCAGTTTATTCATATATAAAAAGGAGACTTTTAAGCTATGGGATTTCTCAGCTGGTGAGACTTGCTTTAAGAAAGTTGAGTTAGGTTAAGGATCCCCTGAAGAGGCAGCTGGGCTTCCCTAAATATCAATTTCTGTGTATCTTTGATTTTGAGCTTGTCAGTTATTTCCAGTTTACTTCTTGCCTAGGGGTATTACATTTTGCTACCAGTGTTTTGTGAGCAGAATTAGGATAGAGGGTAACTGCTTTTCATGCAGACTCACTCAATCCCCTTGTGTTCAATATGGTGTCTCCTAGTCCCAGCTCTCTGCTCTGTCTAGGGTGAATCCAGGTTTTGTGGGGCCTAAAGCTTATAGTCTTTGGGGGGCCCTCTTCCAGACCAAAAAAAATAAACAAACTATGAATGCAAAATTAAATACAGGAACTTGGAAGGGACCTATGCAAGTGGAGGGCCTATGCTTCATTCGCTTCACGGTAAATCTGACTCTTCATCCTGATTCCTACCAGGGTCCCAGAGGAGTGGTACCTGACTTTGTTGGCTGAAGAGGGGATCTGGGATTTCTGTACTGCTGCTTACAGTCTTTTCATTAATTCTCTTCCTTTTAGTACTATCCCATATCCTGGTACTTCACGACGAACGAGTGTCTTCAAGTCCCAAAGCTTTATGGCCCTTACAGTTTAATAGGTGTACTTCTGTTGGGGCATCTGACACCGCAGGCAGTTAGGCTTCAGTGATCTCTGCTGAGCTATCTCTTATCACTCATTAATCTATTTCCCATCATCTAAAATGTGTGGCTATCTCTTAGCTGCTGTTATTGCCCACCCTGTCCTCTTTGTTCTTACAGTGGTTTTATTCCTTTGCTGCCATTTAAGTGGGGATTTTAGGAGAGCACAGAACTAACCAAACAGGTTCAATTTACCATGTTTAATCAGAAGTCTCATTGTATTTTTGAATATTTTTATGTTTGTCATTAAATCCAATATTTTATTGCCACTTGGATGAATTCATTATACAACTCAGCATTTGTTGTACTACATATTTTAAAAATATATACAGTACTTCAATATTCTCATAACCTGTTTTTTGTTCGTTTTTAATATCAATAGCTTAAGGGATACATGTGGTTTTAATTATATGGATGAATTGTATAGTGGTGAAGTCTGGGCTTTTAGTGTAGTCATCACCTGAGTAGTGTATATTGTACCCAATAGGTAATTTTTCATCCCAGACTCCTTTCCCACCCTCCCTTCTTCTGAGTCTCCAATGTCCATTATAGCACTCTGTATGCATTTGTGTAACCATAGCTTAGCTCCCACTTACACATGCAAACATTCTGTTTTTCGTTTTACATTCCTGAGTTACTTCACTTAGGATAATGGCCTCCATTTCTTCCAAGTTGCTGCGAAAGACTTTATTTCACTGTTTTTTATGGCTGAGTAGTATTCTATGGGTGTGTGTGTGTGTGTGTGTGTGTGTGTGTGTGAATGGACACTTAGATTGATTTTTTATCTTTGAAGTTGTGAATTGTGTTGGAAGAAACATATGAGTTGCAAGCATCTTTTTGATATAATGACTTCTTTTCCTTTAAGTAGATACCCAATAGTGAGATTGCTGGATTGAATGGTAGATCTACTTTTAGTTCTTTGAGAAATCTCCCTACTGTTTTCCATAGTGGTTGTACTAATTTACATCCCCACCAATAGCAGAAAAGCATTCCCTTTTCACTGCAACCACATAGATATCTATTGTTTTTTGTCTTCTTAGTAATGGCCGTTCTGATTGGGGTAAAGTGGTATCTCATTGTGGTTTTAATTTGCATTTTCCTGATGATTAGTGTTGTTGAGCATTTGTTCATGTTTCTTGGCTATTTCTATATCTTCTTTTGAGAAATGTCTACACCTGTCATTTATCCACTTTTTAAAGGGATTTTTTTTTCTTGCTAATTTGTTTCGGTTCCTTATAGATTCTAGAATTAGTTCTTTGTCAGATATATATAGTTTTTCAATATTTTCTCCCATTCTGTAGGTTGTCTTTATACTCTGTTGATAATATGGTGTTTCTTTTTCACCAATAAACCAATACTTACTAGATCAACAACCTAGTGTGTTCTCATATTAATCATATTTTAGAAAGAGGAATATTCAAGAAAGTGTCTATATTTTTTAAAAACAAAATTACAAAATAATGCGTGTTAGTAAAGGACTTTGTAAAAAATTTCCTATGTTTCGTGGAAAAAATTATGCCTAGTTTATTCTTCTAGATAATGTTTGATAAATGTTTGTTAAATATGTAAATGTGCCCAGAAATAGTCATATTTCATCCACTATGCTTCTTGGAATTGCAGATTTGCAAGAAAACTTCAATAAGTACAGTGTAAAAAACAGATATGTAGTCAAGTGTGTTTTGTAAACTCTGAGTTCAATGAACCAAACAGTTTTTTTTTTACATCAAGGCTTCTTAGAGCCTTAACTACAATATTCATAGTGAGTCTTTAAAGAGGTAATAATTATTAGTATTTTCCAAACTTATTGTACTACCAATCCTATTTAGACAGCGTACTATCAACTCCTTACAAAACAAATTACATCAAAGTACAGTTTGAAAATTTTTGTAATCAACAGCATATTTTCTAATTCTGTTGAAAGACCTAATTTTCATCCTATGAAAGACCTAATTTTCATCCTGCAGGGTAATTGTAGTTCTTCCATTATCAATTCCATTCTAGATCCTGATCTCTTATCCTTACTCTCACTTGAAACCCTTAGGAATATCAGTTTGACCATATTCCTCGAGGATGTAAATAATACAGGAGGAAATGAAAAGCTTGTGTCAGAGAAATTTTAGTATTAGAGTTATTAGGGAGAAGCAGGGATGAATAAAGGATAACAATGGGATAGTCAGGCAAAAGCTAGGTCACCCAAATAGTCCTAAGCTGAAGAGCTTGCTTATGCTTTAGGATCAGGGTTAATTTTAAGGCAGAATCAGGTAGAGAAAGAGATAATACCAAAGCTAGTCATTAAATCTCTCTCCTCCCTCTGTTCTCTCTCTGATCTTTAGTGTTTGCCAAACTTTCTCTCTGCACATATTAAACATTCAGATTTTGTGGCCAAGGCCTCAGACTGTTGGAAGCAGAGTATGTGGAAAAGATGATTCTTAGGACTGGCAGGGTTAGAAAATACTGCCCACTAAGACACCACTGTATGTGTGACTTGCCTTGCTATTTCTGACCTTGGCCCTCACATCCATAATTATCCTGCTGGAGAATTTGAACTCAACTTCTGTCATATGTGTTTGCTTAGCTTTGGATTCTGATCACACAGTTTCTGAGCCCATTATCTCATCTTGGTTCTGGTTTTTCTCTCTACTTAATATTTCAGACTGGTATTAAACTGAGTGAATTCCCTTTCTGATTAATCTTGCCGGAGCAGCTCAGAACAAAATGATCTCAATACCTTCTCCTAATATTTGAGGGAATTGGATGTTAAATAGATGCACAGTAACTGAAGAATAGTTGTTCAGGGAATTTTTAAAAATAGTTAACATAGAATTCAAAAAGTACAAAAAAAAAAAAAAGCAATAACTAAGAAGTATAATTCTTCTGTCCTGTTTCTGCCAGCTACAAAGTTCTCCTGCATGAAGGCCACTGGCATTTTATGAATTGTTCTGGAGATACTCTAATGAGTTTACAAACATTTGTGTAATATGTGTGCATATATTTCTTTTACACAAATGTATCATGCCATCTACTCTGCTCTGCATGTTGTTGTTGTTGTTGTTGTTGTTTTGCCTAATTTATCTTGGAGATTGTTATAGATTGAATTGTATCCCCCCCAAAAGTATCTTCGAGTCCTAATCCCTAATACCTCAGAAAATGACCTTGTTGGAAATAAGTTTGCTGCAAATGTAATTAGTTAAGATGAGGTCATACTGGAGTAGGATGGGTCTTCAATCCAATGTGACTAAGTGTCCTTATAAGAAGAGACAGAGACATACAGGAGGAATGCCATGTAACAACAGAGGCAGAGATTGGAGTCAAGCAGCTGCAGGCCAAGGAACCCCAAGGCTTGCTGGCAAATTACCAGAAGCTAGGAAGAGGCAAGGAAGGATTCTCACCTACAGGTTTCAGAGTGAGCCTGGCACTACCAACACCGTGATTTGGGACTTCTGTTACAGTAGGTAGCTAGTCAGGCATGAAAAGGGCAGGAGAGGGCCCCCCACCACCGTGAATGTCAGACGACCATCAGGTGATGATCAGGCAGTTGTTAACTGTCTCTCTCAAATAATAACAGCTTACAGCCAGTCCCAGGGAAAGACAGTCTCCTTATGCATAGAAAAAACCTGAAACTGGTGATCAGCAGCTTCCTGGTAGGTATCAGGAGTTGGGCAAGCAGGCTCAAGCATGCACATTAAGAGGCAAAATGGCGGCTGGGCGCGGTGGCTCACACCTGTAATCCCAGCACTTTGGTAGGACGAGGTGGGAGGATCATGAGGTCAGGAGATCGAGACCATCCTGGCTAACACGGTGAAACCCCGTCTCTACTAAAAATACAAAAAAAAAAAAAAATAGCCGGCCGTGGTGGCGGGTGCCTGTAGTCCCAGCTACTCGGGAGGCTGAGGCAGAAGAATGGCGTGAACCTGGGAGGCAGAGCTTGCAGTGAGCCGAGATTGTGCCACTGCACTCCAGCCTGGGCGACACAGAGAGACTCCATCTCAACAACAACAACAACAACAACAAAAAAAAAAAAAAAAAAAAAAAAGAGAGAGGCAAAACGGTGAAGTTTAACTGGTATATGACCTTCCAGGGACATTCCACTAGTAAAGGAAGAATGCCTCAAATGAGCATGTTCACCTCCCGACTGCTAGCAGACCGCTGTGCATGAGGACAGCCCACCCCAAAAGAGGAATCGGGGAGAAGGGACACAAGACCCCAGAAGCATGCCAACGTACAAAACCCCAAGTCAAAAGGTCAAACCACACACTTGTTCTTCAAGTCGCCCCGCTTGGCCATCTTCCAGGTGTACTCTCCTTTTGTTCCTGGTCTAAAGCTTTTTAATAAACTTTCACTCCTGCTCTAAAATGTGTCTTGGTCTCTCCTTCTGCCTTATGCCCCTCAGTCAAATTCTTTCTTCTGGAGTCAAAAATTGAGGTTTCAGCAGACCCATATGGCTTAATCACCAGTATCACTTCTAGCCTTCAGAACTATAATGCAATAAACTTCTGTTATCTTATGTGATACTTTGTTTCAGCAGCCTTAGGAAGTGAATACAGAGATCTTTCCACATTAATAGAGAAGTATTTCAGTCTATTTGACAGCTGCATAGTATTCTATTGTATGGTTGGGCCATAACTTATCTACTTGATAAATAAATTATGAACGTTTACGTGATTTTTATTTATTTATTTATTTATTTATTTATTTATTTATTTATTTATATATATTATACTTTAAGTTCTAGGGTACATGTGCATAACGTGCAGGTTTGTTACATATGTATACTTGTGCCATGTTAGTGTGCTGCACCCATCAACTCATCAGCCCCCCCCCCCCCGTCATTTACATCAGGTGTCCCTCCCAATGCCCTCCCCCCCCCCCCCCCATAATAGGCCCCCGTGTGTGATGTTCCCCTTCCCGAATCCAAGTAATCTCATTGTTCAATTCCCACCTATGAGTGAGAACATGCGGTGTTTGGTCTTCTGTTCTTGCGATAGTCTGCTGAGAATGATGGTTTCCAGCTGCATCCATGTCCCTACAAAGGACATGAACTCATCCTTTTTTATGGATGCATAGTATTCCATGGTGTATATGTGCCACATTTTCTTAATCCAGTCTGTCACTGATGGACATTTGGGTTGATTCCAAGTCTTTGCTATTGTGAATAGTGCCGCAATAAACATACGTGTGCATGTGTCTTTATAGCAGCATGATTTATAATCCTTTGGGTATATACCCAGTAATGGGATGGCTGGGTCATATGGTACTTCTAGTTCTGGATCCTTGAGGAATCGCCATACTGTTTTCCATAATGGTTGAACTAGTTTACAATCCCACCAACAGTGTAAAAGTGTTCCTATTTCTCCACATCCTCTCCAGCACCTGTTGTTTCCTGACTTTTTAATGATCACGATTCTAACTGGTGTGAGATGGTATCTCATTGTGGTTTTGATTTGCATTTCTCTGATGGCTAGTGATGATGAGCATGTTTTCATGTGTCTGTTGGCTGCATAAATGTCTTCTTTTGAGAAATGTCTGTTCATATCCTTTGCCCACTTTTTGATGGGGTTGTTTGGTTTTTTCTTGTAAATTTGTTTGAGTTCTTTGTAGGTTCTGGATATTAGCCCTTTGTCAGATGAGTAGATTGCAAAAGTTTTCTCCCATTCAGTAGGTTGCCTGTTCACTCTGATGGTAGTTTCTTTTGCTGTGCAGAAGCTCTTTAGTTTAGTGAGATCCCATTTGTCAATTTTGGCTTTTGTTGCCACTGTTTTTGATGTTTTAGACATGAAGTCCTTGCCCATGCCTATGTCCTGAATGGTATTACCTAAGTTTTCTTCTAGTGTTTTTATGATATTAAGTCTAACATTTTATGTGATTTTTAAACTTTTGTCATTAAAAGCAATGCAGAAAGGGAGCAACTTCATACATGGGTCACTTCACATGAGTGAGATTATCTTGAGCTAAATACCTAGAGGCAGTGAATAATCAAATTGAAATAAGTTGCTTTGTATGTGAACAAGTGAAGAATTATTGTGACTTAAGTAACCATAAGTTTCCACAGAGGGTATAGTAAAATTGTGTGCCAGCCAATAATGATGCTAAATAGGATGATTTTGTCTTGACTCCTCTCCCATCCCTCTCCCAAATTGTTCACCTGCTATGTAACTTTTTAGACAAGCCTCTGTTCTCTCCAGATCTCTGCTGCAGTTGAATTTCTAATGTTCTATTACCTCACATCTTAGGGTGGTTATTATAAGGATCAAATTTTTAAAAAGTTTGTGAAAGCAATTTCCCTACATAAAGACAGGGATTTGCCATTGTCTTTGGTGTAAAGCAATGTTTGATAACTTTATTATGCCTTTCATCCACTTCCTATCCACAAACACTTGTTCTGGGTTATAGACCTGCTTCTCATATTTATGTTTACTATGTTTCACTACATAGTAATTTATTAGTCTTTTCCTTTATATTTCCCCACAACAGTATAGTATCTTTTCTACAAATGATACAACCTAATAAATATTTATTCATTGTTGTTTTAGACTAAAGTTTTCATCAGCAAAATTTCTTTTTTCCTAAAGATGGCCTTAGCATTTACTTTTATAGAGTACAGTTTCCATGAACCACTTTCTTCCTCTTTCTTCTCTTTTCAGATTAGAATAACTGTTGGGAATACATTTTTAACCAATGGACTGAAAAGAATTAGTACAAGATCTATTTAATTGTCACAGCAAGTCCATGATGAGGGCTGCACAAAGGAAGGAGGTAATTTGTTTTCCTGGATCACGAAGGCTTTTCTTTTCTAGGCAGGGTTTAGGATTCGGAACCGTGGTCACAGGATTATTATTTTCAGTATCCTCAGCCCTCTAGCCTGTCAAGAATTGTCAGAGTTAAGAGTATGCTGTTGTTTATATGATATAATTGGTGAAGTGCTAGGAAGAGTTCTAAGTCTTCATACATCTCTCCTAGATCATTCCTAGGTACTTAAAATTCCTATCTTCAGAGTCAATGCTTTTGTGAATTCTCTCCCTCAAATGTAAATAGCCTGAAGGACTATCATAATCAACCATTTTCAGTCATCAGTAACTGTGTGAATTGGCCCATTAGATTCTTTTCCTGCTGACAATGGATGGCCAAGAAGAAAGTGTAAATTCAACAGAGAAGTTTTCACAGAAACGAGCTGTGCCCAGCCTTTGCCATGAGGGGGCAAAGTAAGTCCAATGACATGCATTTCACTCCGTCTTCTCCTCTTGCTATTGACTGAGCCGGGAGCCTTTGAGCCAGGAATCCCGGGATTGGAGAAGTCTAGAGATTGCACTAAAAGGACCTTCTTCATTGGCCTGCAGGGTCAACTCTTAGGCAAAATTGTGAAGTAGCTGTTACATTTTTCTAAACTTTCAGTTTGACAAGCATAAGGATTATTTTGGCAAAGCTCGAAATGATCCCTGGCAGTCAAAATGGTTCATTACACTTCTTTAAAACATAATGTTGGGAGTGGTTGTTTTCTGAAACAAGTTACTTACTGAAAGTATTCTGCACTTTTCCTGCCATTTTCCCTTTTTCCCATTTCTGTGGCCATCGTGGGGCTACCGATCTCCATGTACTCTGGTAGGGGCGAATTTTTTTTTTTAAAGGAGTCTTTCTTTATTTTTTTTTTTATTGAGGTAAAATATACATATATGATTTACTACTTTTACTTTTTTTTTTTTTAAGACAGGGTTTCACTCTTGTCGCCCAGGCTGGAGTGCAATGGCGCTATCTTGGCTCACTGCAACCTCTGCCTCCCAGGTTCAAGCAATTCTCCTGCATCAGACTCCCAAGTAGCTGGGATTACAGGCATGTGCCACCACACCTAACTAATTTTTGTACTTTTGGTAGAGACGGGGTTTCACTATGTTGGCCAGGATAGTCTCAATCTCTTGAAGTCGTGATCCACCCACCTCGGCCTCCCAAAGTGCTGGGATTACAGGTGTGAGCCACCGCGCCTGGCCTATCTTTACCATTTTTAAGTGTATAGTTCAGTGGTAATAAATACGTTTATATTCTTTTTCCCCCTTCTCCCTTCTTCTTCTCTACCCCCTCCCCTTTCCAGTCTCTGGTAGCTACCAGTCTACTTCCTATCTTCAGGAAATCCACTTTTTAAGTTTCTACCTGTGAGTGAGAATGTGCTATATTTGTCTTTCTGTGCTTGGCTTATTTCACTTAACATAATGGCCTCCAGTTCCATTCATGTTGCCACAAATGACAAAATTTCCTTCTTTCTTATGGCTGAATAATATTCCATGGTGTATATATACCACATTTTCTTTATCCATTCATCGTTGATGGGCACTGAAGTTGATTCCATATTTTGGCCATTGTGAATAGTGCAGAAATAAACATGAGAATGCAGATATCCTTTGATATATTGATCTCCTTTCTTTTGGAAATATACACAGTAGTGAAATTGCTGGATCATATGATATTTTTAGTTTTTTGAGGAACCTCCATACTGTTCTCTGTAAGTGGCTGTACTAATTTGCATTCCCATCAACGGTGGATTAGGGTTCCCCTTTTTCCACATCCTCAGCAGCATCTGTTATTACCTGTCTTTTTGATATAAGCCATTTTAATTGCAGGAAAAGGATATTTAACTTTGCTGAATATTTTAAGGCCAACAGGATAATCAGTAGTTTCCATTGTACCCTACTGGTAGCTTGAGATTTGCTCGAAGGATTGATGGCCCGCCTTGTTCTCTCTCTCTCCCCGCCACTCCCCTACCCCCGCTACCGCCCCACCACACACACATACACACACACACACACACACACACATATGCTTTTCTGATTCTCACATGACTAGAAAAACTGTTCGAAAGAACTGAGATCCCATTTAGGTAAACCTGCCTGGACTGTTGGCTACACTTTTCAGGAATTAGCTTTCATTTCAGAAGTAATAAAAAATTATAAATTGAAAGCACCTCACGGAAGAAGCATTCACTTTTCTTGAGAACAACCAACAAAGTGTAGGTTGTTTCATAAATTAGATTCACCCAAAGATGTTTCAATCCAAATATTACTCTCTGTTATTGATTTATTAAACTTGTCATATTATCTCGTTGTGAAATTTTTCCTTTATGAAAATATTTTCTCTAAATAAAGGAGCCTCCTTTTTCAGTAACAGTATTATTTTTATTAAATTACTGACTCCTTCTCCTTTGCCTAAAAAATCTGTTCAAGCCTCCCTCTATCACATATATATATATATCTTTCCTTGGACACTGTTTTCTACTCAAGTGAATGCTTTATGTCTTTCCTTCCTTTCCTTATAGACTCCATGTCCTAACCTCTCATTTTCTCATTAATCAACTGTAATAATACCATTATATATAATAGGTAATATTTGTTGAGTGAATAATATGTGCCAGGCACTGTGCAACTTACATTTCTTCCAGGAATCAAATAAAGTAGATATGATTAGTAGCTTTGTTTATACAGATGAAAACACTGAGGCTTAAAGAGTGTGAGTAGCTTGCTCAGCAAGTCAGTGAGTAGGTGGCAACCACAGAAACACTCAAGTTTTGTCCTATAGGTGATATCTAAATCATTGCCATTATCCACAATGTGTACTGTCTCCACCAACTTACTGTAACCCAATCACTGAATCTTGAAATACAAGGATCTATCTCTAGTCTTCATCATATTCAATCTCCCAGCCTCAGTCACATTGGGCATCTGGTACCTTCTTCCAGCTTTTATTTCCACAATATTATACTTTTTTGGTGTCTCTACATTTCCAACTATTCTTTCTGGCTTTGCTGAGTTAGCCTCTTAAATTGTCTCTTAAATGTTTGCATGATCTAAATTTCCTTTGCCCTTTGAATGTCTTCTCTGAAATCTGAGTGATTTCAGTGACTCCTACGGCTTCTACAATGATCTCAACTCTAATTCCAGGACCCCTTTCTCCTGAGCCCCAGATTTATCTCTACTTTTTTTTTTTTTTTTGAGACTGAGTCTGGCTCTGTGGCCCAGGCTGGAGTGCAGTGGCCGGATCTCAGCTCACTGCAAGCTCCGCCTCCCGGGTTTACGCCATTCTCCTGCCTCAGCCTCCGGAGTAGCTGGGACCACAGGCGCCCGCCACCTCGCCCGGCTAGTTTTTTGTATTTTTTAGTAGAGACGGGGTTTCACCGTGTTAGCCAGGATGGTATCTCTACTTTTATAGGTATCACAACCTAGAAATATCCAAATCAACCTCATTGTCTTTCATCTGAAGTCTGTTTCTCTGCATTTCCTCTCTCATTCTACAATATATTTTATATAAACATACAAGCTAACAGACGGAGTAAGAGATATTTTTTATCTCCCTTTTGCTTTCATTCCCACATTTAATCAGTCATCATGTCTTATGTTTTCTTTCTTTTTTCTTTTTTTTTTTTGAGACAGAGTTTCACTCTTATTGCCCAGGCTGGAGTGCAGTGGTGTGATCTCGGCTCACTGCAACCTCTGCCTCCCAGGTTCAAGCAATTCTCCTGCCTCAGCTTTCCAAGTAGCTGGGACTACAGGCATAAGCCACCACACCTGGTTAATTTTGTAGTTTTAGTAGAAACGTGGTTTTGCCATGTTGGCCAGGTTGGTCTCGAACCCTGACCTCAGGTGAGGCACCCAACTCAGCCTCCCAAAGTGCTGGGATTATAGGTGTAAGCCGCTGCGCCCGGCCCTGTTTTCTAATTTATAAATTTATCCATGCATCTTCATCATCATTTCTGTTGCTTTAGCTCAGACTCTTATCTCTTCCCTTTTGGGATCTGGTATTCTGTACTGGACTTTATTATACTCCCTACAATGCCTAGCACAATTTTTTTTTTTAATAATACTTTATGTTCTAGGGTACATGTGCACAATGTGCAGATTTGTTACATATGTATACGTGTGCCATGTTGGTGTGCTGCACCCATTAATTCGTCATTTGCATTAGGTATATCTCCTAATGCTAACCCTCCCCCCTCACCCCACCCCACGACAGACCCTGGTGTGTGATGTTCCCCTTCCTATGTCCAAGTGTTCTCATCGTTCAGTTCCCACCTATGAGTGAGAACATGCGGTGTTTGGTTTTCTGTTTTTGCGATAGTCTGCTGAGATTGATGGTTTCCAGCTGCATCCATGTCCCTATAAAGGACACAAACTCATCCTTTTTTATGGATGCATAGTATTCCATGGTGTATATGTGCCACATTTTCTTAATCCAGTCTGTCACTGATGGACATTTGGGTTGGTTCCAAGTCTTTGCTATTGTGAATAGTGCCACAATAAACATATGTGTGCATGTGTCTTTATAGCAGCATGATTTATAATCCTTTGGGTATATACCCAGTAATGGAATGGCTGGGTCAAATGGGATTTCTAGTTCTAGATCCTTGAGGAATCGCCACACTGTCTTCCACAATGGTTGAACTAGTTTACATTCCCACCAACAGTGTAAAAATGTTCCCATTTCTCCACATCCTCTTCAGCACCTGTTTCCTGACTTTTTAATGATCACCATTCTAACTGGTGTGAGATGGTATCTCATTGTGGTTTTGATTTACATTTCTCTGATGGCTAGTGATGATGTGCATTTTTTCATGTGTCTATTGGCTGCATAAATGTCTTCTTTCTTCTTTTGAGAAGTGTCTGTTCATATCCTTTGCCCACTTTTTAATACGATTGTTTGATTTTTTTCTTGTAAATTTGTTTGAGTTCTTTGTAGATTCTGGAATCTGAAATCTGATATTAGCCTTTTGTCAGATGAGTAGATTGCAAAAATTTTCTCCCATTCAGTAGGTTGCCTGTTCACTCTGATGGTAGTTTCTTTTACTGTGCAGACGTTCTTTAGTTTAATTAGATCCTATTTGTCAATTTTGGCTTTTGTTGCCACTGCTTTTGGTGTTTTAGACATGAAGTCCTTGCCCATGCCTATGTCCTGAATGGTATTACCTAGGTTTTCTTCTAGGGTTTTTATAGTTTTAGGTCTAACGTTTAAGTCTCTAATCCATCTTGAATTAATTATCATATAAGGTGTAAGGAAGGGATCCAGTTTCAGCTTTCTACTTATGGCTAGCCAGTTTTCCCAGCACTATTTACTAAATAGGGAATCCTTTCCCCATTTCATTTTGGTCAGGTTTGTCAAAGATCAGATGGTTGCAGATATGTGGTATTATTTCTGAGGGCTCTGTTCTGTTCCATTGGTCTGTATCTCTGTTTTGGTAGCAGTACCATGCTGTTTTGGTTACTGTAGCCTTGTAGTATAGTTTGAAGTCAGGTAGCATGATGCCTCCAGCTTTGTTCTTTTGGCTTAGGATTGTCTTGACAATGTGGGCTCTTTTTTGGTTCCATTTGAACTTTAAAGTAGTTTTTTCCGATTCTGTGAAGAAAGTCATTGGTAGCTTAATGGGGATGGTATTGAATCTATAAATTACCTTGGGCCGTATGGCCATTTTCACGATATTGATTCTTCCTATCCATGAGCATGGAATGTTCTTCCATTTGTTCATGTCCTCTTTTATTTCACTGAGCAATTGTTTGTAGTTCTCTTTGAAGAGGTCATTCACATCCCTTGTAAGTTGGATTCCTAGGTGTTTTATTCTCTTTGAAGCAATTGTGAATGAGAGTTCACTCATGATTTGGCTCTCTGTTTGTCTGTTATTGATGTATTAGAATGCTTGAGAGTTTTGCACATTGATTTTGTATCCTTAGACTTTGCTGAAGCTGCTTATCAGCTTAAGGAGATTTTGGACTGAGATGATGGGGTTTTCTAAATATACAATCATGTCATCTGCACACCTAGTACAATTTTGTATACAGAAACAGACCACTGGACATTTGTCAATTCAATAGATGCATATCTATACAACAATTATGTTTTGTGAAGATCCTCTATCTTCTAATACTTACATAGTGCTTGCTATTTACCAGACATTATTCTAAAAGCTTTAGCTATATTGCCTAATTTAATCATCACAATCTTCCAAAGTAGATGAAGTTATTATTCAGATTTTATGCTGCTAATAAATGGTAGTGCTAGAATTAGACTCAGGCAGTTTGGCTTTAAATCCATGCTCTTAACCACTGCACTTCCTTATGTTTTCTTTTGCTCTACTTCTATGTATTACACTCACGTTCTAATTACTTTTTCCATTATAGCTATAAAAATATAGTAGATACTAAATTCACAAACTTATAGATGTGAATCTGGAACTAAATTCATTTCTCTGCCTCATCCAACCCCTCATCTAATTATAGAGCACTACAGAATCAAAAATAACTTAGAGTTTGAGGAGAAACTGAAGAGTTCATTAGGGTCTACTGATCCAATGGTATGTGAGATACAACAAGCATGGCTCCTATAGCTTGAAGCCAAATAGGCCTCTGGAGTAGGATCTGGACCACTTGGAGAATATTAGCCCTGTCATTTTGGACCATGGGCAGTATTGAGTTGAAGAGACAAGGCTGTAAGGCAGGACGAAACATAATTTGGAGCTGCCATATAGGACAAGGCAAGTAGATGGTCTGGACCCCATGAGTGAAAGTGAAAGAGATGTCCACATGGAGGAATTAAAGTCAGCAAACAAAGGGATCAAGCATATAAAGACACTGAGAGTCAACGTGGGTCACGAGAGCAGATAGAAGCAGAGAATGTGTGCCAAAGACAAATGTGCCCTCCAAATCATGATAAACACATGTCAGATGTCTTACACTCTGTGGTAGAGTGGAAAGGTTTTTAAAATGGGTGTCAGAAAACCTGCGTTATAACTTGGTTCTACCATCAATTAGAAGTGTGATCTTTGAAAAGCTATTTAAACTATGTGGAGCTCACTTTTCCCATCTTTAAAATTAGGAGTTTCAATGTGGTGACCTCTGATAGAGAGTTGCAAAGCCTATTATTCTTCACACAGTGGTCCTAACGATTTTTAATCATAGACTCATCAGTGAAGAAACCTTTGCAAGTACCTCTATTTGGTAAGGTGCTGCATGGGCAAATTTATAAATTATTCACAAATGTATAAATTAGTAGATGTGCCACTTTACTAATATATTACATCATGAAACACAGAAATATAAAAAGAATGAAATAAAGATGAAGCAAATACTATAGTTTAAGTTCTTGTCAATTGTGATGGTATCATATTATCATTAGCATCTCAAGGCACAAACTCAAGGTAGGTTAAGGTTTATCATTATAAATGTAAATGCCTATTTCAAATAGTCCTTGACAATTTTTATTTTCTTGCCCATTTCTTGTCAGATCTGATTAGACAGTCATTATTTTTATATTGCAATTTGGCTGACAAAGAGCTCTTACTTGGATTCAGAGAAGTGTCAGCGATGGCATTTTCTTGTTCACTCGCTCTTACATTATCAGTATAATCTTCAATATAAAGTTTCTTTGCTCAAATCTTTTTGAAACATGTATATATTATGTGAGTTTAACCACATAACATAGTACACAAATCCACTTAACCTGACTTCTTGGGTTTCCTCAATAGTAGACCCTGAATCAAGGTCTTGGGTGCAGGTAATTTTTCCTTTTCTTTTCTTTTCTTTTCTTTCCTTTTCTTTTCTCATTAAAACTTTTATTTTAGGATTGGGGGTATATTTGAAGGTTTGTTATGTATGTAAACTCAGGTCATGGGGGTTTGTTGTACAGATTATTTCATCATCCAGGTGAATGTTCATTACAGCACTATTCACAATAACAAACACACGGAATCAACCAAAATGCCCATCAGTGATAGATTGGATAAAGAAAATGTGGTACATACACAGGTCATTTTATTGGGAAGTGATCCGGGGAAGTGAGATAAAGTGTATGTTAATGAGCATGTTGCTTTTGTGGGCCTAATCCCAACAGCAACCCTCTGAGAAGACATGTGGAGCACCCCTCAAGTCATCCTTTCTTGGATGATGGGGAGGCTGGGGGATTTATCCACTTACTTTCCTTCCCCATTGGTTGATGGGTGTCCCTGGTGGCATGAACCCCTCTCACTTCAGGGTTGCATCTGTTTTTGACAGAGCAAACTCCATGATGTTGGAGAATCAGGAGAAGAAGAGAGAGGCTGGTTTAGAGGTGGAGAGCTTTTAGTAAACTGCTTACCACACCTAAGGTGAATTCAGGTGGGTCCCACAGGTATGGGGTGTGGTGTTGACAGGGTCTGCTACACTTGGCAAGGGTTAAGGTTAGAATTAGAGTCAGGATTAGTAAACTCTGATAGGTTGAAGTAAACAAAGAAAAAAGAGCATCAGCATCACCCTCTCCCACTCTTTCCTCAGGATATATTGAGAACCACATTTTGGCAAAGTATGTATTAACTATTAATAAAGTATAATTTATTTCATAGTTTTTGATAAAATATGTAAACTGAAGCTCTAATATTTTCTTTCCACACCTGGAAGGTCATCTTGAATATCTCTTGGGAGCCTGCATCTCTTCCTCATGATCAGTTTCCTAGCACAGCGACTCAAGGGCCTGGTGCGTCAGGCTGCTGAGATATCTACTTGTTCTGACAAAGACTGCCTCAGTGCCATGAAGACACATCACGTGCTGCAAGTCCTGGCAACCTTTATGTCTCTAATGCAAAATTGTGGATTTCTGCCAAGAATTTACCTGCCTATTCTCCAAGGACCAGTGTCAGAATATCCTGAAAGTCTCTGGAGGGTGCTAAAACTTGAAGCAGCTCACTTACAGAAAGTACTTCAGTGAGCTGCTGATTAAGAAAATAAAAGAGAAGGAGAAAGAAAGGCAATGACATCTTTCTGCAAGTTGATATATAGAGCAAGTTCAATTATTGCATCTTGGATGTTTGTAATTGTGGTGAAGCCAAAATTTTCTCTAAACACATTTTTGGCATCATCCACAATCCTATATTTTAATTTAGATAAATGAATTTCAGCAATTTGATATTGAAAGGACATTGATTAGGTAACTCCTATATGCTAAGCCACTGTAAAAAATGGTATGGGTTCTTTCAAAATAAGTAAAATTTGGTCTCTTACTTACAATCTAGTAGGGGAAATGCATGCTACATATAAGTAACCATGAAACAAGGTGGTCAGAAGAAGTAAGATCTGTAAGAAAAATACCACGGACTGTGAAAATTCTAAGAAATTATTTCTGCAACAAGTAATTTGTTATTTCATATGATACTAGATAAGCTTAGCCCAAATTCCATGCCCTAGCAATTTCCTTAAACCTAGTCTACTTGGGAGCCTACCAAGCTGACATTTAGTAATAAGCAGATTTGGGTTTAGAAAAGACAAAGAGGTCTGAGATAGGCCTTTACCTCAGTGTCAACTATACTGGCCCCTAAAAACGTCTTTAAGAGACAAAACCAAGTATTTCTTTAATGTCCTATGGCCTAATTTTAAGCCATAAACCTTTTTTTTTTTTTTTTTTGAGATGGGGTCTTGCACTGTCACCCAGACCGGAGTGCAGTGGCATGGCGTGATTTTGGTTCACTGCAACCTCCACCTCCTGAGTTCAAGCGATTCTCCTGCCTCAGCCTCCTGGGAAGCTGGGACTACAGGTGCACACCACCATGCCTGGCTAATTTTTATAGTTTTAGTAGAGATAAGGTTTTGCTATGTTGGCCGGGCTGTTCTCGAACTCCTGATCACATGTGGTCCACCTTCCGTGGCCTACCAAAGTTCTGGGATTACAGGCATGAGCCACTGTGCCTGACCTTAAGCCATAAACTTTTTAAAATACAAAAGCAAACACTGAAACAAAAATTATGAAATATTTGCATTGACAATATATTGCAGTTTTCTTGAGCATGAAAATATCTTCTCAATAAAGACTTAATCATAAAATAGAACCTATGTGTTGCATCTTTTTTTTCTTTTTTTTTTTCTTTTTTTTGACAGAGTCTTGCTCTGTTGTTGCCCAGGCTGGAGTGCAATGGCGCAATCTTGGCTCACTGCAAACTCTGCCTCCCAGGTTCAAGCGATTCTCATGCCTCAGCCTCCTGAGTAGATGGGATTACTGGTGCGCACCACCACACCCAGCTAAGTTTTGTGTTTTTAGAAGAGATGGGGTTTTGCCATGTTGGCCAGGCTGGTCTTGAACTCCTGACCTCAGGTGATCCGCCTGCCTCGGCCTTCCAAAGTGCTGAGATTACAGGCATGAGCCACCACCCCCAGCCTACCTCTTTTGTTTCTTAACCAAAAATCAATTTATAATGAGATTACACAAATGGAAAAATTTACAACAGAAATTATTATAGAAAATCAAGTTCAGCAAAGCTATTGAGACTTATACTCAATAATGCCTCATGTTCAAATAACACAGCATTCTGTACTTTTAATATCAGGTGCAACACATAATCTAATAAGTACACCTTTTCATTCTGTACAAAGACAAAAATATTTTATAATTAATTATGATAAAATCTATTTGTCACATTGACCTACCACTTCATACATTTAAAACATATATTACACAACTCTTAAAAACATATTTCTGTTGCAACCTCCAACTGAGTATTTATATATTTTTCTTTGTGTGAGCTTTGCCAAGCTTTCTTTTAATTTCAGAACTTCTCATAACAGCAAACTGCTGAAGTATTAAGTTAAATTCCATTGCTTGATATCCCAATTTTGAATCTCCATCACAAAAAGTGTATTAATATTTTTTACTCTTTTCTTTCGCAGACAGTGTGTGTTGCAGCCTTAAAACTACATATTTTCCTGCTGCTTCAACATCTCCATAAAAGGGCTGTGAGTTTCCAATTTAGGCAACCAGGCGCACCAATGTGATAAGGTCGGTCCCCGCTAGAGGTTCTCCTTCCTACTTCCTTTCCTGACTGTGACCTAGTGACATTCAAACACACCAATGAAATCCCCTTACTCCTTTTCTTGTGTGTCCCCCGCTGAACCTCAATAAAGGTACTTGCTCACAGGTTCTCTCTCTCTCTCTTTCTGCTTCCCATCTGCTTGGGTGATCCTGATCCCTTCATGCTCATTCCCATGTGATTCCCCTCTCAGCATGCAGTGATCTTGTCTCTCTGGGACCTGTGAGCATCATAAATGTTTTTTTCCTGAGCCTCTCCTGTTTCTTCTCATGGCCATACCTGACTTACCATCTCATGAAAGATGCAAAACAGAGTGATTATACTTTTTTTTCCTTTAGGAAGGAGAGTAACAGAAGGATCAGTTTCCATTGAAAGTGCTATGATAAAATTTCCAAACTTTAAGTTCAAAAATTATTCTAAAATCCTTGTATTTGTCCATCCTCACATTGCTATAGAAAGTGAAATCATTAGAAAGCACTCCCATGATCCAATCACCTCCCACCCCCCACCTCCAATTCTCAGGATCACAATTCAGTATGAGATTTGGATGGGGATGCAGAGCCAAATCATATCATTCCACTCCTGGCCCTGCCCAAATCTCATGTCCTTCTCACATTTCAAAACACATTTATGCCTTCTCAACAGTCCCCCAAGTCAACTCATTCTGGCATTAACTTAAAATTCCAAGTTCAAAGTCTGAGACAAGGCAAGTCCCTTCCACCTATGAGCCCATAAAATAAAAAAAAAAGTTTGTTACTTCCAAGATACAGTGGGCATACAGGCATTGGGTAAATGTTGCCATTCCAAAACTGAGAAAATGGTCAAAACAAAGATGTTATATGTTCCATGCAAGTCCTAAACCCAGCAGGGCAGTCATTAAATCTTAAAGCTCCAAATTAATCTCCTTTTACTCTGTCTCATATCCAGGCCACACTGACACAAAGGGTGGACTCCGAAGCTCTTGGACATCTCTGGCCCCTGTGGCTCTCCAGGGTATAGTCCCCACAGCTGCTTTTACAGGGTGGCATTGAGTGTCTGTGGTTTTTCCAGGTGCATAGCACAGGCTGTCTACGGATCTATCATCTGGGGTCTGGAGGATGGTGGCCCTCTTCTTACAGCTCCACTATGCAATACTCCAGTGGGGACTCTGTGTGGGGGCTCCAAACCCACACTTCCCCTCCACACTGTCTTAGTAGAAGTTCTCCACAGGGCTCCACCCCTGAAACCTAGACATCGAGTCATTTCCATACATCCTGTGAAATCTAAGCAGAGGCTCCCAAGCCTCAACTCTTGCCCTCTGTGCACCCACAGGCCCAACACCAAGTGGAAGCCACCAAGGCTTAGGGCTTACACCCTCTGAAGCAATGTCCCAAGCTGTACCTTGGCCCCTTTTAGCCACAGCTGGAACTGGAGCAGCTGTGATGCAGGGCTCCATGTCCCAAGGTTGTACAGAGCAGTGGAGTCCTGGATCTGGCCCATGAAACCGTTTCTCCCTTCTAGACCTCCAGGCCTGTGATGGGATGGGCTGCCACGAAGGTCTCCAACATGCTCAGGAGGCATTTCTTCCATTGTCTTCATTATTAACATTTGGCTCCTTTTTATTTATGCAATTTTCTTCAGCTAACGTGAATTCCTTCCCTGAAAATGGGTTTTTCTTTCCTACCACATGACCAGGCTGCAAATTTTTCATACTTTTACGCTCTGCTTCCCTTTTAAATACAAGTTACAGTTTGAGATTATTTCTTGTTTATGCCAATGAGTGTAGGATTTTAGAAGCTGCCAGGCACATCTTGAACACTTTGCTGCTTACAAATTTCTTCTGCCAGATACCCTAAATCATCACTCTCATGTTCAAAGTTCCATAGATCTCTAGAACAGGGGCACAATGCAGCCAGTCTCTTTGCAAAAGCATAGCAAGAGTGACCTTTACTTCAGTTCCCAATAAGTTCTTCATCTCCATCTGAGAGCTCATCAGACTGGACTTCACTATCTGTATCACTATCAGCGTTTGGTCAAAACCATTCAGCAAGTCTCTAGGAAGTTTCAAACTTTCCCTCTTCTTTTTGTCTTCTTCCGAGCCCAGATCTCATGAGAACTCTATCATGAGACAGCACTATAGTGATGGTGCTAAATCATCAGAAACCACCCTCATGACTCAATCACTTCTTACCTCCAACACCTGGGCTCACAATTCAACATGAGATTTGGATGGAGATACAGAGCCAAACCATATCAATCCTATTAGTTAGGAAGATATCAGATCAATTATTTAGATATTTCAAATTACACTAAGATTAAAGTAGATGATGGAGACATTGTAATTAGTTTGTAATTCTTCCAACCATCCCTATAGTTATTCAATCAGTGCTTTTCCTGTCACAGAAGATACAGAGAAGGATTACAGTCTGATATAGAAGTCAGCCATGTAAACAAATAATTACCATACACAAATTAAGTTCAGTAACAGAAGTTTGTACTTTATAACTTGCATGGGTAAAGCAGAAGATGAAGTGGTGTACTCTGAGGTCAACGGTTTCAAGAAGACACCAATGTTGAGCTGAGTATTATAGCATGAATATGAGTTTACCAGGCAGACAAAGAAAAGATGTGCCCAGGAGGCTCTCTGAGGAAAGTGCTGAATGTATTGAACACAGAAAGAAAAAAAGAATATGACATGTATAGGGAACCACTAACTGTTTAGCACTGTGGAAACAATGGATGTAAGGAGTGGTTTAAGGCAAGTGGTGTGAGGGGCTCTGAATGTTAACTAAGGAGTCTGGATCTTATTCTGGAGGTGATGAGATGCCTTTAGTGCATTAAGGAGCAAGTAAATTGCTCAAAATTTTGCTTTCAGAAAGATCTCTTCAGTGCCAGTGTGGAGGATGAATTAGAAAAATGAGAGCCTGGAAGTACTGGGTTTTGCACATATATTTCTGTTCTCCATATGGAATGTTTTCTTTTCTTCCATATCAGCCCATTTCAAGGAAAGCTTGCTTTTTGTTTGTTTGTTTGTTTTTTTCCAGAGACAGAGTCTTGCTTGGTTGCCCATGCTGGAGTACCATGGCATGATCATAACTCACTGAAGCCTTGACATTCTGGGCTCAAGTAATCCTCTGGCCTCAGCCTCCTGAGTAGCCAGAACTGCAGGCACACATCACCATGTCCAGCCAATTGTGACATATTTGTTTTATTGATGAGGATCTCACTATGTTGCCCATGCTGGTCTTAAACTCCTGAACCCAAGTGATCATCCCACTTCGACCTCCCAAAAGGCTGGAATTACAGGCATGAGGCACTGAGCCCAGCCATATCAAATTCCTTAATCCGTGAGATTTAACATTTAACATAGGGGTGTCCAATCTTTTAGCTTTCCTGGGCTACACTGGAAGAATATTTATTTGGGGCCACACACAAAATACACTAACATTAACGACAGCTGATGAGCTAAAAGAAAAAAAAATCACAAAAATATCTCATAATGTTTAAGAAAGTTTACGAATTATGTTGGGCCACATTCAAAGCCATCCTGCAAAGCCCGTGGGCCACAGGCTGCACAAGCTTGGAGCAGTTCCAGACAGTAATCCCAGGATTCTCTGAATTCTAGTCATTATTATGCATCAAGTTAGCCCTTAAGACTCACTTGTACAATGGTGTTTTTTAATCTCAATTTTTTTCTTTGTTTTAGTAGTTTTAACGGCTATATTGAAATACAATTTACATACCATATAATTCATTCATTTAAAGTGTTCGATTCAATGATTTTGTAGTATATTCAGAGTTACGCAACCACTACCATAATCAATTTTAGAACATTTTTATCTGCCCAAAAAGAAACCCATACCCATTAGCAGACATTCCCCACTTCCAACACCACCAGTTCCAGCTCTAGGCAATGATGAATCTACTCTCTGTCTCTATAGATTGCCTATTCTTGATAATTCATATAAACACAATCATACAATGTATGGCCTTTTTGGATTTACTTCTTTCATGTAACATGATGTTTTCAAGATTTATTCATGTTATAGCATGTATTAGTGCTTCATTCCTTTTTGCTGCCAAATCATATATCATTTCATAAATATACCATATTTCTTTATCCATTCATCTTTTGATGAACATTTGGGTTATTTCTAGTTTTTGGCTAATGTGAATATGCTGCTATGAACACTCATTTACAAGTTTTGTGTGGACATATGTTTTCTTTTCTCTTGTATATACATCTAGAAGTGCAGTTACTGGGTCGTATTGTAGCTTTATGTTTAATATTTTTTCTTTTTTTATTGATATGGTGTATTAGTTGATTTGTAGATTTTAAACCACCTTGCATTCTTGGATGTAAATCCCACCTGGTCATGGTGTATAGCTTTTTTATATATTGCTGGATCTTATTTCCAAGATTTAAAAAAAATAATTTTTACATCTATATTCATAAGAGATATTGGTCCATAGTTTTCTTGTGATACCTCTGTCATCTTTTGGTATCAAGGTAATAATTGATATCACTAAATGAGTTCAAGAATTTTCCCATTTCTTTCTTTATTTTTGGAAAAGTTTGAGAATTGGAATTAATTTTTCTTTAAAGGGAAAACTCACTAGTGAAGTAATTTGGTCCTTGGTTTTTCTTTATGGGAAGTTTTATGGTTACTAATTCAGTCTCTTTACTTATTATAGGCCTATTTAGCTTTTCTATTTCTTTTTAAGTCAGTTTCAGTAGCTTTTGTGTTTCTAGGAATTTGTCCATTGCATCTAAATTATCTAACATGTTGGTACTACTGTCCATAGTATTCTTTTATTATTCTTTGTATTTCTGTAAGGTTGATGGTAATGTTTCCTCTTTTATTCCTGATTTAAGTAATTTCAGCCTTTATGTCTAAGAAGTTCTTATCAAATTGGTTAATCTTTTTGAATAACCAACTTTCAGTTTTGATAATGTTCTCTTACTTTCTTTTATTTATTTCACTAATTTCTGTTCTAATATTTATTATTTTCTTCCTTTTACTTGCTTTGGGTTTAATTTGCTTTTCTTTTTTTAGTGTTCTATGTTGATGCTTTTTCAGTGTTTGAGATCTTTCTTCTTGTATTTTCATATAGGAATTTATAGCTATAAACTTTCCTGTAAGTACTGCCTTAGCTGCATTCCATAAGTTTTGGTATGCTGTGTCTTCATTTTCATTCATCCTAAAATATTTTCTAATTTTGCTTTTGATTTTTTTTGATGTATTGGTCATTTATAGAATATTGCTTAATTTTCACATATTTGTGAATATCCAAGATTTCTTTTAGTTATTAAATTCTAATCCTAATTCCATCCATTGTGATCAGAGAAATACCTACAATTTCAATCTCTTTGAATTTATTGAGGCTTGTTTCATAGCCTAGAATATAGTCTATCTTAAAGAGTACCCCAAGTGCTCTAGTGAATGTATATTCTGCTGTTGTTAGGTGGATTATTTTATATATGTCTCTAAGGTCTATTTTGTGTATACTGTTCAAATTTTCTATTTCCTTGTTAACATTCTGCTTAGATGTTCTATCGTTATTGAAAGGGAGATACTGAAATCAACTATTATTGCTGAACTGTCTATTTTTCCCTTAAGTTGTGTTGGTTTTTGCTTTACATATTTTGAAGCTCTGTTGACGGGTACATATATGTTTATAATTGTTATAACATCCTGATATTATTGACCCTTATCGTAAAATAACCTCTCTTTCTCTAACAATACCTTTTTCCATTTTAAGGTTGATTGTGTCTAATATTATAGCAATTCCAGCTTTTCTATGCTTGCTGTTTGCATGATATACCATTTTTAATTATTTTATTTTATTATTTTTTTCCTTTTTTGCAAAACGGAGTCACTCTGTTGTCCAGGCTGGAGTGCAGTGGTGTGATCTTGGCTCACTACAACCTCCGCCTCCCAGGTTCAAGCAATTCTCCTGTCTCAGCCTCCCGACTAGCTGGAACTACAGGCACATGCCATCACACCTGCCTAGTTTTTGTATTTTCAGTAGAGATGGGGTTTTACCATACTGGTCAGGCTGGTCTCAAACTCCTGACCTCAGATGATCCCCCTGCCTCGGCCTCCCAAAGAGGTGGCATTACAGACGTGAGCCACTGTGCCCAGCCAATTCTTTTACTTTATTTAGTTTTTTTTTGAGACAGAGTCTTGCTGTTTCGCCCAGGCTGGAGTGCAGTGGTGTGATCTCGGCTCACTCACTGCAACCTCCACCTCCCAGGTTCAAGCAATTCTCCTGCCTCAGCCTCCTGAGTAGCTGAAACTACAGATGCGAGCCACCATGCCCAGCTAATTTTCCTATTTTTAGTAGAGATGGGGTTTCACCATGTTGGCCAGGCTGGTCTCAAACTCCTGACCTCATGATATGCCCGCCTTGGCCTTCCAAAGTGCTGGGATTACAGGTGTGAGCCATGCTACCTGGTCTAATTCTTTTACTTTCAAGCTATTTGTATCTTTGAATCTAAAGTGTTTCTCCTGTTGACAGCATGTAGTTACATAATGTTTTCTTATCTAGTATGACAATCCCTGCCTTTTGATTGGATTATCTAATCAATTCACATTTAACACTAGTATCGATATAGTTAATGTTTGCAGTTTTAATTTTTGTTTTCTATTTGTTCGATATCTTTTTTGTTCCTCTATTGCCCCATTGTGTTCTTTTGCATTAAGTGAATATTTTTAGAGTAATATTTTAATGACTGTAATTACCTTTTAAACTATTTTTAAAGTTTTTTTCTTAGTGGTTGCTCTAGGGTTTGCCATACATGTCTTATCAGAGTCTATTCCAAATTTATACAAACTTAATTAAAGTGAGGTATAGAAACACTACTCCTATATAGTTCTATTCCCTCTTCCTCCTTTTTGTGCCATTATTGTTATACATATTACATCTATAAATGTTACTAACCCAATAATATACTGTTATAACTATTACTTTGTAAATTTTATGTCTATCAAAGAAGCTGAGAAAAGGAAGAACAAGTATACGCAGTCATGTGCCACATAATCACATTCAGTCAATGATGGACCACATGTATAACATATATGATGGCCGTCCCATAAAATTATACTTAAAAAAAAGTATTTTTACTGTACATTTTCTGTGTTTAGCTACACAAATACTTCCCATTGTGTTATGATTGCCTGCAGTATTAAGTAGAGTAACATGCTGTACAAGTCTGTAGTCTAGGAGCAATAGGCTATGCCATATTGCCTAAGTGTGTAGTAGGCTATACCATCTAGGTGTGTGTAAATATACTCCATGATGTTTGCCTAACAACAAAATTACCTAAAAATGCATTTCTCGGAATATACCCCTGTCATTAAGCACAAATCTGTACACATAGACTTTGTTATGTTAACCTTATTATTTACCATTTTTGGTTTTCTACATATGGTCCATCGATTCAAGTCATTATCTGGTGTCATTTCCTTAGCCAAATTCAACTTGCTCCCTCACTCCTTTATGCTGTTATTAGCAAATAAATTACATTTCTATATGTTCTGGCCCAACAATATATTTATAAATATAGTATTTTATACAACTTCATTTTAAATCTGTTGAGAGATGAAATAAGAAGAAACATGTTTTTATACTTTATAACTAAAATTAATTATGTTATTTTATTAATAAATTAAAATAAATTAACAATTAAATTCAGACTGGGGTACTTTTGAGGCCAGTCTCCCAGATTTTTTCTGAGCTAAGGAGGACTCTTCTTAGCTTTCTATTTCACTGATTATGTCTGTGAACAGCTGGCCTGTGGTTCAGCTGTTGTTCTTAATAAGGAAGATCTATTGTTTTTGACAGTATCTTTATACTGGAGTTTCTCCACATTCTTTTTCAAATAGTCAGTTCAGGAACAGGTTCAGAGTTCTCTTTTCCTATGGATGTGTCTCCCTTAGAACAAAATTTCTGAGCCAGTATTCCTGGTACTGCAGAGGGTGGGGTGCATAGTCTCTGATCTTTCCAGCCTGGCTTTCCTGGTATGAAACTTTTGTGTTATGAGTGTTACGATGAGGGCAATTCAGACCCCAACATTCTTGACCTGCTGTGCTTGGGGCAGAGCCTCTGTGTGGATGGGGGCTACGTGGAGGAAGAGAGCACTTGACTTTTCTACAACACTCACCAGGAATTTAGCCTTTTTATCTTGGAGTTAAGGGGGATAAGAAATGTTGACAGCCTGCCCCCTCTGTTGAGATGTGTTAACACTTGATTGGGAGCTCAGGAGGGAATCCATCTTCTTGGCCACACGCACTTGTAGTGGAGCTTCTTTCACTAGTGTCCTTTTAAACATTATGGTTCTGGCTAGGCAGAGACACAGACTGGGCCTTCCCTAGGTGGAGATAAATTCAACCTTTGGTATAAAGGGCCTAGTTTTGGAATGGTAGTTGTGGAGAGTCTGTTTTCTGAGAAGCCAGTAATAATTAACGATCTTCTTTAATCCCCATTTACGGATGAGGTGAAAGTATCCTAATTCACACAAATAGGAATGACAAAACTGGAGTCAAAGTCAGGTGAGTCTAACCTTGAAGGCCTAAATCATATTCTACTATCCACTGAAGGAACAATTTCTTCCTCCATTAAAACTAGAGAATTCCCAAAATTATAGGGGAGGAGAAATAAATAAGGGGTTAGAAGGAAAGAATAAAAACAATTCAACAGACTTGGTCTGGATTTCCCAGGAACTACCTCATAACTGGGGGACTTTTTTATTCAAAATATGCTTATGACATATGAAGATACCACCAGCATCTGGCCTTATGTTTTGCCTTTTTTTTGAGACAGAGTTTTGCTCTTGTTGCCCAGGCTGGAGTGCAATGGCGCAATCTTGGCTCACTGCAACCTTCTCCCGGGTTCAAAAGATTCTCCTGCTTCAGCCTCCCGAGTAGCTGGAATTACAGGTTCCTGCCACCATGCCCAGCTAATTTGTGTATTTTTACTAGAGACGGGCCAACTGCGTGGGCCAGGCTGGTCCTCAACTCCTGACCTCAGGTGATCTGCCCGCCTTGGCCTCCCAAAGTGCTGGAATTACAGGCATGGGCCACTGTGCCCAGCCTGGCCTTATGTTTTTGTATTAGCTACATTGCAAGACTCTTAGTGTCTCCTATTTACATTATATTTAACAATCACCTCATCCCATTTACAAATTATTCACAAATCACTCTTTAAAGTTGACATGCTTCTAATGTGATGAAGCAGTTCTTGACAACCCTAATCTTCCCTTCTATTTTCCTAAAGTTTTAATTGGCAGAGCATTTTTAAAAATACCTTTTTAACATTTGTTAAGTTAGTTGTATGATTTTTCTTCTCTCTATAAATAATATGAATAAAACTAAAATTTCCAATATTAAATACTATTTGAATTTCTGGGAAAATTCTACTTGTCTTCCTGGGAAAATCTTCCTTTTGCATACTATTGAGTTTCATTTACCAGTATATCTGCAACTAAATGTATGTGTTATTTAGCTATACTTTTTTTGTTTGGTACTGACATTGTCAAATTTTGTGATTAGAGCATCGGGCAAAGCAATCAGAACACAGCACTAGTGGCATCTGTTGCAGATATGACATAGGGTTTATTAGAGGTGGAGAGAATTCACAAGTAGAGAAGTAGTAGAATGCACAAAATCTCTAATTTCTCATCCCATAGTTTAGGCCAGAAGGCATGCCCTATGGCCACTTTTGCTATGGGGAAAGGTCCTGTCTCATTAGGTTGAACATATTCATCAGGACAGGAGGGGGTACTATGCAACATTGGAGCTCTCTAATCTGGAAAGTGGCCTTGTTAGAAAGATGGGGGTGGGATTTTCAGAGCTCACAAGCTGTTATGGTCTGTTTTCTCTTCAACTGACTGTGACCTGCTAAACCATCAAATAGAGGAGGAAATTAGCCTCAAAGGCCATCCAAGTTTGTCTCTTCTCACAGGATTTGCTTGTTTTTTATAGTAAATTAGAATGCTTTTCTTCTTTTTCAGTGTCATGAACTATCTTAAACAGTATAAAGGTAATAAATCTGTTCTTTGAAGTTTGATATAAGTCATCAATAAAACTGTAAGGGCTTGGCACCATTTTGGGGATAGCTATTTGAAAGCTTTTTTACATTTTTTCCATTATTTTTCTACCTTTTCTTGTGCTAGTTTTCCTAATTTAAGTATTTCTAGAAATTGTTAATATTTGTGTTTCCAAAGTTATGGCATAGTAGTTTCTTATTATTTGAAATTTTTATTTCATTTATTTGGTTATATCCCTTTCCTTATTCTTAATGTGTTTTTGCTCTATTATCTTACAAGATAATAGAGCTTTCATTTTAAGAAAGATTTGTATACATTTACCAATCATCTTTTCGATTTGTTAATGATGTCATTGTGTAACATTTTTTAATGTGTGCTTTTTAATTTATTAAATCTCTGATTTTCCTTAGATTTTCTTGTTGTTTACCTAATTTGAGAGTTTGGTGTTTAAATAACTTATTTTCATTATATTATGACAAAACCAGTTAAAAATGAGTTTTGACTAGGTGTGGTGGCTCACACCTGTAATCCCAGCACTATGGGAGGCTGAGGTGGGAGGATTGCTTAAGCCCAGGAGTCTGAGACCAGCCTGGGCAACATGGCAAGACCTTGTTTCTACAAAAAATAAAAAATATTAGCCAGGGGTAACACACACCTGTAGTCCCAGCTTCCTAGGAGGCTGAGGTGGGAGGATCATTTGAGCCTCGGAGGTTGAGGCTGCAGTGAGCTGTAATCATGCCACTGAACTCCAGCCTGGGCAACAGAGTGAGATGCTGTCTCAAAAAAAGGAGTTTTTTTCCTAGCAATAATGGATAGCATTTATAAAGTTTTCATAATGAGTCAGAGAGTCTTCAAAACAGACCTATAATGTTTGTACTATTCTATTCCCATTTTCATATAAGGGCACAGAGCACTTAAAATGTCCACCCAAGCTTCAAAGCAGTATAACCAGGATATAAATCAAACTTTTTTGGCTCTAGAACTTGCTCTTAAATGCTACATAATGTTGCTCTGGCTAAGTTTCAGAATTCTTCTTCTTCTTCTTTTTTTTTTTCTGAGAGAGAGTATTGCTCTGTTGCCCAGGCTGGAGTGCAGTGGTGCCATCTCAGCTCACTGCAACCTTCACCTCCGGGATTCAAGTGATTCTCCTGCCTCAGCCTCCCGAGTAGCTGGGATTACAGGTGCGCACCACGATGCCCAGCTAATTTTTTATATTTTTAGTAGAGACGGGGTTTCATCATTTTGGCCAGGCTGGTCTCGAACTCCTGTCCTCAAGTGATCTGTCCACCTCAGCCTCCGACAGTGCTGGGATTACAGGAGTGAGCCACCGCACTCAGCCCACAATTCTTGAAAGATATTTTTCTCATATTTCCAACTTGTCTACAATGCTAAAATTTCCTATTTTTAATTGAAAATTTCATTTTTTATTTCCAAAGGGTAAACCTTTTATTATTAATTCTGACTTTATTTTATTGTGGTAAGAAAATGTGAGCTATTTCATTTCTGCTTTTTGAAATTTATTTAAGTTCAGTATTGCCTAATAGAGAATCATATTTTGAATTTATTCAATGAGCACTAGAGAATGAGAGTATGATGTATACATACATAATGTAATTATAACCTGAATTACATTATGATTCTTCATTATCTTATTTATTTTTTATTTGCATAATCTATCAAAGATTCTGTCTATCAAAGAGCATCTAAAAGTCTCTACTACAAATGTTCTCTTCATAATTCTTGTATTTTTTTCTTTACATATTTTTGTTATTCATTGCATAAAACTTTATATTTTCTTCATTGTGAATTATACTGTCATTTTCTTGATAAAATTACCCTTTTTGTTTTTTTCCTTTATGTCTGATACTAATAATTTGCTCCTTACATTTTTTTGTTGTTTGCACTATTTGATGCATTTTTACCAGGGCTTTTTAATCTGTTTTTTAATCTGTCAATCATTGTTATAAACAGTATATAGTTTGTCTAATGACTCAGTCTATGAATCTATTATTGATAGGGAGTTTACACTATTTCACTTAATACCATAACTGATAGGGTTCATTCTGTTTTTGAATCTTTAAAACCCTTTTGGTTTGGTTCTCCTTTTGCGATTTCTTTTTAATTAATTAATTTATTTTTACCCTTTGTTAGGCAGTGGTTCTTTTTTTAAATAGTAATTTGGAATATATGCACCCTATGCTAATACCTAATAAACTTTACTCTATTTATCTTTTTGTGCCATGCATTTATCCCCTCACAACTCCAGAGAAAATTGCCATTTGAAAATAATGGTAGTAAGTCTGCTTTCTCCCTTTTCTTTCACCAAAAATCATCAAAAAGAACAAGAAAAATAAGAAACCAAAAGTGCAGACTCATTTTTAGTGGAACAATGACAGAGTTAATTCCCCAAATAACACAATAGGGGAAATGGCTCCTACAAGCAGTAGGATTGAGCATGAAAGAAGAAAGAAGACACACTGTAGATGTAGATTTCAAAAAAAAGTGTCAGAAAGCACATTTTTGGAAAGTGAAGTACATACTTTGAGGTGGAAAAGATCAATCTTGTATTTAGCACAGGATGCAAGGGCTACTGGCAGATGCTTCCCTGAGACTGGGTTGGTTCTGTGAATCAGAGGAGTCAAGGCTAAATCAGGACTCTCACAGATCAGTCATACTTGCAAGAAGTAGTCAGTCTTCGTGGCAGAAGAGGGGAACAGAAGCTTCGCATTGTGAAAACTTCCACACTTGATTATTTCCTTCTGTTGGGGAAGCATAGAGGTTAAAGTGGCTCATACACAACATCCTGGATTCTAAGGAAAATTCTAGTTTCTTGGAACATGGCCAAGATCACCTTCACTTTGTGAACCTTTGACAAATTGCTGGTTAAGGAAAAATCCTACCTGTCTGAAAGATGAGTAACCAAAAGAAAGCAGGACAAAAATGGGAAAAGCAAATGCCAGACCAAAAAACCACCAAAAAATGTTGCATTAAAGCAGATGAAAATAGTAATCATGTATTCTGGCCTAAAATTTTTAAAAGAAAATATTTATAGCAAAAATCTCTATAAAACAAGAAGAAAAAGAAGAGACACTAGAGTTCAACAGGTGCTGAAAAAATACATCCCGATGATAAAAAATGTAAAAAATGAAATGTTATAACTTTGAAATGAAGGCCTTATGACACAAAACCCAGAAGGCATAAAAGAATGATACATTAGACTCTATTAAAATGAAAAACCTTGATGAAAAACTTCCAGGACCAAAGGCATTAAACAAATGAAGAAATATTTGCAACTAATTTAATAAGGTACTAGTTTCCCTAATTTATACAAATCTATTGGGAAAAGAAAAAAAAAAAAAAACCCACTAAGCTAGACACAGTGGCATGTGTCTATAGCACCGGATACTCTGGAGGCTGAGGCAGAAGGATCACTTCAGCTCAGGAGTTCGGGGCTATGATCAGGAGTTGTGTGCTATGATCACACCTGTGAATGGCCACTGCACTTCAGCCTGGGCAACATAGTGAGACTCCCATCTCTTTAAAAAAAAAAAAAAAAAAAGACAAAAAAAAAAAAAAGAGGCAAAAAGAAAAAAAACCCTTCACTGAAACAAAATGAGCAAAAGATCTGAACAGATGGATTCTAAAAAGGAAATGTAAATGGCTTTTAAACATAAAAAGATTGTCAATCTTATTTTTAACAAGAAAAATACAAATCAGAGCCATACAAAGATTACATTTCACATGTAAGACTGGAAAAAATTTTTTAATGATAACATAGTCCCAACATTGTTGGTGGAAATATAAATCATTACAATCAATTATGTCTGAACAGTGCTTTGGCAACGCCTATCACAATTACAAAAACCTATATCCTTTAACCAAGAATTTCACTTCTAAAGATTTATCCTACAGATATACTGGCCTGTGTGGAAGATGACAATGTGCTCAGTCATTGCTGCATTGTTTGTAATAGCACAAGACTAAAAACATCCTCATGGGGAGTGTTTAAAGAAATGGTGGTATGTCAGTTCCTGGTAGATTGTATCAATAGCCCCATTTCTTCAGACCTTCCTTTACACAAGTCTTTTGCCATGCCACTTTGCAGGGCCCTTTCACTTTGTTTGGGGTGTAATTCCATGCCCTGTGGCTTTAGTATGTGATTTGCTTTGGTTTATAGCATAATGGCAGATCTTAGGCAAGCAGTATATTAAACAGGATTTACATGATTTACATTTGCTTGCTCTTGTGCTTAACCTGTTGCCAAAAAAATAGTATGTTTAGGCTATTTCACGGGTCTTAGGAGGAAGGTCAGAGCCATTTGGAACAGAACTGTTTTATATCCATACTATGGAATACTACTCACAAAAAACCAAAAAGGAATGAATTATTGATACTTACAATAACATGGATGAATCTCACATTAGTTATGCACAGTGAAAGAAGCCAAATTAAAAGAGCACCAACTTTATGATTCCATTTATATGAAATCTAGAAAATTTAAATTAGTCTGTAGTGACAGAAATTAAATTAATGGTTGCCTGAGGATGGGATGGTTTAAGGGCGGCATGTGAATAGACGATTACAAAAGGACATGAGAAAACTTTTGAGAATAATGAATGTGTTCATTTTCTTGATAGTAATGATGGTTTCAAGGGTGTATACATAATTATCCAATGGTACACTTTAATTATATGCAAAAGAACATTAAAAAAGAAACCTAATGTTAGGATTTGTGAGGCTGAGTAATAGGTGCACAGGTTTTTATGCTGTTCTGTATTGTTGAGTATGTGTTTGCTGTATTTAATATTAAAATATGTAAATTCAATTAAAAAAGAAATCTAGATTTTCACACTAGAGTTAGTTGATTTAACAAAGTAGTGGGAACAACATATTTCATGAAAATAGAGCCCAAGTCTGTCTTCTTCACCATTGCTTCCTCAGTTCTCAGAACAGTGCCTAGAAGCACTCATTACATACTCCAAAAATATGTATGTAATAAATAATGAATAAACTCAGTTTATATAGCTACCAGTAATTTTCCTATTTTAAAGAAGCTTCCATTCCTTATGATGAAGTTTGGAAGTTATCGAACAATTTTTGAGTGATAGCACATACTCTGGAGGGTGGTTGTGGAGATTATCAGAAACCTTGAAATGTCTTTAGTTTTCTTATGAAGATGCAGGGCTTGTATTCAGGCAGTCTGCAACAACACAGCTCTATTAGTTGTTTACATGTGGCAGTCTCTGATTATGGAACACTGATCAGTTTTTGTACCATACTGGTTGCAAACCATTTTGAATCTCACCCCTTTGTAAATGTCACCCACATCAATATTTTGGGCGTTAAAGTATCGCCTGATGTCACATATTTCTCTACTGGGCTTCTATTGAAGTTCAGTATGGGCATCCTTTGGTGTGTGCCCTGCACCCAACTCCTTTATCCTGTCGCTACCCACACTGTTCAGGCCACATGGTTTGACACTGGCTTGACTTTATCTCCCTAGTTAAGCTCCTTAACTTCTTTTTTTTTCACTCCAAGGTAATATGCTAAATTTCTATTTCAAAGTACATAACATCTCTAGTACTCTCTTCCTTAGCTTTCATATGGGGATATAAACTAAATTTGATACTCAATTTTGTATTTGAACATTCCACATAGTGCTCAGAGCCATCTTATTGACCTCTGTATTTTAACTCACTGGGTGGGACTTATAAAAGAGAGAAGCCTGGGTCATGTACCCAAACGTTGGCCTCCCTCTATCTGCTGAACCTCTGCCATGGACATGCAATAGATTGCCTGTCAATGTGTCAGTATTGCAAATTTTTTTAAGGGAAATTTCTGGCTTTGGAGGTAGCCCTGTTTGGAAGACAAAGTGAGTACTACAGAAAAGCACATTAATAAACATTTATTGAACTGCGTGAAATTTAATTGAAATTAATTGAATTTGGATGGTGGCTACAATTGCAGCTGCTCCCATTTCTTGACTGAATTCCAGTCTTGGTTGAGAACCCATCTTGGGCAAGAACATTTTGACAAGAATCCCTGCAAACATCTTCCATGTCACCTCCAAAGTGGAAATAATGTACATTAAAAAAGGATATTAGGTAACATTGCTAATTTAAATATTTATCATAACTTCCTTTTAAAAGACAATAATTTCAATCAAATAAGATTGAAACAGATAAGTATCTTATTCTATTCTTTCTCTAGGTATTTTTTCACTTCATCATAATCAAACTTGACTCTTTAATTAAGAATTATTAGAATTTCTTTTGGTCATTACTTAAAATATAGAAGCTGACTAAACACCATATATCTGAAATATTAAATTCAAAAGAGAAAAAAATTTTAAATAAGTTTTCTGTGATGTTATGCTACTTAGAATTATGTCTGTATTCTTACCTTCATAGTGAATAAATCACCAAGACTTGTAGATTCTCTTAAAAATTTATACAAGTTGTTTTCAAACTTTCAAAAAACCAATGTTTCCTCTTCAAAACAAATATTTTATAAAGCCTTTTTTATTTTACAAAATGCATCTTGATACATAATCTTAAAAGTACATACTATATCAATGAGAATATTAAAGGATAAATAAAAGAAGAATATTATTGAATGTATAGCACTACATATAAATACGTGGGCATAACTCCGATAGGAAACCCAATGAAGCGGTGATATTCTTCTGCCTACTTATAAATAAGCTAGGATTTAAGAGAGGTTAGACCAATATTCAAATGAATGTTGAAATAATTTTTTAAAAAATATTAGACATTTTGAAATAAGAATCACTGCAAATGTAACAACTACAAATGCAAACTGATACTATTGATGATCTGAGTAGAATGAGTGGCATGGTTACCAGCGGTAAAATTTTGGTAAAGTTCCAAACAAAACAATATATATTCTTTTCTTACAGTGTTAACTGTTCCTGGAAAATTCAATGTATAATAAAACCATACTATAAGTATTTGGAGCTTAAATGTAAAATGAAGTTGTTTCCAGGCTGAGAACTTTAGATTTTTATCTAGTCACACTGGGGATAAATTAAAATTTCTCCTGGTCATTATTTAAAATACAGAAGTTATCTGTAATCTTATATTTAGAATTATAAATGTATGTATTGTTACCTTCAAAGTGAATAAGTCACTCAGATTTGTAGATTATCTTAAAAATTTTTATAGGTTGTTTTCAAACTTTTTAAAAACCAATGTTTTCTTTTCAAAAAAATATTTTAACGGCACTGGAGGCAATGCCACTCTGTTGGGAACCACTGTTCTATGTAATCTTATGGTCTATATAATAACTACTGGTCTATATAATCTGTTGTTGCCTTGCCAATCTTTTCCTTCTACTTTAGTTTGGCTCTTTGTCATCCCTCACTTGAACCACCCAACTTTTCTCTCTGTTTTGTCTTCTTTGTCTACAATTTACCTTTTAAACAGATAGCAAATGTGATGTTTCTAAAATGCACTTGTGATCATGTCATTCCTCTGCTGAAAACTTCCATTGGCTCCCCACTACTACAGGATAATACAAACCTTTTATTTGTATTTATTTATTTATTTATTTTGAGATGGAGTTTCGCTCTTGTTGCCAAGGCTGGAGTGCAATGGTGGGATCTCAGCTCACCGCAACCTCCGCCTCCCAGGTTCAAGTGATTCGCCTGTCTCAGCATTCCAAGTAGCTGGGATTACAGGTGCCTGCCACCATGCCTGGCTAATTTTTGTATTTTTAGTAGAGATGGGGTTTCACCATGTTGGCCAGGCTGGTCTCGAACTCCTGACCTCAGGTGATACACCCACCTCCGCCTCCCAAAGTGCTGGGATTACAGGTGTGAGCTAGCGTGCCAGGCCGGGATAATACAAACCTTTTAGACTGGAGGTCAGCAATCTGATCCCACCATATTTCAAATCTCACCTTGTACCACTCCCTCCAATGTGTCAATGTGTGCTGTGCTCTGCTTTGTGTAGTCTCTAGAACTGAGTAAATTCTCAGGTTTTTCACCAACTTGCCGATCTTTTGTTTGTCAAGTTCTTACTAACATAGTCTTGCTTCAGTATGCATGGGGATTGGTTTCAAGAGCCCTGTGGATACCAAACCCCACAGATGCTAAAGTTTCTGACATAAAATGGAATAGTATTTGTTTATAACCTACACGCATCCTCCCACAGACTTTAATTCATCTCTAGATTATCATACCCAATATAATGTAAATGCTATATAATAGTTGTTTCACTGTATTTTTCATTTGTATTATTTTTTCCTCTTGTAGCGTTATTTTTTCCTGTTTGTTTTTTCTGTATATTTTCAATCCCCAGCTGATTGAATACATGGGGCAGAAGCTGAGGATACAGGCCAATTGTGCTTCAAAATGCAACTCAGGCATTTCCACCCTAGTAAAACCTTCTGACAGTCTCCCCACCCCATCCCATATTTGCACTTACCATATGTTTTGTAACTATTTGCTTTCCCATTAGACTGCCAGTTATCCGAGGGCAGGGATTTTTATCCTATCTATCCTTGTATTTCAAGTACATCAAATAGGTGGACAGTATATAGTGGGGTCTTAAAAAAGCATTTATTGAATTAAAGTTGAGTGATCCTGTAATAGTGACTATTTGGAGAGTCTGAATTACTATATACTATATACAATCATCCCTTGTTATCCTCAGACAGGTGCTTCCAGGATCGTTGTGGATACCAAAATCCATGGATATTCAAGTTTCTTAAATTAAATGGCATAGTATTTGCATATAACCTGTGCACATCCTCCTATATACTTTAAATCATATCTAGGTTGCTTATAATACCCAATACAATGTAAATGCTATGTAAATAGTTTTTATGCTGTATTTTTTTGTTGTTTTGTTTTTGAGATGGAGTCTTCCTCTGTCATCCAGTCTGGAGTGTAGTGGCACGATCTCAGCTCACTGCAATCTCCGCCTCCCAGGTTCAAGTGATTCTCTTGCCTCTGACTCCCCAGTAGCTGGGATTACAGGTGTGTGCCACCACACCTGGTTAATTTTTGTATTTTTAGTAGAGACAGGGTTTCACCATGTTGGCTAGGCTGGTCTCAAACTCCTGATCTCAAGTGATTTACCCACCTCGGCCTCCCACAGTACTGGGATTACAGGCATGAGCCACCATGCCCTGCTGTATTGCTTAGGAAATAATGATAATTTTTTTAAAAAGTCTACACGTTTGGTTCAGATGTAATAACTCATTTTTTTTTCTTTTATTTTCCATCTGTGGTTGGTTGAATCCAGGGATATGGAACCCACAGATATAGAGGGCTATATTTTTCTTTTACTAGCTGCAGCACTTACTGTACTGACTGATGAGACAAATACATTCCTTTTGACCCATTCTCTAGTTTATATTTTACTTAATTCAGTTTACACATCTCAGAAAAGAAGTCTATTTCTTCTAAAGTGATTTGAAGCTTTCTTTTTAATCACTGACAATTTAAAAAATTATTTCCTCATGAATATACATATATACATGTGTAATTTTTTTTTTTTTGGTCAAATTGACCCTCAAGTTGATGGTTGCAGTTTTAAGTCTTGGTTCATGATTTTTTTTTGACATATGTGCTGCTTGTTCACCAACCCTTGACTTTGTTTTAGTTACTTTTCAGATTTGACAGTGTTCACATGTATTCAATTCCTTTGCTAATTTGTGACAGAGATCAAAATGAACTAGTCTTAAATAATCTTGGTGTTTGTCCATGCTGGACCACATGGCTTCTCTCTGCTAATTACCATAAGGGTGGTTATAACCACTCATCATTCTTTTTATACCTATCTTATTCCTTGCCTATCAGGATTTAGAAGCAATATTTCAATAATTTACTAATGACTTTCCTCTGGGTCATTAGAAGAAAAATGGTCCCTGTAGAAACAATCTTCTAAATAAATGATAGTGTTGAAACATTTTCTAGAGGCTACAAAGTGACCTCTTGAAATACACTAAATTGGTTCTTATCTGTCGGGACATTCAGATCCTTCCTTTATTTCACTGTGGAATAGAAGAATAAATTGGGAAAAATGTGCTCTGCAATCCTCTGCCCTGCCTTAGAGTATGTAAATAGCATCATGCACAAAAAATTTTCAAGCTGTCAGGAGTAAAGTCAGTATGATAATTTGGGATAATTAAATGCTTAAGACAATCAAAATAGAACTGATCCTAGTAAGCTTTTCTCACTTGAAGGAAACTTCTCCAAAAAGTAGTTACTGATCTAAATGTCTTTCAATAAGGCTGTTAAATTAATTGTGGTACAACAATCTACAGTTTGAAATATTTCAGTCTTTAAAAAAGGACAAGCATACCTATGTGTATGCACACAGAAAGATAGATGGTTGCTTTTAAAAAAGAAAAAATGTGAATAATTCATATACTATGATCCCATTCACATAAAAAATAGCAGAAACAGAATTGAAATATTTACAAGGAGAGAGGGCATTGACTGGAAAGATATACACACCAAACCATACTCAATTCTGCATTGAGAGCTTTTGTTTCTGTGTCTATTTCTTTCTTCTACCAGATTATCAACTGCTGTATTGCCAGATCAAATACAGGATACTCAATTAAAGTTGAATTTCAACTGTAAGCAACAAAATTTTGGGTGTAGTTTCCAAATATTACATGGGACATACTTAAAAAGTATTCATTGTTTATCTGAAATTAAAGTTTAACTGAGTGCCCTGTATTTTTATTTGTTAAATCTGGCAATTCTACCTTAAAGAGAATTTAAATTTTTATCCTTGTATTCCTATTACTAACACAGTTACAGAGATATAGTGGATTACAATAAATAACATGAGGGGGGTAATGTGGAAAGAACAATCAAAACAGATGATTTTGCTGAGTACATTACATATTTATCTCAATTTTCATGGAAATGTCTTCAAATGTCATTAGTGGTCCTATTATAGAAGACACACAGCAGGCAAGTGTCAGAGCTAGAAATGACCCTAAGTTTCTGGGTCCCTATTCAGCAGCCATAAGCAATTGCCAGCTGCATGAAGGTGGAGGCAGAAGTAAAAAGGGAACAAGAGGTGAGGTGTACGTTCTGCCTAAGTGGAACAGAGTAGAACTTTGCACAGACTCCTTAATCTTGCCTAGAGGCAGAATGTGGGATGTACTATATGGGAGGCAGGCAAATCTGGGCCTGGTTCCCACCTCCATCACTCATTTGAACAAGTTATGTAATTTATTTTTGCGTCAATTTTCTTGTCTGTAAAACTGGAGTGAGAGGACCTAACTTGAGTACTGATGTGAAGAGTCAATGAGATAATATCTGTGAAGTGATCAGCACAGGGCTTGGCAAGTGGAAGACACTCAGTCAAGCTAACTTAAAGCCCCAGGTTTTTCATTTGTACAACAGAACAACAACAATAATAGCAACAAGCAATAATACTAACAATATTTATCTTGCCTCTGAGTTGTCTTGAGGATCAGATGAAAATACATATATTATGTTTCTAAATTCTAAAGTGTATCTCACTCTCCTAACAAAGCAGTTGGTCTTCAGATCAGGACCAGAGTTAATATCACGCCAGAGCATTATTACAGGTTTTTTTCAATGAGTAATTAATTTTATTTTTAAACTTATCATACAGTAAAATTGACTCTTTTGGTTTACAAAGTTCTGTGAGTTTTAACACGTTGTATAGGTTTATGTAACCACCACCACAATCCGGATACAGAACATGACTACAGCTTTAGAGATTCTTTTTCAAAGTGTTTTACATTCATGTTGCAAAACACTTTTAAAAATAAGAAAAGAGATGTAGATAAACGTGCTGAAGATGCAAATTAATGAAACCAGCTTTTGTGCACAAATCTCTGCAGTTTCCAGTGTTTTCAGCTTTTGTCTGAGCCATTTTTCCTGTCGGCTTTGCAGACTCTTTCTATAAAAGTAATCAGGCATCCATTCGAGAATTGGGGTCTTTCTTGACACTAAAGGCACATGTCCCAGGCACAAGCCTCAGCATCCTTATTTGATCTTTTTTATACGACCAGGTCTTAAATTTCCGAACCATGTTTTCCCTAATTGCCATTTTCTCTCTAAAATGAAGAAGCCTGGAATAACCAGCACCTTCTTATCCCTTCGGGGAAATTATTTAATTGGGACAAAGGGATATGGAGTTAGAGCAACGATAGGGCTTTCAGAACCCAAAACCTGTCTGGTATAATAACAGAGCCTTACTGTAACCAATCATTCAATCTGTCCCTCTCCCCAACCCCATCCTCTCCATCACCACCTGCCAGATGTCCCCCTGGGACAATCGACTTTGAAACCAAACTTCCCTCTCAGGTCAGCTCCTGCAACCCTTACTCCCCACCCTTGCAGCTCTCCCCGCAGAAGTGGCTTGACACACCGCGCTACATCTGGGGAGAGGGGCGGGTCCGCTTTCCGGGTGACTCAAGTCTTTGCTATTTGCCTTTTGTTTCTGGGATGCCTTTGGCTGCCTTTCTCTTCCATCTGCTTTTAATTTTGGTAAGAGAAAAGCTAATGAATCAGGAATGAATCTCCTCTCCACTAATCTTTCTCTCTCTCTCTTAAAGTTGGCGCGCTCTCTTCACAAGTTCCATCACTACCCAAGAAGTGAGGGGGCGGGGTGGGGGGAACAGGCGGGAAGGCATTAATTACACCTAAATCTGAAGTTTACGACCTCAGGTACCACTTTGATCGGGAGAGTTTCTGAAGCTTTCATACAACCTGCAGTGCCTTTGCTGCTGCCGCTGTAGATTTTCAGCTCATTTCTTTCTGGTGCTGCTTCGCGCTGCTCTGTCATGCCTAAATCTATCTCGTCACTGCCAAAGGTGCCTGAATCAGGGTGAATTCCACAAGATTCATCAGCGGTTTTGCTCCTGTCCAAGGTAAATACAGTATGCAAAATGAGGAACCACCCAAAGATGTCGGGGAGGGGGGAGAGAAAGGGATTCCCTCACCTTTTTGGGCACATTCCTCGTTAATTTCCACCAGGAGGAAGCGCGCAGCCCAGCTCCCCTAGTCTCTCTTCTTAAATCCCCCTACCTACGACTGCCGAGGTTGGCCGCACGGCGGGAGTCTCCCCGTCAGTCCTGGCCCTCCCCCGCCCCCCGGGTTGGTTTTTCCCAGCTGCGGAGGTTGGGAGGTTGGGCCAGGGGCTGGGGTGCGAAGAGAGTCGGCGCCCGCAGCGCGCAGCCGGGAAGTCGTCGCTACTCTGGTGGAACTGAGTTGGTTCTGGAGGCGGCGGGCGCGGAGGTGAGCAGTGGGAGCCCGCGGCCTGGGAGAGACCCGGCAGGCGTCGTTGGGGCCCCTCCCCATACTCGGGTGGAGAGTAGCGTTGGTTCGGGTTGCCACTCGACCCAGAGTCCCACTGCTGCTTTGTTCCCAGACTCTCCCCACCTCTTTGGAGATGACTTGAACCCCTTTGGGATCCCAGGGGCTGGCGGGGCGCGGGCTGGAGGGCGACAGTTGTAGCTCCACTTTCTGCTAATGCCGAAGGTACAAGAAGAGATCAAAAAGTCCTGTAACCTGAAACTTCCCTCGCCTCCTAACCAGGACCGGGAAGAGAGGTCCGGGCGGGGGCGGAGACACCCGGAGCCGACCTTCCGCGGAGGCGGTGCGGGAAGGAACCTGGAAAAGGAGAAGTTTGGTAGGGAAGGAATTGGGGATTAAGCAAGAAGTTAGGCGCGGGGAGACGAGTCTCCTCGGGAAAGGCGGAGGGCGGGAGGCCGGTTGGGTTTATTTAGTGTGGGGCAGGGGAGAGGGAAGACTTTGCGCTCTGGGTGTCGGATGCGCGTCCCTCTCCCGAGTAAGAGTGACTGGAGGGGTTGTGGAGGCGAGGCCGGGGGCGGGCTTTCGGAGGGAGAGACTGGTGTCTCTCTGGGACAGAGTGGTGACGACTAGACTCGAAAAGGCCGGTTTTTGCACTCCGGAAGCCGCGACAGCCACCGCTGCTCACGCCTCTCTCCTGCTTGTCCCAGGTCCCTCAGAGGAGCCAGCGAGGGGCGCCAACAAGAGGCGAGGAGGTGCCACCGGGGCGGCGGCAGGAAGAGGAGCGGGAGCAGGATCGCGGAGCCGAGCGTACCGACCCGCCGTGCGTACTTTCTGGAGGGAAGGGGCGGGGGAATCGGCCCCGGGGGGAAGCGCCCGGCGGCGAGGGGGTTAGCCAAGTTCCGGCTGCGGCGCCACTCCCTCGCTTCCACGAGAGGAAAGTTTTTTCCAGACGCTTCCGCCGGCTCGCACCCTCCGGGCCCAGCCCCCTGAGGCTTCGGAGCGGGCGCCGTCCCAGCCCAGCTCCGGGGATAGGCTAGCCGCGATGCCTGGGGGGTGCTCCCGGGGCCCCGCCGCCGGGGACGGGCGGCTGCGGCTGGCGCGACTGGCGCTGGTTCTCCTGAGCTGGGTCTCCTCGTCTTCTCCCACCTCCTCGGCATCCTCCTTCTCCTCCTCGGCACCGTTCCTGGCTTCCGCCGCGTCCGCCCAGCCCCCGCTGCCCGACCAGTGTCCCGCGCTTTGCGAGTGCTCCGAGGCGGCGCGCACAGTCAAGTGCGTTAACCGCAATCTGACCGAGGTGCCCACGGACCTGCCCCCCTACGTGCGCAACCTCTTCCTTACCGGCAACCAGCTGGCCGTGCTCCCTGCCGGCGCCTTCGCCCGCCGGCCGCCGCTGGCTGAGCTGGCTGCGCTCAACCTCAGCGGCAGCCGCCTGGACGAGGTGCGCGCGGGCGCCTTCGAGCATCTGCCCAGCCTGCGCCAGCTCGACCTCAGCCACAACCCACTGGCCTACCTCAGCCCCTTCGCTTTCTCGGGCAGCAATGCCAGCATCTCGGCCCCCAGTCCCCTTGTGGAACTGATCCTGAACCACATCGTGCCCCCTGATGATAAGCGGCAGAACCGGAGCTTCGAGGGCATGGTGGCGGCGGCCCTGGTGGCGGGCCGTGCACTGCAGGGGCTCCACTGCCTGGAGCTGGCCAGCAACCACTTCCTTTACCTACCGCGGGATGTGCTGGCCCAACTGCCCAGCCTCAGGCACCTGGACTTAAGTAACAATTCGCTGGTGAGCCTGACCTACGTGTCCTTCCGCAACCTGACACATTTAGAAAGCCTCCACCTGGAGGACAATGCCCTCAAGGTCCTTCACAATGGCACCTTGACTGAGTTGCAAGGTCTGCCCCACGTTAGGGTCTTCCTGGACAACAATCCCTGGGTTTGCGACTGCCACATGGCAGACATGGTGACCTGGCTCAAGCAAACAGAGGTGGTGCAGGGCAAAGACCGGCTCACCTGTGCTTTTCCGGAAAAAATGAGGAATCGGGTCCTCTTGGAACTCAACAGTGCCGACCTGGACTGTGACCCGATTCTTCCCCCATCCCTGCAAACCTCTTATGTCTTCCTGGGTATTGTTTTAGCCCTGATAGGCGCTATTTTCCTCCTGGTTTTGTATTTGAACCGCAAGGGGATAAAAAAGTGGATGCATAACATCAGAGATGCCTGCAGGGATCACATGGAAGGGTATCATTACAGATATGAAATCAATGCGGACCCCAGGTTAACAAACCTCAGTTCTAACTCGGATGTCTGAGAAACATTAGAGGACAGACCAAGGACAACTCTGCATGAGGTGTAGACTTAAGCTTTATCCCTACTAGGCTTGCTCCACCTTTATCCTCCGCTATAGACACCACTGACTTTGACTAAAAGCAGTGAAGGGGTTTTGCTTCCTTGTTATGTAAAGTTTCTCGGTGTGTTCTGTTAATGTAAGACGATGAACAACTGTGTATAGTGTTTTACCCTCTTCTTTTTCTTGGAACTCCTCAACACATGTGGAGGGATTTTTCAGGTTTCAGCATGAACATGGACTTCTTGCTGTCTGTCTCTCTCTCAGTACAGTTCAAGGTGTAGCAAGTGTACCCACACAGATAACATTCAACAAAAGCTGCCTCAACTTTTTCGAGAAAAATACTTTATTCATAAATATCAGTTTTATTCTCATGTACCTAAGTTGTGGAGAAAATAATTGCATCCCATAAACTGCCTGCAGACGTTAGCAAGCTCTTCAAAATAACTCCATAGTACACAGGAGCACCTGCATCCAAGAGCATGCTTACATTTTACTGTTCTGCATATTATAAAAAATAACTTGCAACTTCATAACTTCTTTGACAAAGTAAATTACTTTTTTGATTGCAGTTTCTATGAAAATGTACTGATTTTTTTAAAAAATAAACTGCATCGAGATCCAACAGACTGAATTGTTAAAAAAATAAAATAAAAGATTCTTAAAAGAATTACTGTGTGTGCAAGTTTGCTTTGAAAAAAGGATTAAGGGCAGGGTATTCAGTGGCCTTGGTTCCGATGATAGTTATTACTTAACATAGCTGAGAATCAAACTGTAGCAATGTCTAATATAAATAGATTTGGGAGATCGCCTTGAGATGGTGGATCCTTTTAGTATTTAAATGGAGAGTTTGAGTATTCATGTGACTATATGGTCCCAAAGTTAATGCTATTTATGAAACAGTTTTGTAAGAGCATAATGAATTGATTAAAGCTAAGCGTTCTGTACAATAAACAGTTCCCAGTTTGGGGCTTTTTCAAGGCTAATGAAGTTATTGTTGGTCTAGAAAAATAGTGTTTACTTAATAAAACTCTGAAATTGTTCTGTGGATTTTTAGAGCAGAATTTGAAACAAATATGCAAATAAATATGAAGATAAAATGTCTTAAAGATAGACTATTCTGAAATAAAAGATATAAAATATAAATTTAAAAAATATTTCTCAATGTCATAATGTAAATTGAAACTTAGATTTTCTTGAGGATATTTTTAAAAAAACATTTAAAGTGGAACATAAATGGTCTTTAGTTTATCAGAGACCCAGCTAATATGTTTAAAAAGTTGACATGGTTGAATATGAACTTGAGGAAATAACCACAGATAAATGCCTACATCTGTCAACAAATGTCTCAAGTATTTATAGGTTCGTAAGTTCAGTGTTTTAAGAATTTGAGGATATTTTGATTTTAGCTAAGCTCTTCATGATGTAAGTATATACACCTTTGTGAAGAATAAATCACAGGTGTAAATACAGGCAATCATTAATTGATACCATCCATAATATACAAGGCTTTTGTTTTTTGTCAGTTTATTATCTGCCATTTAAGCTGAAAAGTAAATTCCATTGATCAATCTTCAAGCTCTTTTATCGAGTGATTTAAATGTAGCCATTATTGCTTAACTGAAAGTATTAGGTAAACTTGCATCAGTAAGTCTTAGGGCCTGCTTTTCCTTTGAACTGGTTATGTTCTTCAATGCTTTATGTTTGAAATAAAATCTACATTTTCATAAATAAAATAGGATCAGATAGTATTTTAGGTTCTAGAAATCTGCTGATTCCTTCTTTGAATTAAATTCAGAAATTTTCAAAGTAGGGCTAAAAATAAGTAAATCTCTTCCTTTTTATAGGTTAGATTATATAGTCAGAATATGAAGCTGTAATTCCTTAAATTCCATCAGGCTTGTTTTATGAAATACAGTATTTATTATTTAAGGGTTATATTTCAGATCCTATAATTACCTCAGAAAAAGCTAAATATTTGGCACTTAAAATTCCATCAGTTTAAGTGTTCATCAGAAATTCCTACTGTCTGGTTGCCATTATTTAACAAGAACAATGCGATACTAATCTGTCAAAAATAGTGACCACTATCTTAGCAAACTGTTGATGGACTTCAGTTGGTAAGTCTTCTGATATTGTAGAAACAAATTATAATATTGATAGAGCCTCTGTTGAGAAGAATTGTTTCTTCATCTCATGATAATCTAACAGTTTAAAGTGGAGCTTTATTTAAGAACCAGGAAAGGAGTAGATTTGTTAGTGTAGCTTTTCTCATCAACTCCTTGAAGCAATGAAGAATCTGATAAAGTGAAGCCAAGTTATCCCTATTAGGTAGATGACTTCTTTGAAGTTATAATTTATTGCTTCTTTTTCATGCCCCTACTTATTCTTTTGTATGGACTTTCCAATTACCACTGCTTTGTTTTCCATCACATCACTCCTTCCTGTTTTCCAAAATATGGAAATAAAAAAGTCAATAAAAAGAAAGAACACCTTATTCTTAAGATAAAAATTGTTATTATTTGACAACATTAATATTTTGCAGGCCTAATACTTTTAAGTCTATAAGTCTACAGAACATTCTAAGTTCCTTGGAAGATAGAGGCTATATAAATTCAATAAGTATAAAGGAATATGGGAAAAATAAAAGTATCACTTTATTTAAAAATAAGACAAGTCTGTTTGTTTTAAATACTGTTATTATTAATGCAGTATTGACTCTAGAAACCTGCAAATATCCATTTTTAATATTTTAGTTGGTAATACTCTTCATTACTGAATGTAAAATTTTCAACATAAAACACCCTTCATTTATCCTTTACAAGTTTCATTTGAAGAAAGTTAGAAAAAATACTTAGAAATTCAAGGACTTGATAAATCCCTTAATTTAAAAAGCTATTCAACTATCCCATAAATTTTTATTTTAAGTAGGAAACATTTTAGGATAATAGAGTTATTTGGCCCTGAATTATAACTGCCCCCTTTGATAGTATCCGTTCTGTTTGCAGCATTCGTTTTTGTAATAGCAGTTTGGCTGCTGTGGGTGTGATTCAATGGTAACCTATAAGGCAAATTTGTACAGGAGCTGATAGATTTTTCTGACAAAATAAGGAGACTTTCAAGCACATTGAATAGGATTTTTTATATGAATAGGAGTTTTTAAGGGAAAAGAGTAGGAGCTGGGGGGGAAGGCTGTTTGAAATAAATGAGCAAATCACAAATAATAAATCCTTTAGAAATATCTTTATTGGCAGTAAGTGTGGATTATGCTCATCTCAGTATTTAATTAGAAATAACATATCTTTGTCTTCTGTCTTTTTAATTAAAGTGGCTGTAAAAAAGAAGGTTCAGATGAATTGAGATTGTTTTCTTAGAAATTGTTTGACTCTTTTCCTTTGACCTAAAACAGGGCTTACCTTGTTGAGGACCTTAGAGGCTTTGCAACTCTAGATTGTGACTCTTTCATATCATTTTAGTTTTTCTCCCAAGACTACACTAAAGGAGACATCATGAGATTTGCAAGGTTAAAAACAATTTTGCACGTGCTTCCTCCTGCTCCGAAATCCAGTCATCAGCTTTCAGAGCAGCACCGTAAAGTGAAGACAGACATTTATTAGATGAAATTCTGGTTTCACTTTTACACTTGTGCAAGGATTTTTAACAGTAAAGGAGAGGAAAGGGAGAAAGTTATGTTTCTAGATAATATATGAAAATTACCTTGATACTGTATTTTTAAGATCTTTCACCAATACTTGCAGTGCTGCACTAGAAATAATTAGTTTAAGAAAATACTTTCCACATTGTCCAGGTGATCCTGTCACCTTTTAGATGAGGAAAAACATCTTCTTGAGGATGTTTTGTACAGTTATTTTCCCATTGTTACTCTTAGAGACTTTTGTTTCAAAAAGGCAGGCTCATTTTATTTTGTTTTATCTTAGAACTTTAGCAGCTCTTTGTCATGGGTTAAAAAAATCTAGAATTAAAAAATGTTTAACATGATTTGTATCATTTTTGACAAGAATACAAATTCTTAGTAGTTCAAAATTGGAAGGGCTCTTAGAAATGTCAAGCTCAGCTTTCTATTCTACAAATGAAGTAACTGATAATTGTGACTTACTACGTTATACAGTGACAACCAGGACAAAATCGTAGGGTTCTAGATGCCCCTTCTGGTGCTGTTTTTACCAGATGATGGCATTACTAATTGCCTGCCTTGAGGCCTTTGAAATCCCCATGTCTATAATAAAGAAAGGCAATTGCTTTGGTGAATTTATTTGTTTTATTGTTTTTGCTTTGAGGGAATGCTTCAGTTTGCTCTAGATTTTACTTTCAGTTTGTTAAAAATTACCATGTTTAAACCCTCCGAAAACATTTAATGTTGTCAAAATGATTTTTTCATAACAATCTTACGAGTCTGTGATATAATAGGAAATATTTTGGAAATTTAATGGTGATATTTCTTTGGAAAAGAAAAATAAAAATTCTGGAATGCTGTGCTGGTTTGTGTAATTCAACCTTAAATGTGAGTTAGCTCAGCTGGTGAGAAAACTAAACAAATGAGACCAAGTTCATGACCATGAAGTCAGTCAGTCACCAGGTGAGACAGTCAGCTTTGCATTCTCTGCACTGTTCTCCTAGCTCACGCCCACTCCAGGTGCATGCTGCTATCCTCCAAGGGCCTGGACCAAACAGGGAAGTTAAATCAATGCAAATCCATTATCACCCTGGAAGACCAGGGGACTGAGCAGCCAAACACTGCCAGCTCGACTGCTGAAGTGCCAGTTTACTGTCTTTACATATGCAGGACACACACTACATCTCAATTTTCTCACATCGTGGTATTTATGCTGCAGATTGCAAAAGGCTTATAATTTATGTGAATTTGGGGAATCTAGCATGAGTACCTTTCAAGGTATTGCATGGGAAATTAATTAGGTTTGCTTTATTATTTTAAAAAAGTGTGGGTTAAGATTAAGCATCATGATTACTATATCATACACTTACACATAAATGTTTATAGAAACAGAAATACAGTTTATATTTAGCTGACATTTTATGATGATAGGACTTACTTATGGTCCACAATTTAACTTGGTTAATGTAAGGAACCATTTGGTCTAAGGAAGCAGAAGCTTAAGATACGACCCTCTGTAATACTTTTTGTGAAAAGTAAATATTAAAAATACATTTTAAAGGACCGAGGATGTTATCGAGATAGGCTTTAAAAATAACAAAAACAAAACAGAAGTTTATAGATTTATTTTACTCCTTCCCCTTACAGTCCTTTTTTTTTTTTTTTCTTTTTTGACAGAGTCTTGCTCTGTTGCCCAGGCTGGAGTATAGTGGCATGATCTCAGCTCACTACAACCTCTACCTTGGGTTCAACTAATTATCCTGCCTCAGCCTCCTGAGTACTTGGGATTACAGGCGCACACCACCACACCAGCTAATTTTTGTATTTTTAGTAGAGATGGGATTTCACCATGTTGGCCAGGCTGGTCTTGAACTCCTGACCTCAAGTGATTCGCCCCCCTTGGCCTCCCAAAGTGCTGGGATTACAGGTGTGAGCCACCATGCCCAGCAGTCAGTTCTGTTTCTATTACTTTTTACTTTCTTCCTCCAAAGAGAGCCATGACCCACATTTCAAGGTGACCTTACCCAGGGGAATTGGACTGACTGGAACATTAGGTGGGTCAGTTTACAAATACATGTAACTCTGTGACAGTTTCTCTCAGTTTTACAATACAGTATTACATTGTATTCAAGGAGGACTTTAATTTTCAATTGAACACATTCTGTGGTGATTCTTATAGACCATTTCAACACTGGCTATAAAACACTTTAAAAATTTTTTAAATTAACTCATGTTTTGTAGAATATTTTGAAGTACAGGAAGGGATAAGTACCATGAGTAACACTATGACTAAGGAAAACAGAAGCGCTAATGTCGGGATAAAAGGCCTTCTCTTTATTTCACATGTATCCTGCCTTTTCATTACACTTTTTTGAGCATTCTTCACTACCATGAAAAACTATTTTAACATCTGGTTCTGGTGTACTGTCGACAATCATATGTTTTATACATACAGGGTATTGCTTGCAGTTTTAACTTTGTTCTAATAAGCATTGTTGAACCCCCCTGTGTTTCTACCTTTTGCATTTTTCCCTTAAGCTAGATCCTTGAGGGAGAATTACTGCATCAGACGGTATAATCTCTTTTTTTCTAACTTCAAAAAATATTTTTGATGCCTATTTAAATTAGGATGATGAAATATAGATCATAGCTCACTGTATGTTTTAAGAGTTTCACATCAAACTTTACATAGTAATAAAATGTCTGTGGACAGGATTTTGAACAGAAGTAAATATGGACCAAGCTGTCAACTAACCTACCACTGTTTTAAATCCGTGAATTTCTATTCTTTGTTAAAATAACAATTTAGAAGATAGCTAAGCCCATAGCCCAGTTATGAGTGAGTCAGTATGTGTGTGTGTGTGTGTGTGTGAGAGAGAGAGAGAGAGAGAGTGTCAGGGTGGCGAAAGACAATGTGGGGTATGGATGAACATCTAGGAAATAAATTTAGCTAGTTATGAGTTAGGAAGCAGTTATTAAGACAAACCTGTATTTTTGCCTGAATTCTACTCTTTTATTTATTTTTTTTAGATACCTTGTATGGGTATACTTAGAATTAAGTGAGATTTCATAGAAGTGAATTCATTGTGCTAATCTTCCTGTTAATTTGCTTTAAAATTTTAGTAAGTTCCCATGAATCATTTTTTCAGATCTTGCATTGGATTTTTAAAAATGAGTTTCTGAGATAAACTTGCTTCTAATTTAGTTGTGAGGACAAGTAATGATAATAACTAACATTTCTAACATTTCATGGAGTGCAGCTTTTCACATATAAGATTTATTCTCATTTGAAGAGGAAGTTGAGGCTTAGAGAGGATAGATGACTTGCCCAAGAACAACTTGGTAGTAAGAATCAGATACGGGATTTGAACTATTGTTTTTTTTCTGGGGAGGGTGTTGGGGGAGTCTTCAGGATTCAAGCTCTTAACTCCTGCTCTAGAGGAGATGTGAATGATGATAATGTCTATGCTTTTTCCAGCATAGAACATGATAAACACCACCAGAGATTCAAACAAGGTGATAGGAGGTTCAAAGTAAGGAGAGATCTTGTCTGGTCAGGATAATCCAAAAACAGTTCATGTAAGAGTTAGCTTTTAAGATGATTTTGAAGAAGAGGCAAAGAGAGATGATGGGTAGAAGAGAAAACTCAGGTCAGAGAGAATAGCATAAGCAAAGAGAATGGAGGCATTTGAAGACCAAGCGTTCTCTGGGAACAGTAACATTTGGAGTGTAATATTTACGAAGGAGAATAGTGGAGCATAAGACTAGAAAGATAAATCTGCGGCTATGATAAATAGTTTCTATACAATTTAGTGGACAGTGGGGGAGCTCTTGGAAGTCTATGAGCAAAGGAGTTATATGCATAGCGATGGCTGTACCCAACAAAGATGAGATCAACCACCTTCCTAAGTTGGTTTGGATATCAAGACTGATGAGACCACACGTACACCAAGAGTATGCACAGGTTTATTACTTGTATAATGTGACTTTCTGGGGAGAGCAGGACTTGGTTTTGTTTTTCATTGTGATCTGGGTTGGGGCCACGGTGAGGCTTCAGGTTTGTCTAGTCTTCGCATCCCAGCAGATGCCAAGGGATGAAGTTCATGGGCCCTATTATAGGCTTGCTCAGATACGGGACAAAAAGTGGGAGGAGGAGGAATGGACCTTAAAAGCTATGAGTACTCAGACATCACAAATGGAGTCAGACTCTTACAATTCACCACTGATGTTTGACTGATGACTGAAACGTGCCAGGGCTGATTTAATTGATTTTGAACTTGTTTAAATAAACCATTATTGTACTCTATGAGACTTGCAGCATGAGGTCAGTAAGAAAGGTGAGAGTTCCATTGAATGTCTTCTTCAAAAGTCCATGGTGTGTATTTTAAGAAGTGAAATGCAGGCCTTGGTCATCATGAATAATTTCTGAAACTCTGAAGGGGATAAGAAGTGTTTTGGTGAGGCCTTTTAGTTTAGCTTTAGTGTGGGCTGATGTGTGACATTTGTTTATATTTTGGCTATCTGTGGGGCAAGAAATTCCTAGAGATTTTTTTTTTTTTTTAGCCCAAAGTAGGGTGACCTTGGATAAGGAATTGCTGTAATTGGTACAAATCAGACTAACTGACTAGATAATTAGTAATGCCTCAATAATATATACAAATATACATACTGGACCAATTGTTGGTTAAGCATCCTATAGTGCTAAGATGACTGTGTAAAGTTTGGTCATTTGTGCTGGCTCTTGAGTCCCATCCTTGATCAGGGATGTCCAGGTTAGGGAATGAATAGCAGCAGCTCACTAGAGGGCATCATCACATTTTATGGTGACCTTGCATATGAAATACCTTTTCTGATTACTCAGTTGATCCAAAGAGACTCTCTAGTTGGCCAGTGGGCCTGGGTAAGGGTAGCCTACAGCACCATTGCCTCTGGCAAGGGGCTGAGGACAGGAGAAACCACTTCCTCCTATAGGTTGGATATGCCAGGAGGCCTAGGTTTGCTTCTGGTCTATAAGTACTATTTCCATTTTTGTCTAGAGGCCTCTGTAGCTAACTGTGCTGAGTCTGCAGAGTGCTGTTTCAATGATCCAAGGCATAAGAGGCAGCTGGGTACGTAGGATCACAGGCTTAGGGGCCATGAGGGTATTTGTCTCCAGAAAGGCCCAGTGTGCAACCAGAAGTTGATGATCAAATGGTGTGTGGCATGGGACTGAGGAGGGCAGCTTCCTGTATCAAAACCCTGTGGGCAGCTTACAGGTGATCCATAGACCCAGGAGGCATGAGAGGAGGTTTCTAAAACCTCTACAGTGAGGGAATCTCTGGGGTATATTAAGGATAGTGCTTATTGTGTGCAATCTGAACAGATTCTAGAGAGTTTAGTTAAAGGAGACCTCATTCAAGGTGGGCTATATTAGTCCATTCTCATGTTGCTAATAAAGATGTACCCGAGACTGGGTAATTTATAAAGAAAAGAGGTTTAATTGACTCACAGTTCAGCATGACTGGGGAGGTCTCAGGAAAACTTAGAATCATGGCAAAAGGGGATGCAAAAACGTCTTCTTCACATGGCGGCAGCCAGGGGAAGAGCCGAGCTAAAGGGGGAAAAGCCCCTTATAAAACCATCAGATCCCAGCCTGGCCAATATGGTGAAACCCCATCTCTACTAAAAATACAAAAATTAGCCAGGCATGGTGGCACGTACCTGTAGTCCCAGCTACTTGGGAGGCTGAGGCAGAAGAATTTCTTGAACCCGGGAGGTGGATATTGCAGTGGGTTGATACTGTGCCACTGCACTCAACCCTGGGCAACAGAGTGAGACTCTGTCTCAAAAACCAACCAACCAACCAACCAACCCACCCACCCACCCACCCAAACCATCAGATCTCATGAGAACTCACTCACTATTGCAAGAACAGCAGCACTAGGGTAACCAGGTCCCTCCCACAACATGTGAGAATTAAGGGAACTACAATTCAAGATGAGATCTGAGTGGGGACACAGCCAAACCATATCATTCGTCCCAGCCACTCCCAAATCTCATGTCCTTATATTTCAAAACACAACCATGCCTTCCCAACAGTCCCCAGAGTCTTAACTCATTCCAATATCAACCCAAAAGTACAGGTCCAAAGTCTTATCTAAGGCAAGTCCCTTCTGCCTATGAGCCTATAAAATCAAAAGCAAGCTAGATACAATTGGGGTACAGGCACTGGGTAAATACACCATTCCAAATGGGAGAAATTGGCCAAAATGAAGGGACTACAGGCCCCATGCAAGTCCAAAATTCAATAGGGCGGTCATTAAACCTTAGAGTTCTAAAATGATCTCCTTTGACTCCATGTCTCATATCCAGGTCATGCTGATGCAAGAGGTGGGCTCCCACAGTCCTGGGCAGCTCCACCCCTGTGGCTTTGCAGGATATAGCACCCTTCCTGGCTGCTTTTTTGGCTGGCGTTGAGTATCTGTGGCTTTTCCAGGCACACAGTGCAAGCTGTTGGTGGATCTACCATTCTGGGGTTTCAAGGATGGTGGCCCTCTTCTCACAGCTTCACTAGGCAGTGTCCGGTGGTGAATCTGTGTGGAGGCTCCAACCCCACATTTCCTTTCTGCACTGCCCTAGCAGAGGTTCTCCATGAGGGCTCTGCCCCTGTAGCACACCTCTGCCTAGATATCCAGGCATTTCCCTACATCCTCTGAAATCTAGGTGGAGGTTCCCAAACCTCAATTCTGTGCACCCTCAGAACCAACACCACATGGAAGATGCCAAGGCTTAGGGCTTACAACCTCCAAAGCCACAACCTGAAATGTACCTTGGCCCCTTTTAGCCACAGCAGGAGCACCTGGGACACAGGGCACCAAGTCTGAGGCTGCACACAGCAGGGGGGCCTTGGACCTGGCCCAGGAAACCATTTTTCCCTCCTAGGCCTCTGGGCCTATGATGGGAGGGGCTGCTGGGAATGTCTCTGACATCCCCTGGAGACATTTTCCCCTTTGTCTTTGTGAACAGCATTTGTCTCCTCATTACTTATGCAAGTTTCTGCAGCAGGCTTGAATTTCTTCCCAGAAAATGGGTTTTTCTTTTCATCTTCATTGTCAGGCTGCAAATTCTTCTAAATTTTATGCTCTGCTTCCTCTTGAATGCTTTGCTGCTTAGAAATTTCTTCTACCAGATACTCTAAATCATCTCTCTCAAGTTCAAAGTTCCACAGATCTCTAGGGCAGGGGAAAAATTGCCACCCGTCTCTTTGCATAGCAAGAGTGGCCTTTACTCCAATTCCCAATGAGTTTCTCATCTCATCTCCATCTGAGACCACCTCAGCCTTGACTTTATTTTTCATATCACTATCAGCATTTTGATCAAAGCCATTCAACAAGTCTCTAGGAAGTTCCAAACTTTCTCACATCTCCCTGTCTTCTGGGCCCTCTAAGTCTCTAGGAAGAGACACATTTTTCTGTCTTCTTCTGAGCCCTCTAAATTGTTCCAACCTCTGCCTGTTACCCAGTTCCAAAGTCACTTCCACATTTGTGGGTATCTTTACAGTAGCACTACACTACCTGGTACCAATTTACTGTATTAGTCTGTTCTCACGCTGCTAATAAAGATATACCTAAGACTGAGTAATTTACAAAGGAAAGAAGTTTAATTGACTCACAGTTCAGCATGGCTGGGAAGACCTCAGGAAACTTAATCATGGCAGAAGAAGAAGCAAAAACATCCTCTAAACATGGTGGCGGCAAGGAGAAATGCCGAGCAGAAGAGAGAAAAGCCCCTTATAAAACCATCAAATCCATGAGAACTGACTCACTATCACAAGAACAGCTGCATGGGGGTAACCGCCCCCATGATTCGATTATCTCCCAGCAGATCCCTCCCACGACACATGGGAATTATGGGAACTACAATTCAAGATGAGATTTGGGTGAGGACACAGCCAAACTATATCATGGGCCAATTTGCAAGTAGCAGCATAAGTGAACTTCAGTAAAATTTGTAAGTGAGGAATATTTGCCTTCAGAAGCCTAAAAAGTCCTAAAAGATTGTTTGCTTATCTTAACATTGCAGGTGTTAAGAGAGGGCCACTAATTGTTTTCTGACAGTATCAGAGCTGGGGCAGTCCTTGACTGACAAAATAATTCCCCGTAATTTAAGTGATATGGCAGGGCCTTGTACTTTTTGTTGGGCAATGCCCATGTCTTTTTGTGAGTATTTGTATTTTTTGAATGAGTATGTCAACTGAATCTTTGAAGAGGAGGATGCCATCAATGTAATATCATATCTGTGTTCCTGGAGGAAGGTGGATGTGATGAAGATCATGGCAGCAGAAATTGTGTGGGAGGGCAGGGTTGTTGAGATACCTCATGGACAGTCAGGTAAAGTTGTATTGTGTCCCTTTGAAGGTGAAGACAAATTGGAACTGAGAGGCTGTTGAAATAGAAACTTAATAGAACGTATTTGCCACATGTATAATAGGAAAGCATTTTCCAACTACTGATTGGATAGAGTCAATAATTTCAATAATGTCAGGTATGAGAGCCTTAATTGAGGCACCATGGCATTAAGGTTGTGATAATCTGATGTTAGATGCCATTCATTTTTATCAAGTTTGACCATTGGCCAAACTGGGCAATTAAACGGGAAAATAGCAGAAATGATGGCGCCTTCCTTTTGGAAGTCTTACATGGTGGATTTTAATTCCTGTAGGCCTCGGTTTAATCTATATTGGGCTTTTTAACTATTTTAGCTGTGAGGGAAGGCCCATGGTCTTGGTTTAATCTATATTGGACTGTATTAACTAATTTAACTGTGACAGAAGGTCCATGGGGTCCCATTTTGGTAAGCCAATTTTAAGTGCCAAAAACTTAATTTTATTTCGATTTATTACTTGTGAGGTCAAATAATTCATGCGCACTATGGGATACTTTAGGTCAATGGGCACTGTGACTGTGGGAAATTCAGTTAAGGCAATAGTGTCAGTGGTAAAGGCGAGACATGAATAATTGTCATCAAAGACAGTGAGCAAGCTAAGAGCAAGAAAAGAAAGACTCCTAGGTGGAGGTGGTCATCAACTAGACAATGCAGTTTCAGTCTACCAGTTGCTTTTTGGTTGCCCTGTGGATGGCAGGATCATCATCTTCTCACGACCCCCACCAAAGTGGTTTGAATTTTATGTTTGAGAATGATACACACACACACACACCAAGAGGGTATGAAAGGATTTATTACCCATATAATGGGACTTTCTGGAGAGAGCAGGGCAGACATCCAAGCTAGTATAGAAGGACTTAAGCAAAGAGAGGAGAGTGGCTCTGATTTTTATTGTAGGTAGAGGGTCAGGCCAGGATAAGGATTCCTAGGTTTGCTTGGTTTGAATTCCCTCCTGCTTCTCCTCTGCCCGCCATTCATGCCAACATAGGAGGGGGTTGTGAAGGAGTAAGAAGTAGGGAATGGGAATAACTGCGGACTTATTAGTTTGCCCAGATGTGGGGTGAGAGAAGAAAAAGGAGGGGTAGTATATATGTAACTTGCTTCTGTTCTGCATGTATGGTATATGGGATTATGGGCTAAGTGATGCAAATAAATAATTGAATTTCAAAGTTTTTATTTTTTTATTTTTTGATGTTAAACTGTAAATAATCACTACATTTTGGTGGCATTTAACATTTGCGAAGAATGATAATAAAATAATATAAAATCCTGGTTAAGATATTGTATATGGAAATGAGGACCATAGGAATGCCATTTACAAATCTAAAATGGAAAAAAAAAAATAGCTCAAAAATGAAGCACTTCCCTTAAAAGAATAGTAACACTATTTTACTTTGACTATCCAGATGAGGTCATAGATCTCCTTTGTGACATTAAATGATCTGTTTTTATGCTATTGGCTGCATCCATTTGTGCAAAAATGCTTTCCAGAAACTGAAACTTAGTTTTGAATATTGGTATAAGACCATTGTAGATAAGTAAGGCATTTCAAGCCTTGTTTTGAATGTGTTGACCTTAATTATCAGATCTAAGGTCTGCATTTATCATATGAATCAGATGGTTATGAAGTTCTCCTTTTAGAGTTAAGAAAACTTTGTCATGTCTTTTCAGCTTGATCTTGGCTGGACAGTTGTCCTCTCAGTAGAAAAGCTGAGAACAAGCATTCCTGCCCTTCTCATGTGTCTGCCAGAAGCTAACCCCTGTGTCCTCACCAAGGCCCAGCTTTAAGGGCTCCTCTGCTGCTTATCAGTGTACATCAGGTAAACTGACTTGATGTACACTGCAATCGAGGTATTTTTCAAATAACCTGCAGCTTCACATACAAATCAGCTGCTGCTTATTTTAAGTGACTTTGGTCATAAAACCAAAATTACCATTCAGTCCAAAGAAACAACTTTTTTTTTCAATTAACTTGACCTTTAGAATAAGATAGAAACTGTATTTTTAGATTGACTTTTCCCTACACTTGACTGTTTTGCATGTGCAGGTTGCCATAGTGTTAGTCTTTGGTAAGAGATGTAACAATACAAATCAAAAGCAAAGAACCACTGAGCTGGATTTTTCTCTGTGTGTCATCTACCCCTTGATTGGATGTAATTGCTTTGGCATTGAGAAAACGTGACTCAATTCTTTGACTTCATGTTAGGAAAAAAGTGGCATTTAACTAAACACAACCAGCAATGTTGATGTTTAGGATATTTGACAATTTGTTACTGTCCTTGTTTTGCTTGAGAAACTCAATTTGCAGCCAGCATTTTGCTAACAGGACCAAGTGCAGAAAGCCGATGGTACTTGACTGGACGGGACTAGTTTTGACCAGTCCTTGAGTTAAGCAGTGTTCTAAGCCAGACTGAGGCTCGACTCAAGTGGACTTTCTTACTAGCAATGGCTTCTGGAGATTCTGGCAGTACCATAGTCTCCATGGGAGACTGAGTGCATGAATTTGGATTAAATTCAACCGTGAGTGGCAGAAGTTGAGGTACATGTTTTTTTCTTTCGTGTTAAGAGAGGAGGTTTGAATCAAGAAATGATACGGCAACTTTGTTCCACAGATTTCTCAGGAGATTTCTAGCCTTATTGCTCCTCTATGCCTAGTAGGCAGCCCTAATCCTTTTGATCTAAATTGGCTTGAGTCTAGAATCCTGTGAGGATAAGCCCTTGGGAGACTCCACTTCGCCCTACAGTAAAAAGTGGACCAGTCTTTACAGGAAGCCTTTTATGTCTGTGTGTGTGTGTGTGTGTGTGTGTGTGTGTGTGTGTCTGAATCGGGGATCCATATATTTTTTTTCTGACTCTTAACCGTGTAGTTTGCATATTGAAAAACAAAGTGTCTATTAATTGCAACTATGGTGAAAGCCCTACATTTCCTTTTGGGCTATGTGGGTTTTTGTTTTTGTTTTTCCTTCTGTAGCTAAAATGAACCATCTCACTGTGGTTCACATTAGTGAGGTTTCAAGAAATATTTATTCAAGATTTTCTAAGGGTCAAGGACTGTGCCAGGGCATATGGGGAACAAAAGATGAATAAGAATGGAATTGGTACATTCTTATAGTAGAAATTGGGCAAATACACAGGTAACTATAATACAAAGCAAAAGGTGAATAGAAAGGTACGTAGGGTTGTGAAAACCCAAAGGAAAGATTATTTTTATTTGGATGACTCAGAGAAGACTCCATGGAGTCAATGTTATTGGATTTAGGCTTTGGAGGACTAGAGTACTAGAGGCAACTATTGATTGCCTGCATAACAGCTCTTCCCACCCCACCCCCATCCTCCTCCTGGATAGTGTAGAGGCTATTCATTTTATAGGCTGAAATGCTTGCACTTCCTGCCTCCTGTGAAGCTAGAGAATGGGCATGGATGGTTTCTTTCAATTGGCACCTAACAAAGATCTACTGAAGGCATGCTGGAAAACATTTTCCTTCTCTTATAGAAAAGATGTATGAGAAAAACTTCTCTCCCCTCCCCCACTTTTTTTTTGAGACAGAGTTTCACTCTTGTCACCTAGGCTGGAGTGCAGTGGTGCAATCTCAGCTCACTGTAGGCTCTACCTCCTAGGTTCAAGCCATTTTCCAGACTCAGCCTCCTGAGTAGCTGGGATTACAGGCATGCACCACCATGCCCAGCTAACTTTGTATTATTAGTAGACATGGGATTTCACCATGTTGGCCATACTGGTCTTGAACTCCTGACCTCAGGTGATCCACCTGCCTTGGCCTCCCAAAGTGCTAGGATTATAGGCATGAACCACTGCACCCAGCCTCTCCTTCCCTTTTCATATATATATGTGAAGATATGATGCCTGGAGCAGTGACAGCTACCATGCGACTATAAGGAAAAGAAGCCTGAAGACAATGGTCAACATGCCAAAGATAGCAAAATAGAATGATGGAAATCACGTGGCTCCTTCTAGCTCAGACTTATTACTATGTAAGTTAATAAATGTTTATATCATTTAAGGCACAGTTACTTGAGTATTCGGTTACAAGAAGTTTATAAGCATTCTAACTGACAGAGTAGGATTTTTATAGGTAGTTTGGGGTCATAATGGGGAGTATGGCAGGGTGAGATGGTGTTGGAGAGACACTATTCCAATCCATATAAACAACGTGAGCAGAAGTGTGTGATGGAAAACGTCAGGTTGCACTAGGGAAGAAGCAAATGGTTTGGTTTAGTTAAAATAAAGAGAGGATGGCAAGTAGGAGGAGGTAACTGGTAAGATTTGGGACAAGGTCATGAAAAACTTTGGAGCCATGCTTAAAAGCTGAGAATTTTTTCAATCAGAAACAGTAAGCTGTGGAAGGTTTTTGAGTAGAAAGAACTAGAATCGAAACTATGCTGTCTTTTTTGAAGAACCTTTTCTCTTCTTACATATACTGTATACTTTCTTGTGGTTACACTTTTTTTCCTGTTGAATTTTCTGTCCTGTCAACAAGAACATATAATTTACAAAGTAAAAATTAGAAGTACAGAATATTATGCATTTCATATCACTGCTCTTTAAACTTTAGGTAACTGCTTAACAATTTTGATTGCATAAGGTAGTTGTCCTCTGATTGACTCTCTTTTAAGCATCTCTAGGATCAAATTATTTTATGGACAATATGGAAACAAGAAGACCTCCTATTAGTGATTCTTATTCTATTTTTAATATGCAGTTATTTTGTACTTTTAACAAATGGTAAAGCAATTTTTGGTTGATTTTTAAAAAATGAAGCCTTTTAAAGATTACAAAAAAAATTCTTCATTGTTAACTATTTGGGAAATTTTTTGAAAAATGGAAACAATAAATCAACATAGATTTTTTACCTTCAGACCCCTATTTCCCTTTAAGTTTTTTTTTCCTGAAACTAATTTATTGTTAAAAGATTGAAGATGATGCATGAAAATATTTAAATTTAAGTAGAAAATATGTCATTGGCGTAAATAAATCTTATTTCGTGATTTGACAGTAAAATGTTACATTATCATTTAGATAATGTGTTCTTCAGGACACAAGCATATTATTCATTAGAAGTCTTAGTTTAGTTCAAAAAATGAAGGCAGATTATCTCCAAGTAAACAAAGCAGTTGCTCTTTCTCTGTAAAAACAGAAGAGCCTCAGTTTTGTTCTGGATTTTCAAAAGACAATCACAATCCAGCAGAGGTTACTCTTGTTCTGAACAAAGCTTTTAATAATTTTGTCAGAGGATTTGCAGCATAATTCCATTATCACAAATTCTGAGAAAACTGCATACAAGACACAAAATATTTGATAAACGAGGGCAGAACAATAAATGTAGCCTATTTGTAGTATATCAGACAAAACTAGTTGTTGCTATTATATTTGGCATCAAGAATTATCCTTTTGTTTGCAACTTTTAACTTGTTTGTTGCATATTGGGACTATTATAACTAACCGCCAACACAATGGGGTAATTTCTAGAAAAATTTAGAGCCATGTTAAAAGTCCTTTACATTCATTTTTTGCATTGATTTAAATAGGAAAAGTTTTCGAATTAAAAAAAATTGACTTTATCAGTTCTGAAAATTAAAAAACCCATCTCTCCTTTACAAGAAACATGTGTAGTTGTGTTTTAGAACAGTGCTTCTCAAACTGTAGTGTGCGGAGGAATTATTCAGAGTGTTTGTGAAAGTGTAGTGTCTGTTTGAGAAGGTCTGGTGTGGAGCCTGAGATTCTACAATTTTAACCAACTCAGTGCAGAAACCATTGGTCCAGGGACTACACTTTGAATAACAAGATTTTAGAGGAAGAGAAAAAAGAAAATGTGTTTGGAAAACTGTCTGATAGATCAATTTAATTACACGTAAATTGCTCATGAAATGCTGGCATCAGGAAAGGCTGTCATTCAATACTAAACAATTCACAACTGCAATAATGTATGAGATTTTAACTCGGTTACATTTTCCATAACATTTTTCTTTTGTGCACTTACTAACTCCATAGCTCTGTCACTCTAACACAACAAGTTTAATCTAGAGTTGACTGCAGACATCAAACATAAAATAAGAGTTCATATTTTGGATTTGTGTTTGTAAGGAAACTTGAAATGAGCCTTTTCCAAGTCTTTGAAGATATTTAAATGTAGTCATTTTCATTAATTGCTCTTAACAAGTAATTAATACTGTGTTTGGAATTTCACAGGCGCTTATGTCTTTAAAATGCTAGATTTGTGTTTGATACCCTTTTGCAGACATTCAGGCTAATTACTTATTGGCTTTTCATAAACACTTAAGAGTGGGAAAAGGAGAAACCTAAGTAGAACGAATCCTGTAACTAATAACAGATTAGATATTCATTATGTAGAGAGTGTTTTTGTTTGTTTGTTTATTTCTTTTCCTTTCAAAATGTTGAACTTTGGGCATTTAACAGAAATGTAACAGATATTTCTACAAAGCAGCTTTTTTCCTCATCTCCTGAGCAAAACCATCTAACATAAGTAAAGGTTAAAGGAAGTAAATATTTATCTCAGTGGTCACAAACTGCATTTTAACAAGTTAGGAGCCGACTCCTCTGGCTCACTGTCTTGGCTCCAGATAGATGGTCCAGGGTCCTCAGGCATGGGAGCAGGGCTCACCCAGTAGGGCTCCTTCGGGTGAGTGTGAACAGGGCCCTGGAGGCAGTTCCTAAGGGTGAGAGCCAGATGCAAATTAGTTTTTTTGAGAACTGGCAGTTTTCTCTGCCTTACCTGTGGATGTCAGCAAACTAGTCATTAAATGTATTTCTGTCAAGGTTCATTTGTCATATTTCAAATTCTTTAAAGATTAAGTCTGAGGTCAGCAGTGAGGACCACAGATCTTAACTGTAAGTTATACCTTTATCATACGCTACAAGGATGTCAAACCCTGGTAAGTCAGTTACTAGCCTGAAGAGATTTTCATTTCACTTTAAATTATCAGATTTTCATTATCTCCTCATTAGCATGTCAATCTCAGTTTCTATGGTAGGAAAAACTCCCTAATTACAAAATAAAAGTAATTAAGAATAAACCTCCATGAAAGAACAGACAGGTTGAGCCACACAGCTTTAACAGAGGTGTTATGATCTAGGTTATATGGTATCAGAGACACAGCTGAGTGCTCATTAAGTAACAGGACATTTCATAATACGTTAGTTCTCAGCATTTTTAACCTCTGCTGTCTACCTCTTTTCCTCCTCTTCTCCCCATAGCAAATTGATTTAACCTCGGTTGAGCATTTAATGACTGTCCACTTTACACCAAGCATTATCCAAAACAGCAACCGTACTAAGCTTTCATTCTGGCCTCTGTTCTAGCACAGAACCCTCCTCTCACCCTCACATTTATACTTTGTGGCTTTGTATCCTGGGAAGTCTTGAGGAAGCTTTTGGTTACCGGAGCTATACAGATATTAAGGGATGGTCTCCAGCCAGAGGACTTCAGTCATCTGCATCCATTAAGATGTGTGTCCTGATTGTGCTTCATAACAAATATTCTCAGAATGCCAGAGGCTAATTGGAACTGTGCCAAGTGCTCCATTATACCTGTGCAGCTGGCTAAGCTGAAGAACTGCTTGGGTAACACTTTTTATTTGTTCAAAATTGTTTCCTTTTTTAAAACCGCTCTCAAGATAAAAGTACAAAACTTAAAACGTTAATTAAGAGACTTAAAACAGTAGTAATCATTAGAATGACAGCACCAAAACCTTCTAAAGTAAGCCAGAGTAAAAGATAAGCAATTAGTGATGTTGCAATTTGAATATGTTTTATTTGTCAGAAGTATGAACTTCTTTTATTAAGATATGGGGTTTTGCCTAGATTTAATTTTAAATTAATTTAGCTTCCAATCTTTATGGTATTGATCAAGGGATCAAGATTGTATTGAGTATGGTACTGACTTCTCTGTCTACTGATTTTCTGAGCTTTTAATACCTCTAATAGTGGCCCATACTACTGGTTCCTGCCCAGGTGACTATACAGCATTTAGAGGTGCAGTCCAGTGGATGCTGTCTAAAACCAAAATGAAGTCTTGGGACTATTATTAACCTCATTTTGAGAAGGAATAATAGACTCAAAAGGGTTAAGAGGCATTCACTTTTGGCAGGAATGGGCAAGTGAACCTCAGATGTAGCTGCAATGGGCTTCCAACACAGGACTTGTTCCAGAAAAGGCATTGGCCTCTCTGCTTCTCTTTTGAACACAGCTGATTTAGCCACATTTTGATGTGCCATGGTGTCTGTTAAAGCAATTCCAAACACGAAGGGAATCTCCTTGATGTTATGTTCTGTGTATATGTGTCCATGTGCACATGAATGTGTGTGTGTGCGTGCGTGTGAGCATGGGTGTGTGTATGTTCACCTCTAACTCTCCTACTTCTGAACCACCAAGAAGTGCTGGGGCTGTGAGATTTTCTGCCTGGATAGTTCCCCCTTGTGCCATCAGATTCTGTCAACGTTTCTGTTTATCTTGGATAACTCTTTCAGGAGTCACTTAAAACGAAATGGAAGATTATAGAACTAATTTAACATTAACAAATTCATTTTTTGGTGGTGTTTTTGATGAAAGCAAATAAAAGTGAATGTTTTCATTTTCTTTGGTTGTCAGTTGCAGGTTGAGGAAGAACCGAGTAGCAGAAATTAGAATAATGGAAAACAACTTCTGTATCTTTTAAAGCAGCTTTTCAGTTGGAAGATGCCAAGTACAAACTTTAGTACATCTTTTTTTGCAAATGAATAAGAGACGTACAGACAAGGCAGCAGGAGACTTAATACATTTGTGCATTCTCCATACTCTTGATATATCACTACTCTTAACTTACAATAAAGGAGGAAAAACAGTTAGCAGGCTGGAAAATAGTTCCTTCTGAAACCTAGTTTTATGCAGAGTGAAACTTTATATGATGTATTTTTTTATTTTCCAGTGATTTTGCAAAATAATAGAATAAATACAAATTGAATACAGCAGTTTTTTTTTTCTAGGAAGAACAATTGTTGGGCATCTTTGCTTAGAACTGGGAAATTTGTATCTCCTGGGGATAAAGTGTTAATAATAATGGTAACTGTCTACTTTTAGTAAAAAGAAGTTTATTTACATTACACAAAAATCCTCATTTGGATGAAGCTTTTACATAAGGTGGTTATTTCTGAATAATTTGGTTTCTTCCCTGGTGTTTATGTAGTTCTACATTTTGTACTCTTCTAGGTCTTTCAGAAATGAGTTGAACCCACTGTGACAATGATTGTTTATAATATATCATTAAGAAAAAATACATGTTTCAGAAAACTAAACCACCCTGTTCTAGGAGGCTCAAACATTTAAATATAACACATTTTTGGAAAAATATTGTTTTTTCCTAACTGAAAGCATTAGCAGTTTATATTATTATAAGTTTAAAAAATTTTCTTTTTCTAACCATGTTTTGTAAACACAAATGTGCATTCTTCCTTTAAGAAAATCAACATTAAAAATGACCACTGTATATCCTTTTTCCCTATAGAGTATATTTGTTTTAATTTTTCTAAAAATTAATCTCATTTATATATTTCCCTTAAAAATAACCGTTATGAGCCAGGCACAGTGGCTTATGCCTGTAATCCCAGCACTTTGGGATGCTGAGGTGGGAGGATCACTTGAGCCTATGAGTTTAAGACCAACCTGAGCAATATAGTGAGACCTTGTCTCCACAGAAAATTTTTTTAAATAAAATAAAATTAGCTCAGTGTGGTAGTGCATGCCTGTAGTCCTAGCTACCCGTGAGGCTGAGGTGGGAGGATCACTTGAGCCCAGGAACAGAGGTGTGGAGGTTGAGTTCACGTCATTGTACTCCAGCCTGGATGATAGTGCAAGACTCTGGCTCAAACGAACAAATAAACAGTTGTGGAAAATTGCCGAAATTAAAATATTTAGTTAGATTCAAAATGTACTAAGTACTAATGCAGTCAGTGAGTAGTTTATTTATTTTACTTATTTCACACAGATTATTCCTAATCTGGAGGCATCTGTCATTTTTCTGGACCACTATAATATTTTTTACATGAAAGAGGTGAAAAAATATCTAATATAATTCTATTGATTAAAAAACTTCCAAATAATGCATGGTTACTTATTTTTCTTGGCATGATAAACAAATATTAGCTGAAATGTTCTGTTTAAAGCTTTCATGAATTGAAACATTTGGACATTGAAATGTTATCCAAAGGGAACTGAAACATTATCCAAAGAATATGCATTTTTTAAATCAGACCCACAAAGCTAACAAAGCAAGAAATATGTTTCCATATCTCTCACCTACTAGCTCATATGATGGGATTCTTCTAAATTTATTTTCATTTGGATGACAGAAGTGCATGCATTTCAACCAGAAGTTTTGAATGGAATAAGATTTCAAAAATTGTGTGTTGATTTCAACTACAGTAGATTCCATTTATATTTTGAGATAGCACTTTATGTAGTATTTCAAAGTGTTAGATTGTATGAATAGGAAGCTGGAGTTTGGGGAGGCATTCACAGAGTAGCATGACTAAGCCCTTGGACTATGGAATCAAACAGGACTATGTTCAAATCTTGGTCTTTCTCACTTCCCATGTGCATGAACTTAGCCAAGTTGTGAGTCCCAATTTTCCCATTTATAAAGTAGATTTCATAGTAGTATGTACCTCAAATTGTAATGACAGTTGAGTGAAATAGTGCATATAAAGTGCTTGGCATTAGAATGTGGTCAGTAAATATCTGTGTGTCAGTTTCTTCCTCTGCCCATCTGATAAGCTCAGTAATGACTTACATCTATTACATCTCACCTATTTGGAAAATTGTGTTGTTTTTAAAATTATAATAATTAAAAATTTACAAGAGTATTAATATTTTATGTAATACCTTTATTACATAAAAATATTTTATTTGTGCTCAGTTTAGCCTAACCCTATAGAATATGATGAAGAGGTGGAACTACATTATGATCCTTATTTTTCAGTTGGGAAACCAAAGCAAAGAAAAATTAATGCAATTGGCCAGAGTTGCATAAGACATAGCCTAATAGGAGTTAAGTATTTAAGTTAAGATGCCACAGATTTAGAATTTCATTTGAATGGGAGAAAACAAATTATATCATGAAGTGGTTGATATAATTGATTCTATAAAGAGGGCATTAAACACATTGATTTGGAAAGCACTGAGTTTTCCTTCACAGTTGTTTTTTATGCTAATAATAGTAGAAAATTTTCCATATACCTTAACTGCTTTCAAATTTATTTCTAGAATACTGACAGAAAAAAAAACCACCTTACTTTTGAGTGATGGAGAAGTCTTTCAAAATATCATGCTAGGCCGGGCGCGGTGTAATCCCAGCACTTTGGGAGGCCGAGACGGGCGGATCACGAGGTCAGGAGATCGAGAACATCCTGGCTAACACGGTGAAACCCCGTCTCTACTAAAAAATACAAAAAAAACTAGCCGGGCGAGGTGGCGGGTGCCTGTAGTCCCAGCTACTAGGGAGGCTGAGGCAGGAGAATGGCGTGAACCCGGGAGGCGGAGCTTGCAGTGAGCCGAGATCTGGCCATTGCACAACAGCCTGGGTGACAGAGCAAGACTCCGTCTCAAAAAAAAAAAAAAAAAAAAAAAAAATCATGCTAAAGGGAAATAATGTTTTTTCTTGGCACTTAATTCCAAGTAAATGCTTAGCTTAGCTTATGATACACATGTAGTATTTCTCAAGGGCTTTGACACTATAGTAGTTGTCATGCATTTTCTCACACAGACATTGCACTCTATATTTCATATAAAATTCTATTCTTAGCCATATATAAATTGCTACTTTGCTAATTCACAATTTTTTATATACAATTACTCAATTTTGGTTTCACCAAAATACATATTATTTGCCGTTTTGTTGAAATATGCCCTGCAAGATAAAATATGCTTGCTGTTAATAAGTATCTGACAGATTAAAACAATTAAGAAAATAAATATGGTGGCCTGATTCCCTGATCTGTTATTTAAATATCTTTTCACCTGATTAACCATTCTACATCTACAGACCTATGGAAAGAATTCCTAATTTTATTCCATCTTCATTTGCAATAGGGACATAAATGTCTGTTGATCTTATCAAATTATTTTTAAGAATTTAGGGATTTTGTCGGAATCATTTCAGCCAACCTGGTTAGTCCATTTATACCATAGCCCCAGGTTTCCTATATCCACATATGCCATTGAGACTTACTAAGGCATGGAAAGCATCTCAAAGAGAAAAACTTTTACGTTATTTAAACAGTGTCGTATGCACGAAATAAACAATATGCTGTTCTTGGTTCACCAAGCAAGCACTTTGCCTCTCTGGGTCCCCAGTGAACTGCTACTCATTAAACCCAGATACATTTGGACATTAGACCCCCTCTCTAACAAGGAAAGGGGTCACCCCAAGGAGGAATGCAGGCCTGCCAGTCAGAGTCATCTCCCATCGGCAACCTGCTTTAATGAGCATTTTCTTGCTTCTCAGGGCAATCCTCATGCTCTCACTATGCTCTCAGCAAGAACACCTGGGATTCTTCAGCCTTGCCATGTGTGGAGAACAGCCCAAAAATAGGCCTGCTAAGACTTCCAAGATGGATTGCTAGACTTTGTGAGTCACCTCTGAAACCTAAAGCTCTGTGCTTTGTGATTTTTGTTTGCATCATTAGGATGAGGAATTTCAGCAAACCTAACCACAATTACTTGTGACTAATCTTAGCAGATATAAAAGCAAGTGTTTTCTCTTTCAAACCCATATACATATACAAAAGGCGAATAAAACATTGAATTGGATAACCCATTCCCAGCTACTCTTCAATAAAATACTCATAAAACAAAAACTTTACAGTATAAATATGGTATTCTACTAAAAATGCAAAATATATTTCCCAATCTGATGCAGCTTTGTAAATATACATTAACATTCAGTGTGAGTAAAGAATAATTAAATTTCGTGCATTAAACATTTCACTTTGTGTCTTCATAACAGAGAGAGAGGTCGTGTCTGGAAGGATTCTTGGGCAGGCTTGGATTCTCATGAGACTAAAGCATAAACCTAACTGGACTCTGCAGAATACATAGAATGAGATTTATCATGCAAGAGCTATGCTTTGCCAGAGTGAACTCCTGTGCCCATATTCTGTGTCCTGTCCCATGTTTTACGATTAAGGAGACATATCAATGTTAGAAGGCTGTGTGTTGCTAGTATGCTCTCATAACAAGGTATGAGCCAGAACCTGGAAACAGAAAAAGGATGATCTAATACAACGTCCTGATAAATATGGATTCATTGATTGAGTTAGAAAGGAAGAGCACAGAAAGAAAAGACCTGAAATGGTGGCATTGGTACCATAGAGTATCTATTCTAGAGCCAAAGGAAACCAAAAAAAAAAACATGCCTGAATAAGCTATCACCTCTCAGTTACTTATGGCATAGGGAGAAAGGGAGAATATGGTTAAAGAAAATGCAGATAAAAATTGAAACGCTAATTTCACCTGGTAGTTTCAATTTGCCTTAACCATCTAAGTACATTTTTCAAAGCTTAAAGTGATTTTGTCAGGTTCATGGAATTGCAATCTTTAATGCCTCACATTCATGTCCAGATGATAAATGATGACCTACATTTCCAACACCCCATTAGCCAATGTTCTTAAATCACTTGAGCAATATTAGCCCTCACAAACTTTAAGAATACCAAGTATTATTACCCTCCTTAGTTTGTAGAGGAGAGAAAAATAGAGGTTTATATACATAAGTGAAATCAGTTGTCCAAGAATATACTGTGTATATTAGGGCTAACTTTTAAAACATATATCCCCTGATTCTGCTCAGATACGTGATATTACACCCATCTTACTTTCTACCCAAAGTTACTGGTTCCTAGACTAGGAACTGCTATAATTTTAGAAGCTTCTAAAGGAATGCAAATTCTTTTTGGCCAAATATGACTCACAATACAAACACAGGAATAATTGTTTACTTCTGTAAATTCTAAGATAGTGCAGAAATGTAATTACCTTAGGGCCAGACTAGAATAACAGTAAAATAAAAACGGAAGAGAAGATGTTTTTATAGAAATTAAGTTATGGGAGAGTAAGATATATATCCAGAAAGTAGGTTTCTGCCTTTCAGAGGAGAATATTTTCTTAAAGTTTGTGAAAGGGTGCAAGGGGCAAGGGTTGGATTGGTTCTCAGATCACTGAGGGGATTGGCAGGAGACTAGAGTATGGAACCACTGGGATGCTGGAGCTCATCCACATGGGCTTGGGAGAGCCAGTTATTATACTGGGATTACAGGTGTGAGCCAGGGTGCCCGACCTAAAATTGTGTTTCTTACAAAGTAATAAATGCTCAAAATTTATCACTCCCTAATTATTTAACTACATTTTTTACTATTATCTGTGCCATTGAGGTTATTTATGTCTATTTGTATTAATGGTAGGAATGCTAAAAATGGCATGCAACTATGCAGTTCTTTGTAACTCTACTTTTGGTAACTTCATGTTGAAACTTAAATTTGATAATGGTGGGAGTATTTACATGAGGGAAATTGGCAAGCAGCATAGCTTGATTTATTGTTTTGTTGATTATCTAAATCAGGATTCAGTAAACGAGGGCATGCTTGCTATCTGTTGTTGTAAGTAAAGTTTCCCTGGAACACAGCCACGTCCATTTACTTATGTACTGTTTGTGACTAGTTTTATGCTACCATGGCAGAGTAGTTTTGACAGAGATGTTAGACCCAGAAAGCCTAAAATATTCACTGTTTGACCCATTATAGAAAAACATTTCCATACCCTTCATCTAGACTTTAAAAAGTCGTGAGTAAAGTGTTAAAAATGCAAATTAAACTTGAAAGCATGTTTTATTAGTAGCTATTACATTGTGAAGAGCACACAAAACTGAGGAAATACTTTTTTTCAATATTGGAAAACTGTTATCTGATTTAGTAATCACTCACAGTATTGACTATTATGTTTGAACTTAAGTATGCTGAACCAAAAAAGGGTTTTAATTTAATGAATATAATCTGTATGAGGGTGGAAGATAGCTTAATAATAGATCACATGTCAGACTTAATGACAAAAATAAAAAGATTAGGCAGGCATGGTGGTACATGCCTGTAGTCCCAGCTACTCGTAGGAGGGGGGAATTTGTGGGGGAAGATAGGAGGATCGCTTGATTCCAGGAGGTGAAGGCTGCAGTGAGCCATGATTGTGCCACTGTACTCCAGCCTGGGTGACAGAATGAGACCCTATTTCCAACAAAAACAAAAACAAAAACACAGGCAGAAAATAGGTGTTTCCAAGGATATGAGGATATGGAAAAGTTGGAACTCTTGTGCACTGTTGGTGGGAATGGGAAATTGTGTAGCTACTATGGAAAGCAGTGTGGTGATTCCATAATTAAAAAAAAATTAAAAATATAACTACTGTATGATCCAGCAATCCCTCTTTTGGGTAAATATCCAAAGGATTGAGAACAGAGTCTTGAGGAGATATTTGTGCACCCATGTTCATACCAGCATTATTCATGATAGCCAAGAGGTAGAAGCAAACCAAGTATCTTTCGACAGATGAATGGATAAACAAATGTGGTATTTATACACCATGGAATATTATCCAGCCTTAAAAAGGAAGGAAGTCTTGTGACATGCTACAGCTTGGATGATCTTGAGGACATTATGCTAAGTGAAACAAGCCAGTTGCAAAAAGACAAATACTCTTTTTCACTTATATGAAGTGTCTAGAGTAGTCAGATTCATAGAAACAGAAAGTAAAGTGATGATTGCCAGGGGCTGAGGGGAGAAGAGAGTAAATTGTCATTTAATGGGTTCAGAGTTTAGTTTTGTAAGATGAAAGATTCTACAGATTGGGTACACAGCAGTGTGAATACACTTAATACTACTACTGAACTATACATTTAAGAGGTGTTAAGATGGCAGGTTTTATGCCATTTTTTGTTTTGTTTTGTTTTGTTTTTTGTTTTTTTTGAGTCAGAGTGTCACTCTGTCACCCAGGTTGGAGTGCAGTGGTGCGATCTCGGCTCACTGCAACCTCTGCCTGCTGGGTTCAAGCGATTCTCCTGCCTCAGCCTCCCGAGCAACTGGGATTACAGGTGCCTGCCACTGCACCCGGCTAATTTTTGTATTTTTAGTAGAGATGGGGTTTCACCATGTTGGCCAGGCTGGTCTTGATCTTCTGAGCTTGTGATCCCCCCATGTCAGCCTCCCAAAGTGTTGGGATTACAGGCATGAGCCATAGTGCACAGCCTGTTACGCCTATTTTACCGCAATTTTTAAAAAAGAGTTAGTGGATTGAGATACAACTCTGTTTGTCAAATTATAGTTAATTGCAATCATAGATTGGCTATGGATATAGGAATTGAGCAAAAATCAACTAAAGCATTCTGTGAGAATCAGTTGGAATTTATAATAAAGTATATTGTATATTTTATTATCATTAGTAAACTGTGTGCTACATATCCTTTATATTAGTAAAGTTTAGAATAAACTTACATATGTAACATATATAATATAGTATATTCTATATATAATATATATACACATACATACACACATATTCCCAGTGAAGAGCTGGTTGTTAATATTTACCAGCACACCACTGTAAGGATTGGGCTTTCATCCAGGGACTGAGATCCGCTCTGGTGGAAGGATCCCAGGTGGCCTGGGTTCGGGTTCCCAGGTTCTATTTCTGACTCCTCCACTTAACTATCTGGACGACTCTGGGCAACTTGCTTAGTTAGACTCAAGTGTTAGTTTCCTCCTCTGTTAAATGAGAGCCAGATTGAGTAGTCTATAAGATTTTCTGCTATTAAAATCTATGACCAGCCAGGCGTGGTGGCTCACTCCTGTAATCCCAGCACGTTGGGAGGACAAGGCAGGCAGTCACGAGGTCAGGGGTTTGAGACCAGCTTGAACGACATGGTGAAACCCCATCTCTACTAAAAATAAAAAAATTAGCCAGGCGTGCACCTGTAATCCCAGCTACCCAGGAGGCTGAGACAGGAGAATCGCTTGAACCCAGGAGGTGGAGGTTGCAATGAGCCGAGATTGTACTACTGCACTCCAGCCTGGGTGACAGAGATAGACTAAAAAAAAAAAAAACTATGACTATAACATTGTAAATTCTGTGATGAAATTAAGGGCTGTTTTTTGTCTTTGCATTTACATAAGCACTTAGCATAGTCCTTTGCACACTCAATATCTGTCAAATTAAGTTGAATAGAATTTTTCTCAAAATGTTGGTGGATTCTTAAATATAATAATAGCTAATATTTCCTATCTTACTATGTGCCAGCTGCTTTATCTCATGTAATTCTTTTAATTCTATGTAGTAGGTACAGTTATTGATTCCACTTATACAAAGTAATTGAGATTTTCTGAGATGTCACAGCTAATAAACGGCAAACTGAGATTCCAACTTGGATCTATCTCACTTCACAGAAACCCTCTTAACCACTATGCTACACTACTTTTTATCCAGAATTAAGGTCTTCCCTGAAATGCTAATCATGGAGAAGCCTTCTGCAATGCCAGACAGTGAAATGACAAATAATTCTTTACATCTATTCATTGCAACCCTAGAGATGCTATCATCTGTGTCTCAAATTTAGTTTACAGCAGGATCATCTGCAGTTCTGAGATGCATATTCCTGGGCCCTGCCCCCAGTCCTATTCAGTCAGAATCTCTAGGGGTAGTGCCACAAAGCCACATTTTTATTTTTATTTTTGTTTTGTTTTGTTTTGTTTTTATTTTTTGAGACGGAGTCTCACTCTGTTGCCCAGGCTGGAGTGCAGTGGCGTGATCTCGGCTCACTGCAACCTCCATCTCCCAGGTTCAAGCAATTCTCCTGCCTCAGCCTCCCAGGTACCTGGGATTACAGGTGTATACCACCACACCCAGCTAATTTTTTTGTATTTTTAGTAGAGATGGGATTTCACCATGTTGGCCATGCTGGCCAACAACTGACTCCTGAGGTGATCCGCCCAACTCGGCCTCCCAAAGTGCTGGGATTACAGGTGTGAGCCACCACACCTGGCCAAGAAGCTACATTTTTATCTGAACTATGATCTTGATATGGGAAATACTAGACCACATTTAAGAGAAGCACCAGCCAAGAGCAAGGACTTTCAAACACTTTTAACCACAACCTAGAGTTAAGAAAACATTTTGTATTGACCCGCCATTCATATACCTATGCCCACAAAAATGTGAACTTTCTGATATTTTCCAACTCTGTTCCATTCCATCGTACTTTTTAAAACTAATGGTCAAGTTTCATAAATTGATTTTATTCCCCACTAGTGGGTCACAGTTTGCAGTTTATAAAATACTGACTTAGAAAGGTTATATTTGTACCACATGCCTTCTTTTTTCCTGATTTAAGAGTTTGCACATTAGCGAGACAGAAAGTCAGCTGTCATTCCTGTATACCTCAGTTAGCTCACCTGATTATTCCCGGCAAGGCTGGATTTACTCCTTATCTTCTCTTCCTGGAAAGAAAAGGATGAAGCTTTTTCCCTTGAAAGGGTTTTTGAAAGTGTCATTTAACTAGTGATTTCCATTAGTCCCACCACTCCACCGATAAGAGTTATGGCAGCTCTGTGTCCCATTAGTGAGCTCTTTCCCCTTCAGCTCTGTGGGACAGGCTGCAGGGCCCAAATCTGAATGAGCATCTCCTACCTGGCACAGCACAAAATTTATTTAGCATTTGGCCTAGGGTTTGTCCCACTGTTCCAGAGTTTGCTACCATAACTGTTGTAGGTATGAATCATTTTTCAAGTGTAAGCTTGTGACTTCTTTTTTCCTGCTGAAATTATTGATCAAGGGGATTTCTGAATGATTTTGTGTTGGATTTAGCTAAAGTTTTATTTTCCTCCTGCTGCTGAAATAATCTCACATACCGTCATCTTAGCAAGTCCTTTAGATTTCATTTGGGAATTAAGATGTGAAAGCTCTTTCCAGGGTTATTTTTATGGGATGAGTATGTAAGCTGAAAATAGGAAATATAGTTTGGTTATGGGGAGCTACATTTGGAATGATCAAGCACAAATTCCTAATTTATTTTATGTTAGCAAGAGAAGGCCGTCTTTTGTTTTTCTTCCTTTCCTCTCTTTTTATTCTTTTTTTTTCCCATTTATTCAGCTACCTACTTGACATATATTTATCGGAGCCTACAGTTTACCAGGCACTGGTGTAAAAATGCAATGCCAACATGTCCTGATACTCAGAAGACTACAGTCTAATGGTGAGGGAGACTCTAGTTAATCAATAATTATAATGTTTTAATGAAAGAGATATCTGAGTCAGGGCAGTAGGGTAAAGCTGTTTCAAGGGGGTGACACTGAGCTAAATGTCAAAGGGTGAGTACAAGTGTGAAGAAGCCAAAGAGGGAGGTAATAGAGAATTTGTCTCAGTTTGGGTTTCCCTGAATGCAGAGCCTACAATAAGGACTTAGAGGCAGGTAGTTAATTTACAGCGTGAGCCCCAGAAGCTGGAGTGAGAGAGTGTGAGACAGAGAAAGAAAGACAAAGTCAAAGTAGATTGAGCTTATTGCCAACTATGGACCACTGGGACTTGATTCCACTGGGGACGTTGGGAGGAATGTAGGTACTGTAGAATTATCTCTCCTCCCAAGGACAAGTGGGGGGGGAGGTCTGTCCATTGTCTCCTATCTTTATTGGGATACAGGATGTGTGTGTGTGAAGGCTGGGGTGGTGTGTAAAGAACTGTCTGGTTCTCCTCTTTCTTTGTGGCCAGTGACAAATGGGGTGCAGTTGAGGGAGTTTTTAAAATCGTGTATTATTTTCTAAATGTTCTTCATTTCATGTGAGAGTTGAGGCTTGCTTAAATTTTCCTCAATCCAGCTCATGATTCCTTGCAATTTGAATAGATTATTTCCACAGTCTGATCTCAATGTTAAGTGTTGTGAGTGCTCATTTGTTTCCATGTTCTGTGTTTTAGTGAAAAGTTAATAGTGTCAACAAGGACCGTTCTCTTTATGGCATTTGGAACCTCTGTATAATATAAGTTTACCATCCATACTTTCTCATATGAAAAGAAGTATAATATCATCTTAAATAGGAACATCTGTGGAAATCAACTTTTGCTTGATAAAAACCTTTCTAGAACTGCTTCTTGGGTTTTGTTATTCCTCATGTTTATGAGTGTAAGAAACTAATCAGAAGAATTATATTAATTTATTCATGGTCAGTAAGCAATAGAGACCATACCCAGTCTCATAATTATAATGTTAAAAAGAACACTATGCACTAATACAAGAAAAAATGTGGATAGAAAAATGATTTAATAATTTAAAAGCAAAATATAAAATTTAGGAATATAATTTATCAATAAAATATTATTTTCTCATAATATCCTCTCAAATCATATAATCAAGTTAGAATAGCTTTCCTCATAATAATTTGTAATAGAGACTATTCTCTTGCATAAGTAAAATGAATTTTAGTATAAGAGAGATAAAATCATTGCTGGAAATATTAATCAAATGTTAACCTGCTTTTTATTCTTTATATTTTCCAGATTCTATTTTTGAAATGACTTATAGTACTTCCTCTAAACATTACAATTTATGATTTTTTATTATTTTAAATTTGGCATGCTGAGATTACTTTTTTAGCAGATTCAACCTTTTGTTAACTTCAAGATGAAAAAGGGCTTAGTTGTAAACAGCTACTTCAAAGTAGAGGTTTATGAGATTTAAGAGCTTTCTTAACAGCACTAACAAGAAAGAATACTACAAATAATGACTAGCATGTATTTTATAGTCCACATTTAGTTCTTTTTTTCCCTTGGAACTTTGGAGTAAACAACCCGTTCTTTGTGGGTAACATGGTCTTAAATAATTAAAAAGTATTTTTAGGGTAAAAACCTTTTACTTCATTTGAGAATTTATATCTTATGGAATTAGGTTTTAAGGCTGTGGGTGCTCAGATACAATTATTTATCAATAAGGCACCTTATAAATGCACATTATGATACCATAAAGAATAGACATGCAAGTATTGTCATGTCTGCTCTAAAAGCAGAGCTAGTGAATTACAGATTATAATTAGAATGAGGGACTAAATGAAATTTGGGCCATGTGCAGGGCTTCTTGAAATACATGGCTGCCAAATGCTTATGATCACATTTTAAATATTTACTTAAATCCAAGGGGCCAATCACTTTTTATACCCAGTCTTCAGGACCACCTGTCCCAAGCTACAGTCAGCATGCTATTAACTACTGTTGTTTCCATGATCACTAATAGCATCCATTTCTCTTATTGTACAGTATTTCAACATGATTATAGGAACATTAGAATTTTAAACTTGGAAAGAACTTCTAAAATTATATGTGTGGAGTGCTTTTCCATTTCAAAATCAGTTAGGTATATGGAACACTCACATAAATGGTTAGTAACTGGTTCTCTAGGGGAAAAAAATCTCTGATTTAAAACTTTTGACAATCTTTGTGGTGTAAAAATTCCCACCATTTCAGGCTTCCAACATTACTTCACAGAATGCGGCATTGTTTCTGTAGTATTTCTACCACACAGATATGTGTAAATAAACTTGACAAGTCTAGATAATAGAAATACGTAGTAAAATAATTAGGAAGTAATGAATTTTGAATATTTGTAGACATCGTTTTTAATGTAATTTGCTTAATTGTAGGTTTATATAATTTAATTTTTATTGTTGGCTGTGTTTTGAAAAAGGCTTGCCAAGTTCCTAAAATTTAACAGTCGGTTCCCATGAGCTAGTACAAGCCAGCTTCAGTAAACTACTGGGCTGTAGAGATATTATAGCAGATATACAGATGAGGAAACTGGAGCTCAAAAGGAAGAAAGGAAATTAACATGTATTGACTACTTATTTGAAGCTATGCAGGATGTTATACAAATGTCATAACTCATATAAGCCTCAAAAAACTTTGTGAAATAAGAAGTATTATTCCAGTTTTACAGATGTAAAAACAGAATTTTCCAAGAGTCATAGTGCTATTAAGTGACAAAATCAAAATTAGAACCCAGATTCCTGGCTCACAGGATTCTTGCTTTTGTTTGCTCTAATATATCTTGCCCTCTAATCTCCATAGAAGTCATGTTAGAACATCAGAGATGATCATGTCACACATGGCGAGATACAGCAATGGGCCCTGTGCCTTTTAAGACACTATTTTTTAGTTGTGAATATGGCTATGGATTTTTAAAATTACAATATCTAAACAGTGGGTAATTATAACTGTGTTACTCTGATTTCAGAGATAAACTGGCTTTAGATTTTTAGTAATTAGAAAGCTTAGCTAAAAATAAGCATGAACAGGAAAAAATAGAAGTATATATACATATATATACACTACATATTACTGTTAACTAGGCTTTTCAAGTAGGATTGATATTGTCAGCATTCTCAATGTAGTATAGAAGTTATCATATTGAGTAGTAAAATACAGTGATGGGTGAAGAACATAAAACTACAAAGATTACAAATGATTTTCAAGAACTCAATACTGTTAGGACCAATGGCTCAATACAGAGATGAGACAGAAGAGAGAGATGTTCAATAAACAGTGTCTAAGGTGAATCTTTTATTCATAATGAATAACTTGCTACCTTTGTTTTAGTATGATGCTTTTAGTCAGATATCAGCAACAAATAGAAATCAACATAGAACAAGCTAATCTCCATCATGAAGTTCTTTGCAATCACTTTGAAGATTAATGTAATGTGATATTATTATACACTATTATACAAAAAAGACCAGTGCAAATGTTGTAAGACAAAAAGATATTAAATTAAATAGCCATAAAAGATTTTAATTATAATTAAGGCACCTTGTAAGGAGAATAAAAATGGATTTAAAAGTGAAAGATCTATCTTTTTGAAAATCTCATTTTAAGTATATTGTTAATTCAAGTTAATTTTTAAAAATGTTTTTCAAGCCGTATAAGGTTTGTGAGAAATTCTGTTCCAATATTATGGTATTCACAAATAAATATTGGAGATTATATGTATATGTGTGTGTATATATATTTAAAACAGGTACTGTGCATCTTACTTAGTATGATTAAAATAAAAGAGTTCAGAACCATTCAGTCCAGAACCAAATCTTGTCTCTTTGTTTGGTCAATAGGAACTGCACTCATTTCAAGACTGAAAAGTACTTTAAATTTGGAATGTTGGAGGTACCTTGGTAATGTACATTTTTGCATTTCTTTTATGCTCTCCTGTCTTCTAAGTGTTTTAACTTCCATCAGTGAAATTTCTTCCTTCCAAATTATATCACCAAAAATGATATTTGGAACAAACATCACATTTAAACAGATTTCCTTGCTTCTTGTCCACGCCTTTCTTGGAAACCACAGAGAGAATGGCCTTTGGGTGATCCACTAGTTTTTTCTAAATGGGAAGCTCCCTGCTTTTCCCCAAGGCACCGGCAGCTCTTTCACACATTGCCACTAGCAATGAACAGTCTCAGAAGTTCTCGAAAGATGGTTTTGTCACTTGTCTTACCTCTCTTCCTGCTGACTTGAAGCCTGACAAACAGTGATAAGTGAGAGTGACAAATGGCCATTACTTACTCTCCTAGAGATCTCCCATAAGGAAAAAGCCTGAATGTGGAGCTGGACATGCCTCCATTACACTCCCAACTTGAAGAAAACAGAACCCAATACAACTAAAATTGTCTAATTAAATTATTTGCAAGTAAGTAAGTTAGTAAAGGAAGGCACTCATACCCCAAAGAATGTGAAAACAAGAACGTAGAGTTAGAGTTTACCTCATCAACTTATCTTAATGTGTTTCTAGTATCTTTATGCAGGCATTTTTGTTTCAGTAATAATTTATGCTAATAGTATCTAATATGTAAACAACTTAGTTTATTGTTCTAACAGTGCTTCTAATTGTTCTATATTGTGGAATTATTATAAGGCAGACTCATTGCATATCTTATCCAAGGACAGTTATTATTGGAAGTGCAAGAAAACCTAATTAAAACTCTTTAATACTTCAACACAGTTGTCCATTACCGATCTGTGACACTGCGTGGATTAGATGTATATTGCATGCTTTACACAGTAATGTCCCCTTATCCACTGGGAATACATTCCAAGACCCCCAGTGGATGCCTGAAACCAAAGATAGTACCAAACCCTATATATAATATGTTTTTTTCCTATATATGCATACCTATGATAATGTTTATTAATTAGGCACCATAATAAAGTAATAGCAATAACTAGAACAATTATTACAAAATGCCAGCATCACTACTTTTGCATGTTTGTGCCATTATTAAGTAAAATAAAGGTAACTCGAACACAAGCATGTAAGCACTACCATACCACAACAGTGGATCTGATAACTGATGTGGCTATTAAGTGGCTAATGGACAGGCAGTGTATACAATGTAAATACAGTAGAAAAAAGGATGATTCACAGGATGGAGCAAGATGGCACAAGATTTCATCAGGCTACTCAGAATAAGATGCAATTTAAAACTTATGAATTGTTTATTTTTGGAATTTTCCATTTAATATTTTCAGGCCAAGGTTGACCATGGGTAACTGAGCAGAAAATGAAACTGAAGATAAGAGGGGACTACTGTACTGTTGCACCTCAGTGTTAACCATTACTTCTCCTTTTGCTCCAAGATTCAGAAATCTAGGCCAGGATAGTCAAGATCTGAGTTGTTGTCTGGTGATTCAGCCAAAAATCATCAAAGAAGTTTCCTCCCCAAATTCCTTGCCTTGCTTCATTATCTGTCCTCTGCGTTATTCTTAACACTACTAAAATATAATAGCGACCAGGAGAAAATTTATCTCTCTCTTGCTAACCATGTCTCATATATTTATCTGAGTGTATAAGCATTATAATTATAGACACTTCCAAAGAACATAGAGATAAAAGGAGACATCTAAATCAACGTCCAGAATGCCAGAACTATTATTACTTAATATGAGACAGAGAAGCAGGTTATAGTTTTGAATATTTGTCTTAGGATTAGGAAAATGGAAAAGAAACCTCTTGCGTTTGGCGTATAAGAAGAGACAGCAGCAAATTGTTTTGTGAAAGAGGCATAAATGAGAGTATAGGGAAAGGCTGATAGCAGGACCTGGAATCATACTACACTGGGTTCAAGTCTCTGCTCCACCTTTTTCTAGTGTGTCTGTATCACCTTGGGTGAGCTATTTAACTCTCTATGTCTTAGTTTCCTCATCTTTAAATGACATGGATCCACCATTGTGTATCATACACAGTACCCGCACTGTCCTAAAAATCCTCTGAGTTCTGCCTCTAGATTCCTTCTCCCAACCACTGACAACCACTTATCATTTGACTATTTTTACTTTAGATTTAAGATGATTTATTCATCATTTGTTTGGATTTTTTTTTTTTCTTTTCTTTTTTTTTTTTTTGAGACGGAGTCTCACTCTGTCACCCAGGCTGGAGTGCAGTGGCCGGATCTCAGCTCTCACTGCAAGCCCGGCCCCTCCCCGTCTACCATTCTCCAGCCCCTCAGCCTCCTGAGTAGCTGGAACTACAGGCTGCTCTACCCACCTCGGGCCTCGCTAGTTTTTTGTATTTAATGAGACAGGGTTTCACTGTGTTAGCTACAGGATGGTCTCCATCTCCTGGATTCCTCGTGATCTCACTCTGGCCTCACTCCCAAAGTGCTGGGATTACAGGGCTTGAGCCACCGCGCCCGGCCATTTGTTTGGATTTTTAAAAGATTTGACTTGTTTCTTTTTGCTTCAGGAAAAATCAGCATAATAACAGTCTTAGTTTATTTTGATTTGTTGTAGCAGAATACCTGATACTGGGTAATTTATAAAGAAAAAAGGTTTCTTTAGTTCACAGTTCTGCAGGCAGAGAAGTTCAAGAGCATGGCCCTGACATCTGGTGAGGGCTTTCCAGATGTGTCGCAACATGGTGAAGGTCACAGGGGAAACCAACACATTTGAAGAGACAAAACCCAAGGGGCATCCTGGCTTTCTAACAGCCTAGTCTTACAGGAACTAATGCAGTCCCATGAGACCTAATCCAGTCTTGCCAGAACAAGAACTCACTCAGTGCTGCAAGAATGGCACCAAGCCATTTATGAGAGATCCACCCCCAAGACTAAAACAACCTCCCCCTATGCCCCACCTCCCGACACTGCCACTTTGGGGATCAAATTTCAACATGAGTTTTGATGGGAACAAACACAATATATCTAAATCACAGCAATAACAATAGTAACAACACACCTAACATTTACTGAGTGATTGCAATATGCCAGGGACTGTCCTGAGAACTTTACATATATTGACACATTTCATTGTCAGAGCAATTATGCAACTAGACACTAAAGTTAGCTCCATATTATAGATGAAGATGTAGAGAGAAATTTGATGACTTGAGTCAAGTTCACACAACAAGCAAGTGCTAAAGCCAAGTTTTGAACCCAGGCAGTCTGTCTTCAACCATCATTATCTGATGAAATCAAAGCTTTTAAGCTTCATAAATCATATATGAATTATTTACATAGTATAGAGCTAGCATTCCAGTTCAGTGAATGATTATTCAAGTACTACTTTAAAAACAATTTTCCCTTGAGGAAGTATAATCACAAATAACAATGTTCCTGAGAATTCAGAGAAAAAAAAAAAGTATGTTCTTTGGTTCTTGTGTCAGTCATGGAGACAGAAGCCCCTCTAGGTATTTTAAACAGAAGTTACTTAATACAGCAAATTGGTTACAAAATGTTGGAAAGGCTGGAGATGCAAAAAAGAAGGTGATGCAGTTACCCAGGGATTGATGACAATATGAAGTCGCTACCACATAAGCCTGAGAGTAAAGGGGAGAATGCTGTTATTCAGAGCCCACACTCACTGTAACTAGGGTTACTGGAGTATCCACCCATGCTGCGGGGCATTTGGGACCACAGCAGCTACTACCTTGCAGAAAGCTAGGAGTCAAGAAACTCACAGTTACCTGCGCCCACCACAGCTGTTTTTGGAACCAGATCCAAGGCTGCCAGAGTTTGCACTGCTTCCGTCACCTCTGAAACCATGCTTCTAGAGCAAGAAGCCTGGACCTCACACATACCTACTGCTGTTGTTACTGCCTAGAACAAGGTCAGAAACAGAGAAGGAAAATAAAAGTGGCTTATCCCTTTATGCCACCTTACATCTCCTGCCATTGCCTCCCATTGACAAGACTACTCTGCAGACACCTGACAAGGGAATCTGAGCAATAGAGGTGGCAGAACTCCAGCCCCCAGTAATGCAGAGAACATCGGAGCCAACAGGCAACTTTCTGTTATAGCACTTTGTTTGTTTTAGAAACAACAGAAACCATTTAAAAAGAAACATATATTGATGAACTTATTACTCAAGAGAACAGCCAGGGTTATTAGTTGCCAACACTGGGTCCCACCATATTTAAGCAGGAAAGTCAGTCATTAAAGGATATGCTGGATAATCCACAGAGATCACAGAGTCTGGGGAGTCGGGCAATGAGGGTACCCAGCCAGATAAAATGCCTGGACTGTACCCCAGGGCTGCTTCAGCAAAAGCACCATTGCCACCTCTGGGCACAGACGCCATGCTGTATATGGCTAACACTGGGCATTAACCACCAGAATCTCCACTGTCCATTCTCATCAAAAAATGGATTCTACACGATGCCTGCATCTTCACTTTGCTCTCTTTAGAATCAAAGTCTTGCACTATGTCTTTATCACATGCCTATCTGCAAGAGCGGTGAGGGAAAACAAGTTTCTGGCATCTACCTTGGGAACATGGTACTCATAATGTCATTCAATCCTGGGGATAAACCATTGTTTGCAAATTACCTGACATAATGACCATGTAGCCATTAACTTTTGTTTGATATACATGCTACATGCCAGCTACAATTATAATCATTTTACAGATATCCATAGTGCTCTATGAGGTAGCTACTGTTATCATTTCTGTTTTGCAAATGAGGAAGCAGAGCACAGTGGGATCTTTTTAATGAGCTCATGGTCCCGTAGCTACAAACTGCCAGACCCAGGATCTGAACTTAGGTTTCCTGGCTTCTAAGTTAGCTCTTAGCCACTCACCTGTACTGTACACGATAAATGTTCAGTAAACAGTAGCTACTTCTGTTCATCATTTTTTTTTTTTTCCTGGCACTTGTGACATAAAGAGGGGAGAGGTCAGAGGATGGTGGAGAGGTCCTCAGAGGCCAGGTCATTAAGGAGCTTGGAATCATATTGAGGAGTAAGGATTTTATTCTAAGGGTGACCAGTTCCCCATCCAACAGTATATTCACACCCCCTGAGCTGGAGCATTGGCAGTGGAAGTCATATCTGTGACCAAGTGACAGTTAAGAGTGCAAAGAGGGAGAGGAGAAGGGGACCAAATGTAGAATTCTTGTTGTTGGTATTGTTTGGTTTTAAAACATTTTTTTTTTTTAACATGGGTAGAAAGAAGAGTCCAGGAAGCAGGCTCAAAAAGACTGGTCAGAGAGCTAACAGGAGAAACAAAGGAGATTATTATTCTAGACTCCAGGAGATATCATTTGAAGAGGGTGAGAGTGGTCAGGAGCCTCAGCTACTGCAGGGAGGTCAAGGAAGAGAATGAGAAACTGATCTTTAAATTGAGAAACTTGGAGATTATTGAAATTATCTTAACAATAGTCATTTCAATAGGATAGTTAAAGTAGATGCAAATTGCAAAAGACTGAGGGATTAACAGCAGAATGTGGAGATAGAAAGCACAAACAACTTTTACAGGATGGGCGATTGAGAGGGGAAAGAGTAAGAACATATCAAGGGTAGCTTCTTTTTTATGGGAGAAACTTGAAAATGAAGGAAGCTGAAGGGAGGATCCAGTTGAGAGAAAATTGATGATGTAGACAAGAGAAGAGATAATGACAACAGAGAGACCTTGAGTAACTGGGAGAAGAATAGATGGAGGGACCAGTCTTAGGTAGTGGTTTCTTTCTGCAGGACATGAGGAAAAAATGGCGCAGTTATAAACACGTCTGTCTCTGTGGGGAAAGGAGTGTGAGAAAGTCCTCTCCAGAAAGACATCATTTTTTCCCCATGAAATATGAGAAATATCATCTGCTGAGGCAGAAGAGTTTCAGGATGGGGTATGGTGTCTAGGGAGAGTGATGGAGGTTAGGAACAGCCACTGAAGGGAATGGGAAAGACAGCTAACCAAAGGGTGGCTCAGTGGCCCAGGGAACTCAGCTGAGGTGAGAGACAGTATATTTTCAGCATGATTTTCTGCATTAGTTTGCAAGAGTCTGGCCATAGGAGCATAGAGACTGGGCATAGGAGCACAGATCTGAGAAGGGTCCTCAATTAGCAGGGCTGGAGCAGAGGCGTTGATTCTGAGAAGAAATGTGCTGAAATAATGTGCCATCAAGTCTAGGCTGTATCAGAAGAAACTTGGAGAGAGAGATGGCCCAGGCTGGTGTAGGGGAATGGAGAATGACCTGTGATCACGGCACATTGGCAACTTTCATGAATTCAAAGATAAAATATGTCAGGAGCAATGGAGTGAGATTTTTGGAAGGATAAGGACTGTGATCATAGCAGGATATTGAAGCTGTTTCAGGTGATGATTCCTTAGGGTAGGAACCTGGGAGTGGATCAAGGCAAAGGCTGCTGGAGAAAAACTCAGAGTTGAGAGGTTTCAAGAATATTTAGAGCTATAACTTAAGAAACAAAAATTACTTTTTAGGTGAAATTTTTTACTTATCTAGAGTCAAGAGGGTTTTTTCCTTCCCACAACTCAGCTGAAATGATGATGTGATTACTTTAGTGAATATCTCAATTTTCAACTTAGACCTGTTAGGTGTTCCTTAATAGCAATGTTGCTATGCAGAAATGTTTTTGATTGTCCTACATAAGGCAGGCTAACTCATGAAACAAATAAACCCAAAAATGTATCACGGCCTAATCATGAGAGAAGAAATGGTATAGACTATGCTTCAGCCTAAGAACCAGGCAGATATTTGATTGAATCTATAAAAAAATTTTTTTAAACAGGATGGGATTAAATAAGATATGGATATATTATACTTGGCTGCTTTCCCTTTGCTTTTTTTTTTTTAGTTTTGGTTACTGGCAAAGCGTCGCCAAAAGATATCCATACTTAGAAATGCATGTAGGATCACTCAATGATGTGCTAAACACTCGTCAAAAGCAGAGATAAGGGATTTTGGCCAAGGACAGATAACAGGATGGATGGCCTAAAGAGAGGAGAGAAAAGAAGAGGACACGTACTGTCTGCCTGAAAGAGGAGTGGCTGCTGACCCCAAGATCAACAGCACCAAAGTGGAATGCATTGTCTTCCTCTCGGAACAAACGCCTCTGCCTTCCAACTTCTTTATTTCTGTCACTGCCCCCACCCCACCCCCCAGCCCAGTCTTCTAGTTTGCTGGATGTAGACGCTGGAAGTCACTGTGTGTTTCTCACACTCTCCTAAGTCCTGCAGACATCTCATAAGTCATCAGAAGCCTCTCGATTAATCCTTCATCATATCTCCAGCAGCCTGAAGAATGCTTTGTCAGGCTCATGACACTCTGCTGCTGGAGGAGCAGCAGTGGGAGGGGTTGTGGGGCCATTCTTCCTTAGCCATCCTACCTGGTGGGTGACTCTGTGGGTTTTCTTGCAGGTGGTTGGGATTGCCCTAGGAGTGCTTCTGTGGATTGGGTGATGAGACTCTACTCTTCCAAGACTCTGCACCCCTCCAACCCTGGGATAAGATTCTATTAAGTTCAGTGCAACTACATGCCATTTTTAAAAGGCAAAGCAGAAATATAGGGCTCCGTTTTATAGTTTAAAAGCTTACAGGAACTGTATGGCATTGATTTTTTAAAACCACACACATATGCACACACACAAATGTGCACATTTACACACGCAAACTTTTTTGAAAATTCTCATGTGTGAGTGTATTTAATTCTGCTTTATAGTGAAATTACAACACCAAAGAGGCACCCTTTAATTAGCAACATTCTTATGCAGAGATATTAATGGCTATGCTAGCTAGGATAGGCTAATTGGTGAAACATATAAACCCCCAAATATATAATGAAACAAAAAAAGAGGGCAATTTCTTGCTCGTATAAGGTGTAAAATGGGTTTTTCTCATTGATAGCTGGCTCTCTTTTCAGCAGGAATTCAGATCCTTTCATCTGTGGCTCTGTCATTTTCAACATGTAGCTTCAAAGGTCTGCTTCAAGCCAGTGAAAAGAAAACAAATATGAAGAATAGATTGCACATGCAAGACTTTTCCAGGCCTGGAAGTGGTACTTATGACTTTCACTCACATCCCAACAGCCAGAACTCAGTTATATGGGAAATGTAATCTAACTGTGTGTCCATGAAGAACAGGACATCTGGGAAGCAATTACCAGTTTTTTCTACAGTGGTATGGCAACTGGGTCAGTGTGGAGAATTTACAGGGCATCAAGGAAGAACCACTCTTCTGTACCCAACATGGTGGTGGAGGTACACTAGAGACTCTTGGTAGAGGAATCGGTGAGACCTACAAGTGAACAGGAAGCCAGTGCTTACATTTAGGGGGAAATATTTGAAATTCTAATAAAGTTTTTTCAATGTCTAAAATATAATGAAAGGAATTTTCTTAAATGAACACACTCTTCAATAATACAAAGTTAGCAAATTGGCAGGTTGAGATGTAGGCAGTAGCAATGTGAACTAGTTGGAAGTAGGCAAGAAGCCCAGACTAGAAAAACAAAGCCCAGGCAAAAATCCAAGAATGCCAGGGCAATACCAGCATGAGAAATCAGATAAGTGAATAGAAACCAGGAAGCCATAGAAATTTTGGAGCAGAGTAAAATTAAAGTTACAGAACCCGGATGTGAGACCTGGTCCTACTATTTACAAATGGACACAAGAGAACCCACTTAACTTTCTCTGAGTTTGTTTATTCATGTGTAGATTTGGGGTAGTCATATCTACCTCATAATAACTGGAGAATCAAATGAGATGACGCAATGAAAACTCATGTACCCTGGCAAAAGGAGAAAAAGGGCTGATTTTAAGTGTTTCTGTTTTTATAAACTTAGGGTTAAGGAGGGCACAGTGCTATTTAGGAAGAAGAGGATTTGAAACCTCTTTTTTTGCCAGATAAATCCCTGGTCCTGAACTGGCAGAAAAGGTTGAGAAGAACTACCTTGTGTAAACTCTATCTTCATGGGGAAAACTTGCAGATTCAGTTTCCTTTATAAAAGTCCATTCTTCCTGCCTTCCTGCATGCCTTTCTCCCTCACTCCTTTCTCTCTGCTTTTGCTTCCTCTTTTTTCTTCTCTCCTTTATTTTTCCTCTGTTTTTTTCCTCCATCTAGTTTCTTTGTTAGGTGAGCCTGGACAGTGAGGAGAGTGTAACCAATTTCCTGTATAAGGATTCTAGACAGGAGCTTGCTAAGGTTGGGTTTTAAGGGTTCAATCAATAATAGAAACAAAAAGGATGTGCTGCTGGCAAATGTGTTATTTGATGTAACTCTTTAGGGGAAGAGCTGGCAATGTACACTCTTAAGTTGATCATTCTCTTTGACCTGCAAGAATTTTTCATGGTATCCAGCATAAGGAAATAATCAGAAAAAATAGAAGCCTTATGAATAAAGATGTTCATCATAGTTTTACTTACAGCAATAAAAAGTTTGAAACAGGCTAAATGCTCAAAGGAAGACAAATGGTAAATTCAACTATGTTATATTAACACAATAAAATATGTAATTATGTTTTGAAGCACCTTGGTAAAATGGAGAGTATCATGATAAAATAGCAAATGAAATTAGCAGATTGCAGAATGATCACAACCAGGCCAAAGGTGGAAATGAATCATAATGACATCAGTTGCTGTTCATGAGTGGATAAATACACTTTTTTCTTCTTTCTACTTTTCCATATTTTCTATATTTTATAATGTACCTATATTATTCTTATATTTGAAAACATAAAGTGAGTTCTAGTTTCTGCAAAAGTTGTTGATACTAATTTTTCTCATCTTAGCCATGTGCTGGTGTAACTAATAGCAAAACGAGTTCACTTTGTGCACCATAATGTAAAGTCGACTTTTTAGAAGTGAATACAAATGTCTATATAGATATATCGGTACCAGATACATATACATGTATGAGTTTTAGCATTAGAAATTCCACACTCATAAGTCACAGTTTTGCTTTATAGGATTTAATTGGCAAGAAGGAAATAAATATAAATTGGTGCAAAATTTTCAGTCTGTCATTAGAATAGCATAGATTCCATGGCCTGACTTAAAGCATTTGCATGTATCACAAGGATTCTGTTGGAATCAGAGTTGGAGTGAACTTTTCTCTGACATGATTTGATGATTCTTTTTAATTCTGTCCTCTATATCCATGGAAGCTGTGCCTCCTTGTAAAAATATGGTGATGGGGACTACAAGTAATGAAAGTATTTAGATAATCACTTATAAGCATTGACAAACAATATCAAAGGCCGTTACCCCATAGACCTTCCTGAGAGTGGCTGGGTCCATTGCAGTACACAATGGGAGATGAAAGAACTTAATGTATGTAGCCATATTCAAAAGTCCATCTAATTTGAAAAATGTTGATTTAGATCACTCGAAAGTTCCAAGGAAGACATAAATGCATTGAGTAGTCACTGTGAGTTGAGAATAAGTAAATAGATTATCAGGCAAACAGGTCTTCAACAGCTAGTCCAGAAATTCAAAAAGGACTCCTGACAATGTTCTGGAAGAATCATGTGGTATTATACCACTAAAAGGATAGGGAAAGATGGCTGAAGTAGAGCAAAATATTATTTTCTTTATTAAACAAAAATAAAATTGTATGAACCATAAAAGGGATATGGAGAGTTCCAATTTCAATATGTACAGCTTTATTTGGATTCATTGAAAGGTGTAGTACCTCCTACAACCAGGTAAAATTGCATTCGATATTAAAATTACAGTACAGTAAACCATAAAATTTACCCATGAGACTGAAAATGACAGATCTAGAATGAGTAAGGAAAATATACCACAGCTGACAGAGAAAATATATGACTTGAATGTGAATTTCCTGCCTATGCAAAAGAAGGTTTACTCTGAGTCCAGGAAGCATCATGGTCTATTTATGATAATAGAAATTTGTAGGCATCTGGCTTCAGGTGAACCTCTCTGATATTTGGCATCAATATTAGTCCAGGCACAAAGCTGTATTTTATTTTCTTGCAGGGCTTTCATGATGAAATGGAAAATATTGATTTATGATCACCCCACCATAGATCAATCCAAACACATGGATTTTGTGCTTTGTTTTATTTAAAGGGCCCGATCAGAGATTGCTGTTTTGCTTTATATTCAAAGCTTCAGGTCAGTGTTTCCCGATGTCAGTGTACATAAGAATTCCTTGGAGCATTTATTAAAAAGGCAAATTCAAGAGCAATTCAAAACTAATATTTCACAAAGAAAATCAGAATAGTGATTATGACTGGGAGGGACATGAAGAAACTTTCTGAAATATGTAAAATGCAATACTTTACTACATGTGTTTTATTTCATAGTTATAATTTTTAACAAAAACGAATACAATTTTAAAATACAAACTGTTGGGCTAGGCCATAGGGGAAAAAGTGCCACAAGGATTGGGCCTGTTTTAATAAGGTTGGGCCTGTTGTTGACTGGAACAAACTTATCTACCAGACATCAGGCATGAATAACAGAAAAAGGGCGACAGATTTTAACTTGCTTCTAATCTTTTTGAAAGCCCCCACTCAAGCCTATTTTTATAGCAAGCAAAATCTCTGCTGTTTTTTTCTACAGTGATCTCAGAAACTATTACCTTATGAAGGCATCCAAATTAGTCAAATCTTGAAGGTTTTGTCTTTGTATAGCCAATAGACCAATAATTGGGTTGAGTTATAGTTCTCAGAAGTGCATAGTTACTGTCCTCCAGAACTGGCTTTTTAAGATTTCCTTTTATCTCTTGTCCATTTACTTTTTTAAGGTCTGCTGCAAAACCGAAACAGCTCCTGTTCACATTCTAATGGAGAGAACAGTTCAGACTTAACCCCAGCAGAATGGAAGTATTTTTACACCAACTGTTACTTCACTCAGATCTCCTCATGTGGTTCACAGAACTCTTTGGTGGGCCCAGTCACTCCAGGATTTTATTTCTTGCAGACATGAGCTTATGTTCAGTCCCTGGAGGATATAGTTTGGGTAATTCTTGCTGGCAACACTCTCCTAAAGCCTGTCATGAATCTCATTGCCCCATCTGCAGAATACACTTCCAGAGGAAAGCCACTAAAGTACTGCAGATGACAAATGGGACGTTCTCCTGAGCTAAGTAGAAAAACTACCCATCACCTCCCTCCATTGCTGAATTATACACAGTAGAAATCATGTACAATGTCAAATCGACCTTGATAAATTCTACTTGTTAACCCAGCAGAGCACCTCCAGCAATGAAAAGGGAAGGTAAAGGAGAAAAAGTGACCTCAGAACTAACTTTTTTATGTCTCTCAGATATGAACTCTTTTGCCTTCAGATGTTAAAGTTATTAATTTCTTCCCAGCTTTAACTTGGTTTGGCTCCTAGTCCTAAAATGAAAAGATGACATTTGAGGTTTTGTGCTGGTAGATAAAAAAAAAAAAAAAAAAATCCCTCTGAACACAATAAGCACACACATTTTTGAGCAAACTACAACCAGACTTAGATGCCTACGAAATAGGATAGGCTGAATTGAGTCACAAAGTAATGAGTTTTCAGTTGTCTAGCCAAGCTCATGTTTGTCTCCTTATTTGCTTACTCCCTGCCAAAACAGAAACATCAGAGTAACAAGAAGATATCAGAAACTAGCACTGCTTTAAAAGGAGACACTATCTTTAGTTTGCTCATTTATTCAACATATATTTATGGGATGCCTACCATATGCCAGACATTGTTCCAGGCACTGAGGATACAACAGTCATCAAGAGACCTAAAAAAGTCCTGTTCTCCTACTATATGAAATGTTTTAGGATTCATAATATGAAAATAATAGTAATGATGATGAGATGAGCGATATGATACACAGTAGAATAAATATGTCATTTTTTTTTTTTTAAGACGGAGTCTTGCTCTGTCACCCGGGTGGCAGTGCAGTGGCAGGATCTCGATTCACTGCAAGCTCCACCCTGCTGGGTTCAAGCGATTCTCCTGCCTCAGCCTCCCAAGTAGCTGGGATTACAAGTGCATGCCACCGTGCCCAGCTAATTTTTTGTATTTTTAGTAGAGACAGGATTCACTATGTTGGCCAGGGTGGTTTCGAACTCCTGACCTCAAGTAATTCACCTGCTTGTCCTCCCAAAGTGCTGTGATTACAGGCATAAGCCACTGTGCCTGGCCAAGTTTCTTTCTTTTTAAGGCTGGATAGTATTCCATTGATGTATATATCACATTTTGCTTATCCATTTATCTGCCAATGGACACCTGGGTTGCTTCCACATTTTAACTTTTATGAATAATGCTGTTATGAACATGGAAGTACAAATCTATCTTCAAGAACCTGTTTTGAATTCTTTTGGTTATATATCTAGAAGTAGAATTGCTGGATCATATGGTAATTCTATTTTTAAGTTTTTGAGGAACCACCATATGATTTTCCACAGAGGCCATACCATTTTACATTCCTGCCAATAGTACACCAGTGTTCTAATTTTTCCACATCCTTGGCAACACTTGTTGTTTTCGGGGTTTTTTGATAGCCATCCTAATGGGTAGTAAGTGATATCTCATTGTAGTCAAACTGTGTTTTTATTATTACTGTAAATGTTAGAAGAAAAAAAAGGTGACTTGTTTTAGTTTAATTTATTTAGGAGACTGGATCTTGCTCTGTCACCCAGACTGGAGTGCAGTGGCATGAGCATAGCTCACTGCAGCCTCAAACTCCTGGGCTTGAGAGATCTTCTTGCCTCAGCCTCCTGAGTAGCTGGGATTACAGGTACAAGCCATCACATCTGGCCTGGAGGTGTCTGTTAAACACATGAGGCTAAATGAATATGGATGCAGATCTATGGTATGTAATCACCTGTAAACACCTGTAGCTTTCACCAGTCCTTCACCAGGAGTACCTATTGAACTTTCTCAAACCCTTCAGGTAAGTCAACCAAAACTTAGTAATCTGGAGTCCCTTTCCTTCATGATACCCGCTTACCAGCTCAGGGTCCAGACAGAATCCTTTTCTTGTTCTTGTCTCCCCAACAACAGACACAACATTTTACTGTCTAGAGCACAATTTTCTCCGTACATAAGATTATTATGGAAGAGAACAATAGGAATGCAATCTGTAAAATGGGAATTTTAGGCCCAAGTAGTTAACTCACTACTTAGCTTCCAGGCTCTGAGTGGGTGGCAGAATAGGCAATTTTCAGCCTCCTGAGCTCCCCACAATAAGTCAAACTTTTTATATGTCAACAGCTTCTTACCTTGCACTGTGTAATTATATCAAATCCATTTCACTTCTTACTGTCACCATTCTTCACTTATCTTTAGGAAATGACTCAAGGTACCCATCATGAATTACCTTGTGACCATCAATGTACTCCTATTGATACAAAGATAAATGACAATAATTTTCTAAAATAAAGTCTGTTGGCAAATCTAAATCTCTTTCACTTAGGACCAACTGTCTTTTTACAGTAGTATTTACTGTACAAGCATGCACATGAACGATGACTTCCTAAGGCTTTTAAATTAAATTAGAATAACATTTAAAATTCAATTCCTCAGTCACACTGTATTTCAAGTGTTCAATATCCACATGTAGCTATTGGTTGCCATAGGTATGGAAATGTTTCCATCATCACAGAAATTTCTATTTGATAGCATTGTTCTAGGGCATTCATCTTTTTATAATTTATGCAGTTTTAGAGAAATTAGAATTGTCTATTTAAATTACATGTTTTAAGGTCAATTTGATGGTATCCAACAAAGTGAGTACCAAGACATTTCTGGGGCAGTTTTTGGGGGATTTGCAGTGCCAATAGAAGAGGTAGAGTAAATCTTAAAGGGCCTTCTTAATGCATGATATTTTGCTACCAATAAACTCTAACAGTTAATGCACAGTTGTGGGCATCTTTGGATAACCCCTGATCAAGTCCACCTGGGACTATTCTCTAGTTTCTTAGTAGCTGAGGCAAAGAGGTAGACATAGTGCCTGAGAGGGTGGTAGCTACAAAAGTATATATCTGAATCAAAAAGTAAATAAAAGAGCTACATGATCCCATAACAATGGGACACTGCATAAGGAACTGAAATTGTTTACTGATGATGTGTTATTGTCTTTGATTCTTATTCTGAATGGTAGGACCAGGGACATTTAATAAATTTAAACAGAAACCTATGTTGATTTCTTGACAAATGATTTGGTACATAATATTTTTCCTTTTATAAACTTTTCTGTTAGTAACCTGAACATAGCTAAAAAATTCAAATAGCATCAAAATCCTTATAATGACAAAATAATAATCTCAGGTTCCACGCCCTCTGACTCTCCAGCCCAGTTTCCTGGAGAGAGCTACCTAGAGCTTTTTAATTTGCTGCTTTTGGCAGTTATTCCCAAATCCCCATATAATATGCGATTTGGCCATTCTTTTTATTTATCCATTTTAGACATCATTCATTAACTTTCTTATTATGTTAGATGATTTTGTTATATGGAGGCAATAACTACTGTTATATCTCAAAGGATGCTAATGGGTATGTTTTCTCAGATGCTAATGGGTGTGTTTTCTCTTTTGAAATTTCTTTTCTGTTCTGTGAACTATTTTTTCCTGGGCCTTTTTAGTCTTTTTTTAAAAATTTTTCTTTTATTTGTTTGTTTTCCCCACTGTCTGTTTATGTTAGAGGCTTTTCTCAAATGTCTGAGTTAGAGTTGATTCCTCATATTTACAAGTATCACCAAAACCTATGTCGCTTGCTGACAGTCAGCTTTTGCTTTAGGTGGATCAGACAGAGAGCCAGCTCTTGCATTAGGGGCTGCTAGAATGTCTTGTTTCCAGAGCCACTCAGTTGCTCCAAGGAAAATACATTCAGCCTTCTGCTTGGGAGTGCAATTCCTGATTACAGGTGCTCTCTATATCAGAACGGTTTGTCCAGTTGTTCCAAATACACACTCAATCAACCCATTATTTCCAGTTCTAGGCTTCACTTCCACGTTTCCACTCTCATTCCTGCTCCACTCTTGAACCTCTCCCAAGTTCTAGGAGGCAAATGTGCTCCTTCTTAGTCATTCTTTTCTACATTTAATAAGGTTTCAGCTTTCTCCTACTTCATCAGATATCATTATTCCTTTGCCTTTCGTCCTCCAGAAACAAAAAGAATAGAAGTTCTTTCTGTTATTGTAGGTTTCTAGAGACTTTTTTTCTTTACTAATATTCCACCCCGTGCCCTACTGCTTTTTGTTTGTTTGTTTGTTTGAGGCAGAGTCTCTGCTGCCCAGGCTGGAGTACAGTGATATGATCATAGCTCACCACAGCTTTAAACTCCTGAGCTTAAAGGAATCGTGTCTCAGCCTTCTGAGTAGCTGAGACTACATGCATGCACCACCACACCTGGCTAATTTTTAAATTTTTTGATAGAGATGGGTTGCACAGGCTGGCCTCAAACTCCTGTCCTCAAATGATTCTCCCACCTTGGCCTCCCGAAGTCCCAGGGTTACAGGCAAGAACCATCATGTCCAACCTCTTAACTAATATTTAAACATAGTCTCTGGAAAGAGAGGATACTAGTATTTGTGGCCAGCCCACCATCTTTAAAAGTAAGTCAGTGTAATGTTTTCCAGTGATAACCATCATAATTTGTTAAAGAGTTTGTCTATTTTAAATTTTTCCCCATATTTTAGATTAGAGTTTTCTTTTAGACAACTAGACATGTTGGAACTACCATGGATTTTAAAGTCAAGCAGACTAGTATTATAATCCTGGTTTTACTACTGATTAGCCATATAATATTGGAAAAGTTATCTAATCTCTCTAAACCTTATCCATGTAATAGGAATAATAATATTTATCTTGAAGATGTTTCATGAGAATTAAATGAAACAAGGCCTATAAAGCATATAAAACAGTACCTGGCACATAGTAGGAACTCATTATCTTTATTAAGTTTATTTGTGAGTTGTTTGTTATTACAAACAAATTGCTTTTAACTCAAATATCAAATAATCAGACTCTGTAGCTTAGATAGCACTTTCTCCAGGAAGCCTTCCTGATTTCAGATTTGGGTAGAGATGCCGTGTTTGTGCTCCTGCAGCGCTCGCCGTTGCCTATTACAACACCTCTCAGTCACACTGTCGTGGAATTGCTTGTTTAATTGTCTTTCCTATTAGATTGTAAATTCCATGTGAATTGGGACCTAGTCTGTATTGTTCATTTGTTATCTCCCATGCCTATCACTATGCTTGGCACAGAGTTGTACTCAATAGATACTTGTCGAATGAACAAACAATACCATTCTACTTTTATAAAAATGGCTATATTAGATTTTTTAAATGTAAAGTGTATTCTGTGCTTTAAGTTTCTTCTGCAAGATGAAATTTCTCATGGTACTATTTAGAAAGATAGTAGAATAATCATAAAACAACCAATATACACAAACTTGGAGGAACAAAAAATTGAATATCAAAGTGACCCTGTATGAAAGGCAAATTCAGTTAAAGAAATCAACCCCTCTTTCCTCCTCCCCGCCATGACTGAGCACTGAGGCTTTGTAGCTAAGGAAAATGCAACAATTTATTCAGAAATCAGTATCAATTTTGTTTTTGTTACTGCTTCAAAGTCCAGTTTCCACTTAATTGCTCTGAAATCTAAATAATTCCTCAGTCAAAAAACAAACAAATAACAACAACAACAACAAAAAGCCCACCACAGTCTCTGGATGGTTTCAATTTTGTGGCATTGCCTGAGGCTATAAATAGACCGCTTCTAACCCAACAAATGAGTTTCCATTTCTCTTTCTGGAATGCTTTATTCCTTAACCCCTTAACCTCACCACTTGGATAGACCTGCCATCATCAACTAAAGGAATAGTTAGGAGAAATGGGATACCTTTGTGGTTCTTGTCTCTGAAGGAGGAGGGAAGATTCTGCTGATCCTGAATTAACTCCTAAAATACCTAGAAGAATTAAAATCTTGGATGTTCAATCTATTTCAGCTTATTAATAATCACAAAGCTACTGAATGTGGTCACAGTAAGACTGCAGCCCAGTCTTTATACATTCTACCACTGTGTTTGGTAGAATCATTGAGATTGGGGCTTTGTTGTTGATACTATTGTTATTACCTTTGTTATTTTTTATTGAAAATAATCTTAGTGATCATCATTCTAAACATTTCATTTTAACAGATGAAAAAGCGGAGGCCCAAAGAGCTTAAGACTTATTAAAGGTCAAGTTCAAATCTATATAATAATGAGAACAATAAGAAATCTCACTAAACAAGCTGGACACGTTGGCTCACACCTGTGGTCCCAGCATTTTGGGAGGCTGAGGCAGGTGGATTACTTGAGGTCAGGAACTCGAGACCAGCCTGGCCAACATGGCAAAACCCTGTCTTAACTAAAAATACAAAAATTAGCCAGGCATGGTGGTGCACACCTATAATCCCAGCTACTCAGAAGGCTGAGGCAGAAACCTCTTGAACTCGGGAGGCGGAAGTGGCAGTGATGCAGTGAACTGATATCACGCCACTGCACTCCAGCTTGGGCAACAGCAAGATTCTGTCTCAAAAAAAAAAAAAAAAAAAAAAAGAAATCTGACTAAACAGAAGTAATAACTTCTTATAAACAGATAAAATGTAATTGTATTTGAAATATTACCTTTAAGTTATTTACATATATTTAAATATATATGATTCAAGTACCAAAACTTGGTGCATTAGTTTAGACCACAGTTAAAATGTCAATTGGTTTATGCATACTATGGGAATTATTTACATTCAGAAATTCTTGCTTATATATGCAGTTTAAGATGTACTTTTTTCATATAGAGAAACTATCATGAATAAAGAGTAGGAAGTAAACGGCTTTTCTTCAGAGGATGTCTCTGTTCTTATATCTCTATGCTTCAAGATATAGAGGCAGCAGTGGTACACACAGCAAGTCCATTTCTGAGTTGATAAAGTTGGGGGGTGCAAGGTGTGATATGAATTTTGTTTTTCTTATAGTTGCATCATTCAAATCCTGTAGAGATATTTTGAATAGACAATGGCCTAGTGACCCTCCCAATCAATCATATCACCTGGCAGGCCATCAAAACACAATTTGTAATATGTTCACTGATAGGGTCATTGTTTTCATTCCTTTTATAAGCTAAAAGATGGTTTTGGATTAAACTTAGATTTTCTTAATTCATTAGAATCATTTCTGCTTTACCAATAGAGTGAGCTCGAATATCACTTGGGTGATTTGTACATTTCTTGATTTTGTTTTGTTTTGAGACGAAGCCTCACTCTGTCGCTCAGGCTGGAGTGTAGTGGCACGATCTCAGATCACTGCAACCTCCACCTCCCAAGTTCAAGTGATTCTCCTGCCTCAGCCTCCTGAGTAGCTGGGATTACAGGCACACACCACCACTCCCGGCTAATTTTTGTGTTTTTAGTAGAGATGGGGTTTCAGTATGTTGGCCAGGCTGGTCTCAAACTCCTGACCTCAGGTGATCTGCCCACCTTGGCCTCCCAAAGTGCTGGAATTACAGTCGTGAGCCACTGTGCCCAGCTCATTTATTGAATTTTTAATCAAGGGCCTGCCTATCCATGATCAAAATTTTTATGTAATGATAGTTTTCAGGAAAACAGTAATTCTTACTTAACCTAATGAGTGGCTATCTTCATAAGAAAACTAAACATTGAGTGCAAGGGCATGAGTTTGTGAATAGCTATTGCAGAATATTATCCCAAAGGTGGCAGAAATCCATCACTTCATAAGTACACCAATTTGTACAGTGATTAGGCTACTGAGATGGACCTAAGCATTCATTTTTCAGTGGGATTGAAGTGTTAATGCTGAGCAATAAAGCCTCCTACTGGGTAGACTCTCGTTATCTTAGAGATGATCTTTTTAGTTTTTCAGGAAGCTGGACCTACTTAAAATCCTCTTGTAATTTTTATTTTCGAAGGTTCATAAATAATTTCTATATCCTTTGTATTTGATTCGTAAAAAATGAATGTACAGGAATATTTTGTCTTTTTCTAGTTGAGTTAAAATTTATCAATGATATTGAGCCCTGACGTTCTCCATTCCTAACTATTAATACATATTCTGAATGGATTGTTTCAGTGAGGATATTATTTGTCGCAAATAACAAAATCCGATAATAGGGGCTGAAATAATCAGAGTAATTTATTTACATAGAAACAGAAAAGTCCAGAGGGTAGGTAGACTCAGGCAGTCCAGAAGGACTCTGGGCCCTATTTTTTGCAAGGTTTTATAGATCTGCCCTGCTCGATGTTGGCATCATTCTGTGACTGGCTACCTGCATGGTTTTATTACAGCTTCCAACACCCATGCCTTTTATACTTTCTCATTCATATCAACTGTGGGTTGCAGAGAAAGGGGCAGGGAAACTGGAAAAGTAAGAATGTTTTTGCCACAAGCAGTTAGACAAGAGTCCTGACCTTTGATTTAATTGAATGATCCTTTATCAATCACACTAGCCAGGGCATGTCATTCTCTGACTGAGTAAGATTATCAGAGCCCATGTTTGCAGGGGTGGGTGGAGAGGTCAATCCCATCTAAACTCATCTTGACCACAAAATTGGGGACAGGTAGAGTGGATATTGTTGAGACAACCTTAATTTTCTCCACATTGAGCAAGTAGGAAATGAATTCATTTTATATTATTTGCATTCTAAAATCTGAGAGATTTAAGGGTAAAACTAGCATTTAATATGATGGTCCCAACACTTATTTTGCTACAGTAAATTAAGAGAAGGCATTATCATTCATCATCTTGGTAGGTTTATATAAAATTCTTTCTTTTTGCTGCAACTCCATCTCTTTTTTCACTATGGAGAGAATATTGAAATAATGAGTTGTAGAGAAAACCTAGAATCTCTTTCATTTTGTTGTCATCATACTTTTCTTGCATCCAATTTAACTGGCTACAGTGTAGCAGAAGTCATGACATGTGGTTGAGAACCTCTATATTTAAGGTATAGTAGCAACTACTGGTTATAGATGGTATGAATGATTGCTATATTAGACATAGACTAGACCAAAAGAGAAATATGAAGTCCTTTTTTTTAAAAAAAATGTTTTCTAAGCTTGACATAGTGTAGTAAAAAGAGTGCAAGATTTGAAGCAGCATGCCCCCTTAAGGACATGGGCAAAGACTGGGCAAGTCATTTTACTTCTCTTATGTTTCAGAGACATAAAAATACTTAACCCACCTACTGTGCAAGAGGTTGTTGAAAGCTTAAAAGAGATAATTTATATGAATACATTTTTTAAACTGTGAGGTGCTATACAGATTTCATCATGAATTAGAAGTTAAGTATTACTATTGGAGACTGAGAGCTCCTGGCAGGTAGTACTGTTTCTTTACCTTCCGTTAGTGTCCGGCAGTATCCTGCTGGTATTTGTCTAGCAACAACTCTTTGTCAAATAAATAATAACATGAAAATGATAACAATAAGGTTGATAATGGTAATTAGGGAAAATATCTTATGTATTGGAAAAAATGAATTAAATAGAAGGAAGAGAGTATATTGGATAAAAAGTTTAAAATACTCAAGAAAAAATCAAGTCCCATAATTGGAGTTAATAAACTATCGACAAAATAGTGAATGCATCCCAAATTCCATTGTGCCACAGGCTATCCACTGTTTTAATAAAAGTTTGCAGCTTAGATTTTTAGAAGATTTTGCCCCTTTGGGAAATATCCCTAACTTTTTTTTTTTTTTTTTGAGACGGAGTCTGGCTCTGTCGCCCAGACTGGAGTGCAGTGGCCGGATCTCAGCTCACTGCAAGCTCCGCCTCCCGGGTTTACGCCATTCTCCTGCCTCAGCCTCCCTAGTAGCTGGGACTACAGGCGCCCACCACCTCGCCCGGCTATTTTTTTTTGTTTTTTTTAGTAGAGATGGGGTTTCACCGTGTTAGCCAGGATGGTCTGGATCTCCTGACCTCGTGATCGGACATCAAAGAGAAATGAGATTAGCTTTAAAGCTGAATTTTCTGGAAGACACCTATACTGTTTAGCAAAAATATACCTGTATTTTTTTTTCTTTTTTTTTTTTTGAGACAGAGTCTCGCTCTGTTGCCGAGGCTGGAGTGCAGTGGTGTAGTCTCAGCTCACTGCAAGCTCCACCTCCCGAGTTCACACCATTCTCCTGCCTCAGCCTCCTGAGTAGCTGGGACAACAGGCACTGGCCACCACACCCAGCTAATTTTTGTATTTTTAGTAGAGACAGGGTTTCACCTTATTAGCCAGGATGGTCTCGATCTCCTGACCTCATGATCCACCCGCCTTGGCCTCCCAAAGTGCTGGGATTACAGGCGTGAGCCACCGCACCCAGCTTAAAAATATGTCTGTATTTTCATACTCTGGATGCGGCTAGAGAATTTACATTATGGATGAAGTTCTTATAAATCTCTAAAAAAGAAATAAAAATCTTTGCTATTTCAAGTATGTGCCTGTAGTTCTATAAAAATTAGTGATACTCTTCATAGGAAACATGATGCTTTAGACACATGTGTTTTTACTCTAAAACTTCTTTCTGTAACTAAATGTTGTCACATGCCCCTGATTTATTCCCATCTACAAGCACTACAAATTGTGCTAGGATGTACATAGAATGCACAATTAGATATAATTCCTGCTGAATTGGGGTGGGGGGAGGAGTTACTCCCCACAAAATTCTCAGCAAAGCATCTTCTGAGGACTGCAATAGATAACCCACAAATTTCGGCTACAAATCTTGGAAACTGTACTGTTAGGAAGCAGCACTTTAACTGATGGTCTGGTATTTCCAAAAGATAATGTCACCATGACATTTTCAGTCTTTTAATATCTTTTTATTGAGTCCCTTTCGTCTCATCTTAGACCTGGAGCCACTTGAGCTAGAAGAGCTGAAATGCATTTTTGTTGTTCACTCTGTTTTTGTTTTGCCTAGCTGACTGGGCCTTCATGGGATGATCCCCCAGGTTCTAAGTGGGAGGCATCTCGCTGTCTCTGTCACTGCAACAAAGATATTGCTTATTGCAAAATAGGAAAATGTTCCCTCTGCCATGGCTCTCTCTGGAGTAGAGAAATACCTATCACTAATCCTCCTGAGTTGAACTACCAAGCTCATTCCAAGTCACCCTAGAAGTAATGGAGGGCAGCAAAGCTCCCAAGTGTATATCTCCCTTATAGACTCAAATGGGTATACTTGGCCAAGATTATTACGTGTGTTTGGCTTTTGCCATATATACATAGACACATGTATATATACACACACGTATATATATACACACACACGTATACACACACACACATATAATGCACACATCACCCAGACATATATAATATATGTAATATTATATATTTATGTGTATGTGTGTGTGTGTGTGTGTGTAAGGTGTCTACCATATAGGAGGACTAACTAAAAACTAGAAATCACCTGTATTCAGAAAAGAACATAGTCAAACAAAGATAAACATTTTAATTGGTTATTTTCTTTCCTACTTTATTACATGAGTTGTTCCCATGGTTGCTGATCCATAATCTCAATGTCACAATCATCCCTTTGTCATAGTTCTCTCAATTGCTCATTTCTCTCTCTTCTAGATAAATTTGTTAACAAGAGTTCCAGAAAAATAGAACCAATAGAATGGGTGTGAGTGTGTGTGTGTGTGTGTAGAGAGAGAGATTGATTGATTGATTTGTTATAAGGAATTGATTGGTTCATGCAGTTATAGAGGCTAGCAAATCCAAATCCAAGGCTGGAGACCCAGGAGAAACTGTAGCAGATAAAGTTCAAAGTAGTCTCCTGCAGAATTCCCTTTTGGTCAAGGAAGCTGATCTTTTTGTTCTACTAAAAGCCTTCAGCTGATTGGATGAGGCCCACTCACATTATGGAAGACAATCTGCTTTACCCAGAGTTCACCAATTTAAATGTTAATTTTATCCAAAACAACCTCAAGTTGTCACAGAATTAACCATCACAGATATAGACAGAACTATATCTATAGATATAGATATATAGATTTATCTTTTGCACTCTCTTTTTCTCTTGCTTGGGTCAAACAGACCTGAATCCAAATTCCTGCCCGAACAATTAAGTATTACTCCTGTCATGTTATGGAACCTCCACAAGGGTCAGTCTCCTCCTTTTTGGAATGGAGGTATCATAGCTATTCCTTAAGATTATTTTAAGGGGCCTGGCGCGGTGGCTCACGCCTGTAATCCCAGCACTCTGGGAGGCCGAGGTGGGCGGATCACGAGGTCAGGAGATCGAGACCATCCTGGCTGACACAGTGAAACCCCGTCTCTACTAAAGAATACAAAAAGTTAGCCGGGAGTGGTGGCGGGCGCCTGTAGTCCCAGCTAATCGGGAGGCTGAGGCAGGAGAATGGTGTAAACCCGGGAGGCGGAGCTTGCAGTGAACCGATATCGCGCCACTGCACTCCAGCCTGAGTGACAGAGCGGGACTCCGTCTTAAAAAAAAAAAAAAAAAACAAGAAAGATTATTTTAAGGGTAATTGAGGTTACACATATAAAGCACCTGGTACCATGTCTGACACATAGTAAATACTAAACAAATGGAAACATATTCATTCATTCAAGCAAATGTTTATGTAACTTGATTCTTTCCACTTCCCTCTCTCTACTACTATCATGCTGGTCAGGTTATCCTGATCCATCCCCTCAGTATTTCTTCAGTAGCCTCCTAAATTATCTCCTCACCTGGCCCTAGGGTGATGAAAGAAAGCCTGACTGATAAATTAAGATTTAAGAGAAGCATGGATATACCTGGAAAAAGTGTTTTGGTGGGAAGTGGAAGGGGCAGAGAGGAGAAAAAAAATGTCAAACAGCCAGAGTATTCAGATGGAAATCCAGTTCTGTGAGTTTTAAAAAGTGATATTCCTTTTATTTTGCTCAACAATGTGAAAACACTCTTGATAAGAATTCTTGACACAGTGAAAGTGAAATGTGTTATTTCTTTCTTCTTTGTTGCCTGCCAAAACCAAAACATATGGATTGACCTATGAGAGGAAAGCATGTCAGTTGCAAGCAGAGCACACCCCAGAGAGAAGGCGCACCAGGCTCCAGGCCACTCTACTATCAAAATCAAATGTTGACTTTTTAAATACTAAAGATGAAGGTTGCTATTGAATCAATATTAAAGCAGGTGGGACACCAGGATGAGGTCTCTTCCATCAAGCACTTACTTTTTATAGTTTAGTCTAAATAGTATTTGATCCTTCTGCAAAAACCTTTGGACTCCTTAGCAAATGAAATAGGTGTACCATGGCTTAGTAACCCCAAATCTGGCATTTTAACATTTCGATGTAAAATGACAACAGGGGTGAGTCAAATAGAGGCCTTTAACTCAAATCTACAAAAAAAAAAAAAAAGCCATTACGATGCCTGCCTGTGAGTTATGATGGAGAGTGCTGAATTTATAACCTGCAAATGCCGAATTCATAACCTGCATGTTTGCCTGCACAAAACCAATCAGTTTATGTACATTTTCCAGTGATATGTCAATTTTTTCCTAAGTAATATGTTGGTTTGGGTCTTCCATAGGCTTAAACTCTGACAAAACATGCAACATAGATTTTTGCTACGTAGGCAGGATATTAAGAAGTTGCTTTAATATGGCAATTAGCTATTTTGTTTTTCCCCTCTATCTTGACTGTTCTGGCAGGGCTTAGAGCTTAGACTGTCCTTGCCCTCTAGGAAAAGGAGAACTGGCTTCTGATTAATTAAAGCTCTGGGTTTGATGGTAAGAAGGATTACTTTTTTTCACAGAAGACTTAACAGAAATTTGTATCTCTGGTCAAAATGCAGGCAGAAAAGAGGAGGATGTGTCCCAGGCTAGAAAATATTCCCTCGGGCTGAGGTGGAGCAAGGGGAAGAAGTGGAGAGCGGCAACGCCCTGTAGAAGAAAGGACTGTGAAAATGTGTAGGTAGAAGGCCTCATGGGTAACCTTGTCAGAACTCCTGCACCTCACATATGGCATGAAAGCCACCAAGGACACCATGAGGGGCAGTGTTCAAATGTTCGCAAATGGGAAGGTCGCTGAGCACCATCCTTCATTCCTGCAAGCGTTGCCATCATTGGCCTTGCAAGCCCTGACCTGGCTGTCTACAGCCTTGCAAGCATGGGCCATGCTTCTTACAAGCATGGACAGTCTACACCCAGGGATCTTGTTTGTTGCTCCTTTCGTTGATGTGTCATTAGCAAGCACCTCTGCAGAGGCCAGGTACCAGGAGTGATGCTTATCTGTGCCCCTAGGCTTTATAGACCTTCTCTGAGTGGGTAGCTTTCTTCTTAACATTTCAGAACACCCACAGAGCAACAACAACAACAACAACAAAAAACATTTAGGTGAAGCAACTTCAAATCCTTTGAGCTTGGATAGAGATTAATGATGACTCCATTATACAACTTAATTAAGAATTTATATTGGTCCCTTATAAATACATATACATTGTTTAGCAAACCTTATTTGGCGGCACTCTGCAAAAACTGGAAACTTCTTTATTATACTTTCCTCACCGGAGAGATTTAAATAATTATTCTCACTGAACCTCTAAATAGAACATTGCAATATTTAATACCCAGAGTCTTGAGAAGAATGAACCTCTTATTTTGCCTTTAGAAATGCATTTTGTTATAGGAAACCCAGGTTCTACCTTCAACCCCCTAAGTTCTCCCTTTTCAATTAGCAAGAAATGTCAACTATGGGATGTGGAGCTCCTGAACTGTTAAATATTAAATATGGGATGTGGAGCTCCTGAACTGTTATTATATTATAAATATTATAAATCAGTGTCATTATTCTGATGATTTCCAAGGGAGACGACTAAGGGAAACTGCATCAAGATATAGGAAAAGTGATACTTACTGACTGTGTGAACTTATTTCCAACACATTCTCTTGCAGTCTTGCCATAATCTCCCCTCCAACCAGTTCTTAATGGTAATGCAGCACTGGGCCCTCCTTTTATCAATGGATTACCCAGAGACAGAGACATAGGGACCCAACTCTCTAACTCAGGTGGAGATATTTCCAGGTAATGTGGCAGATTTGGCTCTGTATCCCCATCTCCTTTGGGAATACAATACAGTTCCTGTTGCTTTGGAAATGCCATATTATCAGCATTCTCACTGGACACAAAAGAGCCAGTATTTATACTTATCCTCATTGTGTCTTCACTGCCTACCTATGCCATCCCCTACACATACATACACTCTTTTATAAAAACCATGACAAAGTTAGGACTTTCCCATTTCCTGATAAATGATAAATCCAAAGTAAATAGTCCCATAAAGCTTTTCTTCATTCAAATTGTTTGAATCTTACAGATAGGTAGAAAAAAATCACCGTATCTGAAATAGGTTTGCTATCCCTTAGAGTTTAAACAAATAATGAAGGTATTATAAATTTCCTTCAACTCTCAAGGCAAATGTCTCCAAATATCCTAAGTCCTGACACCACCATCTTTTTATTTTCAGTAAAGAGCATGTGCAGTTTTCCCACCCCTGACGCTGTAACTGGCTGGCACATAAAACCCACAGGTACCTGGAGGCAACTGATTATAAAGACACCTCCTTCCCCTAACATATTGATTCCCACTGCAATCTGCCTGCATCTACTGTATTTCCTGGAAATCGCTCTTGCAAGGATTGCTCATGACCTTGCAGAATCAATCCAGTGAACACATTTTGGTCCTACTTTACTTGGCATCTCCCTTATGCTCTTCTTCCTCTTCTCATTTGACACACTCTCCCTGGGCAATCTCAGCCATACTCTGGGCTTCAGCTCTCACAGACAGAATTAGGATTTCTTAACCTATATTTCTAGTTCCAGCAGCCTACTAAATATTTCTACCTGGCTGTCCAACAGCATCTCCCACTTAACATATCCTAACCATGTTCGAATATTTTTCATTCTCCTCTCCTTATAAACTTGTTCTTCTTGAACTCCCCACCTGGTACTGTTCATATGTCCCTTCATTGGTGGGATTAGCATGATTGGAAGAGAAAGAATGATCCCTCAGGGCCAGGCATGATCCTGAAAGAGAAGTCTATGGGGAGCAAGATAGACACCTAAATCAGATGCATGTGCAAAGCTAGTAATAAAATGGCAAGTGAGCTCTGAATCAGAGGGATGCAGACTGACTGGATGCCAGACCCAAGGGGACCCAAAGGCAGGAGTCTGAGGGCCTGGAGAATGACAGCAAGACAGGACACCTGGAAAAACTGCCTGGAAAAGGCAAGGTGAACTGAAACAGGCCACTGTGTACTAGAATAAAGTGCAGGAAGGGAAGGGACAGCCAGTGCTTTACAAAATACTTTCATACTTTTATTTCATCTGAGAAATAAAACTCTGTTATAGAGATAAAGACTTGAGTAAAATAATCCCATGTCACAGAGTTGGAAAGCGAGGGAGTCTGATCTCAAACCCAGGCTCCCGACTTCAGGTCCTAAGTCATTTCTGCACCTGTGCTCCAGCCATATTCAGGGCAATCCAAATAAAGGTGACAATAATGGTAATCCTGAAAATGACATTAATATTTCAACTGCAGCTGTACCCTTGTAATGTTCTCATTTTCTGCTCTCTCCTACCTGTACCTTTGAAGGTGTCTTTGAAGCCAAAAGAAGACAAACATTTTACTTCAGTAGCCTCTTGCTATTTTTTGCATGAAAAGCAACCAAAAAGGAATAGAAAGGAGAAGTTGCTACACTACTTATGGGGCCAAAACTGATTTATTTTGCCCTGGGCTCACTACTTTTATGACTCAGGTTTTTTGTCTAAAATTCCCTGATCAAAAATATAAAGTGTTCAGCACCAAAGCCAATCATCACAACAGAAGACAGAGAATTTTTCTTTTGTCTTTTAATGTGAGTCTTAAAAGTGGTCAACTTTATTATGAGGTGCTATGGCCTGAATGTTTATGTTCCTTCAAAATTCATATGTTGAAATCCCACCCCAACCACTGACCCAGTAATGATATTAAAAGGTAAGCCCTTTTGGGGGGTGATTAGGTCATGAGGACTCTGCCCTTGAAAATGGGACTACTGCCTTATAAAAGAGACCCCGGATAGCTGCCTTGCTACTTCCACCATGTGAGGACACAGGGAGAAGACACCATCTATGAACCAGGAAACGGGTCCTCACCAGACACTGAATCTGCTGGTTCTCTGCTCTTGGACTTTCTGGCCTCCAGAACTGTGAGAAATGAATTTTGTTGTTTATAAGCCACCATCCAGTTTGTGGTATTCTGTTATAGCAGCCTGAACAAACTAAAACATGAGGTGTATTTCTTGGCAATTCAGTTTGTTTTAGAACATGATGGGCTGTGATTCTAGAATAAAATATTTGCAAAGTGGTAGTTAACAAAACAGAACAAAAAAACAAACGAACAAAGCACCAGTTTAAACAATCAAATTACAGATTGAATACAAACTAATTACCAATATTCTCCCTGATGAATGTTTGGGAAGGCAAACATAGTTTCACTGTTCTACTGCATTTCATAAATTACAATAATTTATGGTTTACAATGTGCTTATGAAGGCAGTGATCTTTAGAAGAGCTGGCTATTATATTGCCTAGATTGTTTAAAACTGCAGGAGAATAGGGCGAATCCATGTAATGAACAGTTCTAACTGGATATTTTTTCTTGTTATTAGAGAAAAAATGGGCTGCTAAACAGATGTCTAAAGTTAAATTATATTTCTCTTATACATAAAATACATTTTTGCTTTACTTTTTTTAAATTGTAGACATTGAGTTACATTACAGATAGAAAGCATTACATTACAACAAATAGCAATAGAAACAATAGAAAACAGAGACAACAACAAAATAAATCACATACTCTAATATAGCAACTATCACTTCCCTTCCAGTCATTTTTCATATGCATATATTTTACATGTTGAGAACATACAATTCCATTGAGTAGATATATCATAGCTTATTAAATTGTCCTCTTGTTTTCCATTAAGATTCCTTCTGATTATAATTTTATCTTAATAACTGGATTTTTAAAATGCATGATTGGTATTTTAAAATGCATGATGTTAGCCAGGCGCAGTGGCTCATGCCTGTAATCCCAGCACTTTGGAAGGCCAAGGCAGGTGGATTACCTGAGGTCAAGAGTTTGGGACCAGCCTGGCCAACATGGTGAAACCTCGTCTCTACTAAAAATACAAAAAAAAAAAAAAAATTGGCTGAGGCAGGAGAATCTCTTAAACCCAGGAGGCAGAAGTTGCAGTGAGCCAAGATCGCGCCACTGCACTCCAGCCTGGATGACAGAGGGAGACTTCATCTCAAAAAAAAAAAAAAAAAAAAAAAGCATGATGTCTTCAGGGGGGAAATGTGTTACCCTTATATATACTATACAAATATAAGCCCAAATTCACATACTGACAATGTTTTGGATATATACACCGATCTCCTCTGTCCTACAATGTGGTTAAAGACATGTTTCCCCCACTAAGTGTCATGAATCCCGAAATGGTTCTGCTCCAAAAGATCTGGAATCCTTTGTGTTAAGTGTTGCACACAAAAAATGGCAAACACCTGCAACTGTAATGTAATATGCCCTACACCGCACCTACTTATTCTACTAATTGCTTGATGAAAGGAAAATCATATTTTTAAAACCCAAATGTTTATCTCAGTGTTGCTTGCTGGTAATGAACCTGGGTTTGGAAGCCAAGCAGACCTAGGTTCAAGCTCTGATTTTACTCCTTGCTTCTATGGACAGGGCAGCTACTTTGTTCAACTCTAGGAACACATTCACGTCAGAATCTACATGAATGGCACCCCCTGGATTAGGGACCAACACTACTTTGTGTAAGTGAAAGTGTAGAGCCACTTTCCTAGACTTCAGTTGGAACACACTCCTGAAGTTGTCCAAGGCAGCTGGTGAGGCTGTGGGTAAATTACTTAATCTCTGAGCCTCACCTTTTAAATATGTAGAACTGGAGAGTGATAATATGCTACCTAATTTATTGGGCTGTTTTGAGAATTACAAGGGAGAACATTGTAGTAAAGCATTTAGTATAGTGCCTTAAAGTGCCTTAATGTAGTAAGTCTTCAATATGTATTAACTCCTATTATAATTTTCCCAAAATGTATACTTTTCAAAAGAAGGAATTAAAAAGATTGACTATTGACTCTTTTGCCATGCTTTTCCATCATATGGTTGATTTCTGTTCTTGGTTACTACATCAGTCTAATCAATTCAGAATGGAAGAACAGCATGAAAATAAATAGAATAGAATAACCATCTGTTGTGATTCTCCATCCCTGAGCCTGAAGGCTGGATCTAATTTTATCTTAAACCCAAATCACAAAATATCCACGAACTAAGCTGCTTGCAATTCAAAGGCTCTTGAGAAATCAGCTTCAGGGATCTCTTTTAGCTTGGATGGGATTCAGTGAAGCCATAGCTACAGCAGGGACTCCTTAGCTAAGGAAACAGGAGCAATTGGGACTAGAGACTGGGTAGAGCTGGAAGCCATGCAGATCAAGTTCAGAATGCTGTGAAAGGAATCTGAAAGGCAACCATGTTCAGGAGTGGTCAGAGAAGAAGGTGAGCACAGTCACAAGGGCCTGTAGAAAAATCATTTGAAAATCTAATAAACACTACTGAGTGTCTGCTATGTGGTAATTCTTGGAAATAAAGATGACAATTCACATGAGCAATAATACCATCATTTATTCTCATGAAGTTTCCCTACTTTTATTTGTATCTTTGGCATGGGATGGAGGTAGATTTAGTCCAAGGGAAGAGTTATCACTCAGATACAGAACTAAGGTTCCAGTCAAATCACAAGTCTTAGAGCCAGCTCAGATGCTTCCTAAAGCAATTATAGATGTCTGGGTTATCTAGCTTAATCCCTCTGGTGGCTTATAGGTCAGGAGGGAATAAGAACTACGATGGGGTCAGCTAATGTGTCTTCCCTTGCTGCTGCTTACATCCAACCCCAAAGGGATTGGGAACAGATCCAGCTATTTGAAGACTGAATGGAGGAAGTGAGGTGATAGAGGGGGCATGAAAAAGAGCTGTCCAATTAGGTCCACTCCCTCAAGGAACCAGTCTGTAATGAGTCAAACTGGGCTTTCAGACCTACAAATTCAGAGAAGGATGTTTAAGAAGAGATAAAAGAATCTGAAAGTGGACAATATGCTGCAAATTAAAAGATATTTTGGATGTGAACTCTTCTCCACGAGATGACAGTTTAGTCACACTGAATCCTCAGCATAAAATGTAGTTTTGTCAGATAGATTTTAACCATAATTTACTTTAACCACCCTGCTGCAGTTCTGAGACAGAAGGCAGCCAGCTCTGTCAGAGCAAACTCAATTTGTCCTTTACATCATCCAAATGTTCTTGTCTCAAGTGAGAAGCCCCAATAACCATGCACAGATTTCTTTATAAATTACTTATCTTTTAGATGCTGTATATTTACCACTTCATCATGTTCCCTTTTAGGTTTAAGTTTGTAGGACATGACTCATGTCATATTTCTAGAAGGCCAAAGCCAAGTGAATGTTCTTCAATATAGTAACATTCAAGGTTGCAATTAATCTTACAAGCTTCATTTAAGGAAGGTATAAACCAGGCCAATAATTCACTCTAAAGTCATCAGTTTAGGCCATCAAAGTCATTTCTCATTTCAATAATAAAAAGGATTGTTTTCTGGGAAGAAACAAAAGTATATACACAATACTTCTAATACTGATATATTCAACTCTCCTATGGAGACATTTATACAAGTGGAAAGTTCTTGTTCTAGGTCAGGTAGAATGCTTTCACAAGTGAATTAATATTTCCACACAATGGCAGAGAGATGACATGATGTGTAAAAGAAAGCTTGATGGGCCGCAGCTGAGGAGAGTTGACATTCCAGAAGAAGAGGACAAGAAGTGAAGGACAAGAACTGGGAGAGGAGAACTCAGAGGAGGAGGACAGGAGGATGAGAACTGGAGCAGGAGAACTGGGGAATGAGAACCAGGAGATGAGAACTGCAGGAAGAAAATGAGGAGGATAACTGGAGTACAGCTGATTTCAAGATTAGGAGCCTATTCACAGCCAGTTATCAACACAGGCATATAAAGAGGTTCTGGATTGTTTTATGTGAGGATTACTTGGTTACAAGAGGCAGAAACTTGCTGAGCTTAAGATAGGCTGGGGAGGGAGGGGGTGCCTAAAGACTCAAATGCAAGAAGAACAGTCTGGTCTCACAAAAGAATGGAACCACCTCTGGAAAAGATCTTTGTGTCTCCGGACCACATAGTCTCTCATCTTTGTCTCAAGGTTCCCACGCATTTTACTCTCTATAGACTGGCTTTTTCATATTTTGAAATGCACAGGCCATACATGGCTACCAGCCCCAGCTTTGCATCATTTCCAATTCTAAGGCTGCTATAGACTCACTGAGTCTTTGCATGGCCGTGCCTCTGAGTCTCAAATCCAAATCCTTCTAAGAGAGAGTCTGACTGGTTCTATTTGGGTTAGGTATCCACTGGGCTGACTCCTAAGGTTGGCTGCCCATTTAGCAAGGGTTTTTAGGGCAGAATCTCTGAGAAGGAGTATTGGGGTAGGAGGAATGATTGGCAAAGGAAATGATTTAAGAAACACAATGGCAATTTCTTAGCAAATTTTCTTTGCCTCTCTCTGTTATATAACTACATCCACATTTTAGTTCCTTGAAACAGACAAGAAAATACTGTAAAAAGATGCAAAAATCACCTCAGAGATGTGAATACATTAATTCACTAGCACCTATTTCAAGATTCTATTACCAAAGAATCAGATTAATCAATCAATAACCTATCCAGCCAGTAACCAATAGCCTACCTAGTCCCTGAAGAGAAACTGTCAAGGACAAATAAAGCGTAATTGCAGTTAAGGAGGAGAATGTGTGACAGATGAAGGTTACTGGGTGCCCACAAGCCTGACCTGTTTTGGCTCATTATACATCCAAACTCCCTCCCATCCTGTACCTTTGTACATGGACACATTTATCCTCTTCTTTGCTGTGCTAACTCCTATTCTCTCTACAGTACCCGCGGGTTTAATTGTATGCCCCCAAAAGATACGCTGAAGACTGCTCTGCCTATGGAGTAGCCATTCTTTTGTTTCTTTACTTCTCTGATAAACTTGCTTTCACTTAAAAAAAAAAAAAAAAAGATATGTTGAAATCCTAACCCCAGGGACCTATGAATATAACCTTATTTGGAAACAGAGTATTTTCAGATGTGATCAAAAATTGATCAAGTTAAGGTGAAGTCATACAGGATTATGGCAGGCCCTAAATCCAATGACTGGTGCCTTTACAAGGAGGGTGAGATTTGGTGACAAGAAACACACAGGAAAGAAGTCCACGTGACAATGGGGGCAGAGATGAGAGTGATGCAGCTACCAGGCAAAGGACACAAAGGATTGCCAGTAGCTACCAGAGGTGAGGAAAAGGTGGGGAGGATTTCTTCCTAGAGCCTTCAGTGGAGATTGGCCTGCTAACATTTTGACTTCAGACTTTTAAGCTCCAGAACTGTGAGAGAATATATTTCTGTTATTCTAAGCCACTCAGTTTGTGGTACTTTGTTATGACAGCCACAGGAAGCTAATACAAGTGCCATGTGTGCTCAAGTGTTGTCATCTCAGGATCTACTTCCCAGATTATTCAAAGACTGTGTTGGTGCCCTTTCTCTGTAATACCATGCTGTGCTTCTTGCTGCCATAGCTACCATCTCTACCACAGTAGAGATCACACTGGTCTATTATTGTGTAGTTTTCTCTCGATTCTCAAGATTTTGAGGTGCCAGAAACTGTCCTTATTTTTATGTCTAGCATATAGTGGGAAATGCTCTATATGTCTAGCATATAGTAGGAAATTCACTAAGTGCTTATTAAAATAAGATGATTTTTTTTCCAAATGTATAAATCTACAATGCTCTTGTGTAAAATATTTATATCTCAAGAATTTAATACATGCACATATGGAACAAATTAAACTCACATTGTTGAATGTCCACATTTACATATGCTACAGGAAGAAATTAGGAAGCCAGATAATTGAATAACTGAGTGTACCAACTTCCATTTGGTTGCCCCCCAGCCCTAGCTAAAATAAGGAGAAAATTTTGAATTTAGAAGTATGTATACTGCTTTGAGGAAGAAAAAATAGGCCTCAGGTTGGTTTTATGAATTTAACTCTCCATAGAATCCTTTTCCAGTTAAATAAATTGTAATTCATGAATTCAGAAATGTGGTACAAATGCAGATGGAGATAAATAGCACATGAGCCATTTAAGGCAGGCAGATTCACTGGGGAAATTGGAAACTATCATCAGGAGAGTTAATGGAAAGTCCACTAATCCTAATTTTTAGACAGGATAAATGGAGTTGTGTGCTTCCTATCTGATTCACTCCCACATTAGGTCTGCTTCTCTGGAGAGGATGGGGGGCTGGTCCCATTTCCCCCTGAAGTGTGTAATAGCTGCTACAGTGCCATTTTGAGATATCTGCTACAAATTTGGGATGTATTTTTATTTTTCTAAATAAATAGCTAGGATATTCTCTGTATTATGTTGGGATATTGGTTCTCTGTAGTGTGAATAATCACTACTTAATGTTAGACCATTCTTCAGATAAGTGGCAGAAATTGTCTGCTAGGCTCAGGAGGTGCTAAGCAGACAGTCTCATCAACACATTAAATGGCATAATTACACATTCTACAATGCATGTTACTATGGTACTTTGATAGGAAGAGTCTATTTTTATCTTTTTTTTTTTTACACTCAAAAGAGCTTCAACTTCTAGATTCCAAACACAGTCTCTAGAATAAGATTACACGTATAGATGCTGAGATTCATTCTTCCATTATGTGTGTAAGTGTAAGTGTTAGTGCTCACTTAACCAAGCTTCTGAAACTTGTTACTCACATTCAGTTCATAGATCACACACAAGTGTGTGGTAAACACTGGGCTGCTTTCCCAACTGTCATTCCATTTTTAATGACTACCCTGATACAGGTCAGGGATTGGTTTAGAAATGAATGTGAAATCTAATTCTGGCCAATGAGATGTGAGAGAAGTTTGCTGAAGTCAGGGATGCTGGGAGGGGGGATCTTCTAAGAAACTTGTCCTTATTCCTAACAGAGAGCCACAGGAAGAGATAGTGTCTCATCTGCCTCTGGACATTGTTTGTTCTGGATGTGAGATGTAAAACTGTTGCAGCCACCATGCCACTTGAGGAAGAAAGACTCCCCAAGATGGCAGAGCAGAGAAATGGAAGAACTCGGGCCCTTGATGGCATCTTTAAGCCAATGAATCAAACTAATTTGAAGCCTGCTCTACTTGGAGACTTAATAATAAATAATAAATTTCCTTAATATTTAGGCCAGATGTTATGTTCGTTTCATCTCAAGGCATTCAAAGTGCCACACCTTGCTTAAATTCCACTGTAGAAATGGCAGACCTATGATGAAATTAAAAATCTAGTAATAGCTGTGTCACTGCCTATAGTGGACATGTACTTTTCTGTCTAAAGTTTCTTTGACATGCCTTCCTTTCCAATTTCTATTCCATGTAGTCTTCAGGCACACCCCTACCTCTGCCTTCCCTGGTGTCTGCAACCCAGGATTTGACCATTGCGGTTACCCTGGCAGCCTGGCTGCAGTGACTCAAAGTAGACCAATGATCAGCGTCACCAGAAATTTTACTCTACCTGTTGAGAAAGGGGAATCTTTTTCTGCTAGAGTTTCTAAGCTGGTAGGTTATCATCTTAGAACTGCCAGTGGCCATTTTTGCCATCACATGAAAGGAACCTGAAAGAGAATGAAGCCAACAAAGAGGAAAGAAACCAAGAAAGTTCAAGAAGGAGGGGAAGCATGTGCGCCATGATGCTGTCCACAACTGTGCCAGAAGCTCAGATCTACACTTGGACCTTTCAGAGACATAAGCCCAGAAGTTTGAGTTGGTTTCTTTATTGCAATAAAAAGAATCCCAGTTAATTCAGAATTACATTGATAGCTACCATTTTCACAACATCAGTTATGTTTCGGGCACATTATGTTCATTATCTCTAGGCTCACAAGGACTCTGGAATGTAATATGTATCTCCTTTACAGATGAAAAAGCTGAATCTCAGAGGTTTCGAGTAATATGCCCAGGTCTCACCCTACTGACAAGCAGAATGGAGATAAAAATCCAAGGTCTGCTAGGCTCCAAAAGCAGTGCTCTTTGCCTTCTTATTATTGGCGTTAGTAACGCTCGCATTCATTTCAGAGAGCCTATCCTTTCTTTTGAAATGTGTTTATTTTGCAAATAATAATTGATCTTTTTAGTTAAAGAAAGTGATGGGTTCAAAATTTCATTACCATGTCTTCCCTCATTTCCCAGTATTTTTTGTACACAGATAAAGCCGCTTGATAGAACAGTTGCAATTTCCCACCTCTTAACTCTTGCTGTTCTCTTCTGCAATTTCCTCTTGTTTCTACAATATCAAATCCTAAGCATCCTTGATGATCTAGCTCAAATGTCACTTTCTTCACCCAGCCTTCTCCAATATCTCAAGGTGAAAACCACCTCTCCTTTTAACTCTTCCTTTACTGCATTCCTGCCTTTCCAATGACAATCTCGTTTTGCCTGTTAATAAAGTTATTTAGTAGTCTTTTATCCCTTAATAGAATGCAATCTCCTTAAGTAATGTGTATCTGACCCTACTTTGCATCCTCATTACTTAGCATAGTATGGTTCTATAAATGCTGAGTGAGTGAATGAATGAATGAAAGGCATTTAAAGACCCATCTTCACAGCTCTAGGATTGTATCAGGGTCTTTGAACCTCATATGGCAATGAATTTGAACGAGGTAAGCATCCAATAATGAAAATGACTTGAATTAGCACTTAAACCCTCAAAGAGTGAAAATAGCTCTATTATGTACAATACTCAATATCTTGTTTTCCATTAGTGGCATGCACTTGTTGAGTTGTAGCCACGTTTGTATTTATATTTTTCTTACTTGCATCAAATAGCTATTATAGTAAAACGTGTCTTTGAGTTCTTATTTCATGTCTTTTGTGAATCTGTTCCCTCAATGACTTTATGTCATGCCATTGTTTCCCTCTTCCCAGAAAACCTAAATGCTTTATTCTAAGAATACACTTTCTACTAACGTTAGGTGTTCTAAGTCAAAATCAGTTCCATTCTTGATTGATGCTGGCCTATGCCTAAACTGTTTCTGTAAAAACAATGACTTACTGTGTTTTCCAAAGTCTCTCTTCTGTTATTACACAATTTGAACTCATATTAATTTTTCCGTCCATTTTTAATAGGATTATTGATTAGTTTTCTCATACATTTTCACTTCTAAACCATCTTTATAAATTTATGTTTAAAAATGCCCCTACTAGCTAGATTCTAAAAGTGAGGGAGGGGCGCTTCGTTTGTCCAAATACAATCTTTGGAAGACAATTCCATATCAGATATATTCTGTGATAAATTAAATTTAAAATATACAATACTGTGTTTAAATATTTTAATATCAAAATTACATTATAATTATTGTGTTGAGATATTTTAAAAAATTAATTGTAAAAGCTTAGATAAGCCATGTTACATCAGCAATCTCATGTATTTTATAGTGTCATTTTTAGGTAACAATATTTGACTAACTTTTCCTAAAATGTTTGTATGTATGAGCCAGTTTATGGGAGGTGACTTTAAATTGTGTGAAAATGGACAAAATAATTGGCATGGAACAATATACTAATTAGAAAAAAAAATACCCAAAGCCAATGTTATATAACTAGTTTTTTGTAGTTTATAAAACTAGTTTTTTGTAGTTTATGTATATGAGATTAAGTTTTCCATGACACGTGGATTAACACCACAGTGATACAGGATCGCAGTCTCTTACCTCTTTATCCTCAAAAGCAGAAGAATAAAAGTAAGCTTGTAATTATCAATAATAGGCAAGCTTACAATAAGTTGCTTTGCCTGCAACCATTTCCTACTTTTTTAGTTTGGAATAACAGATAATTTCTAACCAGCTACCAGTAATCAAATTCCTCCTCTTTACTTATGTATGATCCTATGCCTAAAACATGTTTTTGTGTTTTGATTTTTGGTTTTAATAAAACCTGCTTTTTAAGGATCTCTCAAGATTACTGGCTACTTAATTTGAATATACTTTGCTCTCTCCTTCTCCCCTCTTTCTTTCCTTTTTAAAAGAGCTTTTGACTTCTGCAGTGTGGCATTAACAAGGAAAGAAAACCTAAAGCCCACCTAAGTTTTTTATCCTTTTCCTCTCCCTATTTTTTATCGCCTGAAACCCAGGATTAATTTTCTTTTCTAACAACTCATACCACCACAGTTTAAACTTGGGGAAACTGAGGCTATGCAATCGTTAGCAGGATGGCGATATTCCAATATTAGGTAATGGGATATTTGAAGCATTCTGGAGTGTTAAAGTAATTTCATATGCAACGTTAACAGAAAACCTCTTCTTAAAGTAAATCCTTGAATTGGCATCTTAGGATAGCTAAATTTCAGGTACTGTAAGAGGAAACACACTAGTTCCTGGAAAGAAGAAATAATATCTTAATTCATGTTAGTAGGAAGCCAGAATCCAAAGCTCTACTTTCTCTTTTCCACACATAACTAGTTGTGTAGATGCAGGCAAATGACTGCACATCTCCAGGTATAATATTTTTTCACGCCAACCTTGAAACTGGTAACACCAGGATTCCCATTCTAACTTAGGACTTCCCTAAGTCGTCGAAGTAGTAAATTTCGAAGCCCGCTTCAGGTGTCAGCAGTGATGGTTGGTTAAGTCTCTGCTTCAAGGAGCCTGTGATCTTGTTGTGCACCCTCATTTTCTGAAGAAAAGTAAAGCTACCACATCTGTTTATCTTACTGGCTATACAGTACTCATCTATCATTGCCTCTGAACAGTTGAACATCTCTGAGTATTTCCAGAGGCAGAGTGACTGTATTGTATTTCCTTTATCAACATTATTTCAGAAATTTAATATGTACAATTCAATATTTTTATTATTTTTATTTTTTCATTTATTTATTTTTTTATTATACTTCAAGTTCTAGGGTACATGTGCACAATTCAATATTTTTAAAAGTAAAACCACATTTTAACCAACACGTTTCTAATATGTACATCAACAAATTGCACACTCACTAGAGTATTTTATAAGTTGAATATGATGTCACTAAATATTATGATCTAATTGCCCTCAGATACATGTTCACAATTTGTTCTTTCCTTTATAGCTATAGTGGATGCCTCCAGTGTATGTCAGTTTAGCTACAGGGCTAAAGCTTCTAGTAAACAAGAGTCCCCCAGTTACTGACTGCAACTCATCTGTCTGACCCACCACCTGGATTCTGATACACAGAGGCACATGTCTGCGCCAACGCAGTCACATGCACCAAATGTGTGCAATACTGTTTGAAAATGCTTTACATGATGGAAGTCTTACTCCCTGTAATAAACTGGAGCACCGTTACCTTTTAGGAGAAAGGAGAAATGTACATCAATGTTCTTAATCAGCCACATTTACAAAATAACACTTGAAATCCTTAAGGACAAAAAGTCTCTCAACATTTGAAGAAGATATTCCAGGATAAAATCTGATAAAGTTTCTGATAAAACTTGATCTCATGTAATCTACCCTTCAAAAATTCTCAATCCTCAGACTATCAAAGAAGCATTTTTCTGTCTGCAAGTGTCTCTTGCTCATTTATTAAAAATCATAAATATAAATATTAATCAGAAATATCACTGCATGACATTGAAAAACATTTAAAAATTATGGTTATTTATACTTTTCTACCTCATATATAAGTAATATACCAAAGCTTATTTTATGTTTATTTATGAAGTGCAGTTTTTCCTTGGAAAAGACACATAGCCAATTATGATTTAATGTTAATATGATGTTTTAGTAGACTATGCAAATTTCGCCAGATAATTATCTCATTATGTTTATATATAAGCAAGACAAAAAATACTACTAAGACTTCCAAGACTTTAATCTTTATAATTAAGTGCTTGCTGTTATTTTTATTCTCTTATGTATTACCATAGCACTCCTATGCTCATCATTATTATGACACTCAGACACTCATCAGCTGTGTAATAGTTGTGTGATTTTTCAGTGTCTCCCCACTATAGTAGAAACATTTCATAGGCGAGGACATTATGGTATGTATTCATTGTTTTAATCTCTGTGCATTACTTGATAGAGATGGGGTGTGTGTGTGTGTGTGTGTGTGTGTGTGTGTGACAGAGAGAGAGGTTGATATCAATTATGTTCCATGTCTTTACCTCCAAAGTGAAACGTATAATGATAATTAAGTTTGATACTTTTGATAATCACAGTTAAATAACAATGTTTACAAATAGAAAAACCAGAAGGCACCTAGGAGAAAGGGTAACAAAATTCTCAAAATACTAAAATTGATTCCTGAAAGGATCAATTCAAATTCACATAATACATTTACAAAGTGTTTATAGAGCAAGTAAACTGCGTAAAAGTGGAACAGGGTGCTATTAGTAATTATGCCAGGACAATAGGCTTAAACCAGAACTGTTTCGGGTAAAGCAGGATGTTACATTATTTCACCTCTAGCAAATACAGATAGCAAAAAATGGTCAATTGGCGGGGCGTGGTGGCTCACGCTTGTAATCCTAGCACTTTGGGAGGCCAAGGCAGGAGGATTGCCTGAGCTCAGGAGTTTGAAACCAGCCTGGGCAACATGGCGAAAACCCGTCTCTACTAAAATTACAAAATACAAAAAATTAGCCAGGCGTGGTGGTGCATGCCTGTGATCCCAGCTACCCAGCAGGCTGAGGCATGAGAATTGCTTGAACCCGGGAGGCGGAGGGAGGTTGCAGTGAGCCGCTGCACTCCAGCAAGGGTGGCAGAGCAAGACTCTGTCTCAAATAAAATAAAGTAAAATAAAATAAAATAAAAGCTCAATTGATAAAACCATTAAGAAGCACGAAGAACAAGCCAAAAATGAAAAGCAATCTTTTAAAATAAAATTAGTCTGATTGGGATAAAAATAAGTTATGGAGAGTCAAATAGGTACCTAAATTCTAGGCTAGGAAGGACTAAAAGCTTTGACTACTTTGGGGTAACTTACGACTTGGAGAACTAGTTTATTTGGGCACAGCAAAAGGAGAAAGGCAGAGCATTGGGTTGGTTTGGGTAATTGTCTATTCCAGATGCCCAGCGTTTAGACAACTAAGAATCCTGATGCTGTTAGATTTGACTCTCAATGAATGTTATTTCTCTGGCAGATACTTTTCTCCTTTGAGATGGGCCTGGTTATAAGTAAGAAAGAGAAATTCCATCACCAACTCTGAAAGGACCTTTCTAGGGAAAGTTGTTGATCTTGGTATTTAAATTATTTCATTAATTGGTTTCAGTGACTTTTTTTTCCTATAAAATCAGTAGTATTTTTCAGATAGTAACTATTAAAAAAATGGAGACTTGCTTTAACACAGATAGTTGAGCTCTGGATTAGTGTTGCAGACAAGTATTGAAATGTCAATGTAATGGTGGTTGTGAGCATCAAAAAACATTTTTTTATAAGTACTTCACAAATGCACCAACTCTGTAGCACTTTTTATGTTACAGGCTGTATTAGGCCATCCTTCTACTGCTATAAAGAAATACCTGATACAGTAATTTATAAAGAAAAGAGGTTTAATTGGCTCACAGTTTTGCAGGCTTTACAGGAAGCATGGTGCTGGCATCTGCTTCTGGAGAGACCTCAGGGAGCTTTCAATCATGTTGGAAGGTGAAGGGGAAAGCCAGCATCTCACATGGCCAGAGAAGGAGCAAGAGAGGGAGAGGGCAGTTGCCACACACTTCTAAACAACCAGATCTCACGAGAACTCGCTCATTATTACAAGGACAGCACCAAGGAGATGGTGCTAAACCAATCATGAGAAATCCAAGCCCCACCTCCAACACTGGGGATTTCATTTCAACATGAGATTTGGGTGGGGACAAGTCCCCAGACTGTATCACAGGTAAATGCTCTAAAAGTACTAGTGAGTAATAAATCCCTTTGGTATGGTTCAAGACAGGCTTAGCTAGCACTGAATTCTAGACTGACCAAAGCAACAACATCTTACGTTTTTATATGTTTTAAGTTTCATTTCCTGATTTGATTTTCTAAAAAGGTCTATGATCTGGGCATTACCACTTTAAAATGAGAAAACAGGTTCAGAGGCTTCTCTGAGGTCCAGGGCTAGGAGGGATTTGAAGCCCTTCAAATTGCAGGGATTTGAAGCCAGTTCTGATCCTAAACCGGGCTATTTCCCTAAGCACCTCACTAAGCCATCTTTATAAAAATATAGAGTCCTGGCTGGGCATGGTGGCTCGCACCTGTAATCCCACCACTTTGGCAGGCCAAGGCAGGAGGATCATTTGAGGTCAGGAGTTCAAGACCAGCCTGGTCAACATGATGAAACCCTGTCTCTACTGAAAATACAAAAATTAGCTGGGTGTAGTGGCAGGTGCCTGTAGTCCCAGCTACTCAGGAGGGTGAGTAGGGAGAACTGCTTGAACCAGGGAGGTGGAGGCTGCAGTGGGCCAAGATCACCAAGATCACACCACTGACTCCAGCCTGGGTGACACAGACTCCGTATCTCTCTCTCCCTCTCTCTCTCTATATATATACATATCCCCAACTTAAAACCTGATTTCAGTCTAAACTCTCATTATCAGCCAGTTATTTGGAATTTTGAAATTTTGAATGCCTTGTCCCCTAGAAACCATGTCACGAATGCTGTTTGGGTCCCTGTGCAAGCCCATCAAAAGCTGGGCGGCCTAAGAATGTACTTAATCATAGTCATGACAGTATCAGCCTGAGTTCTAACAGTCTCAAAAATTAGGAGGCAACCAAGGCTAGAGAAAAGGAAGAAAAGTACCTCTGCCTTGTTCCTGGATGCAACTTTGGTTCTGAGAAATGTTGGAAATAGACCACGATGGGGTCAACTCCTCTTGCATGTCCCAGGGCTCCTCTTCCCAGACCTCTGTCACCTGTGCTAACATGTGGGCTCTTGTCACCACCAGGTCTCACATATCATTCATTGGGATGGTTAATTTTATGTGTCAACTTGGTTAGACACAGTACCCAGATATTTGGTCTAGCATTTTTGGAGATGTTTCTGTGAAGGTATTTTTTAGATGAAGTTAACATTTCTTTTTTTTTTTTTTTTTTTTAGTAGAGACGGGGTTTCACCGTGTTAGCCAGGATGGTCTCGATCTCCTGACCTCGTGATCCACCTGCCTTGGCCTCCCAAAGTGGCCATTCTGACTGCTGTGAGATAGTATCTCATTGTGGTTTTGACTGTATTTATCTGATGGTCAGTGATGTGGAGCACTTGTACATAGATTTGTTGGCTACTTGTATGTCTTCTTTTGAGACATGTCTGTTCATGTCATTTGCCATTATTTAATGGGGTTGTTTTTTGCTTGTTCATTTGTTTAAGTTCCTTAGAGATTCTGGATATCAGACCTTTATCAAATGCATAGTTTGCAAATATTTTCTCCCATTCTTTTTACTCTGTTGATAGTTTCTTTTGTATAGCAGAAACTCTTTAGTTTATTTAGATCCCACTTGTCCATTTTTGTTTCGGTTCCAACTGCTTTTGAGGACTTAATCATAAATTATTTTCCAAGGCTGATGTCCAAAGTGGTGTTTCCTAGGTTATCTTCATGGATTCTTAGAGTTTGAAATCTTACATTTAAATCTTTAATCCATCTTGAGTTGATTTTTACATATGGCAAAAGGTAGGGATCCAATTTCATTCTTCTGCATATGGTTGCCAGCTATCCTAGCACCATTTATTGAATAGGGAGTTCTTTCCCCATTGGTTATTTTTATTGGTTTTGTCAAACACCAGATGGCTTTAGGTGTGTGGCTTTATTTCTGGGCTCTCTATTCTGTTCTATTGGTCTATGTGTCCATTTTTGTACCAATATCATGCTGTTTTTATTTTTGTAACCTTACAGTATAGTTTGAAGTTGGGTAATGTGATGCCTTTGGCTTTGTTATTTTTGCTTAGGATTGCTTTGGCTATTTGGGGCTGTTTTTTGGTTCTATATGAATTTTAGAATAGTTTTTTTCTAGTTCTTTGAAAACTGACATAGATGGCTCTTATTACTTTGAGGTATGTTCCTTTGATATCTAGTTTATTGAGGGTTTTTATCATAAAGAGATACTGGATTTTATCGAAAGTTTTTTCCACATCTATTGAGATGATCATATGTGTTTTAAAAATTCTGTTCATGTGAATCACATAAACCCTTTATCACAGTTTATTGATAAAAATTTCAATTGTATTTTGAATTCTGTTTATGGTGAATCACATTTATTGATTTGTGTATGTTGAACCAACCTTGCATGCCAGGAATGAACACTACTTGATTATGGTGAATTAATTTTTTGATGTGCTGTTGGATTCTATTTGCTAGTATTTTGCTGAGGATTCTTTCATCTACATTCATCAGGGATATTGGAATATAGTTTTCCTTTTTCATTGTGTCTTTGCCAGATTTTGTTATTAGGTTGATGCTGTCTTTGTAGAATGAGCTAAGGAGGAGTCCCTCCTCCTCAATCTTTTTTAATGGTTTCAGTAGAATTGGGACAAACTCTTCTTTGTATGTCTGGTAGAATTTGGCTGTGAATCCATCTGGTCTGAGTTTGTTGTTGTTGTTGTTGTTTTGGTTGGTTGGTTGGTAGGTTTTTTAAATTGCAATTCAACTTTGGAACTTGATATTGGTCTGTTCAGAATTTCAGTTTCTTCCTGATTCAATCATGGGAGATAGTATGTTTCCTAGAATTTATTTATTAACTCTAGATTTTCTAGTTTATGTGCATAAAGGTGTTCCTAATAGTCTCTGAGGCATTCAGTTTTTAAAATTTGTTGAAACTTGCTTTATGGCTGAGTATGTGGTCAATCTTGGAGTATTTTCCATGTGCAGATGAGAAGAATGTATATTCTGTAGTTAATGGTGGATTGTTCTGTAGATGTCTACTAGGCCCAGTTGGTCAAGTGTCAAGTTTTTAAGTCCAGAATGTCTTTGTTAGTTTTCTGCCTAAATGATCTGTCTAATGCTGTCAATGGGGTATGAAAGTCCCCTGCTATTACTGTGTGGCTATATAAGTATTTCTGTAAGTCTAGAAGTATTTGCGTTAGGAATCTGGGTGCTCCATTGTTGTGTGCATATATATTTAGGATAGTTAAGATTTCTTGCTGAATTGAACCCTTTATCATTGTGTAATACCCTTTTTTGATTTTTTCTACTGTTGTTGGTTTAAAGTCTGCCTTATCTGATGTAAGAATAGTCACCTCTGCTCCTTTTTGTTTTCTGTTTGCATAGTAGATCTTTCTCCAGCTCTTTAAGCTCATGGTTTTTTTTTTTTTTTTTTACGTGTGAGATAGGTTTCTTGAAGACACCAGGCAGATAGTTCTTATATTTTGTTTTTAATCAAACTTGCCACTCTGTGCCTTTTAAGTAAGGTGTTTAGACCATTTACATTCAAAGTTGATACTGAAATGTGACGTTTGATTCTATCATGAAGTTCTTAGCTGGTTGCTTTGTAGTTTATATTGTGTGGCTGCTTTATAGGGTCTGTGGGCTATGTATACAAGTGTGTTTTCATGGTAGTAGGTATCATTCTTTCATTTCCATGTTTAGAATTCCCTAAAGGATCTCTTGTAAGGCTAGTCTAGTGGTAAATAATTCCCTTAGTGCTTGTTTGTCCAGAAAATATTTTATTTCCCCTTTGCTTATGAAGCTTAGTTTGGTGGGATATGAAATTCTTGATTGGAATTTCTTTTATTTCAGAATGCTGAAAATAGGCCCCCAATCTCTCCTGGCTCATCAGGTTTCTACTGAGAAATCTGCTGTTAGCCTGATGGAGTTCCCTTTGTACATAATCTGACGTTTTTCTCTAGCTGCCTTTAAGATTGTTTCTTTAGCATTGACCTTGGACTATATGGCTATATGCCATGGTGACATTTGTTTTGTATAGTATCTTGCAGGCATTCTTTGGATTTCTTGTATCTGAATGTCTATCTGTCTAGCAAGATTAGGGAAATTTTCTTGAATTATTTCCTCAGATACATTTTCCAGGTTGTTTACTTTTTCTATCTCAAGAATGCCAATAATTTACTGGTTTGGTTGCTTTACATAATTCCATATTTCTTGAAGATTTTATTTATTTTTAAAAATTCCTTTTTACTTTTTTTTTTTGTCTGACTGGGTTAGTTTGAAAGACTAGTCTTCAAGCTCTGAAATTCTTTGTCTTGGTCCAGTTTATTGATAAAGCCTTCAATTGTATTTTGAAATTTCTTAAGTGAGTTTTTCAATTCCAGAAACTCTGATTGATTTCTTGTTCAGATGTTTATCTCTTCCTTTATTTTCTGGATTGATTTAGATGTTTTCTTTGTGTGTGTTGATTTTCAATCTTGTCTCTAATCTCATTGAGTTTCTTTGCAATTCATGCTTTGAATTCTTTATCTGTCATTTCTGAGTTTCCATTTTGGTTAGAGACCATTGCTGGAGAGCTAGTGTGATCCTTTGGTGGTGTCAGTACTCTCAGATTTGTCATGGTGTCATAATTCTTATGCTGGTTCCTTCTCATCTGGAGATGCTGGCACTTCTAAATTTTGTGTTTATTTTTTTGCAGGTAGGATTTTTTTTCTTTTTCTTTTTTTATCATATTATTGGCTTTTTTTCTTTCCCTTTGCCTTTCCCCTCTTCCCTAGGGGGTGGGACTGTAGAGAATGCTGCATGGGGTCTTTTGGCTTTGCTTCTATAGACATATGCAATTCCTTTGGCAGGTTTTATATTGGGCTGTTCAGCTTGACTTTCAAGCCAGTGGATGGCACTTATAGGTAAGAGCCAGCTGTAGCCAATGTGGCTGGATATATGCTTGATTTTTGTTTACCGACAGATGCTCTTTATTGCCTCAGGCAATGGACTGATTTGTGGAATGCACAGTAGTCTGAGCTCCAGGGAGCATGGGGGCCAGGAAAGGCAGGACTAGACCAGGCAGCTCCACCTACAGGTCCACTGATGGCAGGCACAAGTACTAGCACAGAGGGAGAATTCAGTGGGCAGTCACCAAGTGCCCAGTGGTGAGCCTCGGTGTGGAGCTTGAAAACCTCCTTGGCCCCAAATTCTCTATATGGTGTTTGGTGTGGCCTAAACTCCTAATTCAGGAGAGTGGGCATTCTAGATGCCTGGAGATCTGCCTGGGCATGGAGTGAAGAGGGCCCCCTTCACCAAGATCTCTGCACAGTATGGGTGGGGAGATTCAGGGTGCTGAACCAGCCAACCAGGTGCTCTGAATGACTGGAGATCTACCTGTGTGTAAAGAAGAGAGAGCACGCCACACCAGGTTCTCTGCACAGATGCTCCAGGCAAGTTGCTGCTCCAAATGCTTAGAGATCTGCCTGGTTTGGAGTGGAGAGGGCCTCACTGCACCATGATCTATGTCTAGGAATTGGGCGGGGGGTGCATCTCAGGCTGCTGAACTATATAGTGGGTGCTCTGAATGCCTGGAGATCTATCTGTGCCTGAAGCAGACAGGGCCTCTCTGCACTGGGATCGCTACACAGGATGGGTGGGGTAGGTCAGGCTGCTGATTCAGGTGAGCTGGTGCTTCGGGTGCCTGGAGATCTTTCTGGGCATGAGCAGAGAGAGCCCTATTGCACCATAATCTATGCCCAGATTAGCTTTAGAGGTTGGAAAAAACAAAGTATTCTCCCTTGGTCTGAGTTGCTTCAATCCCCAGTGGGAAAGTAAGTCACAGAGAGAGGCTATAGGCTCTCTGCCTCTCTCATATACTGGGGTTTTACTCACTTTATCAGCCAGATGCTATCATGAGGTCTGTTTGTTGGTATTCTCCTCCCCATGATCTGGAGTGTCCTTCATGATTCCCATGCTTCTTGAATTAAAGCTCACAGAGTTGATGTTTATGGATTATCTTGCTATTTCTAAGTGGCTGAGGCATGCTAAAAGCCTCTTAATCTACCATCCACAGATACTCTCTAAATGAGGTAAATGTAGGTGCTTGGGACAATGCCAGGCACATAGTAGTCACTTAATAAATGGTAGTTTTAAATTAATTACATAAGAATCACTCATAATAAATAAAATAAGACCTCTAGAATGCAAGCTTCCTGAGGGCAGGGGGTTTTGTCTGTTTTGTTCACTGCTGTATCCTCAGTGCCTAGAACAATGTCTAGCACATATTACAATATGTATAATAAATATCTCTTGGATGCATTAATAGGCAGACCACTGAAAACCCCAGATTAATATGATAACCATGTAGGTATTAGTCAACAAATACCTGAAAAAGTATCCAATCTCATTGTATCAAGTAAATTAATATTAAAGCCAAATAGTATACCCACCTCCACCTTCTCACTGGTCTTCCACACAGTAATCATCTATGTTTACCAGACTGTAATTAAATGAATACTTCATACATTGCCTGTGGTAGTATGCATCTGTATAACCCTTTTGAAAAACATGTTAGAATGAATCAAGAGCCTTAAAAATGCTCATGTCGCATGGATTCCATAATTTTCCTTCTCACATATATTAATAAATAACAATCCTGTGACTTTAGAGGTTGAGGCAGGGAGATGACTAGAGGTCAAGAGTTTGAGACCAGACTGGGCAATATAGTGAGACCCTATTTTAAAAAAGAATTAAAAATTAGCTGGATGTGGTAGCATGTGCCTATAGTCTGAGCTACCTGGGAGGTGGGAGAATCACTTGAGCCTAAGAGTTTGAAGTTGTAAGTGAGGCATGATTGCACCACTGCACTCCAGCAACATCCTGAATCAAAAAATAATAAAAAAAAGAATTCTAAATATGAAAAAGATTGCTATACAAAGGTATATGCTATGGCATTATTTACAGTAGGAAAAAAAGCAAAAGCTACCTAAGTGCAGGAACATTGTTATAAATTATGCTACATTTATTGGACACAATATTTTACAACTATTAAAGCTGATTTTGGAAATATAATGATACTGGAAAAAAGGAAAATACAAAATTTGTATATACAAAATGTATTCATTTATATATGATATGTATATTATTCTGTGCTGATAGTTATGTAAAGAATAAGATGAATAGAGAAGGTAATACACAAATTGTACAAGTGGTTTTCCTTTGGACCACAGGAAATTACTATTCTGTCTTTTGCTTACCTTCTGAATTTTACAGATTTTCTTTAATGAATATATACTAATTTTATTTTTATTTATTTAATTTTTTTGAGACAGGGTCTCACTCTGTCACCGAGGCTGGAGTGCAGTGGCATGATCGTGGCTCACTGCAGCCTCAACCTCCCAGGCTCAAGCAATCCTCCCACTTTAGCTTCCCAAGTAGTTGGGACTACAGGCATGTGCCATCATGCCTGGCTAATATTTTTAATTTTTTTGTAGAGACGGGGTCTTGCCATGTTGCCTAGACTCTTCTCAAACTCCTGGGCTCAAGCATTCCAGCTACCTCAGCCACCCAAAGTGCTGGTTTTACAGGCATGAGCCACTGTGCTTGGGCCTATAAAGCGGTGATTTTTCAGAAAAGCTTGTTTTCTTTCTTTTTTTGTTGTTAAAGAGTATATGAAAGGTTTTTGGCTTGGGATCTATACAAAAGTAATATAAATAAGCCCATCTAAAATATTGAAGGACATGTTATCATTGGTTAAAAAATTTAAAACACTGGTTTACCATCCCATTCTAAACTACCATATGTACAAAGAAATTTTTACAACCTCTGAATTTTAAATGTACATATTTTTGTTTTCCTGTTTTCTTAATCACACGAATAATATGTTCCCTTCCAGGCGGTAAGCTGTTAAGTTAGGAGGTGTTTGTTGTTGTTATTTTTAACTACATATACCATAAAAGTTTTTTTCACTAAAAAATTGAAAATGAATACATTAGACTTCACATTTGTCTTCAGTGAATTTCATAATACTTTTTTAAGTTTGTGAAACATAGTTATTTATTTTATAAATAAATGTTAGAAGCACTCCAGGAGAAGGAGAAAGACTTGATTTAGGCATCTATTGCACAAGCATCTGTGAACATGAAAATTTTTTAAAATGTGGAAAACATCACTTGAGAGTATTGTTGAAATGCATATGATAGACTATGAATTTCTGAAAATGGCCCAATTGTCCCATAGAACTGATGTTTACGTTTTGTTTGCAATAAACATAGAAATTGACCCTCCCAGTCTCAAAATGTGAGAAACTTTCATTTGTCTTACCTGAGTCGCTTTCTCAGGAAATCAACAATTAGGCCTCCCAGAGAGTATCAAGGAACTGAAACTTATCAGATCATATTTGAACAATGAGACACCAGACCCCTCACCCATCACGACCACCCACTAACCAACCACCTGCTTCCTGCTGACCAACACCTATTACTTACTCCTTCCTAATTTATGTTTTCCCACACACAGTTAACATTTCTTCCATGCTACATAAACTCCTAATATTAGTCAGTTGAGGAGATGGATTTGAGACCGATTTTCCATCTCCTTGGTTGTAGCACTCTAATAAAGCTTTCTTCCCTGCCAATACTTGTTGTCTCAGTGATTGGCTTTCTGTGTGGTCAGGAGCAGGACCTAAACTGAATCCCTAATGGATTTTGTTTTCCTGACTGGGAACATGTTGCTTGTTGTTCAGCTGCCATGGGCTGAGTTTAAGAAGTCCTCCTAAGCAGCTTCCTAACCCTTTTTTTTTCTAGAGGTGGGTCTCCGTCTTCCTCTCTCTGGCCCTGCCACTGCTGGCCCAACCATACTCCTGATTGCTAAAGAAGAACAGCCTTTGAAACTTGTCATGTGCATCTAGATGATCAAGTCTTTTGTGGGCCAAGACAGTGGGATCTTCTCCTCTCAGTTTGGGACATTCCAAAGGAATTTCCATTTGCAGACTGAACAAGCTCAACCGAGAGAGGAAAGTACGCTGACTGTTTCAGTTTGGACATCCATGGGGCTTGTTTGTTGATGCAGTAGTTGGATTGTGTTTTGGTGATCACTTGTTAATATGCATGCATCCATATAGTTATGGGATATCAGAAATTGACAAACTATTTTTTTTCATAATATTGTTTGGCTCCAATATACTTTGGAAATCTGGAGAAGTTTGGCCTCTCCGTGGGCTTCATTTTGCTATTGAATGGGAAAACGAGATGGAGTTCCATATGCTCAGGCTTTATGCTGCTGTTCTAAACAGAGCTGATTCTGGTTAGTACATGACATTCTTCTGTAGTGCTGTTTGTCCCCAGTGTTCTTTGGAGTCTGGGGAAGTTTGGCCTTTAAAAATCAAACTGCCATGGAAACTGCCCCAAATTTTGGTTCACAAATTCTATTTTATTTGGGGCTTCATTGAATTACCTACTGGGGCAAACAAAGTTTAGCCATGTAAACATATTTGTAGACTAGTGAGTTTGCATTTCTATCTTATCACTAAAGTTACAAGTTATTGGATTTGTGTTTGCATAGGGTGTATACATGTTTAGATGTGTTTATGTGTATGGACATTTATTATGTTAGATATCATGACTACCAAATTTGGTTTATAAGTAATAGAGTACTCATAGGTTAGGTAAATAAGTCCAAGCAATTTTTAAGTTTATCTGACTTAAGTAAATCTTTAATAAACAAACTGACTTTGAAATTATCGGTAAAATAAAAATAGAAATGTCTTTGGAATTGTCAGCATACATTTTTGCCTGGATTCATATTTTGAAGTGTCAGAATTTGTCACAGAAGGTTATAAAGCCATGAACCCAGCCAAAACAAAATGATTTTTGTTTACATGACTTTTTTGACAAATAAGACAAAATTAATGTTGATTAATAAAAATCGCTGAATCTGGTATTGACAAAAACACTCATGTATTTAAGTTTAAGTACTTACTTAGGTAAATACCTGATATTCGCAGACTGTTTAAAAATGGTTAACAAGGTTGGGTGCAGTGGCTGACGCCTGTAATCCCAGCACTTTGGGAGGCTGAGACAGGCAGATCACCTGAGGTCAGGCATTCAAGACCAGCCTGGCCAACATGGTGATACCCCGTCTCTACTAAAAATACAAAAAATTAGTGGGGCACAGTGGTGCGTGCCTGCAGTCCCAGCTACTTAGGAGGCCGAGGCAAGAGAATCGCTTGAACTCGGGAGGTGGAGGTTGTAGCGAGCCGAGATGGCACCACTGCACTCCAGCCTGGGCAACAGAGTGAGACTCTGTCTCAAAAAAACAAAAAGGTTACAAAGGAACTAATTTGAAATTATGACTAGCTTTTTCTAATATGTCAGTTTTCAGAAGTAATCGAGATAAACTGGTTTTCAAAATGAAAAAAAATGAGTAATGTAAATGAGATAAATGCTTGTAGATGAACTTTTTGTGCAATTTAAAATGTTAAAATTACTTTTGTTGCTTATTGGATGCCTGGGTCATTTCCAATTAAGAAAGGGTTTTTATATGGGGAAATATGTTTTTTAAAATTGTGGAATGTTCTCATCTAAAAAATACTAATATCTGATAGTTCAGAATTTCATGCTTCCTAGTCCAAGAATGTCATGTGTGGTCTGTGTAAATGATGTTTTGTCCTGTTTGTCTTTGTGTCTATCTTCATCCACATATAGAGAAAACAGAAAGCTGGAAAAGTTTAAATAGTAAAATATTTTATAAAATATGATAGAAAATTAGATAAATGTGGCTAATTAACGTTGCTCATAAAGCTCATAGTCTTGATGAAGGTAAAACAAGAAATATTGTAAAGAAATACATTGGCAGTTTGGTAATTGTTTTTTAACATAGTTAAATATGAAGCTAGATTTAGCAGGGAGCCAAATTTCACATAAATGCTTGCATTGCTTTGTTCCACACTATATTAGCTATTCTGCATGGATAGGATTAGCATTAAATATTTACTGGTCACATGCCTGAAGTAAATTTCTTAATTGCACAAAATGTATGGTGGTTTGGTGCTGGTGGATTTAAATTTATATATCAGGAATTTGTATATCAAGAATTAAATATCCATCATGTGTTTTGTTTTTTGTTTTCTGTTTTGGAGTTTTTTTAGGCTCTGGTAACACTGTAGTCTCCAAGGTAAACTGAATGGGAGAAAAATTGGGGGTTGGTTTCCTATTTATTTGATTTTGCTCTTAATTTTTATTTATTTGTTTTTTGTTCTACTTTGGGCTTTACTTGTACATACATATATAAAATCATGTTTTTTGTTTCTAATGGAAAGCTTGTATTTGGTTCTATGAATGGTCATTTTGTTTCCTATGCATTTCCAACAATTCATCATTTGCTCTATTTATCTAAAATTCCTAAGCTATCTTTGTCAAGCTACCAGAAAATGACAGTGCACACCAGCTACTTAAAATTGGATCCGTTTTTGCTTACCTCTGATGATCTAGGGAGCTATCAGGGCTTTAAGATTATGGCAAAAAAAAAAAAAGGAAGACTTATTTTTATAAGTTCTGAATAGAAATAGTACATAATTCATTTTGTTATTTTGAAAAGTAAGTGAGAATAGAAATGTTTAATGGTGTTTATTTCTAAGGTAATTCAGTTCAATCAATAATTTGAGTTGGTTTCAGGTCTTTTCCTTTAGGTAATGAGGAAAACCTGTGAAACTGTGACACGGATACAAAGTTCTAATGTCAGGAAATATTGGCCTTGTCCTTAAGAAAATTACATTGAGGAGGATTTCTCTCAAATTATTTTAGTTGTGTTTATCATTATTAAAATTAAGTCAAATTCACTTGGATTAAGTAGTAATAAAAAAGTGGCACTTTCTAGTGATTTTTGATCCCATTCCTTTTATCACTGTTGAGCCTTCAGGTGTGTACTTAAAAACAAAATATGTACAAGTGTTGCACTGGTTTGAAGATTCTAGTGTTGAAAATTACATAAACAGTAGTCAGTACTGTATCTAAAAACCAATCTTGGAAATGTATGATACTCTTTTTTTTTTTTTTTTTTTTTGAGATGGAGTCTCACTTTGTCACAAGGCTGGAGTGCAGTGGCACAATCTTGGATCACTGCAACCTCTGCCTCCCAGGTTCACGCCATTCTCCTGCCTCAGCCTCCCAAGTGGCTGGGACTACAGGCGCCCGCCACCACGCCCGGCTAATTTTTGTATTTTTAGTAGAGATGGGGTTTCACTGTGTTGGCCAGGATGGTCTCGATCTCTTGACCTCGTGATCCACCCACCTCGGCATCCCACAGTGCTGGGATTACAGGTGTGAGCCACTGCGCCCAGCCAATGATACTTTTAAAACAGCCGAAAAGAAATGGTTGTGTGCTTGTTCTTACTTTGTTATGTTGTATAGTATTTAAATAAAAGGAGATTATCCTCAATCTGAATTTCCGAAACTGAATTTTTATTTACCATTTTGTGGATGAAAGAAAAGCTAATTATCTTATTTTGATAAATTTGACATAAAACCTATCACATTTCTTATGCTTTTGATCAGAGTTTTGTCACTAGAATACTAGCCATTAGACATATGCAAGGAGTAACCTAACCACTTTAATACAGTGGTTTGAAGTTTGGAGGCAGTAACTATTAGATACCAAATCACAGTGTTTTCACTTGTGATATGTTAGCATGATAGGACTCTCTGCAGTATAAATATCATCTTAACTAATCCTTGTGCTAAGTTAAGGCTTTGACTCTTGGGTCTGCAAAAGGCACCAACTCCTGCTAACTTCGGAGCTTTGACACTAGTCAAAGCCTCATCTTCTGACCCTGGAGAAGGTGACAATCAGAATGAACTGCTTTCATGAGACACAGGGCCAGAAATTTAAAAACTATTTAATCCCTCTAGGCCCAGAGACTATCATCGAAGAAGTGGGCAGTTGAGATTGTAAGGGCCAATGTTGAGATAAAATTAGGTAAGAATTTTTCTATAATTAAACATTAATATTGAAAGCACACTGGTGCAAGGCCAGTATCTGGGCCCCTGTGTCAGAATAACAGAGTTTTTTTTGGAGCATTGATCTGTTCTTTAATAGAAAACTATAAAAGATTATAAAAGTTTATGGAAATCATATGTTATGGTCAAACTGATTAAAATTATATTTGTTTATAAGGTTTATAGAAATTAACTTTAACATTAATAATACACCATATAAAGGTAAAATTTGATTTTCTCTTTTGAACAAAATTTCTGTGAAATATTAAGAGATGCTAAAAAGATTTTTTGTTTACCTTTTGAGTAAACTACAGGAAAAAATGAGGGGAGAAAGACAGATTTAGTTGGCCACATGCTGTCTTCATTAGGTCTTATTGTTTGAGAAACTGAGTCTCTTGTCTATCAAAGAGGAAACATGTTTGTTTAATCATTTTGGCTAAATGACTGACTATTTTATAGTGACCTGTGATCCTCTTTTGTGATATCAAGTGTCTTAAATCTTTGATACTTGACAAATTTTCCAAAAGCAAAATTGCACGTGCTAAATTCAGTCTTTTTTTTTTTTTTTACCTCAAACTAACTTTTTTTTGGATAGTGGGTCCTCTGAAGTCTGACAGAGACATATTACATTTATTTAGTATGTTAGAACTATACAGGAAGCATTGTCAAATGTAAGGTGGTGTTTACTTTTGTTTGGGTTATAGATGTATATATAGATATGTATTGTTAATGTGTATTTCAGGATTGTATGAGATTCCTGAAATTCTGATATGCTTTAATATATGTTGTCAGTATGTCACAGAAATAACCAAATTTTCTTGTCAATTGTGTCTTTAACTATGGCCTAAAACTTTTGTTATCCACAGTTGTTTTACTTTGATTCTTCTCAAAAGCAGCTTGCAATCAGCCACAGACCAGAGCTTGCTTTTTTGGGAGAGTTCATGAAAAGGACTCTTGAACACAAGTTTCTAATAACTTTGGAGGTTGTGCCATTGGACCACAGAGAGAACTTCTAGGACTTCAAATTAAAAGGTGGATGTGTTCACAAAGATTGCTAACCCAATATGCAACAGAGCAGGTGTTTAGCATGGACTGAGCTAATAATGGAGGACTGAAATAAATTTTTTTTTTTTTTTTTTTTTTTTTTGTATTTTTTAGTAGAGACGGGGTTTCATCATGTTAGCCAGGATGGTCTCGATCTCCTGACCTCGTGATCCACCCGTCTCGGCCTCCCAAAGTGGTGGGATTACAGGCTTGAGCCACCGCGCCTGGCCTGAAATAAATTTTTATGGCTTTTTGTGTGTTTGTTTAAAACACTGCTGATTTATTTTGTTTTGTTTTTCAGAGTCTGGAGAACTTTTTTCCTTTTGAGCTACTCATAGCTTTTAACAATTGAGTAAAGTCCTTTGAACAAAATTTGAGATGTATTTCTCTCTCTCTGCCTGATTTCTCCAGAATTCAGCAACTATTTGTGAATATTCTTAATTCACGGCAATGTGGTTGCTTGCATAATTTCAATAAAAATCTGTTTTATTTTATAATAGGACACAGTTGGAAGAACTGGTTATTTTCCCAGGGCTTTGAATGGAATGGCATGTTTTCAGATATGAGCAGATTGCTTTGAGAAATTGACTTTATAGAGCCAATGAGAATCTGTTAGAAGGAGTGGCCTCATGCCTTGTCTATGCAGTTCCTTCACAGGGTTTCTGGCCTGTGGTAAGTAGAGTGTCACTTTTTTTTTTTTTTTTTGAGATGGAGTCTCACTCTGTTATTCAGGCTGGGGTGCAGTGGTGTGATCTTGGCTCACTGCAACCTCTGCCTCCTGGATTCAAGTGATTCTCCTATCTCAGCCTCGTGAGTAGCTGGGATTATAGGCATGTGCAACAACACCCAGCTTTTTTTTTTTTTTTTTGGTTTTTTGTAGAGACAGGGTTTTATCCTGTTGGCCAGGCTGGTCTTAAACTCCTGACCTCAAGTGATCTGCCCACCTCAGTCTCCCAAAGTGCTGGGATTTCAGGTGTGAGCCACCGCACTGGCCTAGAGTGTCACTTTCTGACAGGCCCAGGAACTTTGAGTTGTTTTGAGACCTCATGAAGTGAGGGATTTGCCCAACCCATGTAGGTATCTGCAGGTGCAGAGCATCCTTGGCTTGACTCAAGAGGCTATTGGAGGTTGAGTCTGAGATTCTTTGTGAGAGGTTCCAGCAAAGCCACTTTAGGGGATCTTATATTGACAGTGATTCTTGCTGCACTTTGTGTGGGTAATCAGGTCAAGTATAGTGGGACTGAAGCTTATTTTGCAGGTAGGTTGGTCCTGCTGTGATTCATCTTTGGTACAAATAGAGGACTAGAGAGAGAAAGATTTTGTTTCAAAAGAACACTCTAGTATTAGATTAACCTTTGACTGTTGGGTGGCCATGTGTTCACCTATGATATGGAGCTGCCTATGATAACTCTCCTCAGCATGAAGCAGCCACAGATATTGACAACCAGATTCCCCAGGATTGAGGAATTTACTAACATAAATATAAAAGAAGGAATGAAACTAGCCCAATTGTCCCACATAACTGACATTTATGGTTTCTTTGGAATAAACATAGAAATTGACCCTCACAATTTTAAAACTTGAGAAACTTACATTTGTCTTAATCTGAGTTGTTTTCTCAGGAAACCAACTATCAGTTCTCCCACAGAGTATAAAGGAACTGAAGCTTACCAGATCACCACATTTGGATAATGAGACACCAGTCCCCTCACCCATCATGACTGCCTAACCAACCACCTGCTTCCTATTGACCAACTCCTCTACCTTACCCCTTCCTAATTCCTGTTTTCCCATACACAGTTACATTTCTTCCTTGCTACATGAACTCCTAATTTTAGTCAGTTGAGGAGATGGATATGAGACTGATCTCTCATCTCCTTGACTGTAGCACCTTAATAAAGCCTTCTTCCCTGACAATACTCATTGTCATAGTGATTAGCTTTCTGGGTGGCAAGCAACAGGTCCTAGACCAAACTCCTGGTGTTTCATTAACATTTCCAAAGACAGCTGAAAGAGATGTAAGGTGACTGTGGCAGTACCGGGGAACCAGCAGAAACAGCAGCTTTGTGGATATTCACAAGTAGCCCAACAGTCGCCACATAGAGCCAATAAGTGCAAAACTGAAATCAGATTATTATTCAAACAAAGTTTCTATGTTTTCTATAGATCCATTGATACTTTTGGATATTTTTATGGTTACAATTGTGTCATTTGCAAATAATCAGAGTTTTATTTTTTCCTTTCCAATCATTATAAACTTTATTTGTTTTTTGTGCCTTTTTGACTGGCTAGGATCTTCAGAACAATGTTAAATAAAAGTGGTGTTCCCAATTTTAGGGGGAATGTTTTAAATATTTTGCCATTGAGCATAATATTTCCTGTAGACTTTTACAAATAGATACTCTCCATAAGATTAGGGAAATTCCTCCTGTTTCTGGGTTGCTAGAGGAGGTTCTCTTTTTTTCTTGAGTAAAAAAACTGTGACTGCATATTGAATTTTATCAAATTATTTTCCTATGTCTGTTAAAATTATTCTATTTTTGTTTGGCAAATATAATGAAGTACATTAATTTGACTTTAGATGTTAATTTTTGCAATATTGGAACAAATTTAACATTGGCTTGTGTTTTTGCTTTCCTGTAACATCTTTGTCAAGTTTTGTTATTAAGGTGATACTGACCTAATAGGAAAAGTAGGAAGTGTTCACTCTTTTTCAATTTGCTGGGAGAGTTTGGTAGGGTTGGTGTTATTTCTTCCTTAAATATCTGGAGAAACTGCCTGGTGAAGCCATTTCAGCCCAGATATTTCTTTGTGAAATGTCTTTGAATTACACAATTTCATTATTTGTCGTAGTATTGTTCAGGCTTTCTATTTCTTCCTGTGTCTTTTATGGTAAATTATTTCATGGTAAATTTTCAAAAATTACTTGGATTACTTTCTAACTACCTTTCACTCATACTACAAGGTAGTTGTGTTATTCCTTTGAAATAAAGTAGGATCATTTTATTCTGTCTCTATTTAGAGTTGCCATGTCATTCGATTTTTGATGTGTGTGTGTGTATTTCCTTTTTTTGAGGAAATGAAATATTAATATGGTTCTGAATGTTAGATTCATGTAAAAAGGTCTTTCAAAGAAAGGACTTCTCCAAGTCCTTCTATCCTATTCCCACCACTCTATCCCACTATACCTTTCTTATTCCCTTTTTTTTTGTTACACAAAAGGTAGCATATTTTGTTTTTTCAATTTGATTATTCTACTTAATATATTCTAAAAATCATTTCATATCAGTTGATAGAGATCTCCCTCTTCCTTTTCTGTAGCTGCTCAGCACTCGATTTTGTGGATGTAACAAGTCTACATAACCATTTTCCCATGTATGAGCTTTTTGTGTAGTCCAACTATTTTTCAGTTACAAACAATGTTGCAATGTGTTTTTGTATTGTAAAAAGTGTATCCTAAGGATAATTTTCTGAAAATGGGATTGCTGGGTCAAAAGGTATTAATGAATTTATGTGTAGTTTTGTTATAAATTTCCACATTTCCTTGGAAAAGGATTGTACTCATTTGTACTCCCACTAAAAATGTATGAGTGTACCTGTCTTGTCACAGTTGTCCCAACAGAATGTATTATAACACATTTTAGTTTTTGTCAGTCTGATTGGTCATAAATGGTATCTGTGTGATCGTTGTCTTTTTTCCTAATTATGAATAAGATTGAATATCTTCTCCCAAGTTTAAGGGCCACATTTTAGGCCATCTTTGTATTGCTATATAGGAATACCTAAGGTGGGTAATTTATTTTAAAATGAGGATTAATTGGTTTGTGGTTCTGCAGACTGTGCAAGCATTGCACTAATATCTGCTCAGTTTTCTGAGGTAAGGGCCTCAGGAAGCTTATAATCATGATAGAAGGTGATGGTGAGACATCATGTCACATAGCAATGGCAGAAGCAAGAGAGAGAGAAGGAAGAGATCCCAGCATCTTTTAAACACTTGGATTTCACATGAACTGACTGAGCAAGAACTCACTCATCACCAAGGGGATGGTTCTAAGCCATTCATGAGGGATCCACCTCTGCGATCCAGTCACCTCCCACCAGGGCCCACCTCCAACACTGGGGATCACGTTTCAATGTGAGATTTGGAAGAGACAAACATCCAAACCATATCAGGCCATGTGTACATATTTTGTTTATGTAAATTGACTATGTATTTTGCCCATTAATTTAAGAAAGTTTTTAGTCTTTTTTGCCTCAATTTTGAACAGTTCTTTATATATCAGGGATATCAGCTTTTTGTGTTCTGTTGCAAATATTTTCTCCCAGTTTGTCAGAGAACTTTTGACTTTGTTTATAGGTAGGTTTTTTCTTGCCATGTAGTTTTTTTTAAAGCTTTTTTTGAAATCCAAGTTATTGATTTTTTAAAATTACAACTGGATTTTAGGTCATAGAAAGTTTTCCTTTCTACATGCTATAGAGAAATTTACTCTTTTTTTTTTTTTTTTTTGTAGCGTTTGTATGGCTTTATATTTTTTACATGTAGGTCTCCAATCCTTTTGGAGCTTGTTCCTGTGTTTGATGTGATACAAAGATATACTTTTATCAGTTGTCCCAGCAATATTATTAACGTAATGGGCCAGAAAGTTCATCTTTGCCCCAGTGATTTGAGATGCTACCTTTACTATATATTAAATTTCCATGTGTACTTGGGTCTATGTCTTAACTTTCTATTCTAATACTGGTATGTTTGTCTATTCATGTGCCAGTTCCTCAGTGCTTAATTGTAGAGGTTAATGGTATGTTTCTTTTCTTTTCTTTTTATTTATTTATTTATTTTTAGATGGAGTTTCGCTCTTGTTGCCCAGGCTGGAGTGCAACGGCACGATCTTGGCTGACTGCAACCTCCGCCTCCCGGGTTCCAGCGATTCTCCTGCCTCAGCCTCCTGAGTAGCTGGGATTACAGGTGCCCACCATTACGCCCAACTAAATTTTTTTGTATTTTTATTAGAGATGGGGTTTTACCATGTTGGCCAGGCTGGTCTTGAACTCCTGACCTCAGGTGGTCCACCCACCTCAGCCTCCCAAGGAATTACAGGCATGAGCCACCACATCCTGCCGGCATGTTTCAATGAGCTTCTTTTTAATATTAAAATTGGTCATTTGATTCATTTGTTACTACTTTTCCTGGATTATCTAAGCGCTCTGTTGTAGGGGAGTAGGGGCAAGTTTGCTGTTAATCAAACCTAAATATTCTGGTCATGCTTCCAAACACTAGGTGAAGATAAATTCAGGAAGTCCAATTATGTGCCAGATATTTGCTGCTGTGTTTTGGGCAAAGGTCAGATGACATTTCTGAAAAGGTGCCTCTGCAATTCCAGTGTCTTTGTGACGTGCTGCTGCAGTGATGTTGCTGGTGGTCTACAGACTGTGTTAGCCCTAGGGTTTCCTTAAAATAATGCAGTTTTGTTTTGCTGGAAGTGTTTCTTCAGGTGAAATTAACAGAAGTGAGATTCTTGGCTCAAAAGGTACATGAGTATGTAATTTCATTGCTATTGCCAAATTCTCTTCTAAATTATTATAATTATACTAGTTGGCATTCTTACCAGCAATGGATAAGAGCTCTTGTTTTCCCACAGCTTTGCCAACAAAATACGCTGTCCTACACTTTTTAATTTTTGCCACTCTGATGGGGAAGAAATGGCAACACTTGGCTGCAGTATTTTGCCCTCTGTAGATGCAGGATTGGGCAGCCGGGCTTCCACCCCAGAACACCCCAGTGCAAGTGCATTATGCCACACTCGCTTCACTACCTGAAGCATCCCTGCAAGAGGCCCTTTGTGTCATCTTCTGGTAGCAAATCTCAGGCAGGAATATTCCAGCCCAACAGAACATATCTTGTAATGACCTCAAAAGGCAAGTGATCATAGTCTTCATTCCAGTTCTCCCAAGGATTGATTTCTTTGCAAAATTGCTTAACTTCTACTCACCTTCCAGTTCACAAACCAAGAAGTACCAAAAGGGGAAGACATAATGAAGCACACAAGCTCCTGATACACCCTTGTACCAGGGAAATGACTTGACTTTCCTTGACAGAAATAAGAAGGGCTATTTCCTGACTTTTTCAAGACATCTCTGTGTACTAGGAGAAACAGCAACTACAATAACATTAACATGTTGTTCCAATTTACTGATTATTCTACTGGTCCAAAAGATGCCACTTGTAGAAATCCTTTTCCAGCAGCAAGTGCCAGAGAATGTCCCAGACGGGGGGTGCCTCTAAGTTAAGTACTACCCTCTAAGTGAGATCTATGGATATCTCCCAAGCAGTCTGGGGAATGGAGTGTCTAATTATGAAATCACTGGCTGATGTTGGAGGAAATGATGGAACTTCTGAGAAATTGGGTGACATGGCCTTTGCTAATATCTGCCCTCAATGTATTTAACGCAGAGATCTGCCAGTTAACACACAGTGAGCTTTTCACCCACACCCTACCTCAAGGCTCTGGGACCTCAGATGTTCCTCTCTTCAATGAGAGAGCAGGGGAGACTTTGTTTCCTGCTAGTTGTGGCATCTTTCCTTCTCCCCATCCTACTCAGCCAGTTCCAGATCCCTGGCAGCCCTGTGTGAGCTCACTTATTTTAACCCTCTCATGCCCTGCCTGGTCATCTTCCCCAATCTTGCAAGATGCTGAGGGATCAAAGCAGTATACATCTTCTTCTATACACAGAGACTTCTGGAATGGACTCCCCCACCTAGCAAGTGAATAGCTTCCTGGGAGACTTTTTAATAATTAAAATAGTGGAGCAGAGAGGCAGGGAGGAAGACAGGGAAGTGGGAGGCTTATAGGATATAGCATGCTATAAAACCTTCTAAATTCACTGGTGACCAGGCATAGTGGCAACTTGCCTAGTCGATTTCCATTCCAATCAGTTCTTTATTACTAAGTTGAGTATCAAGTTGATAGATGAGCTGAGACCTTTAAATCATCCAAATTCTTGCCACCTGTGACAGTTTTGTAGTCTGGCAAAAGGAACAATAAAACCAGTAACAAAACTGAGTAATTTAAATTGTTTAGACATTTTCATTATCCCCATGTCTACTCTCAAATAGCTGTGTCTGGTGTATGTTAAATGATTATGCAAATGTAAAGTATAAAACTAACCAGCTAATTTTTTTGTACACGGTTTGAATCCCACAGATTAATAGTCCAATTTCTCAAATAATAAAATACCAACACACATAAGCTAAGTACCTGGCACATAGTAACCACTCAAGTGATTTTTGGAAGAGCTAGAATTTTGTGAAAAATTTTATGTGTAATTTCATACATGCCTTTTCTGGGGAGAGAGTTTATCATTATTTTCAATGAACTATCACTCTGCTATCCCCACCCCAAAGGATAGCAACAACCAGGTTAGAGTATGGTATTATTTTAAATCTGTGTTCAATGTTACACATGTATTACAGTAATAGACCTTTCATTATATAATCTCATACTTAGTTGCTAAGTATATATAACATGGTCTTTGCCATAATTATTAGTGACTATTCAAAACACTGAAAACAAAGATATAAGCAAATGTTAATTTAGTACATTAATAATGTTCTTGAGTGTTATTATCTATTTAGCTTGAAAACATTTTTTATCCATTTTTTCTTGCCAATAAACAGTTTTCTTTTCTTAATGGTGTTACCTTCTAAGAATATTTACTTTAGAAAAAATATAAATTTTTGCAAGTATGAACCACAAAAGATGTTTAACATTTAAGAGTTTTTATGAATCATTAAACTGTTGGCAAGTACTAAGCCTATTATCATAAAATTCAGATCTTTTAGTACATAAAGTACTTATTAATTTGAAAACCAAGCTATTAAAGTAAGACAAATATGGAAATGAATTATGAGATACCTATAGGAGTTTTAGGGAAATGAATTATGAGGTACCTATAATGACAGGCAAGATAAAGAGAAGAAACATGACAAAAATCTAAAGAATGAGTGAATGTTTGACATAATACAGCTCAAGGCCATATAAATTACTTCCACCCAGAATTATTAACTTAAATTCCAAGACCTCAAGCAAAATGTCGTAAAGCAGGAAAATACATGAAGTGCCTCTCTGGACTTCATTTGATCCACAAAGAAGGACTTGGTGACACCATGGGAGTGACAGAAACAGGGGAAAGTGGCCATGTCATCTTGGAGTTCACAAAAATAAGAGAGTGCAGTGCTGGACATTTCTGGACATACATTACAGACTAACTTCAGAAAGTTCTAGGGAGAATCAGTATATCCCAACAGCCAGAGGCACAAAGGACAAAAATGACTCATGAAGATCAAAGATCCTGAGAAATGAAATTCTGACCATATTTTAAAACAACTCAAAGAGATGAGGTTGTGGGATGTGAGGGATGGACATCAGGAGAAGCTGGCATGGCTGTATAGGCAGCTCCCTAACAAGCCCAGGATTTTAAAAGACCTAAGTCAAAGATGGAGGAAAGCAAGGAAAAGCAAAGGCAAGAGCAAACAGCAGTGCAAACTGTTCAGAATAGTGTCAGGGAAGTGAAAAATCAAAGTAAGCAGAGACTTGAATTAAGAAAGAGAAAAAAAGTTATCAGCCTAAAAATAACAACACTTGATAAATGTCAAGTTGTGCAAACCATGAAGTATATATTATTATTTCCTTTATTTTATAGAGGAGAAAATTAAGGGGAAAAGAGGCAATGTAGCTTCTGTGATATCATATAATGTGTAAATAGTGCAGCAGAGATTTCAAACAAGAACTTCTGTTCCCTACTCGTATCTCCTTGCATGTGGAGGAACATCCTTTAACCTGGCCTTCTTCATCTCTCTCATCCTTCTACTGTGATGATAAAGGAGCAAATATCTGATTGATAAGTTTGGAAGGAGAATTTATACTAACCAGCCCCTTCCTCCTTCTCTCTTGAGAGAGAGGTGCCCCAGCAAGCACATGTCCTTAGATGCTCTCAACCTTGAGATAACTTAGAGGTTAAGGCCTTGCCTCCTGGGAGAAGATCTGCAATAGCCCAGAGATGCCTGTGACTGTCTGGGAAGGTCTGTCAAATCCTGGGGTGTAGCTCCAGCTCACTAGCTCCCAGACATGTCAAATACTCCAACATCAGCTCTATCAGTCATGCAGATATGTTTTGTTTCCCATCAGCCTCCACTTTATGGGCTCTATTTCTTATTTGGTTCCAAATACAGTTTCTCAAAGACTTCAACAATCCCCTTTTTAATCTGACCTCAAGCCTGAGCTCCTAACCACTAAGCAATACCACTTTGCTATGTCTTGTGTAAGATGGATTATGGCTTACAGATAACAGAGGTAACTACCAGGTTACTTTGTGACTACCTTTTCCAGAAAATTGAATATTTTTTTCTAAATTAGGAATGGCGAAATATGATTAAGGGAAAACTGAAAATCAAGACAAGAGATGGAAGAATAAAACACCCTGTAAATTCTTTGAATAAAGTCAAGTTCTCAGACCCAGAAAATGATATTGCAGCCTTAGGTAACCACTTACGAGTCACTATCAGTCACAGTGGAGAAATCATGGAGTACTGGAAAACGTCTCCAGAAGACTGGAGATGGGAAAGTGCCCTCAGTCTTAGTCAAAAACCTTAGTCAAAAGGCTAAGCAATGGTAATCTCAGAAATTACAACCCCCTAAACATCAACCCCCCCAGAAACCTATAGAACAGGTCTATGAGAAAATAATATACTGAAAAACTATAGTTAAGATGAGTCCACTAAAAAAATGTAAATTCATTCTATTAACATTTCAAATACGTTTTTTCATGCATTTATCAAGAAGTACTAAAAACTCATTCTATTAACATTTCAAATACATTTTTTCATGCATTTATCAAGAAGTACTAAAAATATAGCATATTTTATTCTATAAAATATGTTCTATAAAATATGAGTTTATTCTATAAACTGAAGGGTCCAACTCAGTCTGACAGCAATTAAAATTTTTTCTCCCTGTTGGAGAAATCAATTTGCATAAGAATAAGAGGTTCTTCCCCCAGGCATCTTCCCCACCCAGGACTTTTGCTTTTTTTTCCTTTTCTGCACTCTGTCAGCACTTAACACAGCCCCACACTTAAGTCTTTTTTTCTTTTCTCCACCCTGTCAGGAGTTAACTTATAAGCAAGGAGTTTTCCTTTCTTGAAAGGCATCAGACTAGAACCTCAATTCACAGGACATTTGTTTCCCCTCCCTTGTTTGAGAAGGACCCAGTGCCTCAGTTTCACCTTAGCATTTGGCTTATGATAAGGAGGCAACAGCCAGTCTGGCGAGGGACACCTGGGGCTTGATGAGTCTATACACTCCCTGAGGCAGTTATTTTGTTCCAACTGAATTCCAAGCTTCGGTCAAAGCCCTAGGAAAGAAAACTGAATCTGAGGGATCCAGAGGCAGATGACAATAGAAGTTAAAAGGCACAGCACAAATGAGCATGACTAATTCTTGCCAATTAAGCCAAGCCTCCCATTTAATGGATAAAGGTCATGCTAGTATCCATGGCATAAGTGAGGTCTAGAGAACTCAAAGGCTACTGACACCAGAGGGAAAGGCAGCACATGGGTAAGAGCAGATATTCCCACCTCCTAGCCTCCCCCAACATTAGCATGGGTGAAAGCCATATTGGCACCCATGGGCAGCACCCTGTTGAGGTTGCTGGGACTCGGGAATATAAGGATGAAAAAAGGAAAGAAGATGCTTTCTCCTTCTCTCCCTCATGTACCCTTGGTATTTGCTAGGAAGATAAAGGAACCAGAGATGCCTAGCTCTCCTCTCTCTAGATGAGTAGCCATTCATGTTCAGTCTGTCCCCCATTAGAATGCATCCTGAACCCCTGGGGCTCCTTTGAAAACAAAAACCTTCTTTGTCCCTTTTTCCTCCATGATCCTCTCTTCACAGATGGATAATTGTGTTTCTGTATTCCAGGACACTCCCCTCAGATGCATCCTCCAAACTGAGAAAAACTGATTTCCCAAAACTTAAACTGGTTGGCTTAGAATTGAGGTCAGGGGAAGGGAATCCAGAAGCCTGACATGCCGGCAAAAGGGTAAAAAAAAATCTTTTTTTTTTAACTAGTTGGACTTTTATCTTCTCTCTCTCTGTGCAAACTTGTACAAGTAATGATAAGGATCACTCTTTATATTCTCTGTAAAGTTTTGATTAATGAAAAACAATTTATGAGGTTGGTCTTAAGCTCTAGCCAATCTGGTATGCTTTGTGTGTCTTAATTGAGGCTTGTTGGTTTCACTTGTGAGGTCACTTTTGGTAAAGTTCAAAAGCCAGAAATATTGACTGCTTGGTATTGCCAAAGTTAATAAGGAATTTAAAAAGAATTTAAATTTCAAAATTTAAAATTCTTAAAGAGCATGCAACTTAATTAAAAGTGAATATCCAAGTTATAGGTATATTTAAAAGGCCTTGTTTTTCTCTTCTTGGATCTTGTTTTGCTGGAAAAAGGTTTTTTGTCAGTCGACTGAATTGCTTTTCTCCTCTTTGTCTTGCCAGTCAATGCACGCATAGTAGGCCCTACAATAACTTATAATGCCATAGGACTCCCTGGGAAAAACAGAAAAGGTGCCACAGATTCCATTTTAGGAGAAACCTCTGTTTTCTTTATGGAACCCCAGGAATTAGAGGCAGATAGATCCCTCTCAAAATCTATTTTTGTCTGCCAGCTATGCCTGTTTATTAGGCCATAGAAACTGCATGCTTTGCTAGTCCTGCTCTTAAAGGGCCCCATCCAGAGACCAATAATTCAATTAGGAGATTGGCAAACAAAAAATTTTATAGCTACTGGATCTTCTTCTATCTGTGTAGTTATATAGGTGTTGTGTGTGATGTCTATAATAAAAAAAAAAGCTCTAATTAATTGTCCTAAAGAAAAATAAGTGATTAGATCAAATATTTTGTGAGGGAAAAATAAAAGCTGTAGCACCTTTTACTTCATATGACTTTAATCTTTGAGAAATAAAAACAGTCTTAATGATTATTGGTAAAATGCAAATGTTGTTAAAATGTAAATAGGTGGTCTAAATTATACAGGTCAGATACTAGGTTTGCTAAATGTTTTAAGGTTATAAATTGCTTATTTAGCTGTTGAGGACTGTCCCACTTGCCATCCTCACAGTTGGTAAGGCCTGGGTACGTATGGAATTAACCATACCCTTAACTATGCTGGAAGAAGTCAGACTTTATTAATGCCTAGTGCATAACTAAAACAACTTGCCAAATCTTACATTAAAATTAAAAATTGGTAAGAGGTACCATTATAATATGTAATTGAGACTGCTGAAAATAGATTTACATGCAAAGTGTGTAAGAACAGTAAAATGTGTTTTTAGTAAAAGATTATAGGACAGCATGGAAATGTAAATTTTTGCCTAGGGTTAAAGGATTGTTTTAAATTAGGTAAGAGGAAGCTAAAGGTTTAAAAAAGTTATGGAAAGTTTCTAAAAATTAATTTTGCAAAAGAAATTCTGTGTGTGAACATTTACTAAATTCAAAAGGGTATTATATGGTTTCTCTGTAAATTGATCAATGAAATAAAAGCACAACAAGATTTTCTTAAGTTACTAATCTGCCCTTTAGCAAAATTTGTAAAGGGTTATAAAAGATTTATATGAATCTCACCTAATGGTCAAACTGGTTAAGACTGGATAGAATTGTCCATAAGGTTTCATTTAGAAAATTGGGTTGACACTAATAGTAAACTAATGTAAGGGTAAAAGTTGACTTTCTCTCACTCATACAAGATTTTAATGTAATAGTAAAGAATAATGACAGATTTACATTTGCCTTGCAGATAGACTCCTAAGGAAATGAAAGAGAAGACAGGAGACAAATTGTTTGGAAAAGCTAAGTCTTCCTTCTTAATGAGCAAAGGTTTTTACCTGGTTTAAAAATTTTTGTGACATTATTTTGGCAAAATAACTAACTGATGGTAATCTGGAATTCTGTTTCATAGCATCAAGTGTTTTAATCCACTAACATATTTAATAGGCTTCCCAAAATCAAATTTTGGCTTCAAGGTTGTCCTTCCTGACCCCTAGTTTTTGGATGCTACAGAGGGCCCTTGAAGCATCCAAAGAGGGTAAAAAGGATTACCGATGTCTTTAGGTATATGGGATTGCCAAAATGATGTTTAATCTTCAGGTTATATTTTAGTGAATAATAATAATATCTGTTCCAAAATAGTATAGGATTTAAAAAATTCTACTGTCTGAGTATTTGTTATCAGTCACAATTAAGGTTGTTATATTTGGTCATACAGAGATAACCAAATTTCTTTGTCAATTATGTTTTTGACTGTAACTACCCTGGAAATTTTGTTATCCATAGACAATTGTTGTCCTGTTTTGATCCTCTTTAAAAGTGGTTTATAATAAGCTATAGAACTTTGACAGGTGCTCTCAAATGCAGGTTTCTGATAACTTTGTAAATTGTGACATTGGAATAAAGGAAAAACATATAGGACTCATGAAGAACTGAAATGTTTAGAAATATCAATACAAGAGTTAACTGAATTGACTAAACTAATAGAAAACTGAAGTAATCTTTTTTTAAACTTTTGCTTAAAACATTGCTGATCTTTGTTTTGTTTTTCAGAGTCAAGGAAACTTTTATTTTGAGCTATTTACAGTCTTTAATAATTGAGTAAGGTAGACTCCTGTGAACAAAATTTGGAGCATGTTTGTTTCTCTTTGCATGGTTCCTATAGAATTTGGAAACTGTGAGTATTCTTATGACAATATAGTTATTTTCATCAGTGCAATAAGAATCTATTTTCTTTTGCAATAGGATGCAATTGGAGAAGCTGGTTGTTTTACCAAGGCTTTGACTGGAAGGGTATACTTCCCTTTAAGGAATCAAACTCGACTTGCAAAGCTGATAAAAGCCCCTTGGGGAAACCGGCCTCATACCTTGTCTACACAGTCCCCATACAAGGTTATTAATCTGTAGTGAGTGAAGAATGTCACTTTCTAATAGGCCCAAAAACCGCATATTCTTGGGATCCCAAGAGGAGAATAATTCACTCAACTCAAAGGAATTTGAGGGTACAAACCCCTGGCTGGTCTTGGTTTTTAAAAGTCCTATCTGAGATTCCTTGTGGAACAAAGTTCTATCAAAGCCAATTTTAAAAGACTGTAAAAGTAATTATTCTTGCTGCACTTTATGCAAGTAATAAGGCCAAGTATAAGACTAAAGTTTATTTTGCAAACAACTCAGTACTATTATAATTTGTTTTTAACAAAAATGAGGACTGAGAAATTATGTTTCAAGACTTACTATGCATTTGTCATTAAATTGTAGACTCATTAGTTGTTGTTAAGTTTTTCACCTACATTTTAAACTAACCCTGCTTATTCCCGTGAACCAACCAGCAATCTCCAACTGCAGCCCAGAAGAAACAAAAAGAGATGGGTAGTGTAAAAATCTGGATCAATATTCTAGTTCTGGGCAATTATCCTGCAATTCCTGCCAGGTGATGGAGGTGAATGGGGTGCCCATAACCTGGAGGTTTCTTGTTTTGGGAAAATAAGACCAAGGGAGCTCACCAAAGCCAAGCCCCATGCACCCAAATCTTAGCAGGCAAAACTATAGCCACCAGTTACCTGGGAATGCTGGTAGCCTTGGAATTTTTGAGCTGTCCTTACCTTTACCTTTTGTTTTGTTTTGATACATGTCTTCTAATAACCTGGTGTCTCTTCTTGCCTTTAGGCCATTGAACTCCAAACAATCATGCAACCAGAGCCTCAAATGATGGCCCCCCTTTCACCAGGGACCCTTAGATAGGCCTCTGAGGGAGAGCTGACTGCTGTTATTCAAAAACAGCACCCCCCGTCAGCAGAAAGCAATTAAGATCAATCGTCATCCTTATCCTTATTCTAACGGCTGTTAGATGTACTTCTTTAGATGGGGGAATGATAGAGGCAGCAGAAAGCAGTTAAGATCAATCATTGTCCTTATCCTTATTCTAACGGCTGTTAGATGTACTTCTTCAAATGGGGGAATGATAGAGACAGCCAAATGCCTAGGCAGATAAGGAAGAGTACCCAGAGAACCTCCGACCCTCCAGGTCATTGTGCACAGGGGGCTTGCCTAACCATACCTACGGTGAAAACTTCTGTCCCTTAACACATGTGCAGTAAGGGAAATAAATCAATGTGGAGTGGCTCAGACTAAGGACCCACATGAACACTGGAAGAATGGGGTGGAGCCACCAGGAATCCGCACCTTATGCAGGGAAGGGACATGGCCTCTTCAGCTTGTGTGTAGTGGCCTGGTATTCAATTTGTGAGGTAGAAACCTGCGTGCAGGACCCCTCTTTTTTATGGAGAGCTTTCCTTTCACCAATAAACTCTGCCCTCTTCACCTTTCAATGTGTTCACCTGCCTAATTTTTCCTAGTTATAAGATAAGAACCCAGATTTGGCTGAACTAAAGAGCAAATAAATCACCAGACTCTGATTGTGCTACTTTGCATATGTTATGACATGCATGGATAAATTTCTGTTAGAATTGCCATGGTAGGGAATTCATTAGCAGCTGGAAGGATGGTATTGATCAGTGGTTATCAAACTTTAGTATGAAGGACTTGTTAAAACATAGATTGCTAGGTCCCATTTCCAGAGATTCTGATTTAGTAGGTCTACAGAGGATCCCAAGAATTTGCATTATTAACAAGTTCTCAGGTGATACTGATGCTGCTGGTCCAGAGGCCACACTTTGAGAACCACTGGTCTAGATTATCTCCAACTTTCATTCTAATGCTAAGATTCTGTGTTCCAATAATCATCTTAACTTTTTTTCATGAGAGACAGATCTCTACTCTCTTGGGTCAAGACTTTAACACAGGAAATTAAAAAAAATCATATCACGGAGGAATATAGTTTAATCACTTAAGCCACTATATCTACTTTTCCCTCACTTCTTTCTTAAAATGCTGTTTTTCCCCCTTTTAAAAAAAAATTCTGGGTTTTCCTTTTTTTAAACAGTTAAAATGCTTTATTTTATAACTGGTTAGAGGAAAAACCAAACTACTTTTTCTTTGCCTCATTTCTTCATCATTATACAATTTTGGACACTGTTATTATTGTTATCTCCCAGGAAATTACATTGGAAAAACATACTTAATGCTATAAAGTAAATGATCAGTATTATGTAATGAGAATATTGTTACAGTGTTTTAAAACTCTGGAAAGATGAATTTTTTGGCTTAAGGTGAACATGGGAGTGGGTGTTTGTTGATAAAAAGATGGTGTGTGTGTGGGTATGTGTGTGTACATTCCACAAAAGTGTAACGTTTCATCCTTAGTTGCTTCAGATTACTTTACCATACTATTTTTTTTAACATTTTCATTATTTGGATTACAGCACCCCAGGGGTCTTTAGCTATTCCAAGAGGTGTCATGCAATTCTGAAAAGTTCCTCAGAAAACATTTTAAGTTACTTCAATTGAAAAAAATAAATATTTGCTATACAGACATTTTCTAGTCTGGTAAAAGAGACAAAGATAAATGTTCACACTTGAAATATACAAAATATCTGGACATTGCTTATAGGGTATTCAAACTTCCATTCAATGCTAGTTCCCAAATGAATTACAAAGTGTCCTATACCAGCATCTTGGCATCTAAATCAACATAAAACACCTGACACATTTTGAAATGAAAAAAGAAATTCACATTTTCAAGCAGTTCTCAATTATCTCATTAATAGATCATCTGAAATAGCTGAAAGCCCTAATAATTATTTTTCTTTAATTTGAGACTGTGTTTTTGTACTTACAGGTGAAGAACTGTTTTCCTGATGTCCTAAGAATTTTATTCCATTAATGTTATAGGTGCCACTAGAGGAGCTGGAAGGTGTTCCTGGGCTTTTGCAAAAGAAAGCTTTCTTCTCAAATCAATGCAAAATCTCTTCTAACTATCCCAGAGCTGGGGGGAGGAAGCAGAGAGTATGTGGATTTGAAAGCACTTCTCGACCTTCAGGTAAAAAGAAATAGCTTAGATATTAACATTATAATTACGCCAATTAGATGCTAACTTTATTTGATTTTCAAAAATAATCAGGTCCCTGCTAATTGTGTGTATACAGAAAGAAATGAGAGTCCGTATTCTTTGTGAACACTAAGTACACTTTTTTGTTCTCTATCAATGAGCAATAGGCAGCATGTGGATCTCAGATATCTGAAGACAGGGCATATGGGCTGATTAAATGGGGTGTTAGGAAAGATCTGAATTCAGGTTGGCACTACCAGCCCTCTGTTCCTCCAGTCCACTCCCTATAACCAGCTCCCACTGACTTCATCATGGCCACCCAATTTCTTCCTACTCCAGTGTTTCTCAACCCTTTAAACCAATGCTAACTTTTCATAAATATAAACATCTTATTCACACTTTCCCCAGAAATTTTAACACATTCCTTAGGACTAGGGGAGTAGAAACTTCAGTTAGGAATCTCTGTATTTTCTTTGTAACCCAGCAGCAAAAACAATGTGGTTGTGTTTTGTTTTCTGGAATTGCCATTATAAAAATAATAGTTTTATTATGTTTTTATAAATAAAACTAAATTATAAAATTGAACATATCTTCTCAAATTTTTCACCTGCCTCTAACCATCCCCCACTTCCCAGAGATTCTAGTATTTCTCTAAGAGCCCATTCCTCAAGTTAAAAATTATTGCTCTAATGTCTACATCATGACCGGGACCTGCTGTATAACTTGTGGGGCCTAGTTCAAAATGAATATGCAAGGTCCCTGTTAAAAAATTATTAAGGATTTCAAGATGGCTACAGTGGAGGATTAAACCAAGGCTGGGACCTTTCTAAGCTTGGAGTCCTGGGTGACTGCACAGAATACATGCCACAAAGCTGTCCCTGATCGTGACTTTTTAGCTTCTGCTATTCCTCTGATTGACTTTCTCTGTGTGTTTCCTGATTCCCAAGAGCAAGGATCTGATTGGCTAAGATAAGCATTTCATTCCAGAAGTTTTACTGGTTGCTGGCAGGCATATTCATTGGAGAGGTCCCTTGGTCAGTCAACTATGTCAGAACCAAGCAGTTGTGTGTGATCAAGGTGGGGGATTTAAATGGGAGTAGAGAATGGGTCTACTACTACAGTACATGGTCACCAATGTAGCCACGATAGTGGACAGGGCAGTTTTCTTAGGGGTGGACATGGGTAGACAGGCAATCACTGACGCTGAATACACAATATAAATATATGCATTTCCAATTTGAGCCTGATGTCTGTGTAAAATGGAGTAATAATATTTCAGAGGCTAGTTTAGGGGTGATAGATGAGATAGTGGCCTAAACAAATGGATGTGAAACCCCAAGAAATCATTATTACCATTGCAACTAAGGGAGTGTAAACATAGTGGAACCTGATTTAATATCTCAAATAGTCCAGCACTCAAAAATAGGCTGCTAACACATAGGCTGTCAGGGTGTTGTCTTGTGGTGCATACTCAGGATGACTATTGCTGTGAACTAAGCAACACAGATTCCATGTTCTGAAGACAAACAAACACAAGGGATTGTGTCTTTGTTCATATATACAAAGAAAATTGGCACTAGAACTGGATGAGAGTCAAGAGACAGTCTGTTTAATAGGCTGTGGCTTGTGATAGTCCTAATCTGTTGATAAAATAATGTGTTTCCTTCTGGAAAAGAGGAATTTTCTAACGTTCCCCTAAGAAAGGTTTCAGCTGCTCTCAGCTCTGTCAGGGACTAGGAGTGATTGTCCTGTTCTGGGTTATTATCACTCTGATCACACCAATTCCTCTTCTGGGCTTAAAAAACTCATTCTCTCTCTCTCTCTCTCTCTCTCTCTCTCTCTCTCGGAATTTTTTCAAAACTGTGATATCTTTCTAGTTTAACTACTGGATCTAGTCATGGGTTTTTTATCCCCAGGCTCTCCCTTTTGTCATCTTTTATCCTCCTCTTTCCTTCGTCCCATTTAAATTAAATTTTACAATTTATATAAGAATTTAAGTTGGTCATAGTAAAGATTTTGAAACATTTGGGATTTTGAATTCCAATAGTGTTACCAGTAACTTTTAAAGGTTAGGATTTTCCTTTTGTATGTGTCATGAGTCCATATGTGTGAGACTGTGACACTGTGTGTATGTATTTAAAGAATATTTAAATGTATAACAGTAAAAGAAAAGGTACAAATTGCAAATATCAAGACTTATGTCAAATAGAAACTTCCAAAACAGACCTATGTGACAAATAACACAAACCAAATTAATTATTAAAAAGAATCTTTTGTATTACTCAATTCATAGAAATAATCAGGAAAGTAAAAGTTTAAAAAGCGGTGGTTTGAAGAAAAGCAGGAAGCCTTTCACAGAGCATTTTGAGTAGGCGAATGAAGGTTATTAGTTAAGCTGGGGATGCCTGCTTTCCCTGCGCCAGCAGTCACAGACAGAGTGGGCATGCCTCTGCATAATCCTATTACATACAAGGTGCTGCACTTGGCTTTCCTGGTGACTTACATTTGCCAGAAACACTTCAAACACATACCATATAGGCAGTTACAACAGGTTTCCAAAGATTGATGGCCACCCCCAAGTGAAAAGATTCCACTAGCTACCCTCTAAATACTCATATGAAGAATGTGTGTTTGTGTGTGTGCCACTATGTGTTCATGTACTTAGCCAGCATAATGTAGAAAATTGGTTTCTTAACACCTGATTCTAGACAGAAGCAATTTCTGCCAAGAATGTCAGCCACTTTTTAAAAAATAACATCAAGCCACTGCACAAATACAAAATCACATACTGGGAGAAAATGAAATTATACACATCCTTAGAATATTACTCTTTCCCTTTCATCCTTCAAAAATCAATTTGGATTTTTAACTTTCCATCCTGGTCCAATACTGTACAACAAAGAAAGAATGTATAAGAAAAGTAAGATTTCAGAAATGTGGTAAGGAGTGGATGGAAATGCCTTCAATAATTCTTAGTAAGGGTGTAGGAGGACTTTTGGCTCACAGATGTTCCAGTGCTCTAAGGGGTTCATTGGGAGAGAATATCACCATAGGTTTGAAAAACTATTAATCCCACAAAGAAAAGAATTTAAATATATCTACTATTAAGAGAATTGATATCTAATCTTACTCACCATTGTAGGTGAAATCTCAAAGAGTCATATTTTAACTGTTAGTCAAGCAAGAGTGAAAAGAAATCTATTTTCTGTATGTCCAGATTTCAACCAATGGAATTTTGAGCACTTTCAAGGTCTTCCCATGTGAATTTTGCACAGAATTGGTAGAACCCTGATTTCTGATGATCAGCTTTATTTTGGACTATGGCTAATGTGACCAGATGTTTCATTTTCCTGGCACAGTCATGATTTGTGCTTGGTATGTTGGCAACTCATTGGATTTAGCATTAGTACAGATGGCTTTTTCTAAAAAAAATTAATGATACATTATTAACAGCTGCATTAAAATAAGCCAGGATGAGTTTGATAGGCCTCTATTTTGTACTTCAGCTTCTGATATAGTCTCATCTAGTAGCATGTAAAATACATGTGTGGTGTCAGGGTTCACACTTAATGCATGGAAAACGCTGAGGGATGAACAGTAATAACTCATCTATCTTTGGCTGATCCTTCCAGATGAAACATAATTAACACCTTCTGTATCAGCTATTTATTGCTGCATACTAAACCACCCAAATTTAGCAGCTTAACTAAACAAGACATAAGGTCACAGGATATTAAAGATAATGGAACAATAAATTCTATCTCTTGATGGAGGAGTGACAACATTACTGCAGAAGGGCATTTACACAGAAAGGCAGGCTTCATGGGAGACCATTATTATAATGATCTACTATACTTTCTTTTTTTTTTTTTTTTTTGATGTTGAGATGGAGTCTCGCTCTGTCACCCAAGCTGGAGTGCAGTGGCGCGATCTCGGCTCACTGCAAGCTCTGCCTCCTGGGTTAAAGCCATCTCCTGCCTCAGCCTGTCAAGTAGCTGGGACTACAGGCGCCTGCCACCATGCCTGGCCAATTTTTTGTATTTTTTAGTAGAGACTGGGTTTCACTGTGTTCACCAGGATGGTCTCGATCTCCTGACCTCATGATCCACCCACCTTGGCAGCCGAAAGTGCTGGTATTACAGGCATGATCCACCACACCCAGCCTATACTTTCATTTAAAGGATAGCATGCCTGGCTCTCGCTGATGAAATGTATATGCTTGGATGCAAGTAGCTGGGGATGCCCAACTCCTTCTGCTCTCTAGTGGTGGAGGGAGAAGTACTTGATACTGTTAGCTGTATCAGTTGCTTGATGTACTAGCTGGTTGTGCCTTGGTCTACACTGAGGCCTGTGAGATGCCCGAAGCTCCCAGGCCTATATCCTGCAGGGCTAATGGAAAACATGGGCAATAATAAATGTATTATTTATTGGTGGGCATGGAACATGTGTGGAAAATAGAGGCTGAGCAGTTCTATATGCTTTCTTCTTTTGCAAGGAATCATTTAAGAACAATGACCTTTTTGAAAGTTCATGACTATGATGAATGTGTTACTTTCATAAGATACTTGTTAATATTAACTACCAACCATTGGGGCCACAGTGATGTTATCAATTATCTAGACACTAGATGATATAAATAGCTGAAGTATCTACCAAAAAAATTAATAGTGCCCAAAGATGATGATTTAACATATGAAGCTACACATGATGAGTTTACATAAGACTTCATAAAGCATGACTTTTCATTTAGATCAAATAACTCACTCAAATATCGAAGGTTTTTGTGCACATATGAGAAATAAAGCATTAATTGTTAATATGTTGGTTCTGGTACTAGGAAAAGAAGTGCAAATAATTTTATAATACCATATATCAGTATTATCAGATACTTCAATAGAAAATCAGTTAATTCCACTAATAAATGTTTTTTCATCTAATTCATGGAATTAAAGTATTTTGCCATTTCATTCTATTAAAAATAAAATATATCTCATTATAGTGAATGATGAATCATTTTAAAAGTTTATCATTGGAGATAAAATTTATTGCTTTTGCAGTGAAAATACAAATACAAATTTTAGTGAATATAATATCATGAAAAAATAGTAATTTTACTAAATTAAGAAATCTATACATCATAAATATACTTGAATTTCTTTGTCAATGCTGATGTCAAGAATAATTTAGCATCATAGCATGCAATTTCTCCCTTAGCTACCCATCATAAATTGAATTTTTAAATATTTGTCTCTTTAAATAATTAATTTCTAAGTCAATCTAATGTCCTACCATGGTATTGGTCACCTTTTAGAAAATAAGTCTTCTCTATTAATTATAGTTCTATTGTGTTCAAAATCAGTTAGACATCACATCATCAACAGACTATGTGAATAAAACTTCAGCTTTTGAGCCTGTTAGCAAATTATAGTTAATAAAAATGAAATTTGTGTCCTGGCACAGTGGTTCATGCCTGTAATCCTAGCACTTTGGGAGGCCAAGGCGGGTGGATTGCCTGAGCTCATGAGTTCGAGACCAGCCTGAGCAACATGGTGAAATCCTGTCTCTACTAAAATACAAGTTAGCTGGGTGTGGCAGCATGTGCCTGTAGCCCCAGCTACTCGGGAGGCTGAAGCAGGAGAATTGCTTGAGCCCATGAGGCAGAGGTTGCAGTGAGGTGAGATGGTGTCACTGCACTCCAGACTGCATGACAGAGTGAATCTCTGTCTCAAAATAAATAAATAAATAAAATGTGTAAATAGAATACACTGAAATATATTCTATGAACAAAAGAGGACAAATTAAACCAAGAGAGTTCAATGTACTATATATGATTTTGAAATTATACCACTGTACTTTCAAACGCCTTGACTTTTGCAAAGAATCTTGATGCAGCATAACTTTTATTATATAAAAGTCTATTTTGCAATAGGATGAAATAAAATTAAGAAGACCTATGATATTGCAGTATATAAATGTGGCAAAACACTTGAATAATGAAAAAACTTATTGTGAGTTTTGTCTTATAAACATATTTGTTGAAGAAAGATACTCTAAATGGAGACAAACATACAATGCTTGTGGAAATATTTAGACATTTAACATAAAATTAGAATTGACATTGCCCTCCATTTGACAGAATTTTATCTGAATTTACATTACAACAGCACCAGAAGATAACATTTTCCCCATTAAAAAGATTATGGTCTGTAGTAAAGGAACCAACTGAAAATGCAATTAACCATAATTTGAAACTTGAAGACAATTTCAGGCATTTTTATGGAAAAAAGACTAAATATTTAAACAAAATACTATTAATAAAGAGAATTAGAGAAATTATATAAGCACACAAGTATTGTTACCTGCTTTTTAAATTTTTAATGTTCAGGTAATTGATATAAAGAAGTTCTTTAAAAGGTTTATTTAATGTATACTAGTGTAATAGTAATATTTTATTTGATTTATGAATGTATGAATTTATAATAACAATTATAAATACCATAACAAATAAATAAAATAATTTATTTTTGATTATATGTTATAAATGTATTATGTGTATGCAATATAGTTAATAAATGTATTTTGGTTAAATATTAATATGGTATTGGTTATATTTAATATGTATTTATTAAGTATATTTTATAAACATATTTATTTGAAAATATTTTAAGTATATGTTTTACAGATCTACCTATATAATAAACCAATTTCTTCTCCAATAAATAAATGCTATAAAAATGATATACTTTTAATTATTTTTATTGATTCCTTTAAAAGTAAAACACATCTTATATTTAGATAATTAATTAGTCACTTTATCTATAGTTCTTTTCTCATTTGGTCCTGGCCATCTCAAGTCCACCTCTATCCCTCTATATCCTTCACAAAACAATTTTATGTCCTATAAAAATCAGCCTCTATTTCAGGATATTACTAATAGATTGGTTTTTTTGGAACCTTGCCATTCTTTATATTTATAATCTGACAAACCCAAAGTTCTCCAGCTTCAAGTGTTAGTGTAAGTAGCTTCAAGTGTTAGAAAGCATGAAATTATCTCCAGGGTCAAAATGATGTGAAGTCTTAAAGTTCCAAAGGAATAACAATCATGCAAAGCAATGACCATCATTTGCAGTTCTATGTATCATTATTTTTTCTTCACTTTCTGAGATAAGAAACATCGGCTTTTTTTTTTTTTTTTTTTTTTTTTTTTTGGACATGGGCATCAATTTAACACTGATAAAAATCTGGCAACTGCAAATATGTATCATCAGTGTTTCCATTATATTTGATTCATATAGCAGCTTCCAAAGAGCTCAAAGCGATTTCACGTACACATATGTTATTTATCCTCCTCATCATAATAAAACAGATTTTAAAGCCCAGTGTGCCTATTCTATTGAAATTAAGTCTCATGCTTCTTGTACTTTTCCAGAAAAGCATGTCTAGTTATCTAAAACACTTTTACACATTTTGATCAATTACCCTGGAAAAAACATTAATTTCAATGTCAGAATTACCCAGAAAGCTCAGTATACAAAATGGCAGATACACTTATAACCTTTTCTCAAACATCTCTAATTGTCTGTATACCTCACTAATATTGGCTAAATAATACATTTATTTTTGACATTTGGGACTAAGTGCCTTACTTAGTTCTGTTCAATGTATTCATTAATTGAAGAAATACTTATTCAGGATTTCTGGTACTTAGTTTTGTTCAATATATTCACTAATTGAAGAAATATTTATTCAGGATTTCCATTATATGAGCATTGGCCTTTGTGGTACAAAGATACAACATGAATCTGAAACTGAATTTAATCTAGAAAGATTGATTAATACAATCTCATGAGAAAAGCAAGACATCTACTGTGATAGCTATAGTATTGGTTAGAAATGGAAAAGACAGCAGATGAGTATGGATGAAAGGCTGTGGAAGTTCAGATGAAATGCTTACTCCAGCTTGAGATATAATCAGAAGTCAAACTCGTGATTTCCTCCCTCCCTACCCTATCCCTGTACTTACCTCCGTATCACTTCGAAGGATTTGGGGCATACAAGCAACAGAAGACACAATTCAAAATATTCTAAACAGTAAGGGGATTTTTCACTTCACAAAACAAATTGAAGTAGGGAGGCTCCAGAAGTGATTAATTCCATCCCCAGTATCCTTGGCATTCCTTTATCTCATCACTCTGCCTTTCTCCCGCTACTCTGTTATGCATACCATCATGGTCCCAAGATCATTACGGGGCAACTTCAGGCTTCCCATTTTTTCTCCTACCACTGTCCGAAGGCAGGAACAAGGCTCTCTGTCTGCCTTATGCTTATTTATAAGAACTAATAAATCTTTCTCAGACGTCTTCCTTCCCAGTAGGTGTAGGTGTCCCCTCATATCTCACTAGCCAGAATGAGGTCACATGACCCTTTCCAAGCCAATCACTGGCAATGATTAAAGAGTTATCATTATGAGTTTAGACTAATATTAATTCCTTTTCCCTGAGAATGGAGTTATGCAACAAAAGGTGAATAACTGAACAAATGTGGGTCTCTTCCCATAAGAAAGAGATGGAAGTAAGAGATAGGCCACCAATAATAATGTTTTTTACACTACTCTAAGTTTACTGCTTTTCCTAACTTTCTTATTTTGTTTCTTGGTACCACCAATCTCCCCTTCACTTAATGGGCTCAAAATCCTAAAATGATTCTTTGACAAGACTCTTTCTGTTGCTCTCACATCTTATTTCCAGGCATAATATAGGTTACTCCTATGTCTTGAAAATGCCCAGTTCCAGTTCTCATCTTCACATGCCTGTAATGTTGTAAAAGTCTCCTAGAGGGAGCATATTAATTAATCATCCAAACCAGGACACTTCTGAGATGAAAATAATGTGCTATTAATAATTATGTAAGGAGAATAGGTATACATTATGACCAACCTAGGAAAACTGAAGGTATGCTTATCCCATCCCAACTCATCTTTTTTTGTGTCCAGGTTTTACATTCTCAAATTCAAGTTTATATTGTCACTAAATTTGTTTTCTGGAATCCAGCCCTGATCCTGTCACATACACCTGTGCAAAAGCTTTTAATCGCTTCCCTATACATGCTGGATTATCCCAGGATTTAGGGTTTTCCCACAGTATGTTCTCAAATTAAATTTTCCTGGCTTGTCTCTCATTATTTCCCAAAATATAAAGAAAATTTTGGCTATATACTACCATTCAATGAAAACAGGTTACCTGTAATTCTTTAAGTGTGCCCATCCTGTCCTCGCTTTACGTGCTTGTTAATGTGGTCCTATCCATTTGTAATGCCTTTCCCTTCAATGTCAGCATTATATCCATCATTTAAGGCCATTGCAAATGTTTCCTCTCCTTAACAAATCAGGTGTAATTTTGTACAGCCCTTATGATTATGGCTATAATAATCAGGCTCTCAGAACAAAAATCAGAATTTGTGACCTCTCATGGATTCTGACAAAGGGATGGACCTAAAACTGACTGTATTGAGGCTTTTATTATGGGTGCATTTGCTGATTTTTCTTACTAGATGATAGGTTCATCAGTGGTAGTAAATGGGTCTTACCTGTCTTCAAATGGCATATTGTTTTATATGTCCCAGCTTCTCCTTAAATACGTTTACATAAATTTCCTAATAAAGAAGTTATCATGGTAACATAGCTATTACACATCTCTTTAGTTGATTTAAACATCTATTTCAAGATGAAAATAATAACAGTGTTTGTTGGGAGGAGTGAAAACTGAGACACTGGTAGGACAAACTTCTTCTACATACCCTTTGATAATTCTTGATGTTTGGAATATTTGTGTGTATTGCTATATTAATAACTTAAAAGTTTAGAAATAATATTAGAAAATGTGTCTTTTAATAAAGAGTTTACATTTAATTTTCTTTTTAAATAAAAAAAAAATCCAGTATGTAGTTCAGTCCCACATCTTCTTGGGAATTCTGCATACAGAATTTATGAGCATTGGCAGCTTACTAACAGAACGGGAAAAAGAAACCAATACTCTAATAAACATCTTTAATCCAAAATCTTTTCAAGATTTTCCTTAAAAAAAATCAACTTCATCTTGTTTTGACTGAGATTACATGACCACAAGAAAAGGGGCACCATGGAGAGTATCAAAAGGCATCAACAGGACTGGGCGTGGTGGCTCATGCCTGTAATCCCAGCACTTTGGGAGGCTGAGCCAGGCGGATCACGAGGTCAGGAGATCGAGACCATCCTGGCCAACATAGTGAAACCCCATCTCTACTAAAAATACAAAAATTAGCTGGGTGTGGTGGCACATGCCTGTAATTCCAGCTACTCGGGAGACTGAGGCAGGAGAATCGCTTCAACCAGGGAGTTGGAGATTGCAGTGATCCGAGATCACGCCACTGTGCTCCAGCCTGGTGACAGAGCAAGATTCCATGGGAAAAAAAGAAAAACAAAAAGGCATCAACAACTTCCATTTCCTTATTTCTTTCTACATTTTGTTTTTGAGGTTTAGCAATTCTTACTGATCTAGTTCATTTACTTTAACTACCTTAAGATTTCCCATTAACAAATAAACCATAATCTTTCCATGTAATAACAAATTTCATGTGTCAACTTCACTGGGCCACAGGGTGCCCAGATTAAACATTATATCTGGGTGTGTCTGTAAGGGTATTTCCAGATGACATTAGCATTTGAATTGGTAAGCTCATTGAAGGAGATTGCCCAATGTGAGTGAGCATGATCCAATTCATTCAGGACCTGAATAGAACAGAGGCAGAGAAAGGAGAAATTGGCCCCTGTTTTCTGACTCATTGCTTGAGTTGGGACATCTCATCTTATCTTCTTCCCTGGGACTGGAAGTTACACCATTGGCTCCCCTGGTTCTCAGGTCTTCAGACTCAGACCGAATTACACTACCAGATTTCCTCAGGCTCCATAATTGCCTGAGCTAATTCCTCATAATAATAGTTCCAGTCTTCCCCTCCTCTCTTTCTCTCACTCTCTCTCTCTCTCTCTACAAACACACACACACACACACACTCTCTCTCTCTCTCTCACACACACTTGGTGTCTTTAAAGAGTTGATGAAAAATGCACACTATGAAAAAACTATGCATGGATTTCAAATTTTTATAACATTTCTGAATAGGATCTAGTTTGAGACACTAAGAAAGATATGACATCAGTTTGAAAAGGGTCCCTATCAAAGCAACATGAATTCTGCTAAAACTGAAGCAAGAAAAAAACCATCAAATACATGATGAAGCTTGGGTAGAAGAAGGGTGAAAGCAATAATACTTTACTAAAAGTTTATGGAGACAATGCCCCAGGGAAATCAGCAGTTTACAAATGAACTACTCATTCTAAGAAGGGACAACACAGAAATGAAGCCACACACCTACAACCACCTGATCTTCAACAAAGTTGATGATAATAAGCAATGGGGAAAGGACTCCTTATTCAGTAAATGGTGCTGGGATAACTGGCTAGCCATATGCAGAAGATTAGAACTGGACCCATTCCTTTTGCCATATACAAAAATCAACTCAAGACAGATTAAAGTCTTAAATATAAAACGTAAAACTAGAAAAACCCTAGGAAAAAACCTAGGCAATACCATTCTGGACATAGGCTTTGGCAAAGATTTTATGATGAAGACTCCAAAAGCAATTGCAACAAAAACAAAAATTGACAAGCGGGACCTCATTAAACTAAAGAACTTCTGCACAGCAAAAGGAACTATCAATGAAGCAAACAGACAACCTACAGAATGGGAGAAAATACTTGAAAACTATGCATCCAACAAAAGTCTGATATCTATAATCAGAGGAACTTAAACAAATTAACAAGCAAAAAAAAAAATCACTAAAAAATGGGCAAAACACATAAACAGACACTTCTCAGAAAGACATACAGTGACCAACATGTATTTGAAAAAAATGCTCAACATCACTAATCATTAGAGAAATGCAAATCAAAACCACAATGAGATACCATCTCACACCTGTCAGAATGGCTATTACCAAAAAATCAAAAAACAACAGATGCTGGCAAGTTAGCAGAGAAAAGAGAACATTTGTACACTTCCAGTGGGAATGTAAATTAGTTCAGCCATTGTAGAAAGCAGTTTGGACATTTCTTAAAGAACTTAAAACAGAACTATGATTTGACCCAGCAATCTCATTACTAAGTATACACTCAAAGGAATATAAATTGTTCTACCATAGAGACATATGCCTTGTATGTTCATCACAGCACTATTCACAATAGCAAAGACATGAAATCAACCTAGATGCCCATCAACTGGGTAAAGAAAGTGTGGTACATATACATCATGGAATACCACGTAGCCATAAAAAAATGAAGTCATGTCCTTTGCAGCAATATGGATGCAGCTGGAGGCCATTATTCTAAGTGAATTAACACAGTAACAGAAAACCAAATACCACATGCTCTTTTTTATAAGTGGGTGGATACAAAGAAGGTAACAATAGACACAATGGACTACTTGAGGGTGAAGGGTGAAAGGAGAGTGAGGATCAAAAAATTACCTAGTATGTACTATGCTTATTGCCTGGGTGACAAAATAATCTGTACAACAAATCCCTGTAACATACAGTTTACCCATGCAACAAATCTGCACATGTATCCCCTGAACCTAAAATAAAAGTTGGAAAGAAAAAGAAGAAACCAGTCTACATTGAAGATAAAACCTGCAAAGGAAGAGCATCCATATCAATTTGCAAGAGAAAAATTTATCTTGCTCATGCCCTAATTGAAGAAGACCAGTGATTAACAGTAGAAATAGCCAACACCATAGATGTCTCAATTGGTTCAGCTTACACATTTCTGATTGAAAAATTAAAGTTAAGCAAACTTTTCACTCAATACATGCCAAATTTGTTGTGCCCAGATCAGCTGCAGAAAGGAGCAGAGTTTTTAATGACAATTTTAAATAAGTGGGATCAAGATCCTGAAGCCTTTCTTTGAGGAATTGTAACAAGAGATGAAATACAGCTTTACAAGTACAATACTGAAGATAAATCACAGTCAAAGTGATGGCTACTGAAAGGTTGAAGTGGTCCAGTCAAAGCAAAAGCACACCAGTCAAGCACAAAAGTCATGGCAACAGTTTTTGGTGTGCTCAAGGCATTTTGCTTGTTGACTTTCTGGAGGGCCAAAGAACAATAATGTCTGATTATGTGAGGGCTTTGAAACAGCCAAGGTTTTAGCAGAAAAGTGCCAGAGTCCTTCTTCACCATGACAATGCTCCTGCTCATTCCCCTCTTTAAACAAGAGTAATTTTGTGACTGTTTCAACGAGAAGTCACTAGGCATCCACCTTACAGTCCTGATTTGGTTCCCTCTGACTTCTTTTTGGTTCCATGTCTTAAAAAAATCTCTAAAGGGCACCAATTTTTCTTAAGGTAGTAGTGTATAAAAAAGACTTTGAATTCCCACAACTCTCAGTTCTTAAAGGATGGACTAAATGACTGGTATTGTTGCTTATAAGAGTGTCTTGAACTTGAAAGAGTTTATGTTGAGAAATAGTTTATATTTTTTATTTTTATCTTTTAATTCCATTTTTCAATGAACTTTTGAGGGGTGTGTGTGTGTGTGTGTGTGTGTGTGTGTGTGTGTGTCTATGCCTTTCATTTTCTTTCTCTGGAGAACCCTGACTAAATACAGTCCATTAGCTTACTGATGGATAGCAAGCTTATTTCCTCTGCTCCCTGTTAATAAACAATGTTACAATGAATAACCTAGTATATGTCCCCCTGTGCACATGTGGATCTGCAGAACTGAAAGGCAAGTGCACGGCTAAACTGACAGCAAGAAGTAGAGAATGCATATGTCAGTTCCAACTCTTTTCTTTTCAGGTCCTTCACTTGCTTACAGAAATACATATTTTCATTTATACTGAATTGTCATGGGAAGGCAGGAAGGCTTTTCCTCCTACTGTGCCTCAAGAGAGTGTAGTCTTGCATATAATGTCAAATGAACACCCCACAGCCTTCTGTTGACCTTGTAAGAGTCAGGGCTGTTCACACATAGTCTGCCATCCTCCCACATCTGGCTTTGCTGCCCAACCTGCACACTTTAGTGAGTGTTTTTACACCTTTTTTGAAAAAGGAAAAAGTTAGGGGAGCAAATACTAGAGTTTGCTGTGCTTTAGCTAGTTAAATGGAGCACAGTCTAGCAAGAAGGGTCAGATCAAATATGTTGGAAATGTGCCACTGACTTTCCTTGTGACCATGGGAAATTCATTTTGCCTTTTTGTTTTTCCATTTCCTCATTCATAAAAAGAAAGGACTCTTGTTCATCTTCCTGTTAATTTAACAAATACCTAAAAGTATGAACTAAAGATACTTGACACTTATTTAGAATTGAGAGACTAGTCATGTGCATGTATATGCACTTTGACTATCAAAGGCCATTTTGCCAACCCCAGATTCTGGAAGCAACAGCATGATTTGTGTGAGAGCAATTCCATTGCTATTCCTAACTTGTGCAGTCTTGCAAAGTATTTGAAAAAAAATTACATTTCTTTCAGCGACACTTATGCTAACCTTCAAATCTTGCTTAGGTTAGTAGTTTTTGGTCATATCTATACATATTTCTTATTCTTGATAAAGACTAAAGTTGTGGTAATTTTACATATCAAACTAAGAGTTTTACGGACTAAGATTATGTTCAGTTATAGAAATAGGACTTCCTAAATACTCATTTCAAACAAGAAAAGTAAATCATTACACATTTCTAATACTTAAAACCAGAGATGACTTCTTTAAATTTTATCAGATTTTGAGAAGCCACTCTTGATTATGGAAAGTATAAAATTTCTCAGCTCAGTTCTCAGAAAATTCAGTATCCATGAGTGTTTAAAAACATAAAATTTGTTATTTAATACTATAATTCCCAAATAAAGCTTAGATAGGTTCAGGCCAAATTCTTTTTAGTAGAAGTTGAGTACCTAGCCTCAGGGAAGTAGCACCTAAATAATTTTGGTTATTAACACCTTAAACAAACTAGCTTCTTAGATTGGCTAGCTAGGATTGGGACACTTCTGTAAACGGAACTAGTAGAGGAGGTCCAGAGCCCCCAAAACTATTTGAGAACAGCAGTAGAGATTGGGGTGTTATAAAAAGAAGGTATGCAGCAAAGAGAAGGCAGCAGGTGAAGGGGGACCTCTGGGAAGGAGAGATGAAGATTTGAAGGAAGGGAAATGACAAACTTTGCTAACTTTTAAATTTCATTTCTTTAGAGAACAGAATTCTAGGAGCTACAGAGGAAGGTCTTACAGTCCAAGCACCAGAACACCTAAGCAAGTTACATGTCTTCTCTGAAGAGCTGCTGATAAAATCTGGGAGAAGGGCCCAGTCATATGGCTATTCCACTTTGCAGTCTATGATGTCCCTAGAATAAGAATAACCCCAGAAAGAGGATAGCAGACAACAGAGATCCCAGACAATAGAAAACCATCATCTAGGTTTTATCTTTTTTGTTGCAAATATCTCTTCAATTGAACCATAAACCTTCATAAAGTTAATAGATAAATTGGAACTTTGGAGGGATATGACGGCAGGGACATGTAGCTTTTCTTTGTTTGAAGTGCCACAGAATTGTTAAACTAAAATATTAGCTATTTTGAGGCATGGGTGTGTAGGAAGACATTTTTTTCTCACTCAATGCATGCGTATTTTATGGTATAGATTTTTTTTTTAAGTGAAGTAGCTTAAGTAAACCTCTGATCAATTAGTGACCTGGGAATAATTACTGTTTTCCACCCCATGTCTTTCTCTACCCTCATTAAATATAAATATGTCTTAAAATATTACAATAACACTTCTGCGTTGTAATTCCAAGACAACCACAAATTGACATCCTTCCTTCTTATACCTTGTTCACACCTAAATATTGCACAGATCTTTTAATAAAGAAGATTGTGGACTGCTGTCATGAGACTATAGGATTGATATTCTTAATTTTTCTACTGCTCAGTTGAATTGCAGTTTACAAATTAGTTGATCTTTGACTTTCAAGGATTTTACATTTATAGACTCAAGCATTACAAGTGACACCAAAAGTCCTTAAAATGTAATAATTTATCATTTCGTTAAGATTCACATTTGAAAGCATACACCTTGAGGCGGATATGGGAGTGCCATGCACTATCTGAACTGTGTGGTTTCCTGCTCATTGTCATGTATTCAACTTTTGGAACAAGCCCGTAGTGAATGGAAAGTCTGGCGAAGGTGTGAATTTAAAACAATGTAAAAGGGTTGAGACTAGCCCTTTCCCCTCTTTCCCATCCTCCTCTTTCTCTTTCTTTATCCCTCTTAATGCTTTTAAGCATAACATAAAGGTATCCCACAAGGAAAATTTTATAAATCTGTTAGTGACTTTATATTTTACCCTACTAAGGAACATTTGCACTTGAGCAAGGAAAAGTGAAGAGTATTGTTAACTCAAAAGAAAAATCCCTAATGGGGTAGAATTTAAAGTCCACTTTTACATAGGTTGTGGGAGTCATTTTATGGTAAATGGTAATACAAATGGTGAAAAAGTATCTCATGGCCATATTGCCCTTATAAAGTGTGTGAAATTTGTTATAGGAAATAATTATTTCTTGCTAAAAGTACAACTGTCTTTTAAGTCAGTGGTTTCCAAGCATGACTGTACATCACAATCTCCTATGAAACTTTTTAAAAACCACAGATTCTATGTCCCAAATCAGTATCCTATTTTCTGAACCTTGCAGCCAGAAAGTTATTGTCTTCACAAGATTTACCAGAGTTTTATAAATTATTGGGTTTTTTTAATCTTCTGTTTTTGTTTTTTTACAGAATCATCTTTTGGCTTTGCTGAATTATTTTCCCCTTTTTTTTTTTTTTTTTTGTCTTTCTTTGGTTTTATTTTCCTACACTTTTCTAACTTCTTAGCTCATTAATTTTCAGCCTCTCATTTTTTTGAATGATATGAATTTTAGGTCATTAAATTTCCCTCTGAGTTTCACCTGTAAGTTTTATGTCCTGTAAGTTTTAAAACATGTCCTGTAAGTTTTAAAACATAGTATTTTCAGGTGACTGATGAGATGGTCAAATAGAAACAGCTCTGGTCTGCAGCTCCCAGTGACATCAATGGAGAAGGAGGGTGATTTCTGCATTTCCAACTGAGATACCTGACTCATCTCACTGAGACTTGTTAGACACTGCGTGCAGCCCACGGAGGGCGAGCCAAACCAGTGTGGGGCGTTGCCTTACTCAGAAAGCACAAGGGGTCAGGAAACTCCCTCACCTAGCCAAGGGAAGCCTTGAGGCACTGTGCATGAGGAATGGTGCATTCTGACCCAGGTACTATACTTTTCTCACTATCTTCACAACCTGCAGACCAGGAGATTCCCTTGGGTGCCTACACCACCAGGGCCCTGGGTTTCAAGCACAAAACTGGGCAGCCGTTTGGGCAGACACTGAGCTAGCCGCAGGAGTTTTTTTTTCATACCCCAGTGGCTCCTGGAACACCAACGAGACAGAACCATTCACTTCCCTGGGAAATGGGCTGAAGCCAGGGAGCCAAGTGGTCTGGCTAAGCAAATCCCACTCCCACAAAGTCCAGCAAGCTAAGATCCACTGGCTTGAAATTCTCACCACCAGCACAGCAGTCTGAAGTTGACCTGGGATGTTGGAGTTTGGTCGGGGGAGGGGTGTCCACCATTACTGAGGCTTAAGTAGGCAGTTTTCCCCTCACGGTGTAAACAAAGCCACTGGAAGTTTGAACTGGGCAAAGCTCACCACAACTCAGCAAAGCTGCTCTAGCTAGACTGCCTCTCTAGATTTCTTCTCTCTGGGCAGGGCATCTCTGAAAGAAAGGCAGCAACCCCAGTCAGGGGCTAATAGATCAAATTCCCATTTCCCTGGGACAGAGCACCTGGGGGGAAGGGCAGCTGTGGGCGCAGCTTCAACAGACTTAAACGTTCCTGCCTGCTGGCTCTGAAGAGAGCAGTGGATCCCCTAGCACAGTGTTCGAGCTCTGCTAAGGGACAGACTGCCTCCTCAAGTGGGTCCCTGACCCCCATGCCTCCTGACTGGAGGACACCTCCCAGCAGGAGTCAACAAACACCTCATACAGGAGAGCTCCGGCTGGCATCTGGCAAGTGCCCCTCTGGGATGAAGCTTCCAGAGGAAGGAACAGGCAGCAATCTTTGCTGTTCTGCAGCCTCCACTGGTGAGGCAAACAGCCAGGCAAACAGGGTCTGGAGTGGACCTTCAGCAAACTCCAGCAGACCTGCAGTTGAGGAGCCTGACTGTTAGAAGGAAAATTAACAAACAGAAATGAATAGTATCAACATCAACAACAACAAAAAATGTCCACAAAAATCCCCATCCGAAGGTCACTAGCGTCAAAGACCAAGGGTAGATAAATCCATGAAGATTAGGAAAAACCAGCACAAAAAGGCTGAAAATTGCAAAAAATCAGGATGCCTCCTCTCCTTCAAAGGATCACAACTCCTCGCCAGCCAGGGAACAAAACAGTATGGAGAATAAGTTTCACAATTTGATAGAAGGTGGCTTCAGAAAGTGGGTAATAACATACTCCTCTGAGCTAAAGGAACATGTTCTAACCCAATGCAAGGAAGCTAAGAACCTTGAAAAACATTAGATGAATTGCTAACTAGAATAATCAGTTTAGAGAAGAACATAAATGACCTGATGGATCTGAAAAACACAGCACAAGAACTTCATGAAGCATACACAAGTATCAATAGATGAATCAATCAGGCAGAAGAAAAGATATCAGAGATTGAAAATCAACTTAATGAAATAAAGTGTGAAGACAAGATTAGAGAAAAAAGAATGAAAAGCAACAAACAAAACCTCCAAGAAATATGGGACTATGTGAAAAGATCAAACCTACGTTTGACTGGTGTACCTGAAAGTGACAGGGAGAATGGAACCAAGTTGGAAAACACTCTTCAGGAGATTATCCAAGAGAACTTCCCTAACCTAGCAAGACAGGCCAACATTCAAGTTCAGGAAATACAGAGAACACCACAAAGACAATCCTCAAGTAGAGCAACCCCAAGACACATAATCTTCAGATTCACCAAGGTTGAAATGAAGGAAAAAATGTTAAGGGCAGCCAGAGAGAAAGGTCGGGTCACCTACAAAGGGAAGCCATCAGACTAACAGCAGATCTCTCTGCAGAAACCCTACAAGCCAGAAGAGCATAGGTGTCAACATTCAACATTCTTAAAGAAAAGAATTTTCAACCCAGAATTTCATATCCAGCCAAACTAAGTAAGCTTCATAAATGAAGGAGAAATAAAATCCTTTACAGACAAGTAAATGCTGAGACATTTTGTCACCACCAGGCCTGCCTTACAAGAGCAAGGAAGCACTAAGGAGACCCATCTCACATGCGGAGACACACATAGGCTCAAAATAAAGGGATGGAGCAAGATCTACCAAGCAAATGGAAAACAAACAAACAAAAAAGCAGCGGTTGCAATCCTAGTCTCTAATAAAACAGACTTTAAACCATCAAAGATCAAAAGACACAAAGAAGGCCACTACATAATGGTAAAGGGATCAATTCATCAGGAAGAGGTAACTATCCTAAATATATATGCATCCAATACAGGAGCACCCAGATTCACAAAGCAAGTCCTTAGAGACTTACAAAGAGACTTAGACTCCCACACAATAATAATGGGAGACTTCAACACCCCATTGTCAACATTAGACAGATCAACGAGACAGAAAATTAACAAGGATATCCAGGAATTGAACGCAACTCTGCACCAAGTGGACCTAATAGACATCTGCAGAACTCTCCATCCCAAATCAACAGAATATACATTCTTCTCACCACCACATCATACTTGTTCCAAAATTGACCACATAGCTGGAAGTAAAGCACTCCTCAGCAAATGTAAAAGAACAGAAATTATAACAAACTGTCTCTCAGACCACAGTGCAATCAAACTAGAACTCAGGACTAAGAAACTCAATTAAAACTGCTCAACTACATGGAAACTGAACAACCTGCTCCTGAATGACTACTGGGTACATAATGAAATGAAGGCAGAAATAAAGATGTTCTTTGAAACCAATGAGAACAAAGATACAACATACCAGAATCTCTGGGACACATTTAAAGCAGTGTGGAGAGAGATATTTATGGCACTAAATGCACACAAGAGAAAGCAGGAAAGATCTAAAATTGACACTCTAACATCACAATTAAAAGAACTAGAGAAGCAACAGCAAACACATTCCAAAGCTAGCAGAAGGCAAGAAATAACTAAGATCAGAGCAGAACTGAAGGAGAGAGAGACACAGAAAAAACCCTTCAAAAAAAATCAATGAATCCAGGAGCTGGTTTTTTGAAAAGATCAACAAAATTGATAGACTGCTAGGAAGACTAACAAAGAAGAAAAGAGAGAAGAGTCAAATAGACACAATAAAAAATTACAAAGGGGATATCACCACCAACCCCACAGAAATACAAACTACCATCAGAGAATACTATAAACACCTCTACGCAAATAAACTAGAAAACCTAGAAGAAATGAATAATTTCCTGGACACTTACACTCTCCCAAGACTAAACCAGGAAGAAGTTGAATCCCTGAATAGACCAATAGCAGGCCCTGAAATTGAGGCAATAATTAATAGCCTACCAACCAAAAAAAGTCCAGGACCAGATGGATTCACAGCCGAATTCTACCAGAGGTACAAGGAGGAGCTGGTACCATTCCTTCTGAAACTATTCCAATCAACAGAAAAAGAGGGAATCCTCCCTAACTCATTTTATGAGGCCAGCATCATCCTGATACCAAAGCCTGGCAGAGATGCAACAAAAAAAAAGAGAATTTTAGACCAATATCCCTGATGAACATCAATGCAAAAATCCTTAATAAAATACTGGCAAAGCAAACCCAGCAGCACATCAAAAAGCTTATCCACCATGATCAAGTGGGCTTCATCCCTGGGATGCAAGACTGGTTCAACATATGCAAATCAATAAACATAATCCAGCATACAAACAGAACCAAAGACAAAAACCACATGATTATCTCAACAGATGCAGAAAAGGCCTTTGACAAAATTCAACAGCCCTTCATGCTAACAACTCTCAATAAATTAGGTATTGATGAAACGTTATCTCAAAATGATAAGAGCTATTTATGACAAACCCACAGCCAATATCATACTGATTGGGCAAAAATTGGAAGAATTCCCTTTGAAAACTGGCACAATACAGGAATGCCCTCTCTCACCACTCCTATTCAACATATTCATCATCACTGGTCATTAGAGAAATGCAAATCAAAACCACAATGAGATACCATCATACGCCAGTTAGAATCATTAAAAAGTCAGGAAACAACAGATGCTGGAGAGGATGTGGACAAATAGGAATGTTTTTACACTGTTGGTGGGAGTGTAAATTAGTTCATCTATTGTGGAAAACAGTGTGGCGATTCCTCAAGGATCTAGAACAGGAAATACCATTTGACACAGGAATCCCATTACTGGGTATATACCAAAAGGATTATAAATCATTCTACTATAAAGACACATGCACACATATGTTTACTGCAGCACTATTCACAATAGCAAAGACTTGGAACCAACCCAAATGCCCATCAATGATAGACTGGATAAAGAAAATATGGTACATATATACCATGTAATACTATGCAGCCATAAAAAAGGATGAGTTCATGTCCTTTACAGGACATGGATAAATCTGGAAACCATCATTCACAACAAACTAACACAGAAGCAGAAAACCAAACACTACATGCTCTCACTCATAAGTGGGAGTTGAACAATGAGAACACATGGACACAGGAAGGGGAACATCACACACCAGGGTCTGTCAGGGGTTGGGGGTAGGGGAGGGATAGTATTAGGAGAAATACCTGACGTAGATGACCAGTTGTGGGTGCAGCAAACCACCGTGGCATGCATATACCTATGTAACAAACCTGCACATTCTGCACATGTATCCCAGAACTTAAAGTATAATTTTAAAAAGCAAAACAAAAGTAGTATTTTTAATATCACCCAGTTAAAAATGTTTTCTAATTTTCATAGTTTTTTCTATTCAGTTTGTAATCATGTGTTTCTTAATATTCAAATACATAGGAACATTATTGCTATCTTTTTGATTTCTATTGCAAATTTATTTGCATTGTGGTTCACGATCATGCATGGTATGGAGCTGGTCTTTTATAATTTGCTTTATAATGTTTACAAACTTGTTTTTAACTATGGTACACATTTAAAAAATAATTCTCTTCTGGTAATTCTAACACCTAAGGTCTTTCTAGTTTGTTTCTTCTATCTAGTATTTTGTAGTTTTACTCATATGGCTCTGTTTCCTTGTGTGCTTTTTAAAATTTTACTTTTTGCTGTGAGCTTTACATTTTTTTTCCTGAAAAAATCATTTGTGGAACATTCATAATGCCTATGATAAAATATATTTTTAGAGAAGATTTTCTTTTGTTTTCCCACATGTCTTTACCAGTCCAGGACTACTTTAAAGTAAATTTGAGACTGAGAATTTTTGGACTATTCAGGTGATAAAAATTCAGCTGCAAATTTACAGGAAAGCAGGAAAACAAGCTTGCAGTTGTGAATTCTCAGGAACTTCTTTTTTCCCGTTCTGGACTATGCCAAAGGTCATTTCCTTTGTGGTCTCTGGTGGTGGTGATGGTAAGATGGTGGGCCAGTTTTACTTCAAGTTTACTCCTATACTGAGGTGGGAGTCCTTTGGGGCCTTGTGTTTATGGAGATACATCTCCTATTCAACTCCCTAATTTGATGGACCATAGGAATTGGGTTTCTGTTCCCTGAAATTTTGATTTATTTAAAACAAAAGCTCACATCCTCAGTTTTTTGAATCTTTTATGAATATAAGCAGCTTTGGATTTCAGTTTACCGCCGTTAATTCTCATTTTCAGTTAAATTTTAACCTTACTATTTTGTCAGCTATTCACTGATTTTAAGATAACTTAAAAACAATTTACAGTGTTTTTAATTTGTTTTTCAGTAGGAGAATTTACTCAAATAACCTAATATGCCATCTGACTCCAAACAGGATTCCTCAGCTTTATTCTTGGAGCTTGGCCGCTTCACAGAACAGACGACATGGCCATCCGACCATCTTCATCATGACAAGAGCACAAAGATCTGTCCTCACCTTAGCTCCAGTCTAGCAAATATCCCTGGGATAGACCCCAATGGCCCCAGTGTAGATGAAATCACTGTAGCTGTAAGATAAGGTATTGTACCAGTGGCAGACTGTTACTAGAAGAAGGAAAGAAAGGGTGCTAAGGAGACCAAAGCAGTAGAGTCTGCTATGCAAACACTGTTTTATTGAATCCTTATACCACCACCAAAAGATAGGCATCCACTCTCTTTCACCTGAAGAAAACAGTGGACTGGGGAGTGTCTTAGTCCATTTTGTGTTGCTACAACAGAATACCTGAGGCTGCATAATTTATGAAGAAAAAATATGTATTCAGCTTATGATTCTGCAAACTGGAAAGTTCAAAATCATGGTGCCGCAACTGGCCAGCTTCTGGTGAGGGCCACCTGCTGCATCAAAACATGGCAGAGAAGCAGAAAAGTGATCAGGCACATGCAAAGAGAACAGTTGGTGAGAGAAGTAGCAAGAGAGACTCTAGGAAGTTGAACTTGTTTTTATAACAACCTGCCATCTAACAACTAATCCATTCCCACAAGAGCAAAAACTCACTGATCCTGAGGGAGGGAGTTAATCAATTAGAGGGAATCTTTCCTTATGACCCAAACATCTCCCACTAGTGCCACCTCCCAACACTGCTACATCAAATTTCAGCATGAGTTTTGGTGGAGACAAACTGTATCCAAACCATAGCATTGGCTAAGAAGCTTGTCCAATTTCACATAACTAGGAAAGGCCAGAGTCAATTCAAACCTGAGTCTGTTGGATTCCATACTCCATGTTCCTAAGGACTGCACTCTCCTACAAGTTACTCATCCTTTAACTGGCCACTCACTTACTATGTCTCTCATGGAACAGGATTTGGGGCATGGTACTTCTGTTCAATGGAAGAGAAGATGTGAGAATGTGGTCCAGTCCAAGTAGGGAGCTCAAGGGTTAGTGGTACCTTGGTGGAGATGTTGAGATAGAATGAGGGAGATGTCACCAGACAAATTTAAGCACACTCTTCATACTTTGCATTTCTACCAAGGTGGGCCTGCTGCCCTGTTAGAGCTTGAGAATAAAAGTAAATCTAACACAAATAAAGCTGGACATTTTCGGCTGCTTTACATTTACCCGTAGGCCATTACATCCAAAAAGAAAAAGGCACACACATGACTCCAGAAAACATTGAAAGAATTAAAGGCTTTTACTGAAGTTTCAAGAGGCAGAAGTAGCATAAAGTTGCATGCACAGCACATACAGCACAGCAAGGTTTCTACACAGGATCTTTAGAGCTTTTCCTCTCTCAAAAGTTCTATTTCTCATGGAAATTGCTCAAAGCTGCTCTCAACCACCAGCTGTCAAGTTCCAACTCATGTCCCCTTTTCTTTCTCTGTGTACCTTTAGATTCCTCACTGACCCTGGAACTTCCTTCCCAAGTAGCTTCAGCCTATCTTAAATACAACCTTATATTCTACTTGTTTTGGCTTTAAAAATCATTTTCTTCCCACAGTTCATATAGTGATCAGTCCAACAAAGGCCTAGTGGTCAAAGAGCCCCAACAAAGGATTCAGGAGCCAGGAGAGAGGAGAGGTTTGCACATACTTTTCAAGTTCCCTTTTTTGCTTTCTCCTATGTTATACATATATTATGGACTTTCAAGAATGGAAAATGAATCTAAGTAACACTGAATATGAGGCGAGGACTAACCTTAAACAAATCCTATGGTAAATGATCTTATGAGAAAATATATTTTATTTTCTCTGTAGACACCAAAACCACTTATTGTTGGGTAGGAATCCCATGTGTGCCTTAGGATAGAATTGTTCTTTGTCCTTCAATGTCTTTGTCTGTTCCCAGTGATAATGGCCCTGTAAAACACTATAGCTAATCTAATATTGCATGGTTTCTTAAGCCTTGGATCCTTTATGACCAGCTGCCATGTAAGGTGATTCAGTATCTACCTACCAAGTAATTTCAGGAGAACTGCCGATGATGCAATGACTTGCAGACACGCACAGTTTAAGTCAACTGCCTCTCAGGAATAAATCAAACTCTGATAACTGACCTGGCAGTTTTTCATTTTGAATTTCCATTTTATTCACCAGAAGTATCCTTTGGGGAAAGCTTCAAATGCTTTTGAAATGAAAGCAAACTAAATTGTTTCTTTTGCAAAAGATAATACCTGACTTTATTGGTTCAAAAAGAAATTGGTTGGATTAATTTCCAAATTATTTGTCTTGGTCTTTGTTTTATTATTGCCTAAGTTTATCCCTTAAGAAGTAAACATCTTTCAACAGTCACAAAATGAGCTTACAAAAGACAAAAACAAAAAACAAAAAACAAAAAAAAACCCCAGCAAACAAAACATAAAATGAGACAGACTCATTTAGATAAAATCATCTTTCACCCTACCCTCCAGTATACCAAGCACTCAAATAATCTCTATGGTTACCCGCTTTTCATGACTCCTGTTATTATGAGTTACACTATCACACATAAACCTGTCTTTCCCATCACCAGCCTCTGTACGCCTTACTCAGGGAAGAGGGGCAATATCTGCCCTATGGAAGATTCCTAATACCATATTTTGTTAATTCTATGATACATATATGACTTAGTATTTTAATAACAAACAAAAATGCTTCTTCCAATAAATAGCATGTCACACCTTAAAAGGCAGCATTTTTTTCTTACTGGCATAAAAATTAATCATGTATTTTATAGTTGATAGTTTCTTATATCCAACAAAATATGGTGCTGAATTTTACCTAATGAGTGATTATTCATCAAGATTTGGGGTAAACTCTTAATGCATTTTAGTTAAAAATAAAAAGTAGGTAATCAAATGATAAAAATTTAGAACATGTATTAAGAAAGAAATTTGCTAAAAGCTAAGAAATCAGAGTTATAATTTAAACAACACACGTTTATTGAGCATTTACTACTTACCCATCACTGTTCTTGATGCTAAGGATATAGCAGTGAACAAAAAAATCCTTGTGGACTTACATCATAGGAGGGAAAATAGACAATAAATAAATGTATGATAAGTCAGTTGATAATAAGTGCTACAAAGTAAAACAAAGCAGGAATAAAGTTGGGGAGAAAAGTGGAGGGTGATTGCTATTTCAGATGAGATCATTAGGGTGGTCTTCTCTGAAGACATTCGCATAGAGAAGCAAGGATGTGAGTTATGTGTCTTTTGTGAGTAGAACATTCTGGAAAAGGGCAGAGAAGGGCAGTAGACTATTCCAGAAAAAGACGACACCTGCTGGGAGTGTTTGAGAACAGAATGAAGGCTAGTATGCTGCAGCCAGTGGGTATGCGTGGGAGTTCTGGGAGATGAGGCCAAAGAGGTAGCAGAGCCCCTATCATATAGGACCCTAGAGGTCACTGTAAGGATTTGACTTTTACCTTGAACCATGTGGGAGGCTACTAAGAGTTCTGAACAGAGGGCCGGGTGCAGTGGCTCATACCTGTAATCCCAGCACTTTGGGAGACCGAGATGGGCATATCACCTGAGGTTGGGAGTTGGAGACCAGCTTGACCAACACGGAGAAACCCTGTATCTACTAAAAATACAAAATTAGCCAGGGGTGGTGGCACATGCCTGTAATCCCAGCTACTTGGGAGGTTGAGGCAGGAGAATCACTTGAACCCAGGCGGTGGAAGTTGCGGTGAGCCAAAATCGTGCCATTGCACTCCAGCCTGGGCAACAAGAGCGAAAGTCTGTCTCAAAAAAAAAAAAAAAAAATGTTTGAACAGAGGAGTGATAGAGCCTGAGTTGTGTTGTGGGGAGAGGGTGGGGAGAGTGTAAGAGAGGGGTTGATAAGAATGGGAACATAAGGATCAGTAAGTAGGCCAGTACAGTAATACAGGTGAGAGGTGGTAGTGGCAATAGGGTGGTAGTGTTACAGAAGTGCTGGAAAGCGAAGAGCTTGATCCCTTTAAATGATAGGGAAGCGGGGAAGGGAAGTGCTGGGTAGAGACAAGCGTGGTCCCTGGCTAGGGCTCCACCCCCACAGACCTAGGTGAGGACAAGCATTTCCTGGACAAATGTTGCATTTCCCAAGATCACCCCGGCCTGCCACGCCCTCATCTTGTGCCTGTAAAAACCCCCAAGACCCTGGCAGGCACACATACAGGCGGCTGGATGTTGAGAGGAGCACATCAGCGGAGGAACACAGGCGGTTAGACTTTGAGAGGAACGCACCAACAGGCACCGGCAGTCCCACAGGCCAGCGACCAGCAGAAGCAGAACAACCTGGAGTTTGGCTGGGCAGTCGGAGGAGAGTCCAGGCCACCGAATGGCCCAACTCCAGGGGAAAACCTTCCCACTCCCTCCCCTTCTGACTTCCCCTGAGCTACATCCACTCAATAAAACCTTGCACTCATTCTCCAAACCCAGGTGTGATCCGATTCTCCCAGTACACCAAGGCAAGAACTGGGGATACAGAAAGCCCTCTGTCCTTTCAACAAGGTAGAAGTTAATTGAGCTGGTTAACACAAGCCACCTATAGATGGCAAAACTAAAAGAGCAAAACTAAAAGAGCACCCTGTAACACAGGGGCTTCAGGAGCTGTAAATATTCACCCCAGACACTGCCATGGTATCGGAGCCCCACAGCTTGCTCATCTGTATGCTCCCCCTGGAGGTTTGAGCAGCGGGGCACTGAAGAAGCGGTTGCATGCCCTGTGAGCGTACAAGGGAACCTTTCTTGTTTCAGTAGCATGGAAGTGGTGGTATTCTGGATAAACTTCAAAGGTAGACCTGTCTAGATTAACTGGTAAACTGAATGTGGAGTATAGAAGAAATAGATTAAGGAAGATGGCAAGGTTTTTACCTGAGCAACTTGTAAGTGGAGTTGTCAATTACTACAACGGGAAAGACTGTGAAAAGAAAATAGTTTGAAGAAGAGAAAACCAAGAGTTATTTTTGAATGTATTAAACTAGGGATGTCTATTAGTATTGAAGAGAAGATTCTGAGAAATGAGTCTATACTTCAGGAAAGATATAAAAAACGGAAATATAAATTGGGAGTTATTAACATATATGTCAAATTTTAGGAGATACGAAATATCTAGAGCTCTAGAGCAAGGGCAGAGAGAGAGAAGGGGAAGGAAGACAGAACTCTGGGGCAATCCAACCTAAACAATCAGTGAGATGAGGAAGAACCAGCAAAGAAAATGGAGAGGAGCAGTCAGGGAGGTGGGATGGGAACCAAGACAAAGTATCATCCAAGATGTCAACCAGAAGAACTGTTTTGGATCAAGGGAATAACAACTTGGCCAGATTCTGCTGACGTAGGCTGAGATGTGGCCATTTTATTTGGCAGCAAGGAGGTCACTGATGACCCTTACAAGAGATGATTCAGTGGAGTATAAGCACAAAAACCTAGCTCTTTAAAGGGTTAAAGCAAGAACAGAAGGAGAAATGAAAATAAAAACAAAAAACAGTATTAGTAATATGAACATCTTTTTTTTTTTTTTGAGACAGAGTCTCACTCTGTCACCCAGGCTGGAGTGCAGTGGCACGATCTTGGCTCACTGCAACCTCCGCCTCCCGGGTTCAAGTGATTCTCCAGCCTCAGACTCCCCAGTAGCTGGGACTACAGGTGCGCACCACCATGTCCAGATAATTTTTGTATTTTTATTAGAGATGGGTTTTCACAATATTGGCCAGGCTGGTCTCGAACTCCTGATCTCAGGTGATCCACCTGCCTTGGCCTCCCAAAGGGCTGGGATTACAGGTGTGAGCCACCCTGCCCGGCCATAAACAACTCTTTCTAAAGAGATACAGATGTGCTATATATATATATATACAGATATGGGATCCAGGAGAGCTTTTGCTGTTTTTGTTTTGTTTTGTTTTGTTTTAAAGATAAGATATATAGCATGTTTGTACTCATTCACGAGGAGTCCCTTTCTGGGATCCCTTCTCTGTAGCCTCTCTAAATTAATTACTTAATAGAATTGGGAGAGAAGTATGCAATTGAGATCCAAATTTAGCATTCTTTCTAAGTTAAAATTTGAAAGTAATATTATTTACACTTTTACTAATGATTGTCTCAAAGGGACCTATAGAATCAGCTGTTAAAAATATTCTGACCTGCTTTCTTTGGGGGAAAATGGTATTTTCACATACTTTTAATTACAAATAGAATATAAAAGAGTGTCTTGTACCACCAAAATTTATATTTCAATATTAAATCACATTAACGGAAAAATAAGATTTTATTCTGAAAAGAAATAATCCTATCACTATGCTTCTCTTTTCAATATCAGAGCTGACAGATAAGCAAGTCTCATTAGAAACAGATAAGCGTTTCCTGACATCTGTTATAGTAGATGGCTGACAGTAACTCTAAACACATTGACTCTATTTACTGGAGAAGAGCTGGACTGAATTAAAGAGGATTCTAGCTCAGTGGCTCTCTGCCCTGGCTGCACATTTGATTTACCCATGCCTGTGACCCACCCCCAGAGATCTTGATTTATTTGACCTGCATCGGGAAGCAGGCATGGGTATGTTTCAGAACATTTCCAGGTAATTTTAATGTGCAGCTGAAGCTGAGAACTACTGCCTAGCATTTAAGCTTTTCTTAAGGTAAAGAACTCAGCTGTAATGAAAAGGCTTGAAATTTGATCTAAATCTCAAAAACAGAACACAGGAAATAGCCACCTCCACTTGAAGTGATCTCAAACCATGGAATTCTCATCTACCATGAGGAGAACACTCCCATAATTTTGCTTGCGTGACAGGTAGCTCCATGCACTGCCACTGAAGATGGCAGGGTAGCGACAGGCCATCTCGGTAAGCCCAGGTCCTTTCTCCTCTCCCTTGTGTGACAGTTACTGAAGGTCCCAGAGCCATCAAAATCAAATTGGTTTTTAAGTTGTGATTCCTTTACATACTTGTACAGATACAAGTCCTAACCAGACATAGACTTGTAAATAGCTTCTTTCATCGTGTGGGTTGTCTTTTTCACTGTCTTGATTGTATCCTTTGAAGCATAAACATTTTTAATTTTAATGAAATCCTGTTTATCTATTTTTTAATTTTGTTGTTTGTGCTTTGGTCATAGCTAAGACTCCATTGCCAAATCTAAGGTCAAAAAGATTTATCCATATGTTTTCTGTTAAGAGATTTATAGTTCGGCTCTTATATTTAGGTTTTTGATTCCTTTTGAGTTAATTTTTTAGTGGCTTATTATTTTATTTTTCTTTTCTTATTTCATTTTCTCTTCTTTAAGATTTAAGATATAATTTACCAAAAAACTCCATTAAATGTGATGTTTTGATATATGTATAAATTGTGAAATGATTAAATCAAGGTGATTAAAATACTGCTTCACATACTTATTTTTTGTGGTGACAACATTTAAGATCTATTCTCTTAGCAATTTTCAAGTATATAATACATTTTTGTTACTATAGTCACCATGCTGTACAATAGATGACTAGAACTTGTTCATCTTGTCTAACTGAATCTTTGTCCTCTTTCACCAACATCTCCACTTGTCCATTTCTCTCCCACCAGCCCCTTTGCCAACTCCATTTTACTCTCTGCTTTTAAAAGTTTGGTATTTGTAGATCCCGCATTTAAGTGAGGTGATACATTATTTGTCATTTTGAGTTAATTTGTGTATATGATGTGATGTAGGCCCAACTTCATTCTTTTTTATATGGCTACACACACATCCCAGCACTACTTGTTGAAGACTATTTTTTTCCCACTGAATGGCCTTGGCACTGTTGTTGAAAATCAATTGGCTATAGATATATGGGTTTATTTCTGAACTCTCAATTCTATTCCACTGGTCTATATGTCTATCTTTATTCCAGTACCACACCATCTTCATTACTCTAGCAATGTAATAAGTTTTGAAATAAGGAAGTGTGAATCTTTCAACTTTATTCCTTTTCAAGATTGTTTTGCTTATTTTGGGTGTCTTGAGTTTCCACATACATTTTAAGATGAGCTTGTCTATTTATGCAAAGAAGTCAGGTGGGTTTCTGACACGAATTCTGTTGAACCTGTAGATAAACTTGGAAGTATTTCCTTTTAACAATATTAAATATTCCAATCCATGAACATGAAACGTCTTCCTCTTTATTTAGATCAGGTAAGTTTCTCTCTCTCTCTCTCTCTCTCTCTTTTTCTCTCTCTCTCTCTCTCTCTCTCTCTTTTTCTCTTTCTCTCTCTCTCTCTCTCTCTCTCTCTCTCTGTGGGTGTGTGTGTACGACAGGGTATCACTCTGTCACCCAGGCTGGAGCAGCGCAATGGTGCAATCTCAGCTCACTGCAACCATGCCTTCTGGGCTCAAGGGATCTTCCCACCTCAGCCTCCCAAGTAGCTTGGACCATAGGCATGTGCCACTACACCCAGATAATTTATATATATAAAATTCTTTTTTTTAATAGAAACGGGGCTTCACCATGCTGCCCAGGCTGGTCTCAAACTGCTGGGCTCAAGCCATCCACCCACCTCAGCCTCCCAAAGTGCTAGGATTATAGGCATGAGTCACCACCAGTTGATTAGTTTCTTTCAACAATGTTTTTCATTCAATTGTAACAAAAATCTAACGGGGTTTTTGTGGAACTTCAACACCAGATTCTAAACAGCTCTTCTTCATGGAAAAGCAAAAACCCACAAACACCCAACACTGCTCCCCCAAAAACAATAAAATGAGATTTGTTTTACCAAACACTTATAATTCATCAGTGTCAATTAAGACTAGATAAGTAGACCAATTAAACAGAATAGAAAGTCCAATAGGTGGATTGCGCATGATATATGATATACCGAAGTCAGCTTCTACCAGCTCCTGAGATGATTGTTATAATCATTAAAAGATTGAGATTGATATGTGGTTCCCTGAGGCCTGTATGCAGATCCAATTCAAAGCTAATGATTTTCCTCTTAACTTAATTTTTCATTTTTATGACTCAAAACTTTGAGAAGGTAGAAGGCTTGCCTCATATTTACCCAATATTATATAGTACATAATTAATGAATTGAATGAGTATATTAACTGCCTCTCAACTTACAGGACTTGGAAATAATTTTTGCCTTCTTGAATTTTATTTGCTTAAATCTGGGATTCAAAATGTTTCACACATAAAACATTTGCTTTAAAATCTCATCACACACCGGGGCCTATCATGGGGAGGGGGGAGTGGGGAGGGATTGCATTGGGAGTTATACCTGATGTAAATGACGAGTTGATGGGTGCAGAACACCAACAAGGCACAAGTATACATATGTAACAAACCTGCACGTTATGCACATGTACCCTAGAACTTAAAGTATAATAATAATAAAAATAAATAAATAAATAAATAAATAAATAAATAAATAAAAAATAAAAGGTATGAGATTGGCTGAGTGCAGTGGCTCATACCTGTAATCTCAAACTCAGGAAGTGGAGGCAAGAGGATGGCTTGGCCCAGGAGTTTAAGGCTGCAGTGAGCTCAGATTGTACCACTGCACTCCAGCCTGGGTAACAGGTTGAGACTTTGTCTCTTTTTAAAAAAAAAAAAAAAATGTTGTAAGACTGGATAACTATGAAATAAAGTAATTTGATTTTCTGCTTATATATTCTGTTCAATTTGCCATAGCCAACAGAGCATGATGAGGTTATGGGAAGATACACCTTTAACTGCCTCAGCCTCTGGTAGGGGGAGGGGAATAGGAGGTGTCATGGTTTCCATATTTCTACCTCAACTGGGGCAAGGGATCTGCTTTCAGTGCAAGTTCCAGCTACAAAAATGCTCTTTTAGCCAAAGGATGTTTCAAAACCTTCTATCCTTCCAACCCCCAAGGATAGCAAAGAGTACAGATCACAGAGAGATGGAAAACACTCAATTCAGAGAGAGGTTATACCACAGATTCCTGCAAACAGAGAAAAAAGTCTTTGGGGAACTTAGGGATAGCAGATATTTTTTAAGAGAGAAAGAACTTAGCAATACAATAGAGAGTTTGTACTTTAAAAGAAATTTGCACAAGTGCACAAAGAAAAGTAAAAGTTAGCTTCTGAATGTGAAACCGTATCTCCCAGTGTGGCTCCATAAGAATATGCTGAAGATCAACAGGTCTTGTTACAGCTTGAAGGACCATGGAGTTTGGGCCACACCAGGGCAAAGATTATTCCCTAAATTCACCAAGTCTCAGAGAGAAGGAAATATGAAGTTTGTGGCAAACACCAATGACATTTATTTGAGTTTCACTGTTAGGTTAAGAATTTAGTGACATATACAGAACTTACATAATATGAGTGGATTCATCCTTTATAAAGGATTCAATTAATCCTTTATAAAGTTCAGAGTAAGCAGAATTTTTTGTCATAGATGAGGGATTATTTTTTAGAAAATTTTTTAGAGACAGGGTCCTACTCTGTTGCCTAGGCTGGAATGAAGTGGTGCATAGATCAGAGATTCTTTTTTAAAAAATTATTATTTTTTTAAGTTCAAGGTACATGTACAGAGAAATAAGAATGCTTTTACACTGTTGGTAGGAATGTAAATTACTTCAACCATTGTGGAAGACAGTGTGGTGATTCCTCAAAGATTTAGAACTGGATATACTATTTGACCCAGCAATCCCATTACTGAGTATATACCCAAAGGAATATAAATCATTCTACTATGAAGACACATACACACGTATGTTCATTGCAGCACTATTCACAATAGTAAAGACGTGGAATCAACCCAAATGCCTATCAATGATAGACTGGATAAAGAAAATGTGGTACATATACACCATGGAATACCATGCAGCCATAAAAAGGAAGGAGATCATGTTCTTAGCAGGGACATGGATAGAGTTTGAAGCCATTATCCTGAGCAAACTAATGCAGGAAGAGAAAATCGAAGACATGAAATCAACCCAAATGTCTGTCAATGATAAACTGGATAAAGAAAATGTGGTACATATTCACCATGGAATACTATGCAGCCATAAAAAGGAGTGATATCATGTCCTTTGCAGGGACATGGATAGAGTTAGAAGCCATTATCCTCAGCAAATTAATGCAGGAACAGAAAACTAAACATGACACGTTCTCACTTGTAAGTGGGAGCTGAACAATGAGAACACATGGACACAGGGAGGGGAACAACACTTAGAGATTCTTATCTGTAGTCCCGTGGATAGACTTGAAGAGTATCTTTGGGTCAAAGCTAAAATTCTCTGCAAAATTTCATGTGCATATAGGGGATTCATCGCTTTCTTTAGACCCTTAAAGATATCTGAGATTCTAAAAAGTAAAGAACCGGTACTTTGGATAAATATCAGAATTGGTCTACCTCATTCATCTAGTCAAGATTCTGGTGTACAGAGCAAGAAAGCCCACATATAAAACAGCCCACATATAAAAATATGCATGAACAGTGATGTTTCTGTCTGAGTGGCCTACATATTACACAATTTTTGTGGGGGAAGAAAACACGCAACAAAGTATAGTATAGAGAAATTTTTTCAAAATTATTGTACTCAAAAAGTGTCCACTGATTTTGAATCTTTTATTTGCAAGCATTTGCATCCACTTCCTATTCAATAACAAAATCACTTAATCTCTAAATTCAGACTTCATCTGTAAATACAGCCCTGAGAAAGGACAGACGAAAAGGAAGAAAGTAACAGAAATAAGGAACATTTAAGTGGCTTCTAGGTCTATGGCCTTGTTTCATTAGATTCTGGGCACCAATCCCAGTATTTATTTTCACACTTATACAAGCAACACAACTACCACAAGCCTGAATGTGATACTGAAGCCTGTGACATTGAACAGTGCAGTGAGTTACACCCTAGGGAAGGTAGGAGACAAAAGAACAGCTGACAATTCTCCTTGAAGACAAGAGAGCTTCACAAACAGCTCTGTGAATCCTAGAATTAACATTATTTCCATTCCACTCTTGGGAAAGTATATGAAGGTAAGGAAAAGTTTGGAAAAAAAAGGACAATAGAGAGGAAGAAAGGTAGGGGTGTGTGCGCGTGTGTGTGTGTGTGTGTGTGTTTGTGTAAAGGCCAAGTAACAAGGGAAGGAGCAAGAAAAAGCAAGTTATCAAAAAGAAGCGTAAGTGTGCTTAGGGAAGTAGATGGCACTTTACCAAGTATCAAAGACAATCCCTGCTTTCTGTGACAATGTAGGATAAAGTTACTTGGCCAGTGTCTGATGAGATATCAGTTTGCTTATGGACAGTGTATTTAGGATGATCCACTTTTAATATATGCCCCTGTGGCCTATGAGCAAGTGAGGCAATATGTATGTATGGTGGGGGGTATACGTGAAGGCACTCGGGACTACTGTTGAGTCAGATGCTGCCTGAAATGCCACTGGGAGTGGGAGAAAAGAAGGATGGCTGAGAATGGCTGCTAGTAGTGTGCAGTGATTTATTCATCCGTCGGGCTAGGTGCTGTGGATACACTGATGAATAAGTTGCAGAGGGTCCCCACTCTCAGGTAGATGAAGTTCACACTGAGCCAAGAGAGTGTGGGAGTACCTGCAGTTAAAACAAAATAAAAACTAAATGTGATGGTGAATTGTATGTGTCGACTTGGCTGACACAGGGTGCTCATATATTTGGTTGAATATTATTCTAGATGTTTCTGTAAGGGTGTTTTTAGATGAGCTCTACATTTAACTTAGTGGACTTTGAGTAAAGCAGATTGTCCTCCAAAATGTGGGTGGGCCTTCAGTTGAAAGCCTGAATACCACAAAGTTGGACCTCTCCTGACCAAGAGAGAATTCTGCAGTAGATGACCTTTAGATTTGAACTGCAACATCAGCTCTTTCCTGGGTCTCCAACCTGCTGGCACACCCTGAAGACTTGGTCTTGCCAGCCTCTATAATCACTATATACATGTGTTTGTGTGTATGTGCACATACACACATATACACACACACATCCTATTGGTTCCATTTCTCTGGAGAACTCCAACTACTACAATAAACTAAACTAAAGCAGATATGAGATTATACTTCTGATGCTATGCAGGAGACTTTACAAATTTTTCATTTAATCTTCTAGAAGGAGCCAGACTTTCCTGTAGTTGCCACTCTTAGGGTTTAATGGAGAGACTATGAATGCACCACTTTCTGCTACTTTCTGAGGGTGCCAAGGTGGTAACAGTGAGCCATTTGTCTTTCAAGGAACTGCTGACTCATTTCAGGACATGAGGGCATTTCTTAGAGGAGCTATTACTAGGTTTTCAAGGCTATATGCTAGTGCTAGAGCAATAGTTCCTCCAAGAAATGTTCTCATGGATTGTTTTATTTTGTTTTCACCTACCGTGGATTGTTACCTAGCATAAATTGTTTACCATGGATTGTTTTATTTTTTTAAAGATCACTATATGTTTTATTAGAGAGAGAATAATAATCTTCCAGATTTGGGAGCTCAGAAATTCTGATGAAAAAGAGTGTTCTAGCTAGAAATTCAGAGAATTTACATGGTCTGGTATTTTTTCTGCTAATGAGGGCCAACTTTATGGCAGACACTGTACAAGGGGCTGAGGAAACTATAAAGAATATAGTGTTCAATGAGCATAAAACTTTCTTAGAGAAGAAAATATGTGGACACTCAAATATTAAAATATATTTCAAGAGTTTAAAAATTATGTAACACAGAAATATAAGTCAATACACTTAGCATCACATGATTCTCAGGTGAGCATTTTGGAAAATAAGATCAATAGAAGGTCAGAAAAAGCTGTAGAGCTCATGGAGAAAATGGAATTTAACCAGAGCCTTAAATGGAACCTGTAGTATCATGGGATGACCTTTACATGGAGGCAGACATATAGGATAGGTAGACATATAGGATAGGTAGACATAGAGCCTTTCAATTTAATATGACCTGGAAGAGTGAAGACACACACACATACACATATACATACAGTTTTAAAAAATATGACTGTCAAAATGTGGCAGAAGTAGATGGAAAACTAGGTCAGTAGAGAAAAGTTATCTTAGTTCCTGGCTTGAATATAAACAACACTGTACATTAAAAGAATATTTTGATATATTCTTCTATTTTTTTCTGGTTTCTCTGATACCATTATGATTAAGGATGAACGGATGATCACTCATAAATAAAATGTTAGGAACATTTTATTTTTTGTAAATTGCCATGGAATATTAAGCAAGTTTGTGTCTGGAGTCATAAATTATTACTTTCCCTAGCAATATTCTCAAGTCATTGTTACAGATGATGTGCAATTTGTAGGCAGTTTAAATATTTTAAAACAATAATATTGTAAATCTTCAATTGCCTTTCGTTAAATCCTGCTGGCCCCAGGTACAAGGAATAAAATCTTCTATTTTTTAGATAGAATAAAATCTTCTATCTTATAGCCAATGCCCTCTGGAGCATTCACTAGGAGAAAATGTAAGACAAAAACATTTTAAAGTTAAAATAATAAAAATAATAATAAATGAATGATACAAGATAAAATAAATTAAACAAAAGGAGCCAAAACAAGTTAAGATAAAAGAAGTCTGCAAACAAAGTTTTTACATTTAATGCATTGTGTTAGGAAACCACAAAGTGTCTTTAAGAAACTTCGAGATGGTTGGATGTAGCAATCATGATATTTTTCTGTTACCTTACACCAAAGCATCTCAACTGGGAGCTGCTCTAAAGCCAGAAGAGTTTAATTTCTATTTTTAAAAGCTCTTTCAATAATTAAATCACCTTTTCCTGTGAGAGAAAGGATGTTCATGTAAGTTTAGTGTATGGTATTTCTATAGATTCCAAAGGCGGCATTGGTCACATTTAATAAACAAATTATCTTCTGAAAAAATAGCACGATTCTTCTTATCACAGTTGATATAACCACAGATCATACTTTTGTATCAACTCAACCTTCAGATGTTCTTTTCCTAAAAATGTGCACACCTCCTACATTTTCTGTTTGCTCTTGTATCCTAAGCTTACTCCCTAGGGTATGTATTATTAGTGCACTGTTTTTCTCTCTCTCCTTGGCTTTTTCTGGTTGAAATATTTAAGCTGTTTAGAACTATGAAATTCCCTTAGGATATAAACTATTGATCTCCTGTTAGATCATGAAGGTGACTCTTAAGCACCTTCTCCTAGAACTTTTCAAGAAACACTGCATATGAAGGGAAGTTTACATGTCCTGGCACAAATTAGAAGCCTAACAGTGGACCATATCCTAATAAGAATCATTGGTGACATTAATTCTTAGACTGTGGAAACATTGTTCAATTACCATGAGTTCTGATTTTAGTTTTTAAGTGCCCAAAGCATGAATTTCTAGTCGCTGAGCCTGTGAGTCAGCATTAAAGTGTTTGAGTTCTATTCTTAATTAACACATTTTTTTCCTGTGCTATCCTACAGACCTGGCAGGATTCACATGCATCCCAAAATGCCTTTGATCCTTCAGACTTGCCCTGCCTCATGTAAACTAATTGAGGTGTTATCTTTTTGTCAAAAGTTGATAACACCACTTAACAAAACTTGTTTTTCATTGTGCAGAGAGGGTGTGATTTTTTTCTCCTAGGTTACAAGGTCTAAGTTTGATTTTTTTTGAAAAAAGATTTCCAATTTAGAACTCAGAAAAAGATAAATGCTTCCTGGGGTTTTTGGTTATGAGAAATTAAAAAGGAAGGAGAGGCCTTCATTATAGGTCTGATGAAGAAACACTGATGTTTAGTCACAGGCTTCCTAGGACATTGGAGAAAGCAAAAGAAACATTCAGTCTATCAAGTGAACCTCAAATAACTATCACCATCTATCAGATGAATTTGGACTTGAGACTACCTAAGGTTTTCTACTAACTTGAACCTATTGTGATTATAATAGCATGGTAACTTCATACTCTCTAATCTTGTGATGCTGACTCTAATGATCCTGTGCTTATTCATGTTCTCTCCCTATATTTCCCTTTGTTATCTCATTTGAAAAATATAATCATAAATAACATCTTCCCAGGAAATTTCATTATCCATCTCCCTGCCCCCAACAAACCCCCAACTTTTTAACAGAAACCATTGATGCCACAAATTCTCTGGGGACTTTATGAATATTCCTCAATGTCCTGTGTCCTTTGCCAGGAATCTACACATTGACTTAAAGAAGTGGGTTAGACTTCTGCTTTGAGTTAGGATGTAGAATAATGCAAAAGACCTTTGTTCTCATAGTATCTACAATAAAAGACCTAGATAAAATAAAAACCATTGTTTTCTAAGGAGCTAGTGAAGAGCAAGGGCAGTAAAGAAGCCTTGATAAATTATGTTCCAGAGACAAATGAGCAGAAAATGGCAGCAGCTTCCACACCTGGATGGGGAGACCTTCTGAGAATGAGAAGAAATAACCAGGCCTTCCCTGAATGACTGGGGTGAAGGACACAGTAGGAGGAGTCTGGAGTCTGGAAGAACCCAATCCAGTAAGTCTGTTCGTCCAGGCTTCCTCACAGTGAGAGAATAGCAATAGAGGAGGGATATATAAAAAATGTGAGGAAGCAGGAAAACATGATAATCAGGAAAAAACTGAGAGGAAGTAAAAACAGACCCAGAGATAACCTAGTTATTGAAATCAGTAGACAAAAACTTTACAACGATAATTATGTTTGTCAAAGAATTTACAGAAAAATGCATATTATGGATGAAGAGACTTTTCTCTTGATTTTCTATTAAAAAATGGAAACCCTATGAAACAACAAAATGAAAATTCTAAAACTTTAAAATGCAATATTAGAAGTCAAAATTTATTGGATGGGCTTAACAGTGGATTAGATATTGCAGGGAAAAAAAATGGATGAGTGAACTTGAAGACAAGTCAATCAAAATGACCTAAATTGAAATAAGAATATTTTTAAAAAACTAACAGAATATCCATAACAATGAGATAATATCCAAAAGTCAAACATAACTGGAGTTCCAGAAGGAGAGAGAAGAGAGTGTGTTTGGAAAATTTTTGAAGTAATTTCTTTCATAGCCAAGAAGTGTTCATTTCACAATGGTGTTTCTCTCTTCTACTTTCCCCTGGGCTAGAACTCAGATAGGTATATGGTCAGTGCTGTCAGTTTGAGCATGACTGGTCCTGTATTACAGTAATTAAATGAAAGTAAGCTTGTTCTAAGATTAAAGGTGTAGTAACCTCTAATTCTATAGAAGACAATGAACCAGTAAGTTCCATGCAATTATAACTATTGTATAGTTCTATTTTTAGTTCAAACATGATAAAATCCAAATCTTGAATCTCTGGGAGAAAAAAGTCTAAAACAATCCTTCTCTTTATAAAAATTTTAAACTAAATTTATAAACAGTCCCTCTTCTTCTACATGGCATTTAAAAAATACACACAAACTACAGAAGGAAAGAGAGCAGTTATGTAGCAAGTGAATGTGGATATGCTTCCTTTTAATAAGTTATTGTCAAATCTTAATATATAATGAAATACAAGTGACCAGGTATGGAGAGGTTGTTAAGGAGCAGGAATTCATCTATGAAATGCAATGATGAATGTGATTGCATTGGATGAGGTTAAAACACTAACACTAGGTCAGCCAAGACTTCAAAAAATGGTGGTGAGAAGCTTTTTTTTCCCTTATTAGGTTTGGTGGTTTGGGGGTGAGGGTTGTGGGGAAAGTTGTATCTACACTCTCAGAAGTCGAGTGGGGAGCAGTTACTATTGACTGCTACTGAAACTCGTATTTCATTCCATAGTTCACATTTCCCAGCTTGTTAGTCAGTATGTAATAATTCTTTGACACAATCACCTCACTTTTCTATGTTTTTGAAATTTTCTGGTTATAAATGTTGTCATTATTATTTTGGAATAAATACTCTTGTTTGATGGAGGACAACTGATGATATTAATTGATGTGATCAGTAACTTTAGGTGATCTAGATACAAGAACCAAAAAAAAAAAAAAGAAGAAAACCAGTTTTGCAGATTGTTAAGGATAGTGACAAGCCACAAAGACTTAGAGCCTACATAGCTCTCTTGTAGCATCCACTTTAGAATGAAAATAAAAGAGGAAAAGTACAAGCAGGGTGGAGAAAAGGGTCAGAGACCAGAGTAGGAGTGGGGAACTGTGTAGGATTGGGAATGAATTGATTTAACTGAATGACTACAGTGCCGTGCAGAAAAGAGGAAGGTTAAAATTAACCAAAAAAGGAAAAAAAAAAAATACTAGTAAAATTCTGGGAGTTACTTGTGAGTAAGGTCCATGTAAGGTTACTTTCAGCTCATATTTTAATAATAGCTACCTGCTTCTCATTCTGAAAAGCTTCTAAGACCACATTCCATCATTTTTCTCTCTTGGACTCTTGGACTCCCTGAAGAAACAGTCTTTGCTTTTTGAAAAGCTATAGTGAACAAATCTCCTTTTACTTTCAAGCTGAGATAAGAAAGGATCAAAAAGAATAAGATTCCTTCCCTTCTGTGACCCCATCTCCTTTTCCTAGCTAGTATTCACAATCACACTTCTAATTCTATAGTCATAAGCATGCATCCATATTAGCATCTTATCATTATCTTAGTTCCATTTTGAAAACTAGAATTCTATTCTAGCAAGATAATGCAAGATTGGAAATCCTATATTAGATATTTGGCCAAAGAACAGTCCGAAAAATAAATTATCTCTTTTTCTAGGAACATTGACAATCCCGAAAGGGTTAATTAATTTTACCTCAGATCACACATTTTTTAAGATCCTGCTTGACTCTCCATGGGCTCAAAATAAGATGTGAATTAAGTTTGAAGGAGCCATAGTAAAACAACTTTTAAAGTGATGATTCACTCAACTTGCGCAACAATTATATTTTGTTAAAAGCATATAAATACAATATCTAACATTGTTATCACACACAGAAAAAGTGCTAGTCATATATTACATTGCAAGAACTGATAGAAAAAAATTAGGAAGCATAATAAAGGTCTTAAGAATTTCCTTCCTTTTTAGTCAGATTATTAATGACCCAGGAAAGTAAAGTGATTTAAGAAGAAAATCTTGCTGAGTACCAGCTGCTGCTGAAGTCAACTAATTACAACATTCCACTTGATATCACACTGGATACACATGCAAGAACAAGAAAGGCTTCAACACTTTACAATTAGACTTTCAAATTATCTTCTGTAAGACTCAGCTGTAAGTAAAAGTTATTTCATGCATAAATGACATTGAGAAACAAATTTCCAGCTAGGTTTCATACAACCAATTCTGACATCCTCCTTGATGTCTCACAGACACTGAATCTAGTTCTCCCAGTGAAAAGACTGGGCTATCCTTTAAAAGAGTAATCGCTACTGTCAATTTAATAAACGGTCCTCCTACTAAATTGTGAGCACCTCCTAGGCAGGAACCAGGTGTTTTACTTTAGTATCCACAGGTCTTAGCACAGATCCTACCATCTGGTAGATAAATGCTTAGTAAATATTAGTTGAATGGATATCAAGGAGGGTGCAATCACCAGCATGTTGTGTTTAAAGGTTGGTGCCCCATGATTCCTGAACCTTTCATTATAAGTCTCTTCTTTGGACTAAAACAAGAATGGCACTCTCCTGAAAGACATAAAAGTAGATTTGATCAAATGGAAAGACCTCCCCTGTTCTTGGGTAAATCAACTCAACTTTATAAAGATATCAACTCTTCTAAGTTAACTCACAAATTTACAACAGTTGCAATACAATACTAACAAGATTCATGGAGTTGGACGTGTTGATACTAAAGTTCGTATGGAAAACAAATTATAAGAATACTCAGAAAAGCACTGCAAAAGAAAAACTATCAGAGGAAACTGGCCTCTGTGATTTAAACATTGTGATACTGGTAAATGAATAGACAGACTGAAGGAAAAGATAAATAGATCCAAGTACATATGGAAATGTAGTATGATACATGTGCATCTTGAATTATTAGAGCAATGATAAACTTTTATTTTTACATTTATTTATTTATTTTTGAGACAGAGTTTCACTCTTTTACACAGGCTGGAGAGCAATGGCACAATCTTGGCTCACCACAACCTCTGCCTCCCAAGTTCAAGTGATTCTCCTTCCTCAGCTTCCTGTGTAGTTGGGACTACAGGTGCGCACCATCATGCCTGGCTAATTGTTCGTATTTTTAGTAGAGACAGGGTTTTGCCATGCTGGCCAGGCTGGTCTTGAACTCCTGGCCTCAAGTGATCTGCCCACCTCAGCCTCCCAAAGTGCTAGGATTACAGACCTGAGCCACTGTGCCCAGCCAGAGCAATGATAAACTTTTAAATAAATATGCCATTTGGCAAAAGATGAAATTAGAGTCATACCTCACTCTGCATATAGTAATAAACTCCAAATATATCAGACAAAAAGATGGATGAGTCATGGTTTTTTGTTTTGTTTTGTTGTTGTTGTTGTTTGTTTTTGAGGCGGAGTTTCGCTCTTGTTGCCCAGGCTGGAGTGCAATGGCGTGATCTCGACTCACTGCAACCCCTGCCTCCTGGATTCAAGTGATTCTCCTGCTTCAGCCTCCAGAATAGCTGGGATTAAAGGTGCCTGCCACCATGCACGGCTAATTTTGTATTTTTAGTAGAGACAGGGTTTCTCCATGTTGGTCAGGCTGGTCATGAACTCCAGACTTCAGGAGATCTGCCCGCCTTGGCCTCCCAAAGTGCTGGGATTACAGGCTTAAGTCACCATGCCCAGCCCGGATGAGTCGTTTTTTAACCATAGTGTAGGAAAAGTCTTTCTAAATGTGACTCAAAAGTCAGAGGCAATACAAGAAAATATTGATAAATTTGATATTTTATTATTTTATTTTATTTTATTTTATTTTATTTTATTTTATTTTATTTTATTTTATTTTAAGACGGAGTCTCACTCTGTTGCCTGGCCTGGAATCAGTGGCATGATCTCAGCTCACTGTAACCTCCACCTCCCAGGTTCAAGCAATTCTCCTGCCTCAGACTCCCAAGTAGTTGGGATTACAGGCACCTCCCACCATGCCTGGCTAATTTTGTATTTTCAATAGAGATGGGGTTTCGCCATGTTGGTCAGGCTGGTCTCGAACTCCCGGCCTCAGGTGATCTGCCCTCCTCGGCTTCCCAAAGCTCTGGGATTACAGGAGTGAGGCACCTCATCTGGCCAATTCTCTTATTTTTTAACTTTTATTTTAGGTTCAGGGGTACATGTGAAGGTTTGTTACATAGGTAAACTCGTGTCACAGGAATTTGTTGTATAGATTATTTTATCACCTAGGTATTAAGCCCAGTACCCAACAGTTATTTTTTCTGCTCTTCTCTCTCCTCCACCCTCCACCCTCAAGTAGGCCCCAGTGTCTGTTGTTCCTTTCTTTTTGATCGTATGTTCTCATCAGTTAGCTCTCACTTTTACGTAAGCACACGTGGCATTTTGTTCTCTGTTCCTGCGTTAGTTTGCTAAGGATAAGGCCTTCAGCTCCATCCATGTTCCCCCCAAAAATTCTTTAAAATTACATGGCAAATACCACAAAGTTAAAAGGCAACTAACAAGCTGGTATAAAATATTTGCAAGACAAATCCCAATAAAGGGCTAAAATACCTCATACATAAGGCGTGCTCTTAAAAACTGGAGGGCAAGCTGGGCGCCCTGGCTTACGCCTGTAATCCCAGCATTTTGGGAGGCCAAGGCAGATGGATCACGAGGTCAGGAGTTGGAGACCAACCTGGCCAACATGGTGAAACCACATCTCTACTAAAAATATAAAAATTAGCTGGGCGTGGTGGTGCATGCCTGTAATCTCAGCTACTCCGGAGGCTGAGGCAGGAGAATTGCTTAAACCTGGGAGGCGGAGGTCGCAGTGAGCCAAGATCATGCCATTGCACTCCAACCTAGGCAACAGTGTGAGACTCGTTTCAGGAAAACAAACAAACAAAAAAACTGGAGAACAAAGATTCAACCCCAACAGAAAAAATGGTAAAAATATATGAATAGACAAATGGCTTTTAAACACATGTAAAGATACTTAAACTCCTTCATAATAAAAGAAATACAAATTAAAGCAACACTGAATTATCAGTTTTTACCTATCAGTTTGGATAATAATCTAAAAATATGACATATGCTACTGGCGAGACTATGAAAAAATATGCATTCTCTTAAACTTCTAAGAATACCAACTGAAACAAATTTTCAGTTGGGGATGGGGAATTTGGCAATATGTAACAAAGATATATGCACTTACCCACACATAGAAAGTGTTTGAATAAACCATGGCATATCCACACGATGGAGTACTACAGAACTGCGGAATAAGGGCAATCATTATGGACTGATGCAGAGTAATTTCCAGGATATATTGCTAACCACAGAAAGCAAACTGCAAAAGATTGTCTATAGTGTGTTATCTTCATTAAACAATAAGAGAAAACAAGGCAGTATACAAAAAGAAATATGAGAAGCAAAAATCAGAAATGTTAGTGGGAATAGTTTTCTACATGGTTAGGTGGAATAAAGTGTTAAAAATAATGGAAAGTATACATTGTTCGTATATTTCTGATTTTTAGGGCCATGTTTCACATAGCCAAAAATACTTAAAATCAACCAGAACATGGAGGAGAGTCCAAAATGGAATTCCAGCAGAGTTAACCTAACTGTATTACTGATGAATAACATAGCCACACTGAAGGAATTGGTGAAGAAAAGAACTATGCTAGGTGGCGTTGGAAAACAATGTCTATTCTATAAAGCTAAGGAAAAAAGTCAAATATTTTACTCTTTTTAGTACATTTTGTTTTCACAGTGGTATGAATAATTCTGAAACTAAGTTTATGCACCCTAAGATTGAGATAATCATAAATATATTTCAAATAATGAAATCCAGATTTCTCACAGAGACAGGAATTACAAATAAGGATGGGGAAGATTCCTTTGATGTTAGATACAAATCAGAGGTAGCATAATAATAGTTTTTAATAATATGCAGATATAGAAATACAAATATGTATGTGTACATATACATATAAAGGTATGTAAATGTGTGGTGTGTATTTGCCCGCTAGAAGGGTCCTGAGGTAATAGCACTCATATCTTGGTTTTTAAACATCAACATCTAATAAAAAGAACCAGGGCTCTTTGGACAAATTTCTGATTCCAAAGCTAGGGCAGGTATATTACAAGATGAGCTTGGGACACCTTGTGGTACCAAAAAGAAAAAGTGATCCAAAAAAAAAAAAAGTAGAAGCATGTTAAAAGGACAAAAGAACCTTCTTGAGGGAGCTCAATTATTTATTGAAAAATAAATAACAGTAATGGATTATAGCCCACAGAAAAAAGTTAACTGCCTCTTGTTCATACCAATGTAAGCAAATAATATACAAATAAATGAGGAAGAAGGGATAACTCTTCTTTATAATAAAATTCTATTTTGTAAATGTGAAAATAATTAATGAAGTAGACATACCGAGGAATAATTGGCAAACACCACAGTAACACTTGTAGGCAAGAATCATTTGATGTTTGCTAAAATTAGTGGACAAAGATGAGAAGCATGATATTTGCATAGTCTCCAAATATCTCTCTACAAGATACTCTTTTTTTTTCTATGGTGTATGCTCCATAATGCCCCCTTTTCTATTATACTTTAAGTTCTAGGGTGCATGTGCACAACATGCAGGTTTGTTACATAGGTATACATCTGCCATGGTGGTTTGCTGCACCCATCAACTCATCATCTACATTAGGTATTTCTCCTAATACTATCCCTCCCCCAGACCCCCACCCCCCAACAGGCCCTGGTGTGTGATGTTCCCCATCCTGTGTCCAAGTGATCTCATTGTTCAATTCCCACCTATAAGTGAGAACATGCAGAGTATGGTTTTCTGTCCTTGTGATAGTTTGCTGAGAATAATGGTTTCCAGCTTCCGTGTCCCTGCAAAGGACATGAACTCATCCTTTTTTATGGCTGCCTAGTATTGCATGGTGTATATGCACCACATTTTCTTAATCCAGTCTATCATTGATGGACATTTGGGTTGGTTCCAAGTCTTTGCTATTGTGAATAGTGCTGCAATAAACATACGTGTGCATGTGTCTTTATAGTAGAATGGTTTATAATCCTTTGGGTATATACCCAGTAACGGGATCGCTAGGTCAAATGGTATTTCTAGTTTTAGATCCTTGAGGAATCACCACACTGTCTTTCACAATGGTTGAACTAATTTACACTCCCACCAACAGTGTAAAAGTGTTCCTAGTTCTCCACATCCTCTCCAGCATCTGTTGTTTCTTGACTTTTTAATGATCACCATCCTAACTGGCGTGAGATGGTATCTCATTGTGGTTTTGATTTGCATTTCTCTGATGATCAGTGATGATGAGCATTTTTTCATGTGTCTGTTGGCTGCATAAATGTCTTCTTTTGAGAAGTGTCTGTTCACATCCTTTGCCCACTTTTTGATGGTTTTTTTTTTCCTTGTAAATTTGCTTAAGTTCTTTGTAGATTCTGGATATTAGCCCTTTGTCAGATGGGTAGATTGCAAAAAATTTCTCCCTTTCTGTAGGTTGCCTGTTCACTCTGATAGTAGTTTCTTTTGCCATGCAGAGCCTCTTTAGTTTAATTAGATCCCGTTTGTCTATTTTGGCTTTTGTTGCCATTGCTTTTCGTGTTTTATTCATGAAGTCCTTGCCCATGCCTATGTCCTGAATGGTATTGCCTAGGTTTCCTTCTAGGGATTTTATGGTTTTAGGTCTAACATTTAAGTCTTTGATCCATCTTGAATTAATTTTAGTATAAGGAGTAAGGAAGGGACCCAGTTTCAGCTTTCTACATATGGCTAGCCAGTTTTCCCGGCACCATTTACTAAATAGGGAATCCTTTCCTCATGTCTTGTTTTTGTCAGTTTTGTCAAAGACCAGATGGTTGTAGATGTATGGTGTTATTTCTGAGGCCTCTGTTCTGTTCCATTGGTCTATATCTCTGTTTTGGTAGCAGTACCATGCTGTTGTGGTTACTGTAGCCTTGTAGTATAGTTTGAAGTTAGGTGGTGTGATGCCTCCAGCTTTGTTATTTTGGCTTAGGATTGCCTTGGCAATGCGGGCTCTTTTTCAGTTCCATATGAACTTTAAAGTAGGTTTTTCCAATTCTTTGAAAAAAACCATTGGTAGCTTGATGGGGATAGCATTGAATCTATAAATTACCTTGGGCAGTATGGCCATTTTCTTGATATTGATTCTTAATATCCATCAGCACGAAATGTTTTTCCATTTGTTTGTGTCCTCTTCTATTTCATTGAGCAGTGGTTTATAGTACTCCTGGAAGAGGTCCTTCACATCCCTTTTAAGTTGGATTCCTAGGTATTTTATTATCTTCGTAGCAATTGTGAATGGGAGTTCATTCATGATTTGACTCTCTGTTTATCTGTTATTGGTGTACACGAATGCTTGTGATTTTTGCACATTGATTTTATATCCTGAGACTTTGCTGAAGATTCTTACCAGGTTAAGGAGATTTTGGGCTGAGATGATGGGGTTTTCTAAATATACAATTATGTCATTTGCAAACAGGGACAATTTGACTTCCTCTTTTCCTAATTGAATACCACTTATTTCTTTCTCTTTCCTGATTGCCCTGGCCACAACTTCCAACGCTATGTTGAATAGGAGTAGTGAGAGAGGGCATCCTTGTCTTGTGCTGGTTTTCAAAACGAATGCTTCCAGGTTTTGCCCATTCAGTATGATATTGGCTGTGGGTTTGCCATAAATAGCTCTTATTATTTTGAGATACGTTCCATCAATACCTAGTTTATTGAGAGTTTTTAGCATGAAGGGCTGTTGAATTTTGTCGAAGGCCTTTCCTGCCTCTATTGTGATAATCATGTGCTTTTTGTTGTCATTGGTTCTGTTTCTGTGATGTATTATGTTTATTGATTTGCGTATGTTGAACCAGCCTTTCATCCCAGGAATGAAGCCGACTTGATTGTCATGGATAAGCTTTTTGATGTACTGCTGGGTTCGGTTTGCCAGTATTTTATTGAGGATTTTCGCATCAAAGTTCATCAGGGATATTGGTCTAAAATTCTCTTTTTTTGTTGCATCTCTGCCAGGCTTTGGTATCAGGATGATGTTGGCCTCATAAAATGAGTTAGGGAGGCATCCCTCTTTTTCTATTGATTGGAATAGTTTCAGAAGGAATGGTACCAACTTCTCTTTGTACCTCTGGTAGAATTCGGCTGTGAATCCATCTGGTCCTGGGCTTATTTTGGTTGGTAGGCTATTAATTATTGTCTCAATTTCAGACCCTGTTGTTGGTCTATTCAGAGATTCAACTTCTTCCTGGTTTAGTCTTGGGAGGGTGTATGTGTCCAGGAATTTATCCATTTCTTCTAGATTTTCTAGTTTATTTGCATAGGGGTGTTTGTAGTATTCTCTGATGGTAGTTTGTATTTCTGTGGGATGGGTGGTGATATCCCCTTTATCAGTTTTTATTGCATCTATTTGATTCTTCCCTCTTTTCTTCTTTATTAGTCTTGCTAGCGGTCTATCAGTTCTGTTGATCTTTTCAAAATACCAGCACCTGGATTCATTGATTTTTTGAAGGGTTTTTTGTGCCTCTATCTCCTTCAGTTCTTCTCTGATCTTAGTTATTTCTTGCCTTCTGCTAGCTTTTGAAATTGTTTGCTGTTGCTTCTCTAGTTCATTTAACTGTGATGTTAGGGTGTCAATTTTAGATCTTTCCTGCTTTCTCTTGTGTGCATTTAGTGCTATAAATTTCCCTCTACACACTGCTTTAAATGTGTCCCAGAGATTCTGCTATGTTGTGATTTTGTTCTCATTGGTTTCAAAGAACATCTTTATTTCTGCCTTCATTTCGTTATTTATCCCGTAGTCATTCAGGAGTGAATTGTTTAGTTTCCATGTAGTTGTGAGGTTCTGAGTGAGTTTCTTAGTCCTGAGTCCTAATTTAATTGTACTGTGGTCTAAGAGACAGTTTGTTGTGATTTCTGTTCTTTCATATTTGCTGAGGAGTGCTTTACTTCCAATTATGTGGTCAATTTTAGAATAAGTGTGATGTGGTGCTGAGAAGAATGTATATTCTGTTGATTTGGGGTGGAGAGTTCTGTAGATGTCTATTAGGTCTGATTGGTGCAAAGCTGAGTTCAATTCCTGGATATCCTTGTTTACCTTCTGTCGTGTTGATCTGTCTAATATTGACAGTGGGGTGTTAAAGTCTCCCATTATTTTTGTGTGGGAGTCTAAGTCTCTTTGTAGGTCTCTAAGGACTTGCTTTTTGAGTCTGGTGCTCCTGTATTGGGTGCATATATATTTAGGATAGTTAGCTTTTCTTGTTGAATTGATCCCTTTATCATTATGTAATGACCTTCTTTGTCTATTTTGATCTTTGTTGTTTTAAAGTCTGTTTTATCAGAGACTAGGATTGCAATATCTGTTTTTTTTTTTTTCAAATTTTTTTTTTTTTTGCTTTCCATTTGCTTGGCAGATCTTCCTTTATACCTTTATTTTGAGCCTATGTGTGTATCTGCATGTGAGATGGGTGTCTTGAATTTAGCACACTGATGGGTCTTGACTCTTTATACAATTTGTCAGTCTGTGCCTCTTAATTGGGGCATTTAGACCATTTACATTTTAAGTTAATATTGTGTGAATTTGATCCTGTCATTATGATGATAGCTGGTTATTTTGCCCATTAATTGATACAGTTTCTTCATAGCATCAATGGTCTTTACAATTTGGCATGTTTTTGCAGTGGCCGGTACTGGTTGTTCCCTTCCATGTTTAGTGCTTCCTTCAGGAGCTCTTGTAAGACAGGCCTGGTGGTGACAAATCTCTCAGCATTTGCTTGTCTGTAAAAGATGTTATTTCTCCTTCACTTATGAAGCGTAGTTTGGCTGGATATGAAATTCTGGGTTGAAAATTCTTTTCTTTAAGAATGCTGAACATTGGCCCCTACTCTCTTCTGGTTTATAGGGTTTCTGCAGAGAGATCCACTGTTAGTCTGATGGCTTCCCTTTGTGGGTAACCCAACCTTTCACTCTCACTGCCCTTAACATTTTTTACTTCATTTCAACCCTGGTGAATCTGATGCTTATGTGTCTTGGGGCTGCTCTACTCGAGGAGTATCTTTGTGGTGTTCTTTGTATTTCCTGAATTTGAATGTTGGCCTCCCTTGCTAGGTTGGGGAAGTTCTCCCGGAAAATCTCCTGAAGGGTGTTTTCTAACTTGGTTCCATTCTCCTCATCACTTTCAGGTACACCAATCAAACGTAAATTTAGTCTTTTCACATAGTTCCATATTTCTTGGAGGCTTTGTTCATTTCTTTTTACTCTTTTTTCTCTAAACTTGTCTTCTTGCTTTATTTCATTAATTTGATCTTCAGTCACTGATATCCTTTCTTCCACTTGATCAAATCAGCTATTGAAGCTTGTGCATACATCACAAACTTCTCATGCCATGGTTTTCAGCTCCATCAGGTCATTTAAAATCTTCTCTACACTGTTTATTCTAGTTAGCCATTCGTCTAACCTTTTTTCAAGGTTTTTAGCTTCCTTGCGATGGGTTAGAACATGTTCCTTTGGGTTGGAGAAGTTTGTTATTACAGACCTTCTGAAGTCTACTTCTGTCAACTCGTCAAAGTGATTCTCCATCCAACTTTGTTCCCTTGCTGGCGAGGAGGTGCAATCCTTTGGAGGAGAAGAGGCACTCTAGTTTTTAGAATTTTCAGCTTTTCTGCTCTGGTTTCTCCCCATCTTTGTGGTTTTATCTACCTTCGGTCTTTGATGTTGGTGACCTACAGATGGGGTTTTGGTGTGGATGTCCTTTTTGTTGATGTTGATACTATTCCTTTCTGTTTGTTAGTTTTCCTTCTAACAGTCAGTCCCTCAGCTGCAGGTCTGTTGGAGTTTGCTGGGGGTCCACTACAGACCCTGTTCGCCTGGGTATTACCAGCAGAGGCTGCAGAACAGCAAATATTGCAGAACAGCAAATATTGCTGCCTCATCCTTCCTCTGGAAGCTTTGTTCCAGAGGGGCGCCCACCTGTATGAGGTGTCTGTTGGCCCCTACTGGGAGGTGCCTCCCAGTTAGGCTACAGGGGGTTTAGGGACCCACTTGATGAGACAGTCTGTCCATTCTTAGAGCTGAAATGTCATGCTGGGAGAACCACTGCTCTCTTCAGAGCTGTCAGACAGGAATGTTTAAGTCTGTAGAAGTTTCTGCTGCCTTTTGTTCAGCAATGCCCTGCCCACAGAGGTGGAGTCAGTAGAGGCAGTAGGCCTTGCTGAGCTGTGGTGGGGTCCACCCAGTTCGAGCTTCCCAGCTACTTTGTTTACCTACTCAAGCCTCAGCAATGGCAGATGCCCCTCCCCCTACCAGGCTGCAGCCTCACAGGTTGATCTCAGACTGCTGCGCTAGCAGTGAGTAAGGCTCTGCGGGTGTGCGACCTGCTAAACCAGGCACAGGAGAGAATCTCTTGGTCTGCTGGTTCCTAAGACCATGGGAAAAGCGCAGTATTTGGGTGGCAGTGTCCCATTTTTCCATGTATAGTCTGTCACGGCTTCCCTTGGCTAGGAAAGGGAAATCCCCTGACCCCTTTCACTTCCTGGGTGAGGCAACACCCTTGGCTCACCCTCTGTGGGCTGCACCAACTGTCCAACCAGTCCCAATGGGATGAACCAGGTTCCTCAGCTGGAAATGCAGAAATCGCTCATCTTCTGTGTCAATCACACTGGGAGCTGTAGACTGGAGCTGTTCCTATTCAGCCATTTTGGATGACAGTTACAAGATACTTATTAATTACAACAGGAAAAATAGTAACTTTACAGTGGAGAAATTTGGTATATACCAACTGAGCTAAGTGATCATGGTTAAAGTCACTACTCATTATGTTATATTTGACAGAAAGTACCTCCTGAGATGATACACTGAGAAGAATACAACATTACTTCTGTGGTATTCTTGAGAAAATTATATAACCTGAATTTAATCATGAGGAAATATCGAGCTGTTAACATTCTGAATTTAATCATGAGGAAATATGTAAGCCATTAACATTTCGATAAGCTTGCTAAAGAATATATGGATACTTTTGGTACTATTTTTGCCACTTTTTGGTAAATCTATTAGTATTTCAAAATAAAAAAAAAATTTTAAAGGAGTAAATGAAGACCAAAAATGATATATTATAAATACATTAATGGCAACAAATGCAAATGTTATCTGGGAGGTATAATATGAAAAGTTATTATGAGTTACTCCACACTGTAGTTTAATATAGTCTATCAGTTATTAAAAGAGCAGAGCTCTGAGAAAATTGGACACTGGATAAGTACATTTTGGCTTGGGTGAGGATAGGAAGGGAGAAAGGTTTCAGTGTGCTTATCTCATTAGGGCTATAAAATGGGAGATTTGTAGCTTCAGGGGTGAGCAGGAGGACCTGAAGGCAGGATGAAAAAGAGGAACAATGCAAAAGAGAGAAGGTAAGAGAGAGCCTAGAATATACTTAGCCAGTGACCTGCTTAGGAGAGTTAGCCCAGCAAACACTGGGTCTTGCCCTATGCACAAATTCAGCTCTGAAGTTTTTTTTTTTTTTGAGGCCGAGTTTCGCTCTGTCACCCAGGCTGGAGTGCAGTGGCCGGATCTCAGCTCACTGCAAGCTCCGCCTCCCGGGTTCCCGCCATTCTCCTGCCTCAGCCTCCCGAGTAGCTGGGACTACAGGCGCCCGCCACCTCGCCCGGCTAGTTTTTTGTATTTTTTAGTAGAGACGGGGTTTCATTGTGTTAGCCAGGATGGTCTCGATCTCCTGACCTCGTGATCCGCCCGTCTCGGCCTCCCAAAGTGCTGGGATTACAGGCTTGAGCCACCGCGCCCGGCCCTCAGCTCTGAAGTTTTCAATATCATTTAAAAATTATTTTAATTAGAAAATAACTCAAAAACTATAAAATAATGAACACCTTCACATTCAAATGGTACTAGTTACAAGTGACCATCATCTGTTAATCATGGGATTTAGAGAGAGCAGTTTCTCCAATTATTTGCATACTTTTCAATTCAGCAGATATGTTTAAGTGTCTAACTATGGGTCAAGCTAGTGCTCCATCTGCATTGCTTTTGATATATCTATAGTACTAGTTATTAATCATTAAGATTGACCCTTTAGCAAGTCATTCCAAATTAGTAAAACTTAATGTGAATTGTTTGGCCTAAAGTTGCTTCCCTATAAATTTTAAGCTCATCCTAAAGATTTCTCCATACAGAGTGAACTGTAACCTAACTTGATGCATAAGCAAACTGCAACCTACTCTTACAGCCAAATATAATAGCCAAATCTCAGCTAAGCACAGGCAGCCAACTGCTCAAAGCAGGTTTGCTAAGGCAAACTCCAAGCTGTAACCAATCCAGCTGTTTCTGTCCCTCCCTTTTGTTTCCTGCACATCACTTTCCTTTTTCCGTTCATAAATGTTATCTGACCATGCGGCAGCCCTGGAGTCACTCTGAACCTATTCTGGTTCTGGGAACTCTCTGATTTGTGAATTATTCTTTGCTCATTTAAACTCTGTTAAATTTATCTAAAGTTTTTCTTCTAGCTGAATAAATGACACTTTTCTCTAATGAGGTAAAAATACTGCTGGCATAATTATTACTAATACAGATTTGAAATCTAGATATAAAAAGGGACATTTTGCATTCTCAAAAGGGTTAATAACTATAAATAATAATAGCCACTATTTATTGAACACTTACTATGTGCCAGGCACTCACCGTGTGCTTTTCATGCAGTATCTCATTTAAAGTTTGTTAAACAGCATTGTTGTGCTGTTTAGAGATTAGGAAATGGAGACAGAGTTCAAGTAACTGCCCATCAAATAACCCCAAATCTGTTTAACATCAGAGTCCTCAAATATAGTCATCATGCCAGATCTTTCAAGCCCACAACAGGGTTCTCTCCTATGCTATTGCTTTATTTCACCACCCACTGTTGTCTTATGACCATCACATAACAAGAGTAACTCCAGACTCTCAGTATCCTGCCAGGAGAAGAGCAGGAGATAGTTATTTTCCTTATCTGGATGGCTTACTCCTCTTTGTGATCTTATTTTGCACCTTATACATTCCAGAACTCAGTTCATTTGCTGTATTCTTTATAGGAAAAGACAGAACATAATGGGAAAAAGTATTTCTAAGATTCTACCTAAAGATTTCTGAAACTGAAAAAGATTATGTCTGTTAGCAGAAGGCTTATCTTTAAAGTTTTGTTATTATCAACCTTTAACCAGTCTCCAGATTTATAATTGCTCTATCTATAATCTAAGGGATCCCTACAGTGCTGGATTCTCAAGAGGTGAAAGTTCTAATCACCCAGGGGTTAGGATGACTTCAAGGAACTTAGTTTCTTTTCTCATTTCTGCCCCTTTGGCAATTCCCTTCACCTCTCCGATCTTTCTCTCCTTTGTCACTTTCTGGGATACATGAGATCTGCCAAAGAGAAGTCACATTACTCTATTCAGAGCCATTTTCTTAATTCACAGATTGCAGAAGAGAAATTCAAAGTTGAAAATTGTTCAGACCCAAGAAAAATACATAAACAAGCAGCTAGTGTAGACACCAGAGGAAACAAAATGCTATGCTTGGAAGAACTCCTCGATACCTTATTCAATAAAAATATCCTGTCCTCCCAAATTATTTCTTTAAAACAAATGAGCCCACTCATTCCTAAATGGTGTTGCTGTGGTGACCCTATACCATAGCTTTCAACCCCCAGCTGTGTAGCCAGTCTCTATTAAACCATGCCTAGTATATGCTCCCCAAGGGAATGTCCAGATTTTCCAGAAAAAAACAGCAGTGGCTCTAGAACCTGAGGAGCTCTTCCAAAGATGGCAATGAGGCAACTTAAGTGCTACCAAAAGAATTCCTCAATGGCCAGGCTCCATAGGGAAACATCTGAGATCTAAATACTCAAGCCATGTGGCATATGTCTTCTACGTTTTTCAGGCCATTCAGACCCCAGACTCCAAGGAGTTGAAAAACATGGGATTTTCATGTAAATTCTGTACAATTACTCATAGATGATGTTCTGCCACACATACTTGTAGGTGTGACATAAATCTGGACTTAGGAAATACAGTTTTTAAGAGCCTGTCATTGCTGTGGATTTAGTTGTAGGGAGCTATGAAGAAACTTTAGGCTGACCCTGACAGAGAGGAAGGAACAAAAGAAGACAGGAGAGGGTATGAGAGAATTGGAGGAAGAAAAAAAATTAGGAGGCAGAACAAAAGAGAAAAAAGTGAGAAAGAAGAGATGTTGAAGTCATACATTTCTTATGGTGCGAAGGCATACATGATGTGGAAAAGATTCCAGAACAACTTTGCTATAAATGCAAAAATAGAATCGCCCATTTCTGGGTTAAGAATACATTTCTTCCAGGAAGAGTTTTTGTTTTGTGTTTTGTTTTATTCTTAACCTGAGTCCCTTCACCCTTAAGTGGCTCATTGTATCAGCTGTGGAGAGTTCATTAATCCCTTGAAATTACCTACAAAATGTGGCATGTGCAAATCTATGCATGTGTGGCAGTCTATGGTTATAGCAGTTTTTCAAATAGTTTTTTTTTTTCTTTTGCCCAGAGGAAGTTAAAAACAGTGCACAGAAAAGAATTTATTTGTAGTTTACCTTGGATCACCACCTGAAGTTCTGAGGTCACTTAACTATAAAAGGATTCATTACTCTATTCCTGAGAATTTTAATCCATGAATCTCAGACCTGGAAAAAATTGAAATGCTATGTGTCCCATTTCTTTGCCTTCAGAAAGAACTATGGCCTAAAATAAGTGAAAATATATTCATTTTTCAAACTCTGCAGAGCAGATTGCCAAACCTTTTTTGGTAGCCTATTCATCTGTCACATTTCTCACCATAAGGAAGTTCTTCTTTATGTCAAGCCTAACTCCCTCATGCTGCAAAATAATTTGGTCTCCTATGTTTAACAATGCAGCATTTTTGGACACTGTTATTCTATCAATCATCAGCCTTCTCCCAGTACTTTTGACTCTTCCATGAGTCATTCTCAAAACTATAAATCATCTTCACTGGCTTTCCTTGAATTATTTCCCATTTATGCTTTTCTCTAAATCCAGAAGTGAGGATACTGGAAAGAGATTGATAGAACCCTCAGTTGATTGGTAGACTTTCCTATGGTCATTGACTTACCACAGCCTATATGGTGGTACCTACATAATAATAAGGTGCCAGAAAATAAGAACTATAGGATTGCCCTGTGAGGGTGAAATTATAAAATTAATATAAAACACCCCAGATTAAGACAGATTTAATGGGGGAAAAATCCAGAACCAACAAGATGGTCATTTGATTAAAGAAAGACGGTATCTCTCAGAAGAGGTGTTGATCAACCACGAAAGCTTGAAAACGGAAAATCAGAGTCAGATCTTGGCAATGCCCACTCAAACAATATCCAAGGAAGAGGGTGTTAGTGAGGTTATGCTGACACCTGGCCACAATGGTCTCCTTGTGGAGATTGCTACAGTAGCTCTGAAATCTTGCTGTCATTACACCAACCACAGAACCCACCGGGGATTTGGCTGCCCTTGTCACTTGCCTATAAGAAGCAGAGGTGCTATTCAGACCAACATGACTTTCTGGTCTCTGGCAGTTATATTTTTCATAGAAAGTTAACAAATTGGTATTCTTTTAGCACCCAATTTGTGTCAGCCTGCTGTATACTTAATCAACCCTATCATCAAAGAAAACAAATTTCTGCATCTGTAAGACAGAGTTAGACCTAGGGCAGAGGTGAATGTCACCTCCTAGAGCCTTATCATTGCTTCCTCCCTGAATGCTTTATTTAAACTTGAGTTCTTCCTACTTTTCTTTAGGCAAAAGGAAGGCTGGACAATTCCTAAAGTTTCCAGAAGTTCTAAGACTCTGTTTTCTTAATATCACCAATTAGTTCCTTTTTTTTAACACATTTAGTCAGTCCATTATTATTTATGTGTGTGCAATTCTGTATTTCTCCCACATGGCTGTGCTTTATAAAAATCTCTCATTTTATATATGCCTAGTTTTTAATTCTAATCCTAATTCCAGTTCACCATATTGGCCACTCAATCCCTCATTTTACTGTCTAGCTAGGTGTCATGGGAAAATAAATGAATGAATGAGAATTGTCCCCTTTATATCATTTGTCAACAGAGGGTTGATAATATTCTTCGGTGTGGTCTGCATGGGGAGGCCAAAATCTGATTTATTTGAGGTGACAAGTAGTAGTCACTCTTTGGAGACTGCTGGATGGTCTGTTGTTAACCTGACATCATGCATTCCCTCCTATGTGATGTAGATATATAGGGAAATCCATTGCTTAGAATGTTGTTTTTTGTGTGATTGCATGTTAGAATTTGTCGATGAAAACAATTGATGCAAGATTGGGAAGGCAGAGGGAAGAGAAGCCATTATTCCCAAGAACAATGGTTGTAGGGACTGGATGTGTTGGTAAACAGGTTCCTTAGGCTTCTTCAGAGTGCCTGTTTTGCTGCTTCAGACTGCTCTATTGCTGGAAGTTTTTCTAGAGAGTCTTGGGAAGTTCATCCATTTCCCCCCAAAATTTAGAGGACATAAATTTCAGGTTAGGGTAACTGTTTCCCTAGCCTCTCACCTATACAGCCTCCCTAACCCTCACTCCTCAGCTCTGTCCATATCCTGGAGGCCCTAATTCCTCTGTGAAACCACTTTAATCCCATCATACATGCCAAAACCTGACTGATTCAGATACCAGGTAATGATGTACCTATATTTTTCCAGTTTTCTGAAGAAGTTATATGTGACAAATTCAAAAGTCTTGCGAAGTCAGGAAAGATTATATCTATTATTTTACATTGTGCCCTAGCCAGACATTTTGTTATAAAAGTTTAAACCAACAGGACTTGTTCTCTACAAATTAATGATGATAATTCCATATATTTCAGCCCTCTTCAGGGTGCTTATTAACTGATTTTGGTATCTCTCTGAATCACACACTTTGTGATATGATTTCTATTAGCCTTGCTCTACGTCACAATCAAATATGAGAAAATTGACCTGGAGGTTAAATCCTGAAAGGAAGGTAAACATAAAGTCTATTGGTTATATCATATGTTTACTTGAGTAAAAGAAAATGTTTTCTTTATTGAACTTTAGCATTTTCTTCCTAACATTGGCAAGTGTAGATAATTAACATTAGCTTCTAAACAGGTATCCAACTCAGAACTCTTCATTGATGGTCCATCCCTAGCAAAGTGTTCTTAACTCATTGGCTCTGAAGAAGAAAAAAGAATATGACACTAGCAGGCATCATGTCTATTTAAACAAGGTCACCCTGAAAGAAATGCTATAACTCACACATGAAACCTAAAAGCATTCACCAAAATGTCTTAAGTGAATAAAACATTAAGATTTTCATGAGACATGGAGCTGGGTCCAAAGAATAGGCCATCATTACTCTTACTCTCTATCAAGAAATTAGTTAACTAGCACAGAAGAAGAACATAATTAAGAGCACTTCCGTTATCCAGGGTCTGATGGACTTCGCCTGCAATAACAATTTGGAGACGTTTGCCAAGCAATCCACATACTTCTAACCAGTGACATGCCCACTGTATTTGACACTCAGAAAAGATCATTTTTCAATAACCTCTTCCTCTGTATGACAAAATTATTTTCAGCAAGAACTACCATATGAAACTAAAATAATGTCCTGAAAAAAAACACAAGGAAAATTTTTCTGTCTTAAACTTCATATACATAATAATACAGTAATACATAAATAAAGGTTACAGTATTTAAAAGGAAAAAGTAATGGATTACGTTCTCAATGTTCTTGACTTAAAAGAAAAGGAAAATGTACTTATATATTGGTTTGTTATAGCAATGAATAATTAACATCACAATTTCTCTTTTTGAGTCTTAGCTTCCACTAATTTTAAAATTCTAAGTACAAATAACTCCAAGGGTCACATAAAATGACAGAGGTAAAATAACTCAACCTTCATTTACTTATACTTACAATTCTTATTTAATATCCACAGTTTTGACACAGGAATGTGTAAAGATACAAACTGTGGCCAAGGGACCTCCAATGATTCCAAACTATTACAAACTTTCTTTTGAAACAAATATATTGTGGCTGAATCCCACATGTCAGGGGCCAACTTCACATATGGAAATTCTCTAATTAACTTGCATGTGAAATACAATATTCATTAAAAAATAATTTTATAAAAGGAGCTAATTTCAAGTATATATATATATAAAATTAAAACACAACAGTAATTTCTCTACTTGTTAAATCTGAGGCCAACAAAAGATTTTTTTCAGGGAAGAGTATTTTTCCCACTGAGGGTATTTAGACTTGTGGGCCACATTGATAATAAAAATGGACCAACTCTTAATTGGTTTTATTATTGTTTTTACCTTCTCTATAGACAATGTACCCCTTATTGCCTCTATCTCAGGTAGATTGATCCCAGTGACTCAACTTTCAGTATGCTACTTCCTCCAACTTGATGAAGTTGGATTGCAGTCTTGATGGATCACATTCTTCTTACAGCAATTTAAAAATAATCCCTGTACTTTCAACCATAGATCAAATACGGTTATGTACTTTTTCACAGAAGTCTACTGCACAAACTTTCTTTACTCAGGACCTATATTGGCAAAGTTCTCAGAACACAGCCTGAATACTTGCCCTGGGATGGCCAGCTCAATAACATCTCTATTTAGAGAGTCTTGCTTCTATCTTCATTCATTTCTCTCCCTGCCAAGGTTATGTCAGTGAATGACTTCCCCAAAGATATCCTTCCTCTTGTTTCATGATATCACTGAACCTAACATGCAAAGGCTTAAGCCTTCATTGTGTCTGCTTGCTCTCAACGTTGTAGGTTTTCCTTCCAAAGGAGATACATGGGGTTCAAGTTTGTTCTTTGTTGCCTCTTTCCAGAGACATGCCATGTTTTATTATATCTTAGTATTATTTCATCTTCTTTATTTCTTTATACACTTCTTATGGACTTATGAGACATCATTAAATAGTCTTTACTTATAAAGTAATGATATTTTAATGATAAAGTAATTTTCCACTTTTCATCCCTGATGTTCTTGGACCATATTTTCGCCTTTAGGAAAGTTTTAGACTGCAATGTGTTCTGGCTGAGAAAAAGAATTTTAAGCCTTTTTTTCTTTTTTTCTCTCTTTTTTTTTTTTTTTTTTTTTTGCCTTTCTGTTACCTAGATGTCTTTCCAAGTAAAAGTATTTAGCAATGAAAACAGTTTTGAGGCCATGAAATGTAAAGCCCATACAAGTCCATGCAGGCTTCAATTCATTGATTTATTGTTTGTTGTAAGTACAGTTTATTTACATGTATGACTTACTGTTTGTGTAAACATCTACTATATAAACATGTATTGTGCCAATATATTATTAGAGATTCAAATGTGTCACAAACGTGATAGGTGTTGGACATAAGAGTAATGAACAAGGCAGGAAATTGTTTCTGGTTTCATGTAGCTAACAATCTATAAGTGACTTAATGTTACACTCTTACTATTACTTATAGAATTACCCAACTTCTGAAGTGATCTTAGGAAGCACATCTGCAAAGCCTCTCACAAAAGACTGATTCAACCAAAGATTTCATGATCTATGAGTGCATTCAGTTAGAACACAGGGTGACTGGACGCAATATTCCATAGCAATTAAGATTTCAGGTTACAGAGCCAGGGAGTCCTGGGTCAAATTTTGGCTTTCTTCACCGGGTGGCAGTAAACCTTGGCAATCGAATGGACTTCTCTGTCCCTTACTTTTCCCAGGGTCAAACGAGATTAAAAAATAGTACATATATAATAGGGTTGTGAGGATTAAATAAAATATAAGTGCTTAGAACAACACTTAGCACATAGTAAATGATTGATAAAGTCAGCCATTATTATTATTATTAGTTTTCATTAGTATTTTCTACTTAAATATTTAAGTAAAAGACTCAGTAGCTGAATATGAGAAACCAAATGTAAGACCATTGAGCCTTTAAAGTTCAAAATCAATGTGCTAATACTTTGGAGTTGTATTGGATGTTGGAGTAGTTTATAAAAGTATCAGTCAGAATCCAGGCAGGAAAACAGAACCAATGCTACGTATTTCAAATAGAGAGGATTCCCTAAAAAGGTGTTGGCAGGATTAGAAGGGGGAAAGGAAGGAATGGGGGTTTCTGGAGATCAGGAAGCTGTTGATGTACCCTCAGCTGGTGCACACTAGGTTGTACCTGCTGCATTGCTGCTGAAGACGCTGACACTGTCAGTACTGAAACCACCGTGACTGGGGCTGAAACTGCCAGTGAGGCACCACTGTTGCCAGGATTGGACTACTTACAAGGATGTGCTGCTGGGAAACCTACCATCACCCTTCTGCCTCTCTCAGAAACTACCAGCAACTGTTAGTCCCTGCCAATGAGTGGAAGCCAGAAATGGAAATCTTTCTTCTTTCTGCCTTCTGGTCTCCCACCAGTGTCTCCCACTGAAAAAACCTAATGGGAAGGCAGCTGGCAAGGGAGCCTGGGAAATGTAGGTTTCAGACTACCATCCCCAGTGGCACAAACAAATAGAGAATGGCAGATATGGAGCCAAGGGACAATAGGTAAATAACACAGAAAATAAAACATACTCAGATCCATCATCAAATCAAAGGTGAAGAGTCATCAAGATAATTTAAGCAACTTGAAGTTGGAAGATAAAAATACTTACATTTTCTTTTCTGCCCACTTTTGATTGCTTTGGCATTTGATTTTGTTTTAGCTATGTTTCATATTTACCCTGGCACAAACTCCACCATAGAGTTTATTAAAGGTTTTACACCCTGATTTTTTTAAAGGGGTTAAAAAGTATTTTAAAATGAAACAATTCTAACATTTAGAATATAATTTTAAAATGCCACTTTATCCTTCCTACTAATCAGTGCTGCCAGACTGCTGTTTTGGTAATGTGCACTGCAGAGATGTTGATATTATCTTACTATCTGGGTCACAAGCAGGGTGTGGAGCTTCTGAATAGCTTCCCTAACAAATAAAAACCATGCCAAGAAACTAATAATGGGTAATGATTACTGTCCAAAAGACATAGAAAGTAGCTTTTCAGAAAACATGACCAGTGGCAAGCCAGTACAGCGTCATTATACAGTCAGGAAAGAAAACAATAGTCATGATTTCTCCTATTTAGTTCTTAAATAATTTTTGGACTCAAAAATCTAAGAAATCACATAAGAAGAATATTCATTCAGATGTTTAACAGCTACTACATATACATTATCAAAAGTGTTTCCTGATATTAGGTTTGAAATATCTAGTTCTACTAGTTAAAAATCTGTGTTAATGAAACTAAGATCAGAGTTAATTCTTACTTGGGCTGGTTACTTTGCATGAGAAACACTGTTCCAGGATCAGGTACAGGTGGATATAATAGAATTTGGACATGGACATGGATAAGGAAAAGGAGTTAGCACATAAATAGAAGTCAGTGACTATTTTTTTTTTTTTTTTTTAATCAGTAGTCTTTTTTTTTTTCTTTTTTTGAGACGGAGTCTTGCTCTGTCGCCCAGGCTGGAGTGCCGTGGCCGGATCTCAGCTCACTGCAAGCTCCGCCTCCCAGGTTCACGCCATTCTCCCGCCTCAGCCTCCCGAGTAGCTGGGACTACAGGCGCCCGCCACTTCGCCCGGCTAGTTTTTTGTATTTTTTAGTGGAGACGGGGTTTCACCGTGTTAGCCAGGATGGTCTCGATCTCCTGACCTCGTGATCCACCCGTCTCGGCCTTCCAAAGTGCTGGGATTACAGGCTTGAGCCACCGCGCCCGGCTAGAAGTCAGTGACTATTTATGTAGTATCACTTGAGGGACTTCATGGTGAGACCCTCATAAAATCTGTCTCATTCTCTTATCCCTTCTCAGTATGGGTGTTATTGCCCTAATAAATAATAACCTGCCTTCTCTTCAACCTCTTCAGAGTGGTCCATATCAAATAATACCTTCATGAAGTTTGGATATTGGCCAGATAAGAAACAGGTAGAAGCCTTGGGGTGGTTATGTCAGGGATCCTAAGACTGAAGAAAGTGGTGGAACGGAGAGATTGAAAGCATTAATTGAAAATTACGCCTTCAGGGCAACTCACCAAATCATATATTATTTGAAAGGCAACACGATGTTCTAGGAAGAACACAGGCCCTGGCATCACTCAGATGGGAACTTAAATATGTTTTTCCACTTCTCTGAACTTAGGAATAATATAGGTAAAATCACCCAACACGAGCATACTTTCAATAAAAGGCTATATTTGGTTTTGATTATGTACACATAAACATCAAGTGCACAATCAGTCATTATGACATCAGTTGATTTTGTGAAGATAAAAAATGCAGATACACCAGTGGGGCATGAAGTTTCTCCTCCACACAGCACTGGAACAGTATTTACCCATGTTTGTACAGCTGGCCCCAAAGCTGCCTGTCTGTCTGTGGAGTGGGGAGCCAGCTGAGAGCAGGCCTAATCTTACGACTCCAGGGAGCAGCAGAGGATACAAACTTCAGAATTCACCGAAGAAAATTCTGCCATTTGTTCTGCTGGGATTTTATAATCTTTGATCAAAGTGATAATCTGAAAGATTTGGACTAAGTTTCTTATCTTTTAAATTAATAAATACTTAAAAAGAACATAGGAACAGGAATGAAAAAGCCTTGTTCTGTCCTCTCTGTGCTTCCATGGGGAGCTGTTTGAACTCTTTGTGATGCAACAGGCCCCTCACACTGAATATCCAGGAAGCCTTCTCAAAGCAGGTGAGATCTGAGCACAGACTTGAATGGTAAGAAAGGGCCAGTTATGGGATGGTCTGGAGAAAGAGCTGATAAGGTAGAGGAAAGAGCAAGTGCAAAGGCCTCAAGGTAGGAGCAAGGTCACAGTGTCCAAGAAATGAAAAGAAGGTCAGTGGGATGAGGACATGGTAGCTCACCAGAGCTACAGGGAGAATGATTTGAGCTGAGGTCCGAAAGCAGGCAGGGGCTTGATGATGGCGGGCCTTGGGTTTTGTTCCATGATAAGTGGAAAACCACTGGAGGGTCTGAGGCGCACAGAGGCCACAATCTGAATACTTGTTTAAGAGACTGTTCTGGCAGCTCTAAGAGCGTAGGGAGGAGTGGAAGAAGGGAGGTTGCTTAAAGACCGCCACAGTTTAGGCAAGAGATGACAGTGGTAGCAGTGGAGAGAAAGAGAAGGGGACAAATTCTATTTATTGTAGGAAGATCAGTAGAACTAGTTGGTGAAGCAGCTGTGTGAGATAATAGAAGGCTACTCCAATACAGGTGTGTGGCAGGCAGAAAGTTGGATTTAACCAGTCTTGGAGTTTCCCTAGGTGAATACAATGAAGGGACGAGGTGCAAGGGGAGAGGCTTTTGTAAGAGAGTGATTTTAGAAAAAGAAAGCAAGCTTAGAATCTTGGGAATGAAGTGAGGATACAGGTGGTTAGGTGATGGAGAGTAAAAAACTCAATGAGGTCAATGGATTGAAGGTCTCTATTGTCAGTCATTAAAATGAAGATGCTAGAATAATTACTATAGTCATGTTTTTCGAACGTGTATATTTGTGATTCGTAACAGGGAGTACATTGTAAGGCAGCATACAGTTTTTAAGAATAATACCTACATTATCTTTGTTAATATATTCCACAATATTTCAAAGCCCCAGTTTCCTCATTTGGACAATAGGACAAACAATTCCTACATTACAGAGCCATGGTTTGTATTCAGTCGGCACACCAAGATAAAGCCTTCAGTGCAGTACTGGGTATAGTTACAGTGGAGTACTGCTCAGGGAAGGGCAGCTATCATTGTCTCTAGCCCCCATCCCCATTCAAACTCTCTGGGCCTCAGTTCCCTTATTTTTAAAATGAAGCTGGGGAGAAGATTAGACTGTCATGTTATTTCCAACTCTAATATTCTATGAGTGTCCCTTGATTTGCGCTTAACTGCAACACCTATGGAAATTAGAATGTGATTGTGCTTTTGAGATAATTCTCCCGTCTGGTGATTTGGTGAAGGTAAAGAGTTCAAACACAAAACTAACATCACATTTTAGTGTCTAGGATACCCCTGTTCTCAATAAATTATATTTAAAAATATTTCAGTGTGTTAAAGAGGACATTGGGAATCATTTAGACCATCTTTTATTCTTAAGAAATAAGGCAACCCCTACATACAGTCAGATCCCAAGAGAGGCCATATACCAGCAGATCCTATGTGTCTATTTCAAAGACTTTTTGCTGCTGTCTGCTGATTGGCAGTCCAGGGCAATATCCCATCTTTTAGAGGCCAAGGACAGACCTCTGGGAATAGGTCAGTCATTTCCAGAAGTTGCATTAACCTTTCAGGCACCATTTAGTGGATTAATGTTTTCACACAGTAAATGGTACCCCCGTGGTCTATTCAGACAAGATGCAGCATATAAGGAGAAATTGGACTAAAGACTGTTTCTTAGGAAAAGAAAGATGTGTAATATTTACATTTGTCTTTATAGCATTTCTCTAAGGACCTCCTGATGCCATAGAACCCCATTATGATTCTGGTATCAAGAGACAGGAATAAAAGCTGCAAAATCATAGTAAGAGGTATTTAGGAGATACAATGTATCATGTGGTCTAACAGGATAATTTATAACAATGGTGAGGATTAGCCTTATTTCACAAATGTAAACATAAAAGATAGACATGTTCAGTGACCAAAAGATGTAATTTCTTCAAGTAATCAATGAGGTATTTTCAATAGCTGTCATGTGAGTACTTTCTATGTGCCCCACATACCCCAAATGCTTCACACAGTTCAATTATTCACTCTTTATGAAAACCTTATGGTTTTACTACTATCATACCTGTATTAGAGAGAAGCAAATGAATGCACAGAGTGGTGAAGTGACTTGCTTATATAGCTAGCAGATGATAAATTCAGGAGTTAAATTCACAGTCTAGCCTTAGAGCCTGGCCTCTTAACCATGCACTGTAGTAATTTTTTCCAAACGTTTGTGGTCACAATTCATAATAGGAAGTAACTTTATATTGTGAGCCAGTAGAAAGAGTTTTTTTAAAAATAATACTTGTCCTAACAACATGGAACACCTTTCAGTATTTTTCATTTTATTTGATTCCATCTCATTTTTAATAAATGCTGCTTGAGACACACTGAATTCCATTTATTACCTATTCTATTAATGAGCTGTGGCCTTCAGTTTTCCAAATTCTACTGCACTACATTATGCTGTGTGTTATTTAGCATACTCTAGCTCCCCAAACAAAGGGGAGACCTGGGATTCGGAAGGAGCCTGTACTGGAAAGGAATGGAATCTGAAATTCCCTTCTCTCATTTCCTGCCCATCCTCCAACCTGCACCTGTTCCCAGTTAAACAATGAATCAGCAGAAGAATGTCAAGAAGAAGAAAAATTATTGATTTGCCAGAATGTCCTAATTCCTCCTCTGCTGTTTTCTTTCTTCTGTTATGCCATCCAAATTATGCCTGGACCATTTTAATACAGAATAAGACACATCACTCAAAAATCTAATTCCCCTGAGCCCTAGAATAATGGCATTTTTTACTAACGAAACATGCAAGCTACTGTCAGGTCCATTAATAGTCTCAATTTTCAATCTCTTAGATAATGGAGCATTGTTTCCATGGCAGCAACTTCCAGCTGTTGGGAGATCTCAGGCTTTCAGTTGTGTGACAATTAGGGTGAAGCATTGCTGAGAATTTCCAGTGTTTCTGTATCTTCATTATGCAGCATTCAGTATTTTTAAAAGCACTGATTATCATGATGTATTAGTTTAAAGAGCCTGATATGTTGGTACCTATCCTGTGAAAAGATAGTAATTTCCCACAGCCTATCACCAGGAGCTGCCTGGCATATCTGGAGTGATGATCTGGGTATGATCATTATCTCCAGTGTTTGGCTTATAAATTAATAAAAGTCTGGGTAAATTCAATTACAGACAGTCTATGTTCCAGGGCCCATGATTTTTAATAAGGACAAAATCCAAGGATCTAACAAGACCAGGAAGGCCTTCTTCATCTTTAGCGTACTTATATCAGAAGGCTACAAAGAACATGTGGAACCCAGTTAGTTTGATGGAAATTAACCAGCTTTTTGGAATAAGTATTGCTACAGAAAGAGAAAAAAAATATAGCTGAAGAATGGGAGAAAGACATTGAGAGAGACAAAACCAAATTCAAATACTGAGTTATGATCAGCTACCATTCCACTGATCATATGATGTACAATAAAAGATCATTAAGTTCTAACTTCACTAATTTGAAGAATACAACTGGTTATTTTTCATAAAGACAGGTAGGGGTGAGGAAGAAGAAGGAAGGGAGAGAGATAATGCAGAATATAGGTATGATTATCACCATTTCTCAAATATGAGAAAACACATCTAGAACTCAAATATTGCTTACATAAATTAAAGCATTCATACACAACACCCAATGAGGAAAGTTATTAATGGCCCTGTTTATTGATGAGATGACAGAAATTCAGGGACATTATGGCAAAATCAATGCTCCCTGTAAAACAAACCTATTTCCTTTTCCTCTTGGAGCTAGACCACACTTCTTTCTCTGCCTTGCAATTAAATAAAACCACATAGTTTATTGGCCAGTAGAACATACGCAGAAGCAATGAGGTCTCTCCTCCCATCTGTTTGCTGGATATTTATATGCAAGATGACCTTGTGAGACACAGACTAAAGATGGAGAGGTGTCTGTCAGTTTGGTTTTCTAAATAGCTATGTGAAGCAATTCTCCCTGCAGACCATATTGTAATGTGGCAGGAGCAATTAATATACTTTTAATGGGTTAACTCACTGACATTTTTATTTGGAGATTTTTGTTGAAAACCAACAGCAATGATAATTATCCTGCCCAATACAGGAATTGATACCTTTGATGCAGGGAGCTGCTGTAACACAAACCTAAAATATGTGACATTAGCAAAGAAACTAGTATCAGGTGCCAGGAGGTGGTAATCAATGTTATATTGTGGCAAAACATTCGGAAAATGGCAGTAACTTGGAAAACAGACCATGTCCCTACTGAAGTGGCCATTCTGAATGAATTGTTTGGAAACAAAATGAATTAGTGTGTGTTGGTTACCTTGACTGAAAGTGGCATGGGAGTGCAAGACAAAGATGTTCTTAATAGAGAATTGGCCAGTTTCTAAAAATTTGGTCACGGTTGGAAAACCAACTGCTTCTACATCTTAATTTAAGATTTAAGGATTTGAGATTAAGACAGCTGTTGAGACAGAGAAATCTTTAAAACCCAGTTCTGCAACAAAATGAAATTAAGAATGTGGCCTTCTCTTTCAAGATTAATAGCCTCAAAATATCGACCATTAGTTGGGAGAAATAGCACTGGGAAGGATAGAGAGGAAGCCAATAAATAAAATGAATGTGAGAATCGTATCCAATAAAGAATTTATGGCAGGTTACTGGCATGTGGAATAACTGGAAAATTGCATCAGTAGCCTACTTAGTTTGTTTGTTTTTTCTTTTTTTTTTTTTTTTTTGAGATGGAGTCTCGCTCTGTCACCCAGGCTGCAATGCAGTGGCGCGATCTCAGCTCACTGCAAGCTCCCCTTCCCGGGTTCACGCCATTCTCCTGCCTCAGCCTCCCGAGTAGCTGGGACTACAGGCACCTGCCACCACGCCCGGCTAATTTTTTTGTATTTTTAATAGAGACGGGGTTTCACTGTGTTGGCCAGGATGGTCTTGATCTCCTGACCTCGTGATCCACCCGCCTCAGCCTCTCAAAGTGCTGGGATTACAAGCGTGAGCCACTGCGCCTGGCCACCTACTTAGTTTTTAAGATCATTATATGACGAAATAAGCTAGGAGCATGGACTTAGCAAATTTCTAATTGTGACTTAAAAATAATTCTTGAACCTTCAATGTTCCACATTCAGGGAGTTCTATAGCTTCCAACAAGGGTATACCAAATGCTATTGCAGATGTGGCCAAGGAAGAGAGGGAAAAAAGAAAGAACCTCCTAGAGAATGGATCTAGGGGCCACAGAGTTCCTACCAGAGAGCAGAATCAAGTCTAAACAGGAGCCAATAAGAAACTTCTCACATTTCCAAGGCAGAGAAACTTCACAATGCTTGACTTGCAGGATTCCCTCACTGCTCTGCACAAGTGACTGCTGTGTCTTTCATTCTTCTCACAATGTTTACTGTGACTTTCCTCCCCTTGCTCCATCATTGTATGGTGTCTTTAGAGTTCAAAAGTCACCACGAAGTCCCACATCTTGACCTCCACATCAGCCTGAGATCCTAGACTTTGAGCTGAATGACATGGCTGCAGGACTTTGAACTGTGTAGCTTGAGGAGGATGTCAGTGTGTTCTATGTAAGGAAGGAAGAGTATAACAGATATTTGGTGACCAAATGGGGGTGACATGGCAGAGACAATGTTATGTTTTTACCAAACTTATTTTCCTTTCTTCCTGTGCATAGAGTTCAACTGCCTTCACAGTTAACACGGTCATTCAACTGACTCCTAACCAAAGGAATGTGGCATAATTGAAGTGTATACCACATCCAGAACTTGCCCACAAAATCCATGGCACTATTTCCTGTCCTCTCCCTAGCTGCTAGTTGTATGTCAACACCAGGGAGAACTTGAGAGATACACGTATTTTCAATATGTAAATTATTGACCTGAGTCCTTGGAAGATCTTATGGAGAAGAACTCCCACTCGACACCCCTAACTGACACCTAAACCACACTGGACTAAATAAGCATGTTTACAGCAGCTTTATTTATAATACCCCAAATGGGAAGCAGCCAAGATGTTCTTCAACAAATGAATAGATAAACAAACTGTGGTATACCCATATAAAGGAATACTACTCAGCAATAAAAAGGCATGAGCCATCAAACCATGTGAAGACATGGATGAATCTTAAATGTATATTACTGAGAGAAAGAAGCCAGCCTGAAAAGACCAGTCAGTATCTTTCCATTTATATGACATTCTGAAAAGGGGAAAACTATACAGATGGTAAAAAGATCACTGGTTTCCAGGGATTCAGGAAGGGGTGGATTAGGACAAAGTGAAATAATTAAAGCACATGGGATATTTTAGGACAGTAAAACTATTCTTTATGATATTTAATGGTGGATACATGACATAATGCATTTGAGAAAACCCATAGAATTTTAGAGTCTACAGTGTGAACCTTACTATATGCAAATTTAAAAGAAATCATTTAAGGGTTGAAGGATCCCAGTATGGAATATAGACTGTGACCCCCCCCCCCAAAAAAATCTAATTTTATTACAAAGTTATGAAATAACCTCATCAACAAGGAAAAAGAAAAAAGTACTAACTTATGTGATTTTGTCTTATAAGACTAAAGGCAGAAGGAACTATACCTAAGCACTGCTCTACAGTTGATAAAGTTATTTCCCACAGGGATATAAGTTAGTAATTCGAAAATCAGTATATGTGGAATATAACAATTACCTAAGTAGATGTCAGGTGGTAAAAGCCAGATTTCTCACAGGTGAAATGAAAGGTCATAGATAAGCAAGGGGAGAAGTCTAGAACAATCCATGGGGTAATAGATTAGAGTTGGAGACATCAATATGAAATCATGTTTAGCTTAATATTTATATGGTTGGTAACATATAGAAATATTCATAGATATGTGTATATAATCAGATTAGTATATACCCATATGTAGGTATTTCCTTGCTGTGCCAGCTGACAGTGCATACGAGCAATGACATTCCAATAGCATTGAGTAAAACTGGTATCCAGATACTAGTTTCCAATATCATTCTCCAATAAAATGAACCAGGGATAGCTGCAGAGAAGGTTGATTCTAGGATTTGGGCAGGAAATGTTTAAGATGAGCCTGGAACATCTGTATTACCAGAATGTAGGAAACATCCCAAAAAAAAAAAAAAAAAAAAAAAAATCAATGAGATTATATTAAAAGTGCACAGAAGACAATTGAAGGACCTCTCAATTGTCAAAATTGGAACAATTCAACCAATAAAATAAATATAGTATTATATCACATCTCAAAGTATAAAGTAATTATCTCTGAGTCCATATGTATATAAAATATTTGAATAAAGAAATAAATGAGGGAGAAGAGAGAAATCTCCCATGCAGAAGAATTCCAAATAATCTATGTAGAGGGATGTACAAAGTGACTTTCTTCCAAAGAGTACAATATGTAAGATGGTTTAAAAAAAAAGTGTGGGCTGGGCGTGGTAGTTCACGCCTGTAATCCCAGCACTTTGGGAGGCCGAAGCAGGCGGATCACGAGGTCAGGAGATAGAGACCCTCCTGGCTAACACAGTGAAACCCCGTCTCTACCAAAAATACAAAAAACTAGTCGGGTGTGGTGGTGGCTGCCTGTAGTCCCAGCTACTCGGGAGGCTGAGGCAGGAGAATGGCGTGAACCGGGAGGCGGAGCTTGCAGTGAGCTGAGATCGCGCCACTGCATTGCAGCCTGGGTGACAGAGTGAGACTCCGTCTCAAAAAACAAAAAACAAAAACAAAGCATGACCATAGTGGAAAAACTTGGCAGACACTACCCTGGCCAGATAGTCAAGGTCAACATTAACAGTGTTAATCATGTTGATAATATGTATCCTTAATAGGATGTGAGTGGTTTACCTTGGTGTCTTCCCCCAAAACCATAACCCCAACTTAACCATGAGAAGAACATCAGACAAATCCCAACTGAGGAGCGCTCTACAAAATTCTTGACCAATACTCCTCAGTGCTGTCAAGGTCATTAAAAACAAGGAAAGTCTGAAAAATTGGCACAACCAAGAGAAGCCTAAGGAGTCATAACAAATAAATGCAATGTGGTATTCTGGATGAGAACCTGGAACAGAAAAAAGATATTAGGAAAAAATTAAGAAAACCTGAATACAGTATTGACTTTCATAAATACTAATATATCAATATCAGTTTAGTAATTGTGACAAATGTGCCATATTAACTTAAGACATTAATAATAAGGTAAACTGTCTTTGGGTATGTGGGAATTTTCTGTACTATCTGCAATGTTTTGTAAATAAAATCTTTTCTAAAATTTAAGATTTAATTTTTAAGCTCAAAAAAATAAATATAATATACTATCATGATTATTTATTCTTTTGTTAACTTTTTCCCAAGCTAAATTGATGGGGCTGGATTAGAGGGTTTACAAGGTTACTTCTAAGTTTCTATGATTCTGTGATACAAAGCTATCAAGAAACTTATCTCAAACAAACAAAAAAAGAACCCCTAATGATATTGGCATTAAGAGATGGTCCGGTTTCTCAACAAATAGCCCAGTAATCTTACTATTATTATTTTTCAATTCAACATTCATCCAACACTTAGAAAAAAACCTAACAGTTAATTTTCGTATTTTTTTCTCAGCAATAATCAATATGCAATGTTTCCCAAATCTTTCCTCACAAGATCACTATAAGAGCAAAAAGCCATTTTCTGATATAAAGTGTTTACTGAAAATGAACTAGCACAGCATGGGAAAGGGTGGTTATTTTTAAGCAGGCCCATTATATTCCTCTGGAGAGCAATGGTATACATACTCAAGTCAATTCATTAGGACATGGGGCTGACAATGAAAGCATGTAACAAAGGAACTGCTGTAGCTTCACATTAGCAAATGTGATGATCAGTGGTGGGCTAACCCTTTGGGAACGCCAAGTATGAGGAAGGGAAGAGAAAGAAAAAGTTTTCCATTTCTTCTCTAAGATGAGAGCTACCATTTCCTCTTGTTGTACTGCATACAATGGGTGGAGAAGAGGCAGCGGGTGAGAACGCTGAAGTTTCTCAGTCGGTGGTTGTAGGAGATGCTAATCTGTAGCAAGAAGACACAGTGGGTGAAAGACTGCTCTCATAGTTGTATCTGACATGAAACATGTCACATATTTTATCACTCAAACAACAACAGAGCGTAGCTCATAACTGACTTATAAAACAGCCTCTATGGCACGATGTGGGTGAAGAGGATTCAGTGCATTCATGTTTGTATCACTCTTGCTTCTGGCAGAAAGGGAGAGGGGTTTTCTTCTATTTTTTCAAACTTGTGACTTTAATACCTACATCTTTTTCTTAAAATTTTCAAGGAGGGATTTAAGAAAAGCAGAGAAAAGACTGAGTTGAAATCAGAAGAATCTTGTTTGATTTATGCTTTCCGATTTTTAAAAATTCAAATAAGCAACACACGTTATTGAACACTTCTATGTTCCTGTTACATACTCTACTGTTTGGAGATTATAAGCACGTAAAACAAGGTCCACTACTGTGAAGTAACTTGACCTCAGTCTAACAGCAGAGCCAGAGCAGGTAGGCAGACAAGGAAAATGAGAGAACATTGAAGGATCTGCCTGTTTGGAAATATCAGAGCATTCAGAGATCAGAGATGAGCAAAGCTAACAGAAAGGAAGACCAGTAATAATTAAAAGGTGATTTCTAAAATATGTTTAAAGCATGCATTTTTGTTGCTTATGAGTGCTTGACAAGAATTATGCAGCAAAGGACACCTTTAACAATGGGTTAAATGTAACCTTGCCAAAAGGACCTACTTAGCTGGAAGGACATGCCAATAAGACCATGGTCAGAAAGAACACACATTTATGAGCAGCCAATTCCAAACATTTTGACTCCAAAGGAAAGTCACAACATCCCTTGTCTTGTATCCTCTGGGTCCCTTTCAGGTCATTCAGAGTTATCTAGGAATGGGTACCCCAAAATCTATTTTCCTCTCAGTCCTCCCATAGCATCTCAGCTACTTTCAGCTATTGCTTGTTGTCAAAACTATGGAAAGTTATTCCTGGATCCATTGTGGGAGCATTTGTGGAGCATTTATAAGACTAAACAGATTATTATCTGGCCAATATTCATCATCTGTCAGGACTGATGTATTATTTTGCAAAACAAAAACAAAACCTTCTCACCACTGATAATGAAGAAGAGAAGTTAAAGGAATAAAGAAAATGTTATACTATAATATGTCTAGTATACGTAGGTTTGTGGGGCCAAAGTACTTGAAAATGGCTTTCAAATAGGTATTTATTAAATGGGTTTTTATTTAGTCTTCCTGAATAAATATCATATTTATGCTATCTCTTAAGAAGGGAAAGTTTTGTTCTTCTACAGAAGTATGTAAGTTATTTTCAGTTTCAATTCTATTAGAATTCTCAAAAATTCTTTATTAAGGGAGTTCTGATGAGTGAGATGTCACACTATTTAGATACTTCTTTTATAACTTAGTTATTTTGAGCCATTGCCACTGCCTTGCCTGCTTGCTGTCCGGAATATTTTCATTTCTTCCGTAAATGCTTCATACTTTAGTCCTATACTAGAAATATTTTAACAAAAGGCATCGTTATGAGGAGATATGAAATGGTTTCCAAAATAGAAGTTTTTAAAGATTCTACTTTATGCAGATAAAATGTCCCAAATGTCATTTCCATGATGTTATAATGAATACAATGAACTCTTACTGTTAAATATAGACTCCTAGTCCCCAGTGAAGACCTGCCTATTTGTGGCAGCACAGTGAAGGAATAAGCATGTGCCCTGGGAGGTCTCAGTAACCACATTGGAGTTGTAACACTTGTTTCAGGTGCTCTTTTCAAAGAAAGGAGACCCTTTTCCAGAAGTGGCCCTCTCTGTATTGACAAATCATTCTGCTGGAAGGTGGTAGGGGACAGTTTTGCACCCTGTCCCTCAAAGACTCAATTCATTTCATTCCAGGACCACTTTATTTTTGTTTGTGTCACAATAACAAGGCAAATGGTTGATACAGGCATAATGTGTTTTCCATAATGAGATAATTCCCTTGTTTAAATCATATTGGTTTGCTATTAGGCTTTTCTATTAAAGAAATAGATTGGAATTTTATTCATGTTTGTTTACATTTAGTTGTTTCTGAGATTGTGCAAAAACTGAGATTTTCTTCTTTCACCTTCATAGGCAGAGATTTAAAATAACACACATGTATAATTTAGTGAGATTAGCAAAGATGATGGGCAAAGACAAATCTCAAACCTGAAAGTACTTCTCAAATACACTGATCATTCATTTATCCAATAAATATTTATGCCAGGCAATATTTTAGAGAAATGAAACTGAATATAGTTCCCGCCTCTGCTCTCAAGAAACTTACCAGTAGGCAAAAAAGACAAATATATGAACAATTAACTATGATATACTATGATCAATTCTCTCACACAGGCACAGACAAATTACCCATAATTGCAAAATTTAACTGGCACAATCTTAGTCTACTCCTACTGCTAGAACAAAATACCACACTCTGGTTAACTTATAAACAATAGAAATTTGTTTCTCACGGTTCTGGAGTCTGGGAAGTCTAAGATCAAGGTTCTGGCTGATTTGGTGTCCAGTGAAAGCTCCCTCTCTGCTTCTGAGATGGTGCCTTATTGCTGCGTCCTCACATGGTGGAAGGCTGAGCACGAAAGGATAATGCTGTGTGATGCCTTTTTAATAAGGCACTGATCCCATCCATGAGTGTGGAGCCCTGATAACCTGATCACTTCCTAAAGTCCCCACCTTTTAATACACTCACATTGGCAATTGTTTCGACATATGAAGTTTTGAGGGGGACACATTCAGTCTATAGCACACACTGAACCCCGTGGGCATGGCCACTCAGCACACTGGCATCTAGGCTGTGCTGGTCACAGGTTATTTGCATTCTTTGTACATGGAAGTGCAACACTTATTGGTTTATTAAATGGATGGAGGTCAATGTCTCTATTAGGGATTGTTAATTCATAACAAAAAGTCTGTTGAGCCTGGCAAAATAAAAATTATGAGTGTAAATACTATTTAGCCCCAGAGCCAAGTTGTTTTCATAGTCTGAGAGTTGCTAATGAGATAGTTAAGTGTAGGAGGAAAGAGTCATCACATTAGGTTAAAAAGTACATAGCATTCCCCGACCTTGATGGTTATGACACACAGATGTGCCTAATGAGTTTGGAGCAGCAAGAGCTGGGAGCTTCCTGGTTCTGCCAATGACTAGCAAAAGCCCTATACTTTTCCACAAGGCAGGGGTGAAGAATAACCACTGCTTTTCAGATTTGTGCTTTTATAATCATCTGAAGTGTTTTTAAGTTAACATTCCTGTTATGGACTGAGTTGCGTCCACCAAAATTTATATGTTTGAAACTCTAACCTCCAGTACCTCAGAATGTGTCAATATTTACAGATAGGCCCTGTAAAGAGTTCACTAAAAGTGAAAATAAGGTCATTTGGGTGGGTCCTCGTTCAATCTGACTGGTGTCGTTATAAGAAAAGGGAATTAGAACACATAGGGAAACATCACAGGTGCACAGGCACAGAGAGGGACCATGTAAAGAAGCAGCAGGAAGGTGGCTATCCACAAACTCAGGAGAGAGGTCTCCGGAGGAACTCGACCTGCTGCCAACTATTCTTGGACTCCTAGCCTCTAGAACTCTGGGCAAATGAATTTCTGTTGTTTAAACCACCCAATTCTTGGTAGTTTGTTATGGCAGCCCTAGCAAACTAATACAACTCTGCACTCACCTCCCATGCCCCCAACCAACAGAATATTCTGATTCAGTTGGGGCTGAGCAGGCACAAATTGAAGTTTTGAAAGCACATAGGTAAGTCTGATGACAGCACTCCCAAGATTACACCTTTAAAAAAGCAACTACTGGCTGAGTGCCATGGCTCATGCCTGTAGTTTCAGTGCTTTGGGAAGCCGAGGCAGGAGGATTGTTTGAGGCCAGGAGTTCAAGACCAGCATGAGCAACATAGCAGGGTCTCTCCAAAAAAAGTTTTAAAATCAGCCAGGTGTGGTGTCACGTGCCTGTAGTCCTGCTACATGGGAGGTCAAGGAATATGGATCACTTAAAGCTTGAAGTTTCAGGCTGCAGTGAACTATGTTTGTACCACTGCACCCAAGCCCCCAACCGATCAGGACCATATCTCATTAAAACAAAACCCAAAAATCAAACAAACAAAAATCACAACTACCAAAAAGAATTACATGTGTTTTGATATTAAGATCTCCTTCCTGTTGCATACATGACCTGTCCTCTGCATGCGAACTCAACTAATGCTGCCGCTTTCATATGCAGAAGTTTGAGATCAAAGATATCTGCTTAGACCTGACCCCAGTCATTACAATGCCAGAGGAGAGTGAAGGAACAGGAGGTGGGAAAGGATGTTACCTGGATTCTCATATATCGGCACAGGCACCCTGAACACTCCCGCAATGTGACCCTGGAATCCAAATCTCACAGGCACTGCTGCTCTGAAGTTACTTCCATTTGGTTGTGCCTTTCTCCTGGGGGCCCCTTTCAGTTCTCTGATGGGGTTGTAGTTAAGTTTATCAAGCCCTGCTGGAGAAAAATCACTTCCATTACTGGAGCAGTTCCTGTGGAAAAAAGTCTTTTCTTTTTTTTTTTTCTTTTTAGTAGACCGGGGTTTTCACAATATATTACTGATACAAATCTGACACTAATGATATAAACATGTCCCAAGGCACCTCGGTACTCAGTAACAGGGTGAGCCCTCAAGTAAAATTGTGAGACTACAGAAGTTTATCTTCTAGGTTTTAGCCTCTTCTGTTTTTCCATTATCTCAGATCACTCAGAGACACAACACCTTGTCTGCATTTTATTGACACTTGATTTGGGGGAAGTTCCCCTAACATTCATTTATTCAGTCATTCAATCAACAAATACTTAGGATGTTTCCCTTCTGTAGCTGCTAGACAAGGGACTAAGTGCTGTGGATACAATAATATTTTTTGCTCTTAAAGAGATTATGGTCTGGGGAGAGGGATGGAAGAAATTAATCAAACACTCCTACCAGAGAGGATACAATTCCACATAAATGAAAGGGAATCAGGTCAGAAATAGAGACTATGAGGGAGCAACCCAGAAACCAACCAAAGGAACTTTCCCAGGAAAAGGAGAAAAAGTCCCAACCCAGGCTCACACAAAGATGGATGTGACTAGTCAAGAAGCTTCAGCTGGGGGCCTGCAGCAGCAAGAGTGGCAGACACAGCTTGGAAAGGTGAGCCCTGAGTAGGAGCTAGAGCCAGAGCAGGCAGGGGTTATGCCAGGGAGCTGGGGAGGGGGTGGCTCCCTTTTCATTTAGTAATCTGGTTAATGGGGAAAAAAATCAGTGCACTGTTTGGACTCCAATGAGATCATTAATAGCCATAATAGATTTACTATCCAAGTCAATTTCAAATTCCTGTTGTGAGTGGTGATAGAACCTGGCTTGTTGAGCACAGAAACAGACTATTTGAAATTAGCACCAAAGCACGATAGGTTTTTCTTTCTTAAATTAGTTATCCACATGGACTATTTTTATTGTATCACATGTCACCAGGATGACATTCTTGAGTCCAGCATCCAAATGTAATATTTTTTAACCAAATTTACTAACTGGAAATTTTCATACAAAGCATTTGGAGATGCAATTTATCTGAAATAGCAATACTGAAAGTGAATTTGTTCTACAGAGGGCTTTTGTAGAGGACTTGTCTGTACATGCCTGGTTTACTTCCCCCTAGAAGATGAAAACAATGTCTAATCCTGGCATAGGAAATGTTTTGGGGCTTACTATACCCCACTGCCAACTCTTCTCTTGGAAAGCAAAACTATACATTTCCATACAAACAACAGCCAGTTAGCAGGCATAAATGCTTAGTGGGAAATTAGCTTAGAGTGGGTGAGACAGACTACTAAAATTTTGACTGTCCTGCTAAATTTAGCCAAGGAAGATCCATCTATGCCAATTTAAAATGGTTTTCAGAAGCAGCTCGATCACACATTTCAGCAAAAGACTGAAGACAAAAATAGAGAAAGGAAATATAGTTATTCCCTGCATCTAGATGTTCTTCTAATTAAACTGTCTATCCACACCCTGCTTTACCAAAGAAATAAATAGCTCTTTTCTGCTGGACAAGAATTACTACATTTTGTGATGAATTCTCTGGCTGGCTTCCTCCTTCATTTAGCCATAGAGCTCCAGATGAGCTAGAGCTGCAGACGAGGAAGGAAATTCAGTACTGCCATTTATGTCAGTAGGAAACCCCACCGGTAATATTTGTTCATGAATTTCAGTTCAATATTAAAATGCATCAGGTACAGATGTGTTTAAAGGTATTAAATTAATTCCTTCTTCTATCCTTTCCCTACCTCTTCCTCCAGCTCTAGTCTTTTTTCTAAAAGCTGCTTTGTCAATACAATTAGTAGTTTCTTTTTGCAGGTACATTTTCTTTCATGCTTCAACTAACACCAGCGTAATGTTAGAAATAAGTGATTACACAGGTGTGACATTAATTTGGAGATTTTGAAAATGATATTTGCATTATTCTATTTTTAAAACATCCATCGCATAAGGGTGTGTTTTCAGTTATTTTGCATATTAGCAGGATTATACAGCCTATGGCTTTGGCTTTAGAATCAATACTCTGAAATAAATATGTAGTTCTGTCCTGACTTTCCACATAACCTTGACAAAGACATTTACCATGTCTTGGCTCAGTTCCTCTATCTGTAAAACAGGGATAAAAATATTGACTTTACTAATAAGGCTATGGTCCAGATTAGTTATCCTAGCTTTGCAAACTGCTTTTGAAAAATCATCAAACTGCAAAAATCACACTCAGGCAAAGGATGTGCTTCTGTCCATCTGTCCAAGTACCATCCTTTCCCACTCAGACCATTCATTCCCTTCTCCCACACACTAGGTTTTCTCATATGAGAACACAGTCAAGTGGAAGATGTCATTAGGCATCTCTACTGAAATAATTCCATGAAGTGGAAGGTAATATATAAATTAATAAATAAAATAAAGTTAGAATTAGATTCTTTTTAGAATTAGAATTAGATTCTAATACTAATGGCTTTTTAAAAATTAGACGATGTTGAGTTTTAGACCTTTGGTTTTGTGTTATGTTGATATTGTCATCATACTCATCATCATTGATCATGTTTATTCAGTGTTAACCACGTGGCAGGCATTATCTAAACAGTTAAGTATATTATAGCATTTAACCCTAACAACCATTCAGTGAGGAAAGTATTGTCATTATTACCCCCATTTCACTGATGAGGCAGTTGAGACTTTGAGAGATTAAATAACTTCAAGTCCTATGGCTTATAAGAAGAGGAATCAGAATTCAAACCTCGTTCCAGTTGACCCCAAAGCCTCAATTTTTAATAACTTTGCTATATTCCCATCATACTAATCTTCATGATTAAATTACTTAGCAACCAAAAGTGGTGTTAAAATCCACTTGCAATTACGTATGGAAAGGAAGAAGACATCAAGAAGCTGATATTTTTGCATGTGTAGAAAATGCCCCAAATTAAGGCAGCTTTTTAATTAAGAGAGTCAAGATTATGCTCAGCTGAAAGGTGGAAAGTCAACATTAGGAGAAAATATGAATGATTTTTTGAATAGAACAGAAACAGTATGAATACAATAGACTTTTATGTTGAATGTATTCAACATATTACTTTTTCACATTCCCCCTAAATTATTTTAAAATATATGTAATGCTTTTAAAATAAAATTTAAATCTGTAAAGGGTGTCTTTAAAAATATTGCATTGGGTTGAACATTACAGTAGATAAATTCTAACTTTCCAACTCAAAAGTTCAATGATTCTCTGAATGATTGGTGAAAATACAAATGAATTGAACAGCACTGTTCTGTGCATATATTGTATGAGATCACATTCACATTTCTCACGAAAGCTTTTTAAAACTTCTCTAGCCTTTATTGGTCTCCTGCAATCATTCAATTCCTTCCTCTCACCAGGCAACTTTCAGTCATACTCAGATGAACAGATAATTTTTCATCCAAGCTAGGAGGACATTCTTGATCCTGAAAAGGGTTTTGATCCTGAAAAGGAACACTTAAATAACTGAAATTATATGTTGTTTTGGAAAACATGTTATTATCAATTGTTTTTTATTATATGGGTAGATTTATAAATGGTTCTATTCAAAAGTTATTTCAAAATTGAAATTCTTCATGAAAATAAAAATGACATCTGTGTATATCTGAAGCAAATGTTTCAAAACATTGTTATATTATCTCAACATTTAAAATAATATTAGGAGAATAACCAGTTTCTGAGCTCTATCTCTTTGAAATATTAGATTGTCAGAATTTTTTTCTAAAAAAGAATCAATGTCTTTATAAGTTCCTTTTCATGAAATTTCCAGAAATCTTCAAAATTTATACGAATTTATCAATTACATATTTAAAATTGTTGACACTTTCAATAGACCCTTCTCTGTAAATCATAATAGTTTTCATCAAATAAGTTTATGATTTTTTAAATGTTTCCTTTGATTTAAATGCTTTAAATTTTAGTTCTCAATTTGATTCCATTCTGGCAAAGAATATAAACCCATTGCTAGGAGGTGATTCTCCATGGGTTTCTCACATTCTTGAGTACCTTCAGAGTTACAACTCAATGTCCTTTGTGTTCCAGACTACCTTTCCAAGGATATTTGTATAGGAAACAGCCCTGAAAGATAGAACTAATATCTCCCTCTAGAACAAAAGACAAGTTGGTTTACATTCTTAGAAGATAAAGTGTCTCCCTCTGCAGCAAAGTCCAGGCATACTTCCTGCTCACTTTAAAAAGATTCAGGTTCCCTAAGGTCAAAGTTTCTCTCCTATAATCCAACTTGCTGTGTGTGCAGGTGTCATCTGGGGCTCTCCACACCAGATATGAGAATTGGGGTCCAGGGAATCAGTGCAAAAAATGCCAGTGCTATACTCTATTGCTATTGCTCTGAGTAATGAACTGTCTTTCATCTGTAATCCAGGAGACTCATGTCTTCTACCACCACCACCAAACTCTGGCAGGCTAATATAGTAGATTGAAAATAAGGTAAAACCAAGCTAGGTTTGGTGGCTTACTCCTATAAACTTTTGGGAGGCTGAGTTGGGAAGACTGCTTGAGCCCAGGAGTTCAAGACCAGACTGGGAAGTAAAGTGAAACCTCACCTCTGCAAAAAAATTAAAAATTAGCTGAGTGTGGTGGTGCACATCTGTAGCCCCAGCTACTTGAGAGGCTAAGGTGGGAGGATGGCTTGAGCCTGGGAGGCAGAGGCTGTAGTGAGTCAAGAGCATGCTACTGCACTGTAGCCTGGGTGGCAGAGCAGAACCCTATCAAAAGAGAAAGAAAGAAGGGAAGGGAAGGGAAGGGAAGGGAAGGAAAGGGAAGGAGAAGGGGGAAAAAAGAAAGGAGGAAGGAAAGAAGGAAAAAAGAAAGAGGAAGGAAGAAAGGAAGGAAAAAAGAAAGAAAAGGAGGGAGGGAGGGAGGAAGGAAGGAAGGGAAAGAAAAGAGAGAAAGAAAAAAAGGAAGGAATGAAGGAAGAAAGGAGGGAAGGAGAGGGAGAGAGAGAAAAAAGAATGAATGAAAGAAAGAAAAAAGAAAAGGAAGGAAGAAGAGAAAAGATAGAAAGGAAAGAAAAATAAAGAGAAAGAAAGAGAGAAGGAAAGAAAAGCAAAGAAAGGAAAAGATGGAAGGAAGGAAAGAAGGAAGGAAGGAAAAAATCAGGTAAAACCTTAACTTGTCACAGTTCTTACCAATTTTTATGATAAGGATGGCACGCTGATAGAGACATGTTTTTGTGGAAGAGAGGGGAGGACCTTTTGGACCAATTAAAGGACTTTCATAATATAGTGAGTATACTGACCAAATGTATTTGGTCAATAAGTGGTCCTCCACCTTAATGCCTGTTAATGAGGAAAAATTAAGAAAATGTTTGCAGAATGAGTACTGGGAAATTAATTCAGAGACAACTGACTGCCCAAAAGGTGCAGAGGTTATTCTACCAGTAGGTGAACTTTCTTACCAGTTGGGCTGTCAGCCTTAAGTCCTCTACATTGTGACAACTAGTCCTAAGATTTATCCTGATTTGAAGGTTCTGCCTCTTTCAGATGACAGAGATCAGCATTGACTGGAGTGTGAAAGGAGGCAAATCTGCAATCATTGTGGCAGAAAACCAGGCTGTTAGTGCTTCTGCTGGGTCATCTGGGAGTTGAGGGTGTCAGATGCATAATGCTTGCTAAGGATGAATGACTACAGTGGAACATCTTGTATGTCTCAGCCCCCTCTGCAGGCCATCAAGCCAATCTTAGATCCATTCAAATGGCAGGAAAAAGACTGAGTTTTTTGGCTGCTATGAGAGACCTTTGACCCTCTTGGGCAGATATCCTTGAGAAAGACAAACTTCAAGAGAAAATCACAGAGGAGTCATTGACTAGTATTCAGGCTCTTTCTGCCCTAAATTGGGTGTGCAGTGCTGATGAATCAAATGGAGAATGAGAAACTAACCCAAAGGACTCTAGATATATTCTCACGATTAGCCTCATTCCTCTGGAAAACTCTCTCACTCCTTATGTTAAAACTGGTCATATGTTTTATGTCTTTATGTTAAGAGATGTTATCATAATAATAAGGCAGCAATTGACCCAGATTAAAGTGTACCTCTTTTTAAAAAGTTGTGTGTGAGTTAATCACAAATCTACAAAGGGTGCAAATCTGACTGTCCGATTCAAAAAACAATGTGACTGTAGTGTCAAGGGATCCCCAAAGCAGAAATAGTGTCACTAATAATGATCTTGCTACTCAACATGGGGCTTGGAGTGGGATAAGAGCAAAAAAATTTGTAAGTTTTTCTGTTTGAGCTGCTAGCAGCTGCTGTGCTATTTGAAACCAAATGTAAATGTAAAATCTTGATCAATGTCATATTGCTGCTCTCTCCCACTATTCTCCTTCATCCCTTCCCTCCCCCAGACCCCTATCTCAGCTGTTTTAAGGAGAAAAATGATTAGAGGCGAGGCCAAGTCACCCTGTTGCCAAGGGCAAGGCAAAAGCCATGCACACCCGTTTGAATGTCCTGGGGGAATTTCAGGGTGGGAGGGATTCTAACTTGCATGATTATCTTGGCAATAGACAATCAAGTCACTATCCTACTTGAAAGTGGGGAAGGAAAAGGCACTTAGATTCAGTTAATGGAGTCTGGGCTGGGTACATGGTGAGGAAGAAAATACTTCATGGCACCTTAAGGAACTTTGGGCCAATTGAATGTACTGTTACTATTGCTTCTACATCTACATGTATAGTAAGAATTGAGGTGTTATACGCTTGTACTTTCCTATCCCATAAATACTAGAGGGAGTCTCCCAAGTGGGAAAAGCAGCATATAGAGAAGTGCTAAAGGGACCTGTAAAGTTCTCCTCAAATCATCTCCCTGTCCCCTCCCAGGTCCAACAGAAATAGTATAGTATCGCAGGAGGCAAAAGGGGAATCACAGCCTTGAAGCCTTATTCTAAAGGCAGCAGGGGGTAGTAAGAGATGCAATAGCTCAAAATAATAACTCCATATGGCCAGTGTAAAAGGCCAGTGGGGGCTTGAGACTTATTGAATTCAGCTGTTGTTCCCAAATCCCTGGCTGTATATAGACCTTATAACTCTAATGGCATTTACTGGACATCTACTATACATGGCACTTGATATAATGTCTTAGACATTGCCAGCACCTTGTTTTCTGGCCCACTGGCTTGCAATATTCCCCCAGGGGTACCTAAACTCCCCTACCATTTACCACCAGTGGGTGTGTCAGGATTAGTACAAATGCCTCTACCCTCTGATAGTCAAAGCTTTCGCTATATAGACAATATTATTTAGTTGACAAGTGAGAAGATCCAGTTTCAAACACTCTACCTGCAGTGTTACCACACTTGTGCCGGCAGAGGTGGCTGATGAACCTTAACAAAATTCAGGGATCTGCTGGGTGAATAAGGCTTCTTGGGATTATGTAGGCAGAATCAGAATGTTCAATGCCTCTGATAGTCAAGGAAAAACTGCTGCCTCTGGCCTCCAGCCACCAAAAAGGAGAACAACACCTTATTCAATACTTTGGAGACAGTATGTGCTCACTTGGGCATTCTACTTGGATGTTTATATCAGTGTCCTTGAGTCTGGGCCCACACCAATAGATGGCATTGGAAGTGGTCTAGAAAGCTGTGGCTGGCTCTCAACCTTTGGGCCCCATACTCCTGATAACCCTTTTGAACTTCATATCTCTGAGACTGATGATTTTTTCAAGTGAAGCCTCTGGCAAAGAGAGGCAGTCACTACCCAAAGGTGTCCCTTGTGACTTTAAACTTGTTTCCTCCTTGAAATGGTTACCAAGAACACCCCAGCTTGCTAGTGAGCAATCGTTGAAACTGAATGCCTGACCATGGAGAGCTTGTGACTTTCTAGGGCCTTATATTTTCATTTTGAAGTAGAACAACTCATATTCAGCAAAAAGATGGGAGGGGCCTAACAAGCCTTGATTGTCACATGGAAATAGTATATTGAAGACCATATCTGGCACAGTTTGAGTGACATCTCAACATTACATGAAAAAAAATGGCAGCTCTTTCCTCGGGAGAAACTTTATTCTCTACTCTGTCACCTGAAGGAAACTGCAGGCTCAATGGGTCTCTCCATGCACTGAGGTTCACCAAAGTGCCTGGACCTAGTTCACTAATGGTTTGGCTGAGCTGAAACCTAACAGTGTCCACTGGAATCAACAGCTTTTCAACCCCCACACCAGCTATGGAAAACTAAAAATGGGCATGGTTATGCCACTCAATAGGTAGAACCCAGGCCATTCTCATAGCTTGAACCAGTAACTCTTTTGATGAATTTTGTTATGTTTTGGCTAATTCTTGGGTTGTTGGCAACGGCCTGGCTATTTGGTCTGCCATTTGAAAAAACTACAGACTGGCCAATTAAAGACAACTCTAAATTTTTTATTCCAGTTAGATTGGCAATTGTGACATTACCATTTATTATTCATCCTTTTCCCATTAAATTCATCCCTCACTCATAAAGCATAAAATTATCATATACTCTGAGATATATTTTTGAGTTTCAAACTATTTGTCTCTCCCTATACCCATACTTATTATGTTGAATACCTGGTAAGGAAATTTCCCCTACACTCTTCATTCATTTCACACTTTTCCTGGGTATTTGGGGGCATTTTTCTTTTATGTATACTAAGATTATTTTATCCAATGCCCCAAATATCTTGTTACTACAATTTTATTAAAATTACATAGTAATTTTGAGTGATAGCGATATTAAGTAATAATCTTTCAATTTGACATTTTTTCCATTTGTTTAAATCTTCTTCATATATTTTCTAAGACTATAGTTTTTCATATCAATCCCATGCTTTTCTTATCAAATTTTTATCAATTTTAAAAATTATTTTATTCGTGTATATGTGTTTATGTTTCTGCATCTGACTGTAGTGAGCAAAATATTTTCCCCCATTTCCATTTCTAGGTTTTGTATTGCAAGAGTAGAGGAAACCAATTTTGCTCACCTTTTGTCCAGCTACCTTACCAAATTTCTGTATTAATTTTAGTAGTATTTTCCTAGATGTTCTTTGGTTTTCAAGAAATGCAATCTGAAAAATGTTGATTTATCCCTGTTTTTCAACATTAATATTTCTTTCATTTTCTACTTTTATTACGGTTGTGAGCACTTCAAAAATGTTGAAAAGTAACAATGATATGAATCTCTGGTTAGGTGCAAAAACTATATAGCATAGTGGCTAAGAGTGCAATTTGTGGAGCACAGCTGCAATTTGTGGAGCACAACTGCTTTGAATCACAAATTTACCACTTGCTATTGGGCAAGTTATTCAACTTCTCTGTCCTTCAGTGTTCCAATCTGCAATGTGGGGATTATGACACTGTATGATATTGTATATTATTTTTTTTTGAAAATTTACATATGTAAAGTACCTAAAACCATGCCCGCACATAGTAAACACTAAAGAAGTGCTAGCTGTTTATTTTTATTCTTAATTTCATTGGAAAGTTTTCATGAGTTAGAATTAGTTTTCCATTTAGAATGGTATTTACTATGGGTATATAGTAAAACATGTTAGTACATTTAAGTAGGATTTTTTTCTAATTTTATTAAATTTTTATTAGGAAAAAGTGCTTTATTTTATCAAATGCCTCTTCAGCCCTGTTTATATCATGATCTTTCCCTCTTAAACTTGTTTATACTGATATCGAATTGCCTTTAAATTCCTGAGTTACTTTTGTAATAATATGTTATTCTTTGGATATATTCTACTTGCCAATATTTTATTTATAATTTTGCCTATGTTAATAAATGAATTTCATTTTATTTGGGAACTATATTGGTACCTGATAAAGTTTTGTTATTTTGTGAGATTCATAAAATAAATGAGAATGATTTCTAGCTTCTTCTATGGCTTGACATAGTTTAAATAATCTATTTCTAAAAGGAATAACTTTTCTTTAAAGGTTATATAAAACTTGGCTGAGAACCCATCTGGCCCTGGTGTGTATTTGAATGGTACATCTTTATTCACCTTTTCAATCTTGTCTTTGGTAATTGTTCTATTCAAGGATCCTACATCTTCTTAGGTCAAATTTGGTATTTTATCTTTTGCTAGAAAATCATCCATCTCCTCTAGGTCTCCAAATTCATTGTCAAAATAGATGCAGTCTTCTGTAATTCTTTTCAATCTCTTCTATATTCATACTTACATCTACTTTCTCATTCCTAGTTTTACATATTTTTGTTTTCTCTCTTTTTTAAATAATCCAGCTTATCGTTTTATTGTTTACAAAAAAATCTGTTAGATTTATTTTTTATTTTCCTATGAAGTATTGTTTTTAAATTTTATTAAATCCAGTTTATATTTTAAATTTTCCTTTATTTTCTTTTGTGTGTGTGTGTGAGGGGTTTGTGCTTCTTTTCACATTTCTAATCCCTTTATTTTTCCTTATCAACATTGAGGAAATTTAAGACTATTAGTTTTATCTCAAGTCCCTTTTGCTGTGTATCGCAGCTTCTGGGATGAAGTATTCTCATTTTCATTGTTTCCCAGATAGCATGTAATTTCCTTTTTCATTTTCTCATTGACCCAACATAATATTTCTAGAAGTTTGTTTCCAAGAAATCAGAATTTTATATTTGCTTATTTACTATTTATTTCAAAGATTATAGGTGCATGACCAGGGAATGTGACCCATGAAAAGCTGACAGTACCATTAAAAATTTTTGTCATCAAATTCATGATCAGTTCTTGTGAAACTTCCAGAGTATATAAAATTTATTCTTTTTGAGGAATAGAAGTGCCTACTTATGCCTATTACTTGAATGTATTAATTGTATGATTAAATTCCTCTTTATCTTTACTACTTAACCTTTGTCTACAGGAACTGTTAAATTCTGAGAAAGGTATACTGAAGTTGATGCACTCATATTAATGAATGATAATCACTGTATTCAGGTACACATATATGAATTAGTACTATACACTCTGTTGATTAGGATTTCATTCAGTAATGAGTATGAGAAAGCTCAATCAATGATAACTTATTAGAAACAGGTTTATTTCACTTATGTAAAAAAGTTGTAGGTAGGTCTAGGGCATGTGTAGGGTCTCAAGGATGCCTTCGAGAAAAGAGGCTTCTTGCTCTTCTGCTCCATCATCCTTAGTAAGGGCTGCTTCAACTCTTGGATGGCTTATACATTCTGGTGTGGAAAAGAAGAAAGAGAAGAGGCAGGCCTAACTGAAAGTACTGAAGTCTTTCAATGCTGATGTCTCATCGGCCAGAACTGGGTCACATGACCACCTCTAAGTAAAAAGTAATCTGAAAAGATGAGCTTTTAGCTTTTAAGCTTCCAAAATGGAGGGAAGCAAGTAAAAAGAAGTTGGAATGGGTGTTAGGAGAGTCAACGTACAATATCTTCCTCAAGTAAGAACTCAATACATACTCAGATTTCAGTTTTTTCATATTTGCTGCCTCCTGCTTTCCTCAACACTGCTCCAACATCCCTTTGTCTCCCATGGATATACCCTTTTTTTCTTATAAAAACATTGCAAAGGTTAACAACATGAATACCTAATTTAGGATTTTCTTTCCTGGTAATCAGAAGGACTGGAAATGAGAGAGCAATGGAAAAAAGGGTGGGCATTATTTGTTACAAAGAAACAAAAACGTGAGAATTTTTTATTCAAGAGATTCCTCTAGCGTCTGTGTCCAATAATAAATATGGGCTCAATACTTAAAAGTAAACCAGATATGAAGATGGTACTGCAAATTCAGGTGTGCAGAAATGAAATGTCACATGATTTTACTTTCTCTAAAACAAATTAACTCAACTAAAAAGTTGTTATTTTTGCCTTTGCCATTTAAATTCCTAATTTGTGTAAAGTTGTTTTGTGTATGAGGTAAAGATCAATTTTCATGCTTTTTCTATGTAGACAACCAACTTTTTCAGCTGTAACTATTGAATAATAACTCCTTTCCCAAGTGTTCTTTCATGCCACCTCTGTCAAAGTTATATATATGAGTCCTTTATTGAGTTCTGTATCCTATTTCATGCATGAATTTCTCTTTTCTGTGTGAGTAACACATGCCAGTTAGTATAGCTATATATATCTTTGTATTTATAAGAGCAACTCTATCTACATATTTTCATTTATTAAAGAAGTATTTTGGCTATTTTGGACCTTTTTTAGTTAAAGAATCCATTTGGATTTTTACTAGAGTTACACTAAATCTGTAGATCTGTATGAGAAAGATTAAGGTCTTAATGATATCTTCCTGTTGATCAAGGGATACATCTCCACTTATTAGTGTTTTTAAAATATTCTTCAGAAATGTTTTATAGTTTTCTACATCCAGGTTTATATATCTTTCGTTAGCTTTATTCCTAAGTATTATACTTTATACTTTCAGTTGTAAATTGTGTTCATAGTTGTTATTCTGTTTGCTTCTGATTTATACAAGTATAATCAACTTTTCTGTATTAATTTTTTGTTCATCCACTTTGCTCAACTTCCTATTATATTTGTTTGCTCAATTTGGGAGGATTTCAAGCAGACAATCATGTCATCTGAAAATTACAGGTTTTTTTCTCCTTTCCTAGCCCCATAACTTTTAATTCATTTCTTCATTTATGGAACTAGTTAGAAACTCCTACATGATGTGTAGAAATGGTGATGTGCTGTTGAAATAAAAAGTTTAAAATTATAAGATAAAATGTAGATGAATATCTTTCTGAATTTAAGGTGAAGAATAATTTCTTAAACTGCTGCAAAAACACTTAATAGAAAAGATTAAAATTGTGATACCGTTTATATTTAAAGAAGTCCTACAAGTCAATAATAAATGAACACTGGGCAGAAGACCTGAATAGGCATTTCGCAGAAGAGAAAATATGTATTAATAAAAAGCATATGAAGTGTTGCTCAATCTAACTTGTACTCAGGGAAATGTGAAACAAGAGTAGGAAATATTATTTTACATGCATTCAATAGGGAATAACTGAAAAACTGGCAATACTAAGTATTCCAGAGATTGTAGATTGATGAACTCTTATACATTGTTGACAGGATGTAAATTAGAATAATCACTTGGGAAAACAATTTGTTATTATCTTATAAAGTTGAATATTTGCATACCCAGTGAGCCAGCAATTCCACTTCTAGGTATTTACCCAAGAGAAGTTTAGCAAATGTGTACCAGAAAGCAGCAGTGTGCATGATAGCACAAATCTGGAAGCTATCCAAATACCCATTAACAAAAGTTTAAATAAACTGTGGCATAATCACAGACACATTAAATATCAATGGAAATTAATGAACCAAGCAACATGTAATACATGAATGAATCCTATTATGAAAATGAAGAGTGGAAGAGCAAATCTAAGAAAATTCATACATTTTGAACTAAGCAAAATATTTTTAGGACTACACACACACATACACACAAACACAATAATGTTTAAGGCAGAATAAGGATAAAAATAAAATTGAAAATAATAGTTACTTCAAGGGCAGGTTTTTAAAAATGGAGTAGGGAGGAACATATATATGTATATTTGTTATTAATAACTGTCTATTTCTTGATTCAGGCAGTGAATTGATATAACTTCATCACATTGTCGATGAATATATAAAATTAAATAAATAAAATAAATGAAGGCCAGAAGTAAGCAATGATGGCAAGTATGTTATGAACCAAAAATTATGATTGGTCTTATTTGGTGCCTAAGGTCAAAAATAAATTATAATAATAATTATAACAACAATAATAATATAAATAAATTTAATTTCATTTACAAGTTCCATCCTACCAAGCCAGTGGGAAATTTAATCTTAGGTATTTGGAGGATTCCCCTCCCCACTATCCTTCAAAGGTCCTTGGGGTTTTAACAAGAACAAAAGCATTGGAGGACCCCCTGCAGACTCACAGCCACTATGGTATTACTGAGATTCCCATTTTCCAAGCTCCATGTGGTTCTTCTATCTCCATGTCAGCCTTTGTAGTCTATAAGCAATTTCTTCTTTTACTCTGTGACACAATCCTTCCCAGAGGCAAGTGAGTATGAAGACTTTGCTACCTTCTAGGAATTGAACAATAGAAAAACAATAGAACAAATTAAAAATTAATATCTCAAAAAATTGCCCTAGACACCACTAAAAAGAAAATGCATTCTCTATTATATTTACTCACCTGTGAGACAGGTTTAGCAAGGCTACAACTTCTTCTCCCATTTCAGATTTTCCAGGCCAGGTTTATTTTATTCTTCTGAATAAATTAAGAAGATTCCCATTTGCTACACCATTAAACATTTGCTTTGCCTCTAAGCCCAACTGTTTGGTGATTGAACTTGAAGAAAAATTTAATTACAATTTTGTATGTAACCTTGTTTACTTCCCAAACCAGAAACTGTTGCAATAAATGAGAAAATGAGTAAAGGCTTAGAACACAAATTAAGAAAGCCGTCATATCAAGTGGGAAATGGGCCCTTTGGCAAATTGTTTTTATTGCTTTTTTTCTATTTATTTGAACATGAGGTTTATTTGTATTATATTGCCAAATGAAGCAGCTGAGTCTAGTTCAAGTTTATTACTAATATTATCATTCATTAATAATAAATGTATAAGTCAAATAAGTATTTCATAATATTTGCATGATCCAAACTGTGAACTACATTACAGCTATTTGATGAAGGATGATCCTGGGTCAACTTGCTAAAAATCAACGCCATGGTTGCCCTTATAACATAACTTCTTTTTCTCTCTCTGACATGTTTTCCTTACATCGATTAATGAGCTTCTCTATTTTTGTCTTTTCCATGTTTAACTTGCAAAGAGAAAAAAACATCTAAGTTGATACATCTGAGTGTCAGGTAGAAAGGAGCTGCTGAGCAGAGAGAAAGGGGTTTTAAGCAGAGAAATAAATTTGCAGGGCAGCTGCTGAAAGAGAATCATCTAAACCATAAGACAGAAGAGCTCTCCCCAAAAGGGAATAAGCAGAAAAGGAGAAAATAGGGAAACAACTGCTTTCCAAGATACAGTCATATAGGAAAACTTTCTTTTATTTACCCAAGTATTAATATAAGACACCAGTTTTCCAGCCTAGAACACAAGATTAATAATAAATACAGATTTTTTTCTGTCTTCATTATTACAGACATTTTTTCCCTGTCTCAAGCTGATAAAGAAAAATCAAAGAGTAAATCTGGATAAGAAAGGTGTTTCTTGGATTAAAGCTAAACACTTGAAGAACGTAGACTTAAACAGTTGAAGAAATGGATTTTAAACTTCTGAATAAACATGAGCACAAAGGATATGTTTTTTAAAATCTTTGTGGGCAACTACAATTTTTTCATAAGTGCGAAAAATTATATTGCAAACAATAAGCTTGGCTTGTGTGATGATATAATGTGCTCTAATGAGATATATATGCAAATAAGAATAGTTATTAATAATCTCAAATATTATTATTATTTACATATATAATAGTGTTTATTGTCACTCTTTATTTTGGTAGGATTACTGCACTGATCTTTTATACCATTTTAAATGGTGTTTAATACTTGGAATATTAAAAGGAAGACATCCTAACAGTTGACCAATAATGTGTCTCAACTTGTTTCAAGTCCTCTTGCATGCCCAAGCCTCTCTTTTAGAAGTAACAAACCATTTTAAAATCTATAAATACAAACTGATGATTCTCTTTCTTTTTATGTCCACTGACAAGTGTGTCAGGTCTATGAGTTTTTTTTCATTCATCATGCATTTTACGAATATAAGAGAGGCCTACAGAGCTGTAAGTGCTCCTGGTGCAACTGTGCCTCTCCTGACTTCAATACCACCTCACTTACCACCACAAATAACATAAGTGTCTTATGATTAGAACTGATCATACACCTTTCCAAAAGAAACCGTTTGAAGGAAACTCATCATGCCTCACAACTTTATCTATCTCAGGCACTGCTAGAAGTCCAGACTTCTCAAATCATCCTTCATTATCCACACTTTATCCCTTCATAGAGCTATGTCTATCCCTATTCCAAAATCTCTTGTTGGCCTCCCAAACTTTTGCACTGTATTATCGGAAACTCACTCTTATAATTCTTCTCTAGCTCTTCCCTAGAATTTTTTTTTTTTTTTTTTTTTTTTTTTTTTTTAGACAGGGTCTCACTTTGTTACCCAGGCTGGAGTGCAGTGGCGCAATCATAGCTCATTGCAGCCTTGAACTCCCAGGCTCAAGCGATCTTCCCATCTCAGCCTCCTGAATAGCTGGGACTACTGGTACGTTTTGCCACACCCAGCTAATTTTTATATTTTTTTGTAGAGATAGGGTTTTGCCATGTTGCCCAGGTTTATCTCAACTTCGGGACTCAAGTGATTCTCCCGCCTCAGCCTGCCAAAGTGCTGGGATTACAGGCATGAGCCACTACACTCAGCCCCAAATCTCCTGATCTTTAAAGCACTTTCCATCATACTGTACCCCTGGGTACCATTCTTTGTTATCATCACCATCAACCTTTGGATCGCTCTTTCTCATTTATCATTCCCTCCACTATTATTTCTTTCATCATTCTTAGTGAGTTCCATATTCATGTCAATATCCACTTAACACTTTTCTTGTTCCTTAACTCCCTCACTTTCAACAATTTATTTTCTCCTCCTCACTGTAGCAATCCAATCCCAAGGCTATGTCTTAGAACTTTTCAGTATCAGTACTCACTTTGCCACTTCCAAAATCTTCAAACAGCCTACACTTTACCAATTCCTGTCTCATCCCAACTCCAAAGGTAGTTGGTTCTCCAGTCCATTGGCAAATTTTTAAAACTTTCTCATTCCCTTTATATTCTCACTGCTCCCAGCTTGATTTCCATTAATCATCACTGTAATCATCCCATTGAATGTACTCTAAACTCTTCTCCTCATCTCCTTCTATGGCATTCTTACTACGAAAAGGAAACAAACTCAGTGGTAGTTAAACCCAACTCCACACCAAATCTCCATCTGCTCTCTAACAGATGAATTTTCCTGCAATACAATACACAATCATTACTAAGTACTATTCAATTCATGATCCAGATCTCAAAGAACACTCCCAAGTGCCCAAGCAATACTGTCACACTTCTCTTGTATTACTGTTCTCTCATTTCTCAAAAGAACATTTTGTGTTTCTCTTCTCTCCCATATCTGTCCCACTCATTATCAAATAATCATCTCAATTCTTATCTCTTGAGAAAATAGAAGGAATCAGATGAGAATATCTTAAAATTACATTATGAAACTACTGGCAATTCTTCCGGCTGTTGTCAAAATATACCAAGCTTATTTCTGTCCCTTATTTCTTCTGTCCAGAAAGTTATTCCCTCAGATATTTACTATGACTTGCTCCTTAACATCATTTAAGCCTCTGTTCAATTGTCACTTTCTCAGACAGATGCTCCCTGATGACCCCGTCAAAAATGTACATGTCCATGCTTCTATTTCTTATGGAGCATTATTTCCTTTATAGCCTTTATTACTATACAAAGCTATGTTGCATATATGTTTATTGTTTGTTTTTGTCTTTCCTTCCAGAATGAAAACAGAAGACCTGCTGATCTTGTGTCTAACACACCTGAAACAGTGTATGACACATAGGTGCTTCAATACCTACTTTTGAACAATTAATTAAAATCAATCATTAAAAATATAATGAAAGATTCTCAAAACCTCTACACTGAAAACACCTTTGTGAGATAGAATAAACATTTGTATAAAAAGAGAGATACACTATGTTCACTGATGAGAAGACTCTATATTTTTAAGATGTTGACTGTCCCCAAATTGATTTATAGGTTAAGCATAGTCCAGTCAAAATCCAAATTGACAACCTAATTTTACAATGTACATGAAAATACAAAAGATATGTAATAGTAAAACAATTTGGAAAAAAATAAAGTTGGTGGACTTATGTTACCTGATTTCAAGGCTTGCTATAAGCTACATTAATCAAGATAGTGTGGCCTTGATATAGAATTAGAAAAGTAGATCAGTGAAACAGATGAGAGAATATAGAAACAGACACACACATATACAATCAATTTTCAACAGAGGCAAAAATACCCTATGAGTAAAGGAAATTCTTTCTAATTAATGGTGCTAGAGCCGTTATCCTTTTGAGGAAAAAAATAAACATGGCCTCTAACTCATGGTATGTACAGAATTTAATTTGAATTGGATTATAGATTTAAAATATGAATTGTGAAGCTTCTAAACGAAAATATAGGAGAATATCTTCACAACTTAGGCTAGGAAAAAATTCTTAGCACACAGAAAGCACTAATTATAACAAACTGATAAATTAGACTTAATTGAAATAAAAGTTTCCTAATTATCAAAAGATACTATTAATATTAAGAACATGAATAAGACACACACTAGGGGAATATAGTCACAAAACCTATAAATAGAAAGCAACTGATATCAAGATATATAGAAATCTCATATAACTCAGTAATAAAAAGACAACCCAATTCAAAATGAAAAAGAAAAGCTTGCACAGACACTTCTCAAAGGAAGATCCAAATGGCTATAAGAATATGGAAAAGTACTTGACATTATTACTCATTGAAAAAATGCAAATTATAAGAATAAGATGTTATTGAACACCCACAAGAATGGTTAAAATTTAAAAGACTGACAATATAAAAGTATGCAAAGAATGTAGAGAAACAAGAACTCATATAACATTGCTGATAGAACTGTAAAATTTGGCAGCAGCTTTGGAAAAAGATTTGGCAGTTTTTTTATTAAGTAAAATACTTTTAACTTATGTGTACTATATGACACTGCAATTCCACTTCTAGATATTTACCCAAGAGATATAAAAACAAATATCCACATGAAACTTGCACATGAATGTTCACAGCAACATCATTCACAGTAGGCAAAAACTGGAAACAATCCAAATCTCCTTCAACATAAAAATTGATATACAAATTGTGGTGTATTTATTTAATGGGATAATACTTAGCAATAAAAAGGAATAAACTACCAGTACATGCAGTGACGTGGATATACTTTTTAAAACGCCGAGCTAAGGAAGTTAGTGTATTAGTTAGGGTTCTACAGGGAAACAGAACAAACCGGAGATATAGAACCAATGGGATATATATGGGAGATTAGGAGCTATTGGCTCATATTATTTTGGAGGCCAAGAAGTCCAAGCATCTTCCATCTGTGAGCTGGAGACCTGGGAAATCCAGTGGTGTAATTCAGACCAAGTCCAAAGGCCCGAAAACCAGAGGAGACAGTGGTGTAAATCTCAGTCAAAGCGCAGGAGAAGATGAAATGAGATGTTCCAGCTCAAGTAATTGGGCAGAAAAAAAGGCAGTAAATTCTTCCTGACTCCACCTTTTGTTCTATTCTGGCTCTCAATGGATTGGATGATGGCTACTCACACTAGGAATAACAGTCTCCTTTACTGAGCCCACCTATTCAAATGTTATTCTCATCCAGAAACATCCTCACAGGCACACCCAGAAATAATAATTAATCTGGGCACCCCATGGCCCATTCAAGTTGATACATGAAACTGACCATTATAGTCAGATTTTTTTAAGTACATGTGGTAGGATTCTATTTATATAAATGTTCTGGTTACCTACTGTGAAACGGGCCATCCAAAACTTAATGGTTTAAACAAACAAACAAACATTATCCATTTTGGCCTCAAATCTGCAATTCGAATAAAGATTCATGAGAGTGGCTCATCTCAGCTCCATACAGTATCTGCTAGGCAGCTCCACTGAGACTGTCAGAACTATTAATACTTCCAACATAGCTCACTCATATGGCTGAAAAATTAGTGTTGGGTGTTGACTGGAAACTCAGCCAGGGCTGTTGGCTAGGGCCTCAGTTTCTTCCCTCATAGGTTTCTCTGTGGGGTACTTGGACTTCCTCACAGTATGCCAATTGGGCTTTAAGAGAGAGTATCCCAAGATTCAGGATGCAGAAGCTGCCAGTTTCTTAAAGCACAGGCCTGAAAACTGGCACAACATAACTTTGACTGTATTCCACTAGTTAAGCTCTTATTGTATATTCAGAACTAGAGGATGTAGATCCCACTTTGTGATGGAAGGAATGTCAAAGAGTGTATGGGGGGCTGAGCGTGGTGGCTCATGCCTGTAATCCCAGCATTTTGGAAGGCTGAGGCAGGTGGATCACCTGAGGTCAGAAGTTTGAGACCAGCCTGGCCAACATGGTGAAACCCCAACTCTACTAAAAATACAGAAATTAGCCAGGTGTGGTGGCGCACATCTATAGTCCCAGATAATCGGGTAGACTGAGGCAGGAGAATCGCTTGAATTGGGGAGGTGGAGGTTGCAGTGAGCCAAGATTGTGGCACTGCACTCCAGCCCAGGTGACAGAGCAAGACTCTGTTTAAAAAAAAAAAAAAAAGTCTATGGGCATCTTCAATCTCCCACACTGTAGTACTATACTACAGAAAGGGAATCTATATTGATAGGAATCAGAACAGCATTTGCCTTGAGGGAGGGAAAGTGGCAGCGCTTGACTGGCAAAGCTGATAAGGGAAATTTCTCGGGTGGTAAAGATGTTCTATATCTTAATTAGGTGGTGGTTACAGTAGCGTATAAATATGTAAAAATTCAAAATGGGAAACTAAAGATCTGTGCATTTCACTGTAGAAAACCTAGAAGAAATGGATGAATTCCTGGACATTTACACTCTCCCAAGACTAAACCAGGAAGAAGTTGAATCCCTGAATAGACCAATAACAGGCTCTGAAATTGAGGCAATAATTGATAGCCTACCAACCAAAAAAAGTCCAAGACCAGACGGATTCACAGCTGAATTCTACCAGAGTACAAGGAGGAGCTGGTACCATTCCTTCTGAAATTATTCCAATCAACAGAAAAAGAGGGAATCCTCCCTAACTCATTTTATGAGGCCAACATCATCCTGATACCAAAGCCTGGCAAAGACACAACAAAAAAGGAGAATTTTAGACCAATATCCCTGATGAACATCGATGAAAAAATCCTCAATAAATTACTGGCAAAGCAAATCCAGCAGCATATCAAAAAGCTTATCCACCATGATCAAGTGGGCTTCATCCCTGGGATGCAAGGCTGGTTCAACATATGCAAATCAATAAACGTAATCCATCCTATAAGCAGAACCAAAGACAAAAACCACATGATTATCTCAATAGATGCAGAAAAAGCATTTGACAAAATTCAATAGCCCTTCATGCTAAAAACTCTCAATAAATTCGGTATTGATGGAACATACCTCAAAACAATAAGGTCTATTTATGACAAACCCACAGCCAATATCATACTGAATGGGCAAAAACTGGAAGCATTCCCCTTAAAAACTGGCACAAGACAGGGATGCCCTCTCTCACCACTCCTATTCAACATAGTGTTGGAAGTTCTGGCCAGGGCAATCAGGCAAGAGAAAGAAATAAACGGTATTCAATTAGGAAAAGAGGAAGTCAAATTGTCCCTGTTTGCAGATGACATGATTGTATATTCAGAAAACCCCATCGTCTCAGCCCAAAATCTCCTTAAGCTGATAAGCAACTTCAGCAAAGTCTCAGGATACAAAATCAATGTGCAAAAGTCACTAGCATTCTTATACACCAGTAACAGATAGAGAGCCAAATCATGAGTGAACTTCCATTCACAATTGCTACAAACATAATAAAATATCTAGGAATCCAACTTACAAGGGATGTGAAGGACCTCTTAAAGGAGAACTACAAACCACTGCACTATGAAATAAAAGAGAACACAAACAAATGGAAGAACATTCCATGCTCATGGATAGGAATAATCAATATCGTGAAAATGGCCATACTGCCCAAGGTAATTTATAGATTCAATGCCATCCCCATTAAGCTACCAACGACTTTCTTCACAGAATTGGAAAAAACTACTTTAAAGTTCATATGGAACCACAAAAGAGCCCGCATTGCCAAGACAGTCCTAAGCCAAAATTATATCTCAATTTTTAAAATAACTATTAAAATTACTAGGAAATAGATCCCTTCTAAGGAAATAGATTTATACCAAATAGAAGTTTAGAAGTCAGTAAGCTCCAAGTTCTGTTGAAAACTCTTCTGATTTTGATTTTCAAACAATTACTCTAGTACATCAGGAAATAATGTCTCTTAAATTAGGATAAAAGCCATCTTTTGGTCAAACAAACTCACAACCCTAAATTGTCACAAAAATAAGATCAACTTTTTATTCAGCATAAGTGTTAAAATTTGATAGTTTTTAATGTACCTTTTACATTCTGGTTTTGAGAACACTGAAAAAAGAAATCTTAGCTAAAACAATTTAAAAACCACTTTCTGAAGTGTATTTCTTTGGTGCCATCAGATTAAGAACAGTATTTGACATCCTGAACTTGGTGCCCCTCATTAGCTTTGGGCAATATGAGTTCCTCAAGGGCTTCTTAAAAATCACAAAAGAATTACTGTACTTTCAAGCATATTTCATTATCTTTCAATTATTAGTAATTGTTGCTTCCTATATAGTTCTAAAGACAATCCCTTTTAAAAAATCCATTCACCAGAATATTCCCATTTTTTCAGGCATTCTGGATAACGAAGGAAAAGAGCACAATAGAACTTTAATTATAAACATTATTATTGATGACAATTTATTTCATTTGCAACACTAAACTAGTATCTATGTTTGCAAAGGACTTCAGCTGGAAGCTTTGTGCCCTGAGCCATAATCCTAGCAATTGACCTTTACTGAACAAGATTTCTTCATGTGAGGCTGCCCTCCAAGTAGGTCATCTCAGTGGCGAAGCAATTGGTGCTGGTGAGTTAGCTATTGACTGTCTTCCCGGGTATTCCCAGTTGAAACAATGCTTAGGACTCTACATGACTCTGTCTTACCTCTCTTCCAGCCTCACTGCACTCCAAGTGATCTTCCCCCAAATCTAAGTTCCTGGACATTAAATGTCATAGGTAAATTTATGATTCTCTTCCCAACTAGAAAGAAATTACTCTTGGCTGCCTTCCACCTCTTTTCTTTCATCTGTGTTTGCAGGTACACTCCTATTAGATAATGCTACCTAACACAGCTGCAGCTTCATCAAGAACTGCCGTGTGCATTTGATCAGTCTGTTTCTTATCCTGGAACCTGTATTTGCATCTGATGCCACACATGCCCAAAGCATGGGATGTGTGGAAAGGGTCAGTCATCAGGGTAGGGGAACTTGAAGTCTCCTCCTTTTTGGAAATCCTTTTCCCCTAACTACTAGGCAGCCAGTAACTTTAGGACTATTTCATGGATGTCCATGTGTTCTCATGCGTCTCTTCCACCATGTCTGCTTTCCTCTAAAGTAAATTACCTTCCAAATGATCTCTTTTCTCTCCTCACACCGCTATCCCAATCAAAGTTCCCAGGTCCTCAACATAATTGACTAACTAAATCTCTCTGAAGTAGAACCATTGATAGGCCCAGACCTCACAGCAATACTTATGGAAATGGATTCCTACTAAGTGGAAAAGTGTTAAAAGTAGGGTAGGTAATTTTTAGCAGAAGCCACCTGTTCCATGCCTATTCTGAGATCCCATCTTACAATTTACCTGTTTTTCCCTCATTCTATTGTCCTATCAAAAGAATAAGGTTCTTCTGTGACTTGAAAGCCCATTCAGAAACTTGCTAGTCAATGTTACAAGGAGTTGAGAGTTGTTGTTTGGGGGGAAGTGAGATGGTGTAGTGATATTTTGTTTGTTTGCATTAAGTTATTATTGAGTTCCAGATGAGCTGGGATACTCAGTCTTTCTGCATTGGCTTATCCCTCTGTTTAAAAAATATCAAAATACTTTTATACCAGTTATTAAACAGTCACTACCCACAACCCCTTGAAGGAACTTCCTGTTTCCCCAGAGCTCTGAAGCTCCCCAGGCTCTGGCAATTCAAGGGTTAATGTCTGGCATGTACAGTGAGGGGCCTCAGAGGCCCTGCTGCAGCACTGTGAGGGGTGTCCATTCTTTTTTTATTATTATTATACTTTAAGTTCTAGAGTACATGTGCACAACGTGTAGGTGTGTTACATATGTATAGATGTGCCATGTTGGTTTGCTGCACCCATTAACTCATCATTTATATTAAGTATTTCTTTTAATGCTATCCCTCCCCCATCCCCCCAACCCATGACAGGCCCTGGTATGTGATGTTCCCCGCCCTGTGTCCAAGTGTTCCCATTGTTCAATTCCTACCTATGAGTGAGAATATGTGGTGCAAACTATCACAAGGGTGTCCATTCTCATTGGGTGATGCTGACAGGACACCAGTTGATTATCATGTAAGCAGATGAGACCACAAATTAGATACTTTGTTCTGTTAACCATTTGCTCATATGTGAACTCTGAGTTAGCTGTTATCAATGGCCAATTGATAATTTAAATACAACAAACCACATTAAATGCTCTTCTATTTTACTGTATAATGTAAGTTTAAGCTCTTAACTATGCTTTTAGGCTAGTATGAGGCTAGTATTAAAGATGAGTAATACAAACTAACTTATTATTTCCCAATACTTAAGATAACCTGTACCCAAGGGGAAATAAGAGAATAAACAAGAATCAGGTATTTCCTTATGCTAGGCTCTATCTCATTAAATTCCCATGAAAACCCTCCATCATTATTCCCATGTTACAGATGGGCAAGTTAATACTCAAGAGTGTATCTAATATCACACAACTCTCTAAGCACTAGCACAAGAATGACTTATTATGTGCCCCTCCAAAAACAGTGTGAGAAAGTGTGAATGTGCCTAGGAAACTTAGACTCAGGGAGGTTAACTAGCTTGCTCAGACTTACTCCAGACTCCCTCTTCCTAGGAATATGAACTTGATAGTGTGAAAATTGCACTATTTCAGACATATATTCAACTCAAACTATCTCTCCTTCTTCAAGGCTCCTGTGTGCTTCCTTCTACCCTCCTATCCTCTGTAACCTTGGCATCCATCTTTATCAGAGCCTTATAGTCTTTCCACACACACACACACACACACACACACACACACACACACACCCTGCTTCTCTCCTCACAATAGCAGGACTTTCATTAGTTCAATTTAAAAAGATCTCAGAGTCTTTTCTTTTGTTTTAGGACTAAGTGTCCCTTTTTCTTGCTCACAGGGCAGTGAGAGGAGTTCAATGTTTTGCGGCTTATTGTGCACTGGGAAAGGAAGCCTGTTCTTACAAGTCTGCAAATTATTCTTCCCCTTGTCTGGGCAAACAAATTAATCTAATCATGAAAGAGTGTTAAGAGGGGGAGGGAAGGAGAAAAATGGGAGGGGAGTGGGGAAAAGGGGGAGAAAGGACAACAAAGTTGAAGAGGGAAGAGGCAAGAATAAAGATTTAAAACAGAGACTGCCATGGAAGAAGAATGTTTCCCATGATTAAGGGGTCTTCTTTCAGAAGAAAACTACTTTGGATGCAAAATAAGCCCTTCTAATGATAAACTATTTGACTTCATCCAATCTCCATGGGTCCCATCCAAATTAATTTCATTCCTTTGTCAGGCTCCTCCCCTCTTTAGTTCTTGACTCCATCTGTCCTCTCTGAAGAATTGCTGGGCACTCTAGCTTCACACCTTTCTTCCTGGCTGCTTTGGGCTTCCAAGACCAATCTTTCACACAAAGGCAGCTCATGCAACGACACAGGGAGAGAGAACTAATTGGCAAGGGCCATTCTTAATGCTTCAGAGAAAACCCCAAACAAATGGAAAATTCCAAGCTTGTTTTAAATAGAAAGCTATTCCTGTAATTCTTAATTCTATAATTACCATGTTGTGTAGCTCTGCCAATGAATCGCTCCACTTATATTTTTCTCTAGAAAACTCTGCTTTTAAGGAACTACTTACATATGTCAAATAATCCAGTAAATAAAATTTGTATGTCATGCAAAACAGTTATATAGCTAGCATTCCCTAAACAACAGAACCAGCTTCAGAGATTTAGCTCCAGAGGGGATCACTGAAATCTTCTAGTTAATAACCTCCTTGTCCAGGGCCCAAAGGGCCAGGATGAATTTCCCCGCTTCACTACACAGTTAGTGGTCATGCTAAGAATAGAAGCCAGGTCTGAGTTCTGGTCCAGTGACCTGATCTCCTTTATTGTAAAATTGGAAAGTTGATAAAGCCAGAAAGAGCTTACATTTAGAACACTGGGAAACAGTCTTATATTTCTAATAAGCCCTCAACTATAAACATGTGACCACTTTTCAAATTCCAGTTTTCTTTCCCTTCCAGCACTCAGGTTTTGCATTAAGAAATAAAAGCTGTTCTTCATCTAAATTCAGCAGTCATTGAAAGGGAAATATGCTGCCTCAGAAATCATACACAATGTGCTTTATGGTCACTTCTACATGTTCAGAATCATCCATTCTTCTGATTTATGCTTGATATTGTTCTTTTGCATTACTATGGATAATTATGCATTGCCTAAATTTTTAAAAACCAGTAACAACTTCATCAAATGTGTTTTTACAGTTTTCCCAAAATATTCATTGTAATTTAAGAATGGCTTTATGCGTATTCCCACTTAATTTTCTTCATTTCAGATTTTAAAATTGTCTAGCCATAAGACTACACTATCTTACTTCTTCTACCTTGTTTACACTTCACTCCTTTTCTCCTTTACTGATTTTTCTTCTGCCAAATAAATGTGAATGTATGCCCAAGTCTTTACTTTTAAGCCACTCTTCATACTTTGGCCAATGAAAGTTCCAACTTTTTGTCCCTTTGAAAAGAAATCATTTCCTATATGTGTTCCCCTCCCACAAACTCAGCACCTCCTAATTACCCAGGAATCCTTCTTCTTTGTTGACGTTAATTAGTTATACAGTCTCAAGATTCTGCCTTCCATTTCATTTCAATTTAAGTTAACAAATATTTTCTACCCCTTACTTTATGTAGAGTGCTGTACTAGGCTCTGTGTGAGATAAAAATGAGCAAGTTATATTCCCTCTTCTCGAGACAGTACTGTCAACAAGGAATGTCTTCTCCAAAAAGATAAAATGGAGCTGATAAAGTGTCAACTTTAAAGGGGTATTTTAAGGATTAGATGAACTAATGTGTGTAGTTCCTAGCATATGCTAAATCCTTAGTATAAATTACCTGATATTATGTTACTTTTATATTATTGCCAAATCATTGCTTTGATCCTCTCCAGTCCTAACATGCTGACAAAAGTATATACAGTACAAGGCTAAATGTGCTAAGAGCAACAGAAGAGCTAGCAGACACCATTTTAAACTAGTGGTTACATATCCCAAGTAATGAGACATACCAATGTAATTTAACTCCTGATATGATGCACTGAGAGGACACCTCACGTTTGAGATATCTGTGCCATAAATGCATAATCTGAATCAAATCAGGAGAAAACATGAATGAACCCAGATAAAGAGACATTCTACAAAATAACTGTCAAGACTCTTCAATAGTAGTAACATTATGAAAGACAAAGAAAGACTGGGAAACTGTCTCTGATTGAAGAAAATTAAAGAAGCATGCCAGCTAAATGCAACATGTGATTCTGGACCAGATAAAGGACATTAGTGAGACAATTGTTAGGATCTCAGTCAAGTCTGTACGTTAGTTAATGGTATTGTATCAATGTTAATTTCCTGGTCTGGATCATTATGCTATGGCTATTCAAGTTATTAAGATTTGAAGACACTAAGCAAATAGTATATGTAATTTTTTTTGTACTATGTTTGCATTGTTTGAAAGTCTGAAATTATTTCAAAATAAAGGTTTTTGTTAAAATAACAGGAGTCATATAAAGTATAGGCAGAAGACAAAGGAGAGAGAATCTTTCCTCAAGTCATAAGTCAAAGGGAGGGGAGGAGGGAGGATAGCAGAAAGATTTTTGGGGATGGAAGCATTTGAGGCTGCCGATATTGAGGAAAGATACTCTAAGCAAAGGAAAGAACAGAATTAAAAGCAGCAAAGAACAAGGTATGTTTTGGATGTAAGTAATCATGTTCCTTTGGAGCTCAGTGTCTTTGAAAGGGAAGTAGTGTGAGACAATAGTGAGAGGTGGATGTTTCTGTGTCTCTGTAGTAGGCTGAATAAGGCACCTCCCCGCGAAATGTCCATATCCCTATCCCCACGACTTGACAATATGATACCTAACATGCATAAAAGACTTTGCAGATGGGATTCAGTGAGGAGCTTGAGATGGGGAGACAATCCTGGATGAGCCAGGTGGGCACAAAGTAATCACAAGGGTCCTTATACAAGAGAGGCAGGAAGATCAAAGGCAGAAGGAGGAGATGGGACAAAAGGAGCAAAGGTTGGAGTAATGCACTCTGAAGATGGAGGAAGAGGCCATGAGCCTAGAAATGCAGACAGTCTCCAGAAGCTGGGAAACACAAGGAGGCTGTCCTGCCAACACCATGATTTTTGACTCTGACCTCCAGAACTGTAAGAGAAGAGATTAGTGTTGCTTTAAGACTCTGAGTTTGTGGTAATTTTTTACAGCAGCAATCAGCAATGAATACAGTCTCTATACCTTACTTTGGTCTGAAACTCATTTCAATTTCACCTCCATCTGGGCTAGGGTTACAGTCTCCTACCTGTTCTCTCTGCTTCTATTCTCCATTCCTCCTTTCTATGAAAGGATGTCAGATTTATTTTTCTCACGCCCTGGACTGAGCATGTCATTCCTGTAAACCAAAGCTCTTAGGCATTCACAGTAGCTGCTAAAACAAATCCACATTTACTATCCTGGTATTTAAGAACCTCCACAATCTGGCCTCAAAGTGCATTTCCATCTTTATCTGTACTTCTCTGCAGCATTACCTTTTTACCTAGGCAAGCAGACTTAGTCACAGTCTCCAGGGCTCTCCTTCTGTATTTCAGAATGCCAGCTTTGAAGGTCCAGGTCACTCTTCCCCATTCTTCCACATGCCAGTTCATAGTGATTTCTCTCTCTGCTGAACTCTTAGAGACTTAAATGACTGTGTGGTCTGTCATCTGTTCATAGAGTCCAGAGTGCCTGAGAATTGAAACACAGGAAATCAACTTAGACTGGATGGGATTGCCATCTAATGATATGATTCAGAGTTTTATGTGTGAACCTGGGAAGCAGATTTAGAAAGTACTCAAGTCAATTAAAGTGTATAAATTAGAATTTTGGGAGCAAAACTAAAACTAATAGAGAAAAAAATGTTCCAGACAACATGATTTAACGAGTAAGAGGTCCTATGCATTCTGGCTTCAAAATCCTGGATCTATTACTGAGTAGTTTTATTCCTACAGCTGAGATTATTATTGATTAACTGACTGTGCTTGCTCAGGCTGTTATTATAAGTCAATCTTCTGATTATAGTAATTTTCACATATAGCTCTTCCTATGAAGAGAGAATCTACTGGCATGAACTGTGGTTCTCATTGTAAATTAGCATTTAGTTTCATACATCAGTCTCTTACGAATTTGGTTATTAAATTGATCACTAAGGCTAAGTCCAAAATCACTAAATCAAGTGAAGGAACCAAAGCAATTTGCTGCGTTGCTCTGGCCAATGAAGGAACTTTACACTATCTGCATCTGAATTATTTAGACTGTCTGTAATGATCAAATTCACCAGATTATTGCTCAACCTTCTACTGTAATTTGCATAGATAGCCTCCATGTGAACCTGGCATTGTCCCTGGAAGTGCCAGGCAGCTGCTCCATTGAAAACAATAACAGCTGTGAAACTTAAATCACTTCATGTTTCAGTAAGATGACAACAACATGGCATACAAGCAGCAGACTGAAAATTCTTTTCAGATAATGCTTGTTGAAAACACAGAACAGAAAAAAATCACACAATTCAGTTGTGTGCTTTAAATTCCGCAGATAGAGAAGCCAGGGCCTCCCTCAGAGACCCGAGGTGATTAATGGTTTTATAGTGTTGTCTAGAGCATGCTACCTTAGCACACACATTGAATCCCATAACTCTCATTCCTAAATGAAACACAAGAGAACTAAGAAGCACTCAGTACGAGTCATAATTTCCTTCATATTCTGGTGTTAAGTCACAGTAATTAATATATCTATAAACACTTCTTGATGAAGCCCTTTTATATTCTTTTTACTCAAATTATCTCTTTGGCAAATGATTACAGAATTACATAAAGTCCCAAATCCCAACAAACATATCTAGAAAAAATAAATAAATAAAATAAATAAATAAATAAATAAAACATCTTATGTTTCTTTGCACAGTTCCTCATTGCACCATAGTAGTATATATCACTACAAATTAGTACAACCAATCATACGAAATCAAACTCATAAAGACTTCAGAAAGGGGGATGCTAAACTCAGAAGACTTCAGATTACCAGAAATTCAGAGACAGTGGAAGTTGACAATTTCAACAAGTTTTCTAGCTGACCTTTAAATGATTTTGATGAAGAAAAGGGCAGGCCACTAGAGCAGGAGAAATAAATGCTCACCTATGTCAAAACATTTGGCAGGCACTGGGTTGGGCCCTCTGGCTTGAATGAATCTCAAGTCACCTGTCAGAGGACCGGCACTTCTATTACTTTTGGATTTGAAAATGAGCTGAGATCCGGCCACTGCACTCCAGCCTGGGCCACAGAGCGAGATTCCATCTCAAAAAAAAAAAAAAAAAAAGAAAAGAAAAAGAAAATAAGAGACCCCTGTTTAAAACCAAATATTCCAGCCAGGGCAATACCTTCCTGTGTGCCATCAGGATCCTTTTCAAAAATCTGTTCTAAAATTCTTTCTCTGATCAAGTATAATAAGTGGTTTTCCTGCTTAAAAGCCACCCACTGATTTCCATTGTCTCCAGCATAAAATCCTAATATTTCTTAACATAGTCCATCCCACTGTGGTCTTGACATATCTTTATTTCTCTTATTTTTTTAAGCTGCAATTAACAGTTATTTTTTATTATAAAAGTAATATGTGGTTATTATAGTTACATTAAAAACACAAAAAAGCATAAATACTAAAATAAAAATAAACACTCAGAGATAACCACTATTAATCATATTTAATTTTATGTCCTGACAGTTGCTTTTTGCTATGTAGGTATACATTCTCTCTATGCCCTTTTCTTTCACTTTTTATTTGTTTTTTTCTATTGTTAGTTCTTTGCTCTAAGCATATTTTCATGAGTATTTTCTCTCCCATTACTTAGAAAGTCATTAGAAAGGGATCATAACGAAACCATTTTAGTTTACAAGTTATTAAAGATAGCTACAGGAAGATAATACATGTTATGTTAACCAACATTTTCTACTACGTTTTCTATTTTTTTTCCTTCTTCCATTTATTCAGAGGTGTTTATTGCCTTAGGATATTGTTACAGCAACATTTGGGGAGTGGGGGCTACATCAAATTCTTCATGTCTGAGCTTCCAAAACCTTAATATTTGAGGACCTTATAACATAAAGCTTATACCACAAAGTGTGGATCTAGAAGAATATGTTAGTAGAGTTTGCCCAGGACTGTCCTGGCTTAAAATATTAAAGCACCATGTCTCAAGAACACCCTCAATTCTGGCAAATTGGGACAGTGGATCACCTTAGCAAAAGCCAGCTCTTTGTGTTCCCTGTTGAGATAAATATTCCACATCCCTGAAGGGAAAGTCTTAGAAGGCAAATCCTTGAGGCAGGGCTCTCCTTCTGTATTTCAGAATGCCAACTTTGAAGGTCTAGGTCACTCTTCCTCATTCTTCCACATGCCAGTTCATAGTGATTTCCCTCTCTGCTGAACTCCTAGAGACTTTAATGACTGTGTGGCCTGAAATCTCATGTCATCTGTTCCTGCCAGGTGTCATCCCTGGATTGATAAGATGGATGGTGGCCAGAGCACAGTCAGTGGCTCAAGTGATAGAAAGGAAAAAATTCTGATTAGCTGCATTTTTTTTTTTTCCTGAGAAAAAGGAAATGAGAGAGTTAGGAAGTATGAGGAAAAGTGTGGAGGAAATCATATGTAAGAGAAATATGAAAGGGTAGGGACAGTGTCTACAGTTGCTCGCCCTGCTGAGGGTAGGAGACCAGGCCAGTCAACACAGCTATAACATTGCCCCCAGCCAGAGCCAACAACCCAAAACTGGGGGCTAATGCAAATGCCCTTGAAGTGACTTGTCATTGACTCCCCAGGGCACAGTTGAATTCCTTCATTTTACAGATGAAAACACAGAAGCCTACAAGAAAAAAACTTACTCAAGATCATTTACTCAGTGGTAGAGTCAGGATAAAAGACCAAGATTCTATACTGGTTATGTTCTATACTGGTTATGTTCACTAATTGTTTGAAACAATATACATAATCATTATAGGACCTATTTTGGGGTTTACATAGACATATTTGAAAACCCTTAGGAACTCTTCAAAGGCTAAGGTTTTATTTTACTTACAAACTAACAAATGAGCCTGCTACTATTTCGCTGATGGCTGACAAAAGGCATGAGACTCCTGGAATGGAGAAAAAAGACTTTATTACTCATAGCAGAAGCAGTGACCAGAGTTTCATGGTTGTTTGCTTCAGGTCTCCATGTGCCCCAAGTTTTATGGGGTAACACAAAGGGCTCATGATGGATGCCTGCAAACAAAATGGGTTGTATTTACAGGAAAGGAACACTGAGCTTGGGGATTTATTGTTTTTATTCTAAGCAGAACCTAGCCTGCCTTTGGTCTCCGGGGAAATATTACCTCATCATTCAAGGTTACTCACTACAAACTCAACTCTAAGAAATGTCTGGTAAAGAGCAGACAAGACCCTGTGTTCTTGCCTGGCACACCCAGCAAGAGCATGCAGGGATACTCAGAGCCCACGGAAGAAGATTGCCCCTCCCAACAACTATCATTTAAACTAAATGGAGTAACAAACCTAAGTGGTTATAAAGTATAATATTGCCCATTAGATTTCCCATTCCTTTCCAAGATAGGGAGTTGACTCACCATATTTTAGGAAGTAAAATATTTTTCAAACACTGTGGTACTTTACAACCACTATATGGACTCCTATAGCCATTTATTTCACTGATCAGTTTTAAAGTATGGCTGTTAAACAAGGGTGATATTCCAAATATTCAACATGGACACCAGTCAATCAGAGCAGAAGCTGGCTATAAACATTGAGTATACCACACAGTTATATCAGCCGCTAAGTTCTACTAAGACTGAACTCAGGTTTAACTTAAGATACAGGAAGTTGAACACCAAGAATCTGCTGTAGTATATAACAAATGTACCGTATTTGCCTAGGGATAAGGCAGATATATGAATGTTTGTTAGTGATAACATTGCTAGTCTATTTGATGTAATTAAATTGGAAGTCAGTTCAGAAAATAACTTTATGGCTCAAAAAGAAAGAAATGCTGTTATTATTTTCCCCATTTTCAAATGAATATGAGGAAACCTGCGTGCAGAGACATTAACTTATTTGGAAGGCCAGGGTCAAGTATGGCTTCAGCTCAAAGAAATTTCTAGGGAGCAACTATTAGAGAAAGGTCAAAGAATTCTTCAATTTAAAAAAAGGTAAAATAATCTGGGGTTATGTTTTTATAGTCTTGAGGAAGTATTATGAGTGACTAAAGCTCTGGGGACAACTAAGTGGCACTTAAGATGCTTCCTTTACATATTGTCAATGGAGTCTGTCTGGCTAGTCTCTCCAGGAGGTAAGATATAATTGACAGTAAAAAGTTTCCCAAATAAATTATGCTATTTTCACTCTCATTTGGAAGAAATGCTAAGGCTCATGCATGGCTCATAGCCACTAATCAGCCACCTACAAATCCAGAAACATCTCAAGGAGAAAGCTCTTGCTTCTTTTTCCTCATCCACTCAAGGAAAATAATTTTAAGATTTGTTTCTTGGAAATCTAACCCAGATACATCTTGCCTCATGGTTCTAGAACCATTCAATGAGAAGGACACAGATGACCTAATCTGGTAATTGGAAAAACTGTAGTGCAGAAATGAAGAACTGTGAGATTCACCAAATGCCAATTGCAAGGTAGAATGAATCTGTTGAGCTGAGTTAATTCAAATTATCTGGAGAATTGTCTCATGTCTCTACCTCATAGATCTCGAACCACTGAGTCAGTAGATAGGACCAAGGAATAAACTATGTCTCGTCTTCATTATACCCTTGCCACTACCCCGTCACCAGTTCCAAAATAAAGAGAAGGCATATTTAGTTACCAAGTGACTAGCACCATGGACTTCACATGCTGTAGCACTTCATTCCCACATTGTAAGCTGGCTTATTGTTTATGTTCTGCAAGTAAAAAAAAAAAATATAAAAAGAAGCATTACAGCCAAAGAAATGGAGCAATGCAAAAAATAGAAAAAAAAGAAGGAAAAGAACAAATCATACTCTATGAACTCTTTAGAATCTTATAATCAGAAAAGCTGAAAGGGAACTATTTTAATTTCAGCATATTTGTTTTTCTATTTAAAAATGATTTTCTTTTAAATTATAGGTTAGGGCATGGGGTAGGGTGAAGACTGGAATCCTTTTAGTATTTGTGGGTTCTAAAGATTTTAGCCAGCTCTGGTCATCTACAAAGTATGGTGGTATATTAGTTTTCTGTGGCTGCCATAAACAACTATCACAAATTTGTTTGAAATTTGTGATAATTGGGGCTTAAAACAAGAGAAATATATTCTATTACAGTTCTAGAGGCCAGAAGTCCAAAAATCAAGGTTTCAACAGGGCTGTATTCCTTCCAAAGGCTATAGGAGATACTCTTTTCTTGCCTTTTCTAGGAAGCTCTGATGGCTCCAAGCACTCCTTGGCTCATGGCTGTATAATTCTCATCTGTACTTTTATCTTCACATGGCCTTCACTTCTGTGTTTGTGTCTTCTCTTATAAGGACATTGGATTTAGGGCCCATCAAATAATCTGGGATGATCTCATCTCAAGATCCTTAATTATATCTGCAAAAACTCTTTTTCCAAATAAGGTCACATTCTTAGGTTAGGAGTTAGGACATGGATGTATTTTTTGGCAGGCCACCATTCAACCCATTACAGGTGTGGTTAGACAGACTAATTTTTTTAAGTTTCCTGCCCTTGTATTACAGCATTTATGACTAAGAAGAGGTACTATGAAAATACAATAAACCATGTTAAAAATTAAAAACAAAATAAGAGTAGGGTTTTGAATTTTCTTTGTTTTTTTTTTCTCTGCTGCATCCAAGTGGCTGGCACATACTAGATGCTTAATAAATATTTTTGAATGAAGGAGAGTTCTGGAAGAAAAGTAAGAGATTCTAGGAGAGGAAGCATTTGAGCGAGGTATGAATGATGGGTTGCTCATTGTTTCTGAACATGGCTATGAGGCAAGATGAGATCTCCATTCTCAATGCACAGACTAAGGAGAATAAACAACTAGACCTGGGGAGGTGGAGAAGTTTGCATGGCTATACAGTTTGTCCCCAAAATATGAAGCCAGAGTCCAAATTATAATGCCCAAAGAAGCATGGCAGAAATCAAGATTGCAGTCCACTCCTGTAGATAGTCTATAGCATCATTCTCTCAAGTAAAGATGCCAAGATAAACAGGTGTGATATTTCATATGGATTCATTTAGGCAGACTGAGACCCAGTCAGAGGTAGTAATAGCCTTCTAGAGTAGGAACTATAAAAAATTAGGAAGCCTCAGGATCCCAGACAAGAAGATGGGAGCCCAGGGCTAGGATGCAATCCTAATATGGAACGATCAGAGTGCTATTTTTTAAAGTACAGGTAATCAACAATTTTGCATACTGGAGAAATATAGCAGAAGTTAAGAGAAGTCTGTGGGTTAGTAGGCATGCATGCCCATATGTTATCACACATACACCACTAGGATGGGGAAGATATTATTTTATGACCTGCCCCAACCAGGATCTTGGCTTAGGAAATGACAGGGCTGAGCCATCAGAAGGTCCTCCATGTCAGAAAGTGGGCTGGATCAGGAAAGGGTTGACATTTTTGGCAGAAGGAAGCACAATCCAGTCAGAGAGAACACATGATAAAATGAACAGGGAAATACAAAACTTGTTTCAAAAATGGTAGATAATGCATGGCTTATCTACCATTTGTTTGGGAAATGAAACTATAAAGTTCCATAGAGTGCCAGTCCTGGACAGGGAAATGAGGAATTTTATTTATATACTTCATCTCATTTAATTTTATGGCAATATTTCAGGGTTCCCTTGAGAAATTAAAGGTTAGCTGGGTTAAGTAACTTGCTCAGGTTTAACCAGCAGAGTGGATAGGATTCCAATTTAGGGCTGTCTGACTTCAACTGATAGGCTCTTTCCATGGGATATAAGACCATGGGATCTAAGACCTCTTTGCTGCCACTTCAGAAAGTGAAAGAGGCTCCCCAGGAGTGATTAGCACAATACTAAACATGCATGTGTTTTGAAGAAGAGAAATGGACACTATAAATAAGTATAGCTGGGAGATGACTGCAATAATCCGGGTACAATAAGACAAATCTTGAACTAGAATGATAGTAGTAGGAATAACGTAATAAGTTTTGTTAGCCAAAGTTAACACTGTATCCATCCCAGAAGTCCACACGATACATCTAACCATGTAGAGTTTAACTTTAAAAATTTATTTAATTGTTTCAGGAGGTGAGATAGAAGAATAGAAGGTGCACTTAAAACGATCCAGGACATGTAAGCCTCATTCTTGTTTTGGAAAAAAAAATTACTGTTTTTTTTCTATTGATTAACATAGGGATACTTTAAAATATAAAAGGATTCAGCATTTTTAATTTCAAATGTTATGAGGGACATTTATTAAATAATTTTGCTTCCCAAAGTAGTTAGATGATTTATGAATGACAGAGATGGTAAAGATCTCAGAAGAAAAGTGTTATATCAGCTAAACATATTTACAGTATTTTAATTTATTACAACTAAAGAACAGTGGAAGGTTTTGTAAGTCAGAAATATAGACTGTCACTTAAAAATTTAAACCTGTTTTTATAACTTCATTTTTCTAACATTAGCTACAGAGAGAGTTGGGTAGAGATGGCAGCTAGTGAGTTACTCATACTTCTCTTGACTCCAATTTCTTAACCATTTTGTGTTTACAAAACCATCACAGAATTGGAAATATGAATATTAACCACCATCTTCCAAACTCCAGGAGGAACTGCCACTGAGTGAAGCCTAAATATAGACCTGCCCCAGAAGTACAAAATCCAAAGTAGTGAAAACAATGCTAGTTGGAGACATGAGTTTTGGAATTGAACTGTCCTGAGTTTGAATTCTCAGCTTTCTCTGAATAATCTATGCCCTCATCTTTAAATGGAGGACAATTATTTCTCTTTCAGAGGGTTTCTGTAAACACTAAATGTCATAATATGTAAAGTGCTTAGCAAATGTAAAATGTAAGTGCTTAGAAAAGTTCTGGGCTCATTTTAAGAGATTAATGAAGGGAGCTGTCATGATTAGAGAGATTGTTCTCCCTCTCCCATCATGTTGCTGACCTTGGAGATGCAGGGTATTTGTAGAAGCTGGCGATCACATTCTTACTTGGATTTTTTTCTAAAGCAATCAATGCAGTATCCTTCATCGCATGCATCAGTAACTCTTTTTTCATTTGTTCATGGACTATAACACCAAGTAATGTAGTACAACTGGAAGTAAATGTTAGGTGTGTTGATTGCACCTTGAGATGTGCTGGCCATGGGAGGAAGGAGCAGGAGACAGGAAGAGCCATGAGAATGAGTGGTAGATTCTGTAGGCTTTTCACACATACAATTTGACAAGGGGAAATGACAAGTAGATTCAAGTTATCAAGAGTAATTTCCCTCTACATATCACACAATCAGGCAGCAGAAGCAGGAACAGATTCTTTTCCAGACCAGCAGATTCACAATAGGTAAATGCCTAATGGGTATGCAGATCACATGCACTGCATGAGTTAAAGAGGTGCCTCCGAGCCCCAAGTGAATAGAGAGGGGGGTGTCAAGGGAATCTTGCACTGGAGTTGGAATATAAATGCCAGGTCTGGTTGGCGTGTTCTCATTCCAAGATAAGAAAACAGAGAAAGAGAAAGCTGAGGTTCATAAAAGAATCTTAGAAAAATGAAATGTTTCCAACTTAAACACAAGCAAAAGATCTGGATATATATCTTCTCACCAAAGAAGATATACGGATAGAAAATAAGCATATAAAAAATGGTCAACATCACATATCATTAGGGAAATGCAAATTAAAAAATGAAATACCACTGTGTAGCTCTTATAGTGGCTAAAATCCAGAGAAACAAAACAAAACTGATAATACATCAATTGCTGCTAAGGATTGGAGCAACAGGAACACTCATTCATTGTTGATGGGAATTCAAAATGTTACAGCTACTTGGAAGATAGTTTGGCAGTTTCTTACAAAGCGAAACCCAGTCTTCCCACACAATACAGTGATATACTCCTAGGTATCCTGGGTAATCACACATCCAACTGATTTGCAAACTTGTATGCACACAAGAACCTGCATGTGAAAGTTTATAGCAGCTTTATTTAAACTGCCAAAAACTGAAAGCAACAGAGCTGTCCTTTAACAAATGAATGGACAAGTAAATTGTAGTACAATTATTTCATGATAAAATATTCAATGATAACAAATATGAGCTATCAAACCATATATCTTAAGTGTGTATTGCTAAATAAAAGAAGTCATTCTGAAAAGGCCATTTATATAATATTAGACTACAGAAAAGGTGAACAAATCAGTGGCATATGCAGAATAATTCCAAATCTATGTAACTACTCTACCTTCCAGGAGGGGCAGTATAACTCTCTACCCTTTAAGTGTGGGCTGTGCATTGTAGCATCCTTCTGAAGAGTACAGTATGGAAAGGAGGGAAAAAATAACTTTACATTGAAAAAAGAAATCTGACAAACATCTTTGTCAAGTGATCAAAGTTAATATCAATGGTGATAAGTCATGTTGATAGTATGCAGGCTTGATATGATCAGAATGGCACTTTACCTGTATGGCCTTCCTCCCCAAAACCCATAACCCCAGTCTAATCACGAGAAAAATACCAGACAAATCCTAAATGAGGGATGTATTAGTCTGTTCTCATACTGCTATGTAGAAACACCCAAGACTGTGTAATTTATAAAGAAAAGAGTTTTAACTGATTCACAGTTCCACATGGCTGGGGAGGCCTCAGGAAACTTACAATCATGGTGGAAGGGGAAGTAAACATGTCCTCCTTCACACAGTGGCAGGAGAGAGAAGTGCTGAGCAAAAAGGGGAAGCCCCCTGTAAAACCATCAGATCTCATGAGAACTCACTCTCTATCACTGAGAACAGCATGAGGGTAACTGCCCCCATGACGCAATTACCACCCACGGGCTCCCTCCCATGACATATGGGGATTATGGGAACTACAATTCAAAATAAGATTTGGGTGGGGACACAGCCAAACCATATCGAGGGACATGCCACAAAATAGATGACCAGTACTCTTCAAATCAAGGTCATCAAAAACAAGGAAAGTCTGAGAAACTGCCAACAGGAATCTAAGGAGACACAATGATTGGTATGGTCTGAATGTGTGCCCTAAATTCATATTGAAATCCTTACCCCTATGTGATAGTCTTAGGAGGTGGAGCCTTTGGGAGGTGATTAGGTCATGAAGGTAGAGCCCTCATGAATGGAATTAGTGCCCTTATATTATATAAAAGAGACTCCAGAGATCCCTCGTCCCTTCCACCATGGGAGGATATGGTGAGAAGGCACCATCTATGAGGAAGCAATTCACCAGAGACCATATCTCACTCCTTGATCTTGGACTTTCCAGCCTCCAGACTGCAGGAAGTAATTGTCTGTTATTTATAAGCCACCCAATTAATTGTATTTTGCTATAGAAGCCCAAGTAGACTAAAGACAATGACTGAATGTAATGTGGAATCCTGGATGAGTCCATGCTTTGAGTTAGAAATTTAGCTCCACCTACATTTCTAAACTTTGAGATTAAACAGAGTTGAGGGAATCTTCTGTGGTTCACAAAACACTCTAATCCTTGGGTTATATTGGCTACCGACTCTGTTGCTTGAAATCTAGAGACAAAGTTCATCTCTTGGCATTCCCCTCCCCACCACTGCATATATCTGCTAACCCTGGTCAAGTATTTAATGCACCTAGTAGATTTTATTTTATTTTTCAACTCAGAGTTTAGTGTGTTTCCTAATTTCACAAAGACAGAGTTTGCTATTTCTCATTCTTCTCTTTTTAAAAGTTGATTTTTGCATGGAAAGAAGGAAAGAAATATCCCTATATCATCATCCTTACCCTGAAAGCCCACATCACTCTAATTTTAAAGAAAAGTAAGAATTAAAAAGGCAAGTTAACTGCAACACTCAACATTTCCCCCCACTCCTTTCTACTATCTTATATTAGTCTTAAATTTTGAGAAAGTAGATTGCAATGGTGTTTTGTGGCACCTTTTAAAACTTTATAGCAGCCAGAACAGTAATGTCATATATTAGTATAACAGCAATAGTATAATTGCTGAAACAAAAAATAAAATCAATTTATGTTCCCTGTAAGATTTTGCCAAGCTTCTAGTTAGTAGCAAGTAATTCTAACACAGACTGACATGTGATTTCAAGATTCCGCCTAAACCTTGCAATAAAATTCCTCATATTTAAGTGTTTGCATTGCCCCAAATAGAACTTTTCCATTAAGTTATTTGTTCCTACTATATGTGAGGAATTCAGCCTCATTACCAGTTGAATTTGACTTTTCTAACTTTGTTGAAAATAGTACATAAGATTTGATATTGGCATCAAAATTTTCCTCAAAATTCTTTTTGTTATATTAATTTATTTTCTTTCCTGTATACCCACTTGGTATACATTAAACAGGAGGGCTCAAGAAATAACAATGTGCTATGAATACACTGCAGTAAGTTAGCAATTTACATTTACAGGATTTATCTGCTAAAGATGCTGTAGAAAATAAAAACAGTAATGAAGATCCATTTTAAAAGAAACGTATACAGGCACGAGGCTCAAATAACCCTCTTTAAGATTTCACTGAAAAGAAAATATGTGAGATTTTTCTATAACTTTCTACCTATTCCCAAACCCTCTATCTCCTTAAATAAGTAAAGATAGTTCTCCATTAGCCTTCCTTGCAATATTTGGGTAGCTTACACTGCTGTCGGAGCAGCATCAGGTGCATGTACCTCCAGGGGTTAGGGAATATGTGTTCCTTGTAGATTGCATAAGGTTGGGTGCTGTCCTTTGGAAAGTATGCAGATTGTCACCTAGGCTTCTGCCTTCTGCCCTCAGGCATATGTGCTTGTTCCCAGGGACATTTCAGCCCAGCACAGCAGCCTTTACTAATAGTCTTTGGGACATTTCATTAGACTAATGGTCTAATGGGACATTTCAGCCTGGCAGTGCAGCCTTTACATCTTGGTCTTTGTTTTCTACTTCCTCCTTCTTCATTGAAACTGTATTTATTTTAAATGTATTCTAACTTCACAGGGGCTACTATTTTAGCAGAGTTTAATCTTTTAAGATTGTCATTTCATCTATACTAAGCTGTAGTATATATGATATATATACTACAAAACACCCTGGATCTGAAGGCAGGTGACTTGTGTTCAAGCCCAGAGCCACATACCCTCCCAGCCAGTAACTGCAAGGGAATCACTCACCTGTGTGCCTCACTTTCCTCCTGCTTCGAAGGAAGATGAAGGTGGTAGCACTGACCTCAAAGGGTGATTGAAAGGATTACATGAATCAATGTAAAGCTCCTGGTACCAGTAAACTCCTAATAAAAGGTGTCTATTGTAATTCTACTCATTATATGTTTTTCTTTCTTTCTTTCTTTCTTTCTTTCTTTCTTTCTTTCTTTTTTTGTTTGCTTGTTTGTTTTTTGAGACAGAGTCTCACTCTGTCGCCAGACTGTAGTGCAATGGCACTATCTCAGCTCACTGCAACCTCCACCTCCTGGGCTCAAGCGATTCTCCTGTCTCAACCTCCCAAGTAGCTGGGACTACAGGCATGCGCCACTGCACCCGGCTAAATTTTGTATTTTTAGTAGAGATGGGGTTTCACCATGCTGGCCAGACTGGTCTTGAACTCCTTGGCCAGACTGGTCTCAAACTCCTGACCTCGTGATCCGCCCACCTCGGCCTCCCAAAGTGCTGGGATTATAGGCGTGAGCCACCATGCCCGGCCTTTCTTTCATTTTTAATCATTATATGTTTTTCTTCTCTATTGTTGCTATGATCTAAATATGGCTCCCAAAATTCATGTGCTGGTAATTCAGTCCCCAATGCAACAGTGTTGGGAGGTGGGGCCTAATGGGAGGTGTTTAGCTCACAAATGGATTGATACCACTATAAAAAGGGTTTGCAAGAGTAGGTTTGCACTTTTCTGCTTTTCCTACAAGTGAGGACACAGAGTTGGTCTCTCTCACCCTTCCACCTTGTGAGCGTGCAGTAAGAAAGCGCACATCAGGTGCATTGATCTTGGGCTTTCCAGCCTCCAGAACTGTGAAAAGTAAATTTCTTTTCTGTATAAATTACCCAATCTGTGATATTCTGTTATAGCAGCATAAAACAGACTAAGACAATTGTCTAACTTTATCTTCTTTTAGTTTTTAAGTTTCCTGATTTTAGTTTTTAAGCTTCCTGATTTTACCATTTCTCTCTTAAATGGTTGTATTTTTTTCTTAATATATTTATACCACTGTAATCTCTTACGTTGTCCTTCAAAGGTGAGGTATTTTTGTCTCTTTCATTTATTTCTCAAATTGTATCATTGTAATTACCTTCATTCCTTTCACAGTTGCATTTTATTCCTGAGCCTTTTTTTTCTCCTTTTATATATTTCATCTCTCTTTGTTGAGCCCTTTTAATTTTATGTGGTTCTGGGGTTTTGTTTGATAAAACTTGCTTTTGCTTTATCTATATTTTGTTTACTCATTTATATATCAACTTTTAAATATCTCTTACTTTTGCTTCTTTTATTCTTTCTGTTCTTTGCACTTTAGTCTCTTAATTGCTTTTACCTCTGTGAGTTTATCTATTTCTAATTTCCTCAGCATCTTGACATTGGTTCTTTGACTTCTTTGATTGTTTATTTCATACAGGCACAGGAGTATAGGAAAAAGGACTGTATGGAGCAGGTGCCTCAATAGCAGGAGTGATTAGTACATGTTTGCTTCTAGTTCCCCCGCCTCCCCCTGCTGTCTCTCTGGCTCCCATTAATGAAGCTCATGTTTCCTTCAATGTTATTCAATATATTTCTCTATATATCTATATAATATTCATGTATTTAACACATATATTTTATGTGTAATATTATATATAGATCGTATATATTGTAAATATCTGTAATTGATGTATATAAATAATTTTATGGCCAGGTATGGTGACTCATACCTGTAATCCCAGCACTTTGGGAGGCCAAGGCTGGCAGATCACTTGAGGCCAGGAGTTCGTGACCAACCAGGCCAACATGGCAAAACCCCATCTTTACTAAAAATACAAAAATTAGCTAGGTGTGGTGGTATGCACCTGTAATCTCAGCTACTTGGGAGGCTGAGGCACAAGAATTGCTTGAGCCTGGGATGTGGAGGCTGCAGTGAACCAAGATTGCACCACTGTACTCCAGCTGGGGCAACAGAGTGAGACTCTGTCTCAAAAATAAATAAATAAATATTTATATTTATATATAAATAATTTACATATATAATTCACTATAATATATTAAAATGTATAGATAAATAAATATATCTTTTAATTTATATGTAAAATATTTTATAATATATATTTTTATATAATTTATAATAATTTATGATATATAAATATAGAGATATATTTATCTATACTTACAGATAAATATATGTAGATATTGATATATTTATACATACATCAATAAATATATAATATATACATATATAACTATGTCTCTATATAAAAACATGTATGAATATATATTATATATCTGTATGCACTATAGATTTATTTATGCATAGTCTATATGCACTGTAGTTTTAGTGTATATACAGTGTATATTCTATACACACTATATACATTTTATATATAATATACATAAATATTTATATATTATATTTATATGATATATATTTATAATTTATATATGTATTTATTTATATATCTATACACACACAAAAACTGAGTAACTCGGGATACCCACAGGCTAAAAATCTTCCCTAGGACCATAACAGAATTTATTAAAATAGTACATTTTGGAATAATGCTATATTCATTTATTTAAAAGATTACTTATTTTCTGATTAGAAAGGTAATAGATACTCAGGAGAAAATCTGGAAAATTCAAGAAAGTACTACAAAATAAAAACCAAAAATTACCTACAATCCCAGTAACCTGAGATCACCAACTTTATTTTCCAATATGTTTCTTTCCTCTCAGACTTTTTCAATGAATATATCTGTATATTTTTTCTTTAGAATTAGGATTATACTACATGTAGTAATACGGTCAGCATTTTTCCACTTACCAACATATAGTGATTATTTTTCTTTGCCTTAAAAATCTTTCTAAAAATCAGTTATAATGGTTCCCTATATGCCAGTCACTAGATATGTCATGTTTAAGCATGCCTCTGGTTTTTGTTTGCTTGTTATTCTGGCTCAAGTCTAATCTTCTCTCTCTATTGGAAGTTAGATGGTCCTAGCTCATTGTCTATGCTACACGTACAACAGGAGGAGACATACTAGTAAAGCTCATGCACAGCTGACCTTTAGTAAGTTAGGACCTAGATGATGATGAATCTCAGGACTAAGAATCACAAACTCAAATGGCCGTCAGGGCCTAGCAGGTAACCTGGTCCATGCATGGTGGCAACAATAGGGAGCAATGAGGACTATGGTGAACCAGAAAGCGTGGGCCCTTATAAAGACAGCAGCCTCGCCCAGCTTAAAACCATTGTTTCTATGCCTGAAGTCAGGTCCTGGTCTTCTCATTTTTTACAAGAGAAGTCAGAATTCAAATTTTTGATGTATTATCTGATTTTTAAAAATTGACAACTAGTGGAATATTTTAGGAAACACTAAGCCAATACTATGCAAGACAAATGAAACTGAGAGTTAGACTCAGTCAATGGGCCACAAGTCAGAGGCCTCTACATTAGCTGGGTTCTTATGGAAAGAGCCAAGCTAAGAATTAGAAAACTGGATCCTCTTTGAATCACAAAATTTGATTGAAGCTTATTGTACTATTATAATTTTAGTTTCATCTATCAACCAGACATAGACAAAGGGTAGGTTCTATCCTTTTGAAACAGACTCAAGAACACATCCATGCTAAGGTATCCAGGTGAGAAGCCCATAAGCACTCAGTACTGTGACCCCCTCCTGTCTTGAGAAAAAAGTGTATGCTAAGGGCAGTGTTGGGAGGGGGAGGGGGCGTCTCCGTTCCCTCAGCTCTACTGTTAGTGCAAACTGCTACCCTGACACAGGTGAGGAGCCTGAGAATGATGGCTTTCAGAGATGTCTAAATCTGCATAAAAATATGACTGTGCGGCACCTTGAAAGAAAGATTGGGGATATGGAGTGTTTCAGAGGTATAGATACAAGAGAGATGCTGTGAACTAAAGTTCACCTTCTGACATACTTCTTCCTGCCCTGGTCTACAGGGCTTCATGATTATGTCAAAACTCAGTATTTCAGACTGGTAAAGGATCCTTCAGGGCCTGAATAAGACAAGATCATGGAGAAATAATAATGGTTATAGAGCTGGTTTCTTCAAGGACAGCTGAAATTCAGCCCCAAGAGCATGCTAATTTTCAGACTTAGTTGGGGTAGGAAGTCAGCATTTATTCTTTCAACAAGTTTTCATTAAGTGCTTATTACATGATAGGCTCTTTACTATTCATGGAAATTCAACTGTGAACATGATAGACACGATCTTTTATAATCTGGGGGAAGAAGTGGGGGTAACAGACAACTAAACAGGCAATTATAATTTGGTATTAATATAATAATGCTACAACAGGGTAGGTATAAGATGTTATAGAAAACTACCTAACCCAAAGTGGGTGTCTTAGAAGGATAAGCTGAATGAACTATAGAATTTGTTAGGGTTGTCTGTGCTTGGAGGAGAAGGAGCTGAAGTAGAAAACCTGATCCATACAAAGGGAAATGTGCATGAAAATATTCAGATATCAGAGAGAGCCTGATGCCTTAGAAGACCTGACAGAAGCTTATGCCTAGAGAGTTGAGTAGGAGGGGTGAAGCAATGAGAGATGAGAAATCCAAGGAGATCCAGTACCCTAGCTAAGGCACTTGAAGAGGAATCCCAGTAATAGTTATGAATTTAAGTAATTGGTCAATAGCAGCTATTCTTTGGCTAGTGGATTGAGTTGGTGCAGAGAGCAGGACCCTACTCTCAGAGAAAAGGGAGGGTTAGATCTTGGCAAGGTACCAGGGACTACCCAAATGGACTCAAGCTGAAGACGGTGAAGAGTTGGGTGCTATTCAAAGATGGAGGCAAAAGCTTTGTTGCACAAATTGGTCTAAGTCTATAGTAATATGACTAATTCCCACTGGGGGTGGACATCTATTTAGTCCGTTTTCATACTGCTGTAAAAACTGCCTGCGACTGGGTAATTTTTAAAGGAAAGAGGTTTAATTGACTCACAGTTCAGCATGGCTGGGGAGGCCTCAGGAGACTTACAATTATGGAAGAAGGTGAAGGGGAAGCAAGGCACCTTCTTCACAAGGTAGCAGAAAGGAAAAGTGCCAAGTGAAGGGAGAAGAGCCCCTTATAAAACCATTAGATCTCATGAGAACTCATTACCATGAGAACAGCATGGGGGAAACTGCCCCCATGATTCAACTACCTCCACCTGGTCTCTACCTTGACATGTAGGGATTATGGGGATTACAATTCAAGATGAGATTTGGGTAGGGACACAAAGCCTAATCATATCAGTACATAGCTGCAGGATTAGGATTGGTTCATGGCTGGAGCTAGACTGTGAAAAGTGGAGCCTAGGTTAGATGACATTAATTAGCTATTTCTCCTGTGAGAGAGAGACAGGAATGAAAAGGCAAGTTACTAACATAGCAAGTATCCTGCTCACGAGTTCTTAGTTGAACTTGTTTTTGAATTTTTTTTTGAGAAAAATTAAGCAGAATTTCAGGCTCTGGAAGGGGTCCTCTTCGAAATTAGTTACTTTAAGAAACCCTATATACACTGCATATGTGATAATTCAGAAATTCTATATGGAAAAATATTAGTCCTGCTAATACAGTAAAGTCAATTAAATTGCAATTTGGCAATCAAGCTTACATAAACAAGCAAAAAAGGCACATATGAAACCAACAAATAATTTCAGGCCTCACTTCATGTTGAAAAAGATTTTTCCATGCTTCCATTACACATTTATTAATTAGAAACACATTAGTAGCTGAGAATTGAAGTGAGCTTATACTAAACAGACAGTCTAAGCCCAATAGCATAAACTCACGTTGCAGAAATAAAAATGTGTCTTTATAAACATCCATTAAGCATTAATCTCAAATTCTACAAACTAGCAACACAATGTGGAACATTTTAAAATGTAAGCCAAGCAAAACAGCCAAATCAGAATTCACCTCTTCTCTAAACAAAGATGAAAAAGTGAACCATGTGCCATAACTGTTCTCTTTGTATACATATGCTCAAACAGTGTTTTTCAAACAGTTACCTATGAATGAATATTTGGTGCCATCTTATTCTCACCCTTAATGAAGACTTAATGGAAATATTTAATAGCATACACAAATCATCATATCTCAGTGCATTCTCACAATGTCTCCATGAGGTAAGTATTATTTAAAGCTTAGAGAGGATAATCATGTTGTCCAAGGATGGAACTAGAGCTCATATTTTGATTTCGTAACTCTAAATATAATATTATTTTCAATAAACACATTAATAGGTTCTCTTTCTTTAGTGAATAGGGGTTTTAATTCCAAAGAACTGTTTTCTTTCCTTTCCTTCTTTTTAAAAATCTTCATCTTTGATGTTTATCTTTTCAAGTTCAAACATTAGGACACAAAACCTCTTCTTCCAGCTAGACACTAATGTGCTCATTTAATTCTCAAACATTTATTAAGCTTCAACCATGCTCCTGTGTAGGGATGAACAGACAGGTCACATGCCCCTATACTCATTCTATTAATATTGGAAGATCATGTTGAGACCTACATACATTGCCACACAATAAGCCTATAAAAAGTTTACATGCAGTAGTAAGATGGAATTAATCAATTTAAGTAAAACAGCTACTTGCCCCTTCCCAACAGGCAGGATCTAGGGAAACTGGATTGAGTCCAGACCTCAGACTTGAACTTGCTTTGGGCTACAGTATATGAAAATAGGACTGAGCAGAATCTTAGGTGGAACTGTGAAACGAAGATGAGCAGAACATTTTATTGGGGCATACTGTCAAGCTATAGGAGTTGTAAAGAGGCAAGCTGGACATGTTTGAGCAAAAATGATCAGGAGGCATGAGGCAAGAACAAATAGAATGCAAGAAGAAACAGATGAATCTACTATTTTGATTAGAGACTTTAATATCCCTCTATCAATAATGGATAGATCCAGGCAGGAAATTAGTAAGGATATAGTTGAACTCAACACCATGACCAATTCACTGGATATAATGGATATCTATAAACTACTTCATCTAACAACAGCATAATATACATTCTTCTCAAGCTCATATGGAAAATTCACCAAGAATAAACTATACACTGAACCATAAAAGACACAAATTTAAAATAACAGAAATAATATTGTGTATGCTCTCAGACCATAATAGAATTAAACTAGAAATCAATAGCCAAAAGATAGTTGTGAAATCCCTAAATACTTGGAGATTAAACAATACACTACTAAGTAACACATAGGTTCCTCAAAAAATAAAATAGAGCTACCATATGATCTAGCAATCTATTTTCTGGGTATATACCCAAAAGAATTGGAATCAGGATCTCAAAGAAATATTTGTACTTCCATGTTCATTGCATTATTTCACAATAGACAAGATACACAAACACCCAAATGTTCATTGATGGAAAAAATAATAAAGAAAATGTAGTATATACATACAATGGAATAGTATTCAGCCTTTAAAAGAAAGAAATCTTGCCATATACATCAACATAGATAAACCTGGAAGATAGTAACCTAAATAAAATAAGCCAGTTATAGAGGGACAACTACTGCATGATTCCACTTACATAAAGTATTTAAAATAATCAAACTCATAAAAACAGAGAGTAGAATGGTAGTTTTCAGGGGAGTGAAGAAATGGTATGGAGGCAGAAATGCGAAGTTGTTCAATGGATATCTGGAGATATGTTGTACAACATAGTGCCTATAGTAAATACTGTATTAAGCACTTAAAAAATGTAAGGGGTAGATTTTATGTTAAGTGTTCTTATCACAAAGAAGAAGAAAGAGAAAAAGAAACAAAAAGTAATGGAGTATGAAGAAACTTTTGGAAGTGATGGATATGTTTATTATCTTGATTGTGGTGATGACTTCATGTGTGTATGCATATGCCCAAGCTCATGAAGTTGTACACATTAAATATGTGCAATTTTTTTGTATATCAAGTATACCTAAATAAAGTTATTTAAAAAATAAAATGGGTTACAAAAACTCACATAGGTCAAAGAAAAAATCTCAAGAGAAATTTTAAAATATTTTCAAGTAAATGAAAAGGAAAATATAACTTACTAAAATTTACGGGATATAGCAAAAGCAGTGCTTAGAGGGAGATTTATAGCATTAAATGCATATCTTAGAAAAGAAGAAAGATCTTTCCTGATCCTCTCCCTCCTCGCAACACACACTGTTAGACCCCAGTGTGTGTTGTTCCCCTCTATGTGTCCATGTGTTCTCATCATTTAGCTACCACTTGTAAGTGAGAACATGCAGTATTTCGTTTTATGTTCCCACATTAGATTCCTGAAGCCTCTAACTTCATCCATGTTCCAATAAAGTACACGATCTCATTCTTTTCTATGGATGCATACTAGGCTTAATACCTGGGTGACAAAACAATCTGTACAACAAACCCCCAACACAAGTTTGGGGTTGGATAAACCCCCAACACAAGTTTACCTATATAACAAACCTGCACGTGTATCCCTTAACTTAAAATAAAAGTTAAATATAAAAGAAGAAAGATCTATAATTAATAGTCTAAGCTTCCATCTTAGGAACTAGAAAAAGGAGAGTGAATTAAGTCTAAAGTAAGTAGAAGTAAAGAAATAATACAAATTAGAGGGGAAGTCAATGGAGAAACTGAAAATATTAAATAATTTAAACTGAAAACAGGAAATCAATGGAGAAAATCAACAAAACCAAAAGCTGCTTCTTTGAAAAGATAAATAAATGTGATAAGTCTCCAGCCAGGTTAGCCAATAAAAATGAGAGAGAGGACATAAATTATTAATATCAGAAATGAAAGAGGGAATATCACTATAAACCCCATGGATATTAAAAGTATATTAAAAGAAACCTATGAACAACTCCATACCAACAAATTTGGTGACCTAGGTAAAATGGACCAATTCTTCGACCAAAACTCATACAAGAGGAAATAGATCGTATGAACAGGCCTTTGTCTACTAAATAAATTGAATCAATAATTAATAACCTCCTAAAACAGAAAGCACCAGGCCAAGATGGGTTCACTAATGAATTTTACAAAACATTTAAGGAAGAAATTATACAAATTCTCTATCATCTCTTTCAGAAGATAGAAGCAGAGGGAATACTTTATAACTCATCCTGAGTCCAGCCTTATTTCCTAATACCAAACTCAGACAAAGATATTACAAGAAAACTAAACCACAAGCAATATCTTTCATGAACATAAATGCAGACATCTTCAACAAAATACTAGCAAATGAGATTCTACAAGATATAAAATGGATTACACACCATAAACAAGTGGTATTTATTCCAGGTATGCAAGGTTGGTTCATCATTTGAAAATAAATTAATGTAATCCATCACATCAACTGACTAAAGAAGAAAAATCTCACGGTCATATCAATAGAAATAGAAAAAGAATTTGATAAAACCCAATGCCCATTTATAACAAAAACTCATGGAAAATTTAGAGTGGAGGGAAACTTCCTCAACTTGCTAAAGAACATGTACAAAAATCCTACTTCTCATGTCCTACTTGATAGTGAGAAACTAGAAGCTTTCCTACTAAGACTAGGACAAAATGGGGATGTCCTCTCTCACCACACTTTCAATGTCACACTAGAATATCTAATGCAATAAGAAAAGGAAATAGAAATAAAGAAAATAAAGTAAAAGGTATACAGCTTGGGAAGGAAGAAATGAAACCTTATTTTGCAGATGATGTGATTGTGTAGAAAATCTGAAAGAATTGGGAATAAACCTGGTGGAATTAATAAGTGATTATAGCAAGTGATTATAGCAAGCAAAAGTACTGGAAGAAAACATGAAAAAATCGAGATAACCTTGAGCTTGGCAATGAATTTTTAGATACAACACCAAAGGCACAATCTATGAAAGAAAGAATTGATAAGCTGGACTTCAATATAAAACTTCTGCTCTGCAAAAGACACTTTCAAGAAAATGAAAAGACAAGCCACAGACTGGGAGAAAATAATTGCAAAAGACATACCTGATTAAAAACTTTTATCCAAAGTATACTAATAACTATTAAACTCAACAATAATAAAATGAAGAACCTGATTTTTTTTGTTATTATTATTATTTATTTTATTTTATTTTTTTGAGATGGAGTCTCGCTCTGTCACCCAGGCTGGAGTGCGGTGGTGCGATCTTGGCTCACTGCAAGCTCCGCCTCCCGGGTTCACGCCATTCTCCCACCTCAGCCCCCCGAGTAGCTGGGACTACAGGCGCCTGACACCTCGCCCAGCTAATTTTGTTTTTGTATTTTTAGTAGAGACGGGGTTTCACCGTGTTAGCCAGGATGGTCTCCATCTCCTGACCTCAAGTGATCTGCCAGCCTCAGCGTCCCAAAGTGCTGGGATTACAGGCATGAGCCACCGCGCCCGGACAAGAACCTGATTTTTTTAAATGGGCAAAAGGTCTAAACAGACACATCACAAAAACAAAACAAAACAAAACAAAACAAACAAACAAAAAAACCATACAGATGGCAAATAAATATATAAAAATATGCTCAACATCATACGCTATAAGGGGATTGCAAATTAAAATAACACAAGAATCAGGGGAGATGGAAGATAGGAAACAGGGCTTGTTACTTGTGGAAGGGATCTGAGTTATGAGGGGCAAATCCATATAGGTCTGCAGCAACCTCAATTCTTGCCTCCTCAGAAGAAAGAATTCTACTGAGGGGCATAAGGCAGAAAAAGGGGCTTAGGCAAGTTTCAGAGCAGGAGTGGAAGTTCATTTTAAAAGGCTTTAGAAAAGGAAAGAAAGGCAAATATGCTTGCAAGACACCCAAGCAGGCACCTGAAGGTCAAGTGCAGTGTTTGACCTTCATACTAGGACATTATAGGCTGGTCCATTTACCTATGATTCTTCCGTTAGGGTGGGCTGCCCGCATGCACAGTGACCCCCTTACCCTTGGAAAGTGATCATGTGCAGTGTGTTTAGGCAGTCGTACATATGCCCATTTGAGGCTTTCTTCCCTTTCCTGGTTGAGTGCCTCCAGAAGATCATACTCCGCCATTTTGTCTCTTAATGTGCACACCCAGGAAGTTGCTTCTCCCTGAGCCTGCATTCAATCAACACTTTAGTGCAACAGATGTGGACCATCAGGAAACGGCCTCTTCCTGGCACCAGCTGCCAATTTGTCACTTCTAGAGAAGCAATGAGATAATTGCTGAACCATCACCTGACATTCCTAGTGGGTGAGAGAGCCCTCTCCTGCCCCACTCATGGCTATCTAACTACCTGTAACAGGCTGATGTACAACTCCCACTTGGACAGACAGAACAGCATGTGGAGACTCACACTATGGACTTTTGCTCCAGGAACCACTGCAGGAGTGTACAAGGAAAACCAAAAGAAGTCACAGATCCTTAGAAAGCAGCAGCAGACTGCTGCAAATTCCAGGCAAAAAACTGAGTTCCCAAAGTGTGAAAGTGGGAAAATCTGCCTTAGAACACATATCCCCACAGGGGAACCTGAAAATCGAGATTATAGGAGAAGGATTTAGCTTTACCCAGAGCTGAAATAGATTTAGTATTAAATATAAAAGTAGATGCAGCAATGGGAAGAGCCTTGCAGGCAATCCCATTCTCTGGCTTGAATCCAGAGAAGCCATCCCTGACTATATTTCACAGGAGGCCTTGGAGAAGGTAGCTGGCAAAATTTGTGAGGGATCACAAGGTGAAAGAAGTTTCCAACTAAACTTTGTAACAATTTTGACTGGTGCAAAATCTTTTGAGAAGAATTCAGGGCAAACGGGAACTGCTGCAGAAAGGAGAGCAGGAGTTTCGACTGAGGGACTGTGTGGGCAGATGAGGAGGAGCATAGTCTGAAAACCCTGTTTCCTTTCTCAGCAGGGAAGCTTATAGTCTGGGCTAGGTCTGAGTCCCCTCTTCAGGCTGCCTGGAGGTAAACTTGGTGCTACTAGTAGGGTGTGCAGGGAGCAAGACTGGGCTTGCCAACTGCCTGGGAGCTGGGTGATGCCTATCACTACTGGCTTTCTGCCATTTCCCTAGCAACAGAGGCAGCCATAATCCCCTCTGAAACATAACCCCACTGGCGCAAGTACCACCCATCCCCCACAGTGGCTGCAGAAACCCCCACCCAAGGAAAGGCTGAGCTCAGACCCACCTCACCCTGCCCCCACCTGATGGAATTTCTCCATTGGTCCTGGTAGATGATCAAGAAAGACATAAACTCTTGGGAGCTTTATCACCTCACCCATCACCTGAGAAAACCGAATATTTACCCTGGCCACCTTAGGGCAAGCTTATATCCCCCTCCTACTATTGCAGCTGGTGCTGTCTCAAAAGTGCCACCTCCTGGCTGGAGGCCAACTTGGGACATTACAGCAACTCATGACAGAACAACCCTGCTCCAAGGAAGAAGAAAACAACAGCTAATTCCATTGCCTGCAACATCCTGGCTAACCAGTGGTTCTGAATCTGTCCACATGACAACTTCACTGCTAGCATAATCATCATTTGAGAAAGACAGCACACTAAACATATCTACAACCAAGGACTCTCACAGAGTCTACTCCACTCCCCTGCCATCTCCACCAAAGCAGGTGCTGACATTCATGGCTGGTAGATCTGAAGATGGATCGCATCATAGGACTCTTTGCAGATATTCCCCAGCACCAGCCCAGAGTCTGGTAGCCCCACTGGGTGGCTAGACCCAAAAGAGCAATAAAAATCTCTGCAGTCTATCTCACAGGAAGCCCCACCCCCATGAAAAGGAAGAGTGCACCACTTCAAGGGATCGCCCTGTGGGACAAGAGAATCTGAAGAGCAGCTCTGAAGTTCCACATTTTTACACTGAAATAGTCTGCCCAAATGAGAAAGAATCACAAAAGGATTACTCATGACATAACGATGTTCTATACCACCCTCAAAAGACCACACTGGCTCCCCAGCAACGGATCCAAACCAGGAAGAAATCTCTGAACTGCCAGATAAAGAATTCAGAATGTTGGCTTTTAAGCTACTCAAGGAGATACCAGAGAAAGGTAAAAACCAACTTTAAGATATTTAAAAAGCAATACAGTATGTGGATGAAAAATACTCCAGAGAAATAGATAGCATAGAGAAAAAAACAATCACAACTTCTGAAAATGAAAGACATGCTTAGAGAAATACAAAATTCACTGGAAGGTTTCAACAATAGACTTGAAAAAGTATAAGAAAGAACTTCAGAGCTCAAAAAAGGCTTTTGAATTAATCCAATCAGACAAAGAAAAAAGAATTTTAAAAAATGAACAAAACCTTCAAGGATTTGGGGATTATGTTAAATGGCCAAACCTAAGAATAATTGATGTTCCTGGAAAAGAAGAGAAATCTAAAACTTTGGAAAACATATTTGAGGTAATAAGCCAGGAAAACTTCCCTACCTTGCTAGAGAGCTAGACATCCAAATTAAAGAAGCTCAAAGAATACCTGGGAAATTCATCACAAAAAGATCATCACCTAGGCAAACAGTCTTCAGGTTATCTAAAATCAAGATGAAGGAAAGAATCTTAAGAGCTTTCAGGCAAAAGCATTGGATGACCTATAGAGGAAAACCTAACAGATTAACAGCAGATTTCTCAGCAGAACACTATAAGCCAGAAGGGATTGGGGTCTTATTTTAGCCTCCTTAAACAAAATAATTGCCAGCTAAGAATTTTGTATCTGCAATACTTATCTTCATAAATGAAGGCGAGATAGTCTTTTTCAGACAAACAAATGCTGAAAGAATTCACCACTACCAAGCTGGCACTACAAGAAATGCTAAAGGGAGTTCTAAACCTTGAAACAAAACCTTGAAATACACCAAAACAGAACCTCCTTACAGCATAAATCTTACATGCTTTATAGCCTATAAAACATTAACACAATGAAAAAAACCCAAGGAATTCAGGCAACAACTAGTATGATGAATAAAACAGTACTTCATATCTGAATACTAATGTTGAATATAAATGGTCTAAATGCTCCACTTAAAAGATACAGAAAGGTAAAATGGATACAAATCCACCAACCAAGTATCTGCTGTCTTCAAGAGACTCACCTAATGCATTAGGACTCATATAAACTTAAAGTGAAGTGGTGGAAAAAGATATTCCATGCAAATGGACAGCAAAAGTGAGTAGAAGTATCTGTTCTCATACCAGACAAAACAGACTTTAAAGCAACAACAGTTTAAAAAGACAAAGAGAGATAATAATAAAGGGAGCAGTCCAACAGGAAAATATTACAATCCTAAATATATATGAACCTAACACAGGACCCCCCAAATTTATAAAACAACTATTACTAGACATAGGAAATGAGACAGACAACAACACAATAATAGTGGGGGACTTCAATACTGCACTGACAGCACTAGACAGGTCATCAAGACAGAAAGTCAAAAAAGAAGCAGTGGACTTGAACTATATCATAGAACAAATGAACTTAACAGATATTTACAGAACATTCTACCCAACAATTGCAGAATATACATTCTTTTCATGAGCACATGGAACATTCTCCAAGATAGACCATTTGATAGGCCACAAAACAAATCTCAACAAATGTAGGAAAATAAAAATTATATTAAGTACCCTCTCAGACCACAGTGGAATAAAAGTGGAAATCAATTCCAAAAGGAATCCTCAAAACTATATAAATACATGGAAATTAAATAATCTGCTCTTGAATGATCTTTGGGTCAACAATGAAATCAAGATGGAAATTAAAAAATTATTTGAACTGAACAATAATAGTGATACAACGTATTAAAACCTCTGGAACACGGCAAAAGTGGTGCTAAGAGAAAAGTTTATAGCATCAAATGCCTAATCGCAAATCCAAAAGAGCACAAATAGGCAATTTAGATTGCTAAGCTCACATCTCAAGGAACTAGAGAAACAAGAACAAACCAAAAGCACATCCAGCAGAAGAAAGTAAATAACAAAGGTCAGAGCGGAACTAAATGAAACTGAAACAACAGCAACAACAACAAAAATACAAAAGATAAATAAAACAAAAAGGTGGTTCTCTGAAAAGATTAAAAAAATTGATAGACCATTAGCAAAATTAACCAATAAAAGATCCAAATAAGTTCAATTAGAAACAAAATAGGAGATATTACAACCAATATCACAGAAATACAAAAGATCATTCAAGGCTACTATCAATGCCTTTACACACACAAACTAGATCTAGAGGAGACAGATAAATTCCTGGAAATATAATCCTCCTAGATTAAATTGGGAAGAAACAGAAACTGAGCAGGCCAATAACAAGTAGCCAAATTGAAACAGTAATTTTAAAATTGCCAACAAAAAAAGTCCAGGACCAGATGGTTTCACAGCTGAATTCTATCAGGCATTCAAAAAAGAATTGGTAGCAATCTTACCAAAACTATTCCCAAAGATAGAGAAAGAGGAAATCCTTTAAATCATTCTATGAAGCCAGTATTACCCTAATACCAAAACCAGGAAAGGACATAACTAAAAAAAGAAAACTACAGACCAATATCCCTGGTGAACATAGATGCAAAAATCCTCAACAAAATACTAGCTAACCAAATCCAACAGCATATCAAAAAGATAATACACCATGATCAAGTGGGTTTTATACCAGGGATGCAGGGATGGTTTAACATAGGCAAGTCAGTAAATGTGATATATCACATAAACAGAATTAAAAACAAAAATCATATGATCATCTCAATAGATGCAGAAAAAGCATTTGACAACATCCAGCATCTCTTCATGATTAAAACCCTCAGAAAAATCAGTATAGAAGGGACATATTTCAAGGTAATAAAAGCCATCTATGATAAACCCACAACCGACATTATACTGAATGGGGAAAAGTTGAAAGCATTTTCCCTGAGAACTGGAAAAAGACAAGGATGCCCATTTTCACCACTTCTACTCAACATAGAACTGGAAGTCCTAGCCAAAGCAATCAGACAAGAGAGAGAAATAAAGGGCATCCAAATCAGTAAAGAGGAAGTCAAACTGTCACTGTTCACCGATGATATGATAGTATACCTAGAAAACCCTAAAGACTCATCCAAAAAGCTCCTAGATCTGACAAATGGATTCCATAATGTTTCAGAATAAAGAATTAAGGTACACAAATCAGTAGCACTGCTATACACCAACAATGATCAAACAGAGAATCAAATAAAGAACTCAACCCTTTTTACAACAACTAAACAAATAAAATACTTAGGAATATACATAACTAAGGAGGTGAAAGCTGTCTACAAGGAAAACTACAAAACAGTGCTGAAAGAAATCATAGATGACACAAACAAATGGAAATACATACCATACTCATGCATGGGTAGAAACAACACTGTGGAAATGACCATACTGCCAAAAGTAATCTACACATTCAGTGCAATTTGCCTCAAAATATCATCATCATTCTTCACAAAACTAGAAAAAAAAAATCCTAAAATTCATATGGAACCCAAAAAGAGCCCACATAGCCAAAGCAAGACTAAGCAAAAAGGACAAATCTGGAGGCATCACATTACCTAACTTCAAACTATACTAAAAGAATATAGTTACCAAAAACAGCATGGTACTGGTATCAAAACAGCATGGTACTGGTACAAAAACAGGCATGTAAATCAATGGAACAGAATAGAGAATCTGGAAATAAAGCCAAACACTTAAAGCCAACTGATCATTAACAAAACAAACCAAAATATAAAGTGGGAAAAGGCTGCCCTGTTCAACACATGGTGCTGAGATAATTGGCACAAATAGAGGAATGAAGCTGGATCCTCATCTCTCACCTTATATAAAAATCAACTCAAGATATATCAAAGACTTTTACCTACGACCTGAAACCTTAAAAATTCTAGAAGATAACATCAGAAAAACTCTTGAAGATATTGGCTTAGGCAAAGATTTCATAACCAAGAACCCAAAAGCAAATGCAACAAAAACAAAGAAAATAGATGGGACCTAATTAAGCTTAAGTTTCTGCAGAGCAAAATAAATAATCAGCAGAGTAAACAGACAACTCACAGAGCGGGAGAAAATATTTGAAAACTACGCATCTAAAGAAGGACTAATATCCATAATCTACAAAGAACTCAAATAAATCAGCAAGAAAAAAGGAAATAATCCCCATCAAAAAGTGGGCAAAATATATGAATAGACAATTATCAGAAGAAGATACACAAATGGCCAAAAAACATATGAAAAAATGCTCAACATCACTAATTAACAGGGGAAATGCAAATCGAAAACACAATGAGATACCACCTGCAAGAATGGCCATAATTAAAAATTTTAAAAAAATGATGTTGACATGAATGTGGTGAAAGGGAACACTTTTACACTACTGGTGGGAATGTAAACTAGTACAATGACTATGGAAAACAGCATGGAGATTCCTTAAATAATTAAAAGTAGATCTACCATTTGATCCAGTAATCCCACTACTGTATTTACCCAGAGGAAAAGACATCATTCCAAGAAAAAGACACTTGCACACACATGTTTATAGAGCACAATTCACAATTGCAAAAATATGGAAACAGCCTAAATGCCCATCAACCAATGAGTGGATAAAGAAAATGTGATACACACACACACACACACACACACACACACACACACCATGGAATACTACTCAGCCATAAAAAGGAACAAAATAATGGCATTCACGCAACCTGGATGGAGTTCAAGACCATTATTCTTCTAAGTGAATTAACTCAGGAATGGAAAACCAAACACCCACCCTCTGCCTCCTGGGTTCAAGCGATTCTCCTGCCTCAGTCTCCCGAGTAGCTGGGACTACAGGCAAGTGCCACTATGCCCAGCTAATTTTTGTATTTTTAGTAGAGACAGGGTTTCACCATGTTGGCCAGGATGGTCTCGATCTCTTGACCTCATGATCCGCCCGCCTCGACCTCCCAAAGTGCTGGGATTACAGGCATGAGCCACTGCACCCGGCCATTTTGTTTTGTTTTGTTTTCACTTATAAGCAGGAGCTAAGCTATGAGGACCCAAAGACATAAGAATGATATAATGGATTTGGGCAACTCAGGGGGAAGTGTGGGAGGGGAGTGAGGGATAAAAGACTACACACTGAGTACAGTGTATACTGCTCAGGTGATGGGTGCAGCAAAATCTCAGAAATCACCACTAAAGAACTTTTCCATGCAACCAAACACAGCCTGCTCCTGCAAAACTATTGAAATATAAATAAATAAGTAAATAAATAAATAAATAAATAACACTACACATCTACTAGAATGGCTAAAATCCAAAACTCCAACAACACAAAATGCTGACAAGGATATGGACTAACAGGAACTTTCATTCATTCCTGGTGGGAATGCAAAATGGAAAAGTCACTTAGAATATAGTTTAGCAGTTTCTTACAAAACTGAACACATTCTTACCAATGACCCAGAAGTCATGCTCCTTGGTTTACCCAAATGAGTTGAAAACTTATGTCTAGATAACCCATACGTGGATATTTATAGGAGCTTTATTTGTGCAGGTTGAGAATCTCATATCTGAAATGCTTGGGACCAAAAGTGTTTCAGATTTTGAATGTTTTCAGATTTTGGAATATTTGTATATACATAATAAAATATCTTAGGAATAGGGCCCAAGTCTCAACATGACATTTCTTTATGTTTTATATATACTTTACATATATATAACCTGAAGGTAATTGATAGAATATTTTTAATAATTTCTTGCATAGAACAAAGTTTGTATACATTAAGCCATCAGAAAGCAAAAATATCACTATCTCAGCACTTGTGTGAGACAATGTGTGGCTGTTTGGCATCACCATCATTCCTGATTCTGAATTTATAGCTACCAATAAACAATCATTCTCTCATATTTATTCACATATAAGTACTTAACAGTAAAAAAATGACATATCATTAATATAGCAAAAAAAATAATGTGTTCAGGATAACTAAGCAGCATAGTAGCATCATTAGGATATTTATATCAGCTATTAAACAACAGCAGGAACTAACAATGGCACGTGAGGTCAGCTGTGGAATTTTCCACTTGTGGCATCAGGTTGGTGCTCAAAAAGTTTTGGATTTTGAAGCATTTTGGATTTCAGATTTTCTGACTACGGATGCTTAGCCCATAATTACCAAAACTTGGAAGTAACCAAGATATCCTTCAGTGGGTGAATAGTTGAACAAACTGTGGTATATCCAAACAGTGGAATTTATTCAGCACAAAAAATAAATATGCTGTCTAGCTATGAAAAGAGACAGAAGAACTTTAAATGCATATTGCTATGTGAAAGAAGCCAATCTGAAAAGGTCAACATTCTGTATGATTCCAAGTATATAACATTCTGAAAAAGGCTTAGTAATACAAACGACCAGTCATATGAAAGATTGAACCATAGAAAGGCATAATACATAGACAAAAGAAATAATCCAAGGCTGCCAAGAAAAGGGCCTGAAATGTCCAAGTTGCAGGAAAGGATATTGGGAGAAGAATAAACTAGTTTTGATGAGTGATTATTTATGGGATAGGTGGGAACAGGGAGAAGTCAACAGTGACCTCAAGGTTCCCTATTGGTAGTACAGAAAAAAAGGGGGCATGTATCCCTCAGAACCAGGACAAGTTAGGAGAGGACAAGCAGTTCTTAATGGAAGGTGGTGAGTCAGGTTCATCCAGGCTACATTTTAGTTTCCAAGTAGAAACATCCAGTGAATAATTCTGAATGTGTGACAGACACTCAGAAGAGAGATTGAGATACAGAGTTGAAAGCCATCTGCTTTAAGCTGTCAGAAGACATAAGCACCAATGAGATCCAGGGGTATAGAGCAGAGAGAAAAGCAAAGGGCAGGGAACGGGTATCTCTGTGGCTGAATCTGCCTAAAGAGTTCAAGCTCCTAGACCACAGGTGGGCTGTAGAACAGTCACTGGGCATCCATCACTCCAAACTCTGCCTTTGAAATCCTCCTCCTCCAATGTAAATCTAAGGTAATTAATCAAATGAGACAAAAACTTCCAGAGATTTGCTCTTCTTTTGTATTAACCATCTTTCCTCTCCAGTTTCCTCTCCGGAGTCCTCATTGCATATTTCATAAGCCTGTTTGGAACTTTTACTAGCTGTCACCTTCAGTAAATACCAGCCAAGAAAAGTCTTTAAGTATGTGATATATAACATGCTGGATACTTAAAGCTGTTATTGAAATAGGGCCTGCAGATATGACAGCTTGTGCTAACAGCTCCAGAACTATTACAGGTGAACATTTCAAAGTTCTTCACAAGACTTTTTTTTAATTCCGGGATCGCTGACCTCATTAGCTCCTTGGCTTTTAGGCCCGTGTGAGCTCAATTCCTTCCTGTCCATTGTCAGAGTCAACAATAGCCCTGTCCTCCCTGGTCCAATTGTGTCTCAAGTGCTCTGTCATGGATACATTTATCTACATAACCCTTAACATTTCAAGGACAATGGCTGTCTAAAATTGACCAAAGAGAAGTTTGGATTTTTTTCTTGTTCTTTATAACTTTGATAATTTGTGGTCATTTTTTGAGCAAACGAGGCTTTTGGGTTTTTGTTTGGTAAGGGTTTTTGGCCTCTGCTTTCAGCAAAGGGATGAAGCAAGTCATTTCATCCACGTATTTCATTGCCCCAGGGCCAGGCTCACATCTACTGCAGGCACGTCTTGGCACCAGCTGCCTATGCTTCCTGAGAGAAGAAGGGCATAGGGAAAGGGGTGTTCAGAGGGATTGGAATCGGTTGTCTTTTCCTTACACTCAACACAGCATCTACATGGGTGTCTTAGTTCAACCTAGGCCCACAAGTTTGAACTTCAGAAACTCATTCCTGTGCACAGAAATAAACATCAGCTCCTAATGTACCCCTAGTGACACCCCTATCTCCAAGATACTTTTCGACAACTAAAAAGAGTCCTAACAGGAGGCTTAAAAAGATCCTATTAACTGTGATCTTTATTTTAAGTGACTCAGAGCCCTTTTCCACTTTTCAAACATTGACTCATTATACAAGCACATCTAATACTTTCTTGTGTATAGAGCTGTGCTGGGCATTTTACAGAGCTAATTAAACAGACATGATGCCTAACCTCTAGGCGTTTATGATTTAAGGAAGACAGTGTCAGTGAGAACAAAGAAACCAATTCAGGACATAAGGGAAATGGAATGAATACCATATGGCTGTGCAGATAAACTACAAGAGTAAATGTGTTATTGGGTGTCTACTGGCAGCAACAGGACCATCCAGCTCACCTGGGGAATTCCAAAGCTCCTAAAGTAAGTTCATTGTGGCTATTATTTATCATTTCAATCCTGTACATTCATTGGTAGGAACTAGTGATGCCCAACAAATGTCAAATGTGGATCACTGACAATATATTTCTGTCTTTCCATTCTGCAGACAGAACTTCACAGTAGACAGACACCCCTGAAGCCAGGCCTCTGGCCCTTCCTTATCTTACCCTCTTCAGTCCAAGTTCTGGATATCTTTGCTTGCTCAGCTGTAGTCTAGTTAGATCATTCCAACTTGCAATCCATTCTTCCTTCCCTACACTTTCTTCTCAGAACCATCTGCTCACCCATAGAGGACAAAGCCTAGGTTTACCCACCTTAATCCCAATAATGCACCTATTTCAGACAGTCAAGAGTGTGCACAGTAGCTAAAATCAATGAAAGGACAAGAGTTGCTAGGGTCACCATTTAATATTGAAGTCTCAAATTTCCCAAAGAAGTAAGAACCATATTGGAGTTTGAGTAACACTGCAAAGTAGATTAGGAAAAAAACAAATGCATAAGACTTAGGGCCTGGCAAAGAGTTTTAAAACAGGGAATAAAGTTCTTGTTATGCCTTGTAGGAAAGCAGAGCTACATTTTATATTAACATTGGTCAGTTCTGTTGTGAGGGCATTGGTTACTTTAAACTATTGGACAGAAGGCATATCTGAAATGGTTCTGGGAGTAACCCAGCAGGACCAGGCAAACACCAAAGCTCTCAGATAGTAACAAAGCACCAGGAAGCCCTGTGGCCATCAGCTCAAAGTCTTCTGTGGCTGACGGAATATGCCCACTGTAAAGTCAGCATGGTCCCTTCAGATTCAGCCCTATTGCTCTGTCCCAGTGTGGGAAATGGGCATCTATATGGAGCCCCCAGCCTTACCCTCTGAGTCATGCCACCTTCTCAGGTGCTGCCTCAGAGCAGAATGAAAGCCCCTGCTCTTTCTGGGACCTATGCCCTTCAATCCCCGGATTCTGCTAACTCTCTGCTATCCTATTTTCTTTTCTTCTTCTTTTTTTTTTTTTGAGATGGAGTTTCACTCTTGTTGCCCAGGCTGGAGTACAATGGCGTGATCTTGGCTCACTGCAACCTCTGCCTCCTGGGTTCAAGTGATTATCCTGCCTCAGCCTCCCAAGTAGCTACGAATACACATGCCCGCCACCATGCCTGACTAATTTTTGTATTTTTAGTACAGAGGGAGTTTCACCGTGCTGGTCAGGCTAGTCTCAAACTCCTGACCTTGGGTGATCTGCCCACCTACAGCCTCTCAAAAGCCCAATCCTCTCTAAGTCATCGGCCTCCAACATACCTTGCATATCTCTTCAATGGGTTCAGACTTTTCAAAAATCTGAAAGGTATGTGTCTGGCAGGAAACTTTGGGTTTTAGCCCAGAAACATAAACCATCCTGAAATCAGTAGGCAAAAAAGCTCTGGATGCTTATTTGAAATGAGGGACAGGGAAAATATAGGAAGCATTATGATACTATAAGAAGTAGACTATGGGGTACAATCAAATTAGGACTCAGGATTAAGAAACTCACTCAAAACCACACAACTATATGGAAACTGAACAACCTGCTCCTGAAGACTACTGGGTAAACAACAAAATTAAGGCAGAAATAAATAAGTTATTTGAAATCAGTGAGAACAAAGACATAATGCACCAGAGTCTCTGGGACACAACTAAAGCAGTGTTTAGAGGGAAATTTATAGCACTAAATGCTCACAGGAGAAAGCAAGAAAGATCTAAAATCAATACCCTAACATCACAATTAAAAGAACTAGAGAAGCAGAGCAAAACAAATTCAAAAAGCTAGCAGAAGACAAGAAATACTCAAGATCAGATGAGAAATAGAAGTAGAGAGACATGAAAAAACTCCCTCAAAAATCAATGAATCCAGGAGCTGATTTTCTGTAAAGATTAACAAAATAGACAGACCACTGGCCAGACTATTAAAGAAGAAAAGAGAGAAGAATCAATAGACACAATAAAAACTGATAAAGAAGAGATCACCACCTGATCCCACAGAAATATAAATCACCATCAGAGAATACTACAAATACCTCTATACAAATAAAATAGAACATCTAGAAGAAATGGATAAATTCCTGGACACATACACCCTCCCAAGACTAAACCAGGAAGAAGCTGGAATCCTGAATAATTCAACAATGTCTTCGAAATTGAGGCAGTAATTAATAGCCTACTAACCAAAAAAAATCCGGCAACCATGACCGTTTTGAAATTCCGGCAGAGGTGTAATAAAGAGGAGCTGGCACCATTCCTCCTGAAACTATTTAAAACAATAGGAAATGAGGGAATCCTCCCTAACTCATTTTATGAGGTCAGCATCATCCTGATACCAAAACTTGGCAGAGACACAACAACAACAACAAAAAGAAAAGTTCATGCCAATATCCCTGATGAACATCGCTGTGAAAATCCTCAGTAACATACTGGCAAATGGAATCCAGCAGCACATCAACAAGTTTATCCACCATGATCCAGTTGGTTTCATCCTGGGACACAGGGCTGGTTCAACATATGCAAATCAATAAATGTAATCCATCACATAAACAGAACCAATGACAAAAACCACATGATTATTTCAGTTGATGAGGAAATGGCCTTTGATAAAATGAAAAACCCCTTTACTCTAAATCTCTCAATAAACTAGGTACCAATGGAACATATCTCAAAATAATAAGGGCTATTTATGACAAAGCCACAGCCACTATAATACTGAATGGGCAAAATCTGGAAGCATTTCCTTTCAAAACCAACAAAAGACAAGGATGCCTTCTCTCATCACTCCTATTCAACACAGTATTGGAAGTTCTGGCCAGGGCAATCAGGCAAGAGAAAGAAATCAAGGGCATCCAAATAGGAAGGGAGGAAGTCTAATTGTCTCTGTTTGCAGATGACATGATTGTACATTTAGAAAACCCCATTGTATCTGCCCAAAATCTCCTTAAGGTGATAAGAAACTTCAGCAAAGTCTCAGGATACAAAATCAATGTGCAGAAATTGCAAGCATTTCTATACACCAATAATAGGTAAACAGAGAGGCAAATCATGAGTGAACTCCCATTCACAATTGCTACAAAGAGAATAAAATACCTAGGAATACAACTCACAAGGGATGTGAAGGATCTCTTCCAGGAGAACTACAAACCACTACTCAAGGAAATAAAAGAGGACACAAACAAATGGAAAAACATTCCATGCTCATGGATAGGAAGAATCAAATAATGAAAATGGCCACACTGCCCAAAGTAATTTGTAGATTCAATGCTATTCCCATAAAGCGACCATTGACTTTCTTCACAGAATTAGAAAAAATTGCTTTACATTGTATGTGGAGCCAAAAAAGAGTCCATATAGTCAAGACAATCCTAAGCAAAAAGAACAAAGCTGGAGGCATCACGCTACCTGACTTCAAACTATACTACAAGGCTACAGTAACCAAAACAGCATGGTATTGGTACCAAAACAGATATATAGACCAATGGAACAGAACAGAGGCTTCAGAAATAACACTACACATCTACAACCATCTGATCATTGACAAACCTGACAAAAAAAATGGGGAAAGGATTCCCTATTTAATAAATGGTGTTAGGAAAACTGGCTAGCCATATGTAGAAAATGAAATTGAACCCTTTCCTTACACCTTTTACAAAAATCAACTCAAGATGGATTAAAGACTTAAACATAAGACCTAAAACCATAAAAACCCTAGACGAAAACCTAGGCAATACCATTCAGGACATAGGCACGGGCAAAGACTTCATGACTAAAACACCAAAAAGCAATGGCAACAAAAGCCAAAACTGACAAATGGGATCTAATTAAACTAAAGACCTTCTGCACAGCAAAAGAAACTATTATCAGAGTGAACAGGCAACCTGCAGAATGGGAGAAAATTTTTACAATCTGTCCATCTGACAAAGGACTAATATCCAGAATCTACAAGGAACTTAAACAAATTTACAAGAAAAAAAACAGCCCCATCAAAAAGTGGGCAAAGGATATGAACAGACACTTCTCAAAAGAAGACATTTATGGAGCCAACAAACCTATGGAAATAAAGCTCATCATCATTGGTTATTACAGAAATGCAAATCAAAACCACAATGAGATACCATCTCACACCAGTTAGAATGGCAATCATTAAAAGGTCAGGAAACAACAGATGCTGGAGAGGATGTGGAGAAACAGGAACACTTTCACACTGTTGGTGGGAGTGTAAATTAGTTCAACCATTGTGGAAGACAGTGTGGCAATTCCTCAAGGACCTAGAACCAGAAATACCATTTGATCCAGCAATCCCATTACTGGATATATACCCAAAGGATTATAAACTTTTCTACTATAAAGACACATGCACACGTATGTTTATTGCAGCACTGTTCACAATAGCAAAGACTTGGAACCAACCCAAATGCCCATCAATGATAGACTGGATAAAGAAAATGTGGCACATATATATCATGAAATACTATGCAGCCACAATAAAAGAGGATGAGTTCATGTCCTTTCTAGGGACATGGATGAAGCTGAAAACCATCATTCTCAGCAAACTAACACAGGAACAGAAAACCAAACACCATATGTTCTCATTCATAAGTAGGAGTTGAACAGTGAGAACACACGGACACAGGGAGGGGAACATCACACACTGGGGCCTTTTGGAGATGGGGGGCTAGGGGAGGGATAGCATTAGAAGAAATACCTAACATAGATGATGGGTTGATGGGTACAGCAAACCACCATGGCACGTGTATATCTTTGTAACATGCATGCACGTTCTGCCCTTGTATCCCAGAACTTAAATTATAACAAAAAATAATAAAAAGAAGAAGAAGTAGACTGTGGGTATAATGGAGACACAAAGGGCAGGGGTCTAACTGTCAAAGGCAAAGGTGAAGCTCATTCATGGTTTCACAGAAAAATAATTCCAAGATGAGTCTTTAGCTATATAAAATTTATTTTACATTTAACCTTCCAGAATATGTGTTTTATAAATTGGGGGAAACCTGCAGAAATCCTTTTTTTCTCCCAATTCAAACACTGCACTCCATTTGATCTAGGAATGAAACAACAACAAAAAAATCACATTATTTTATTATGTGGCAAATTTTCTAGTGATGACAATAATAGTAGTGAGAATTACAATGAAAACACAGAATGGCATGAATTACTAAAAACTTTCTGACATCTGAGTACATATATTTTTTAGGCTTGCCTGGAGGAATTGTGGAGCTGAAGTTAGTCCTTATTTTCCACTAGCCTTACTACTCATGCCTAATTGTAACATGCATAGAGAATGACATGAGTTTGAGTGATTGAGTGAAATCATACACATCGAATTTCCCAGGTCTAGTAATTAATATCTTGTCAAGTACAAAGACAGTGGTGCACTCAAGAGGAAAAGCCCGGGAATAATTATACATTGGCCAGGTTAGGGCTCAGTAAGTGACACTGACTGATTGGCCCTGAGCTTCTGACACTGCCTGTCAAGATCGATTTATAACAGAAATGACTCATCTACCCTTCTCATTCTAAGATCAAGTGTGTGTCCTCTGCTCAAGGGAGTCTAACTTTCTTTGGCAGACTGACAGAGTCAAAGTTTAATTAACATGATGACAAATAACATGGAAGCCATTGCATATTACCGATTCTCAGGTAACCCATTCCACGTCCTATGCTGTCTTTTGCCTAGTCCCTATACCTTTATAGAGGATTCAATACAAGGACTATTTAGCAGAAATACTAAATTACAGTATTTATTTAGGGGAAGAAATCAAATACAAAACAACTTGTATCTTTTTGGAAAACAAAACATAGGAAAAAAGAAAAAAAGAAGGAAGGAATGAAGGAGGAGAGAGACTATGTTGAGCATCTTTAAGATACAACTAGGCTCTTTCTCTTACATAGCTGTGTGTATTTTTCAGAAGTCTGCTTGATACAACCAAAAAGGCCACTAAGTAGAATCTTACTTGGACAGAATTATCCAGACTGAGAACACCTACAACTGGACTAAAAAAGAATTTTTTCAAAATGACTAGGGTATCTGTGGAGACTCCATCCCAATGTTAGACAAGAAACTGCAATCCAGCAAATGTTACAAAATTTAGAAAAAACAAAAGTTTATGTGGCCAATGTATGCATCCTTTTTCCACTGTGGTCCAGCTGGAAGACCTGAGATCAGTTATTCAACCTCTTAAGTTTCAGTTTTCTCATCTCTGAAATAGAGAATTAAATGGCATTATGTATATAAAATCCTCACTACAGTGCTTGGCAAATATTAGATATTCAATAATACCTTAGTTTTTATCACCATCATTACTAGAATGGAGGGACTTGAGAGAAGAGAACAGGAGAACAAGAGAGAATCCATACTTGAAAGCTAAGGGCTGTCGTCTAAAACTTACCCAACTAGGAAGTCCAATGGTTTAAAAACAAAAACATATCTTTTATTTTACTAAGACCAAATAGATTTGTATCTCAAAAAATGTTGGGACAAATTGCATCTTTCAGAAACTTAATTGTGCATTCTGAACCTTCATAAATCCCATTAAACAAAGTGTTTATAATATTTACTGGGTGAAGTTATATTTTATAATTTGGTATTTTCAAATATTATTTGTCACTTGATTTTACTGTGCTTTCTGTGTGGTACCACTTTTTAAAAGGTAAACAAATTGATACTTTATATAACAATGTTGAACTTATATAAAAACCTTAGTCTTCAAATGCAGGATGATACTTAATTCAATATTGGCCAGGTAGCATCTTGTCAGTAAATCACTGCCTAGAATGTAATGCAGAAATAATGGCATAAGGCCCTGTCATTGACATAGATGTTTGAAACAGTGTTTGAAGTCAATCAAGATCTCAGAAATTTTAGTTAAAACAGTAATTTCCATGACTATGGCATTACTGAGGTTTTAAAATGTTTGTACAGGCATGGAAAGTATTTAACAAAATTAGAGAACCCATATCAAGTTTGGGCACTGAAGATAGTCATCAAACAGTGGCAGCAATAAATCTTCTCTTACCTCCTTATGTGGTCTCAAACACCTGAAATGGGGATGGGAAAGTACTAGGTCTGTTAGGACTGCCCCTTCTTCTGCATAAAAACATAATTTTAAAAAAATCCCCACTCTGTCCACACCATCTCATGGGCCTCCATGTCTCCAACATTTGGGATAGCGGTGGTGGCAGGAGAAACTCAGGAGGTCACTCTGTCTGTAAACCTTGGAAGTAGAGACTTTTCAATAAAACTCTTCAAAAGGAGATTTCAGGTCTGGTGTGGTGGCTAATACCTGTAACCCCAGCACTTTGGGAGGCCAAGGCAGGCAGATCACCTGAGGTGAGTAGTTCGAGACCAGCCTGGCCAACATGGTGAAACCCTGTCTCTACAAAAAATACAAAAATCAGGCAGTTGTGGTGGTGGGTGTCTGTAATCCCAGCTACTCTGGAGGCTCAGAAAGGAGAATCGCTTGAACTTGGGAGGTGGACCTTGCAGTGAGCCAAGATCATGATACTGCACTACAGCCTGGGCAACAGAGCCAGACTCTGTCTCAGTTAAAAAAAAAAAAAAAGGGATATCAAAAGATGTGCTAGTTTAATGTTTACGACTAGAATCTGGGGCACCATAAAGCTAATGATAGGTTCAATGTTGACATAGCATTCTCTAGGCAAAAGGGAGGAAATAACTCCAGACAGTTTGATTTACAATCAGCCAGGTCACTGTCATCACAGCCACTGTCCTCATAGCTGCCACCATCCTGTGGCTGGAAAGCATAACCCCAGTGGCTCAGTGCACATCCATGAAGGCTATATCCATCAGATCTCTCAGCTCAGGCGAGGAGGACCCTAGCCTCACAGGCAGAAAGGGCGGTTGCATTTGATAATACTCCCCAAGGTAAGAACAGAGATAAATGTCTACTAAAGTGCAGAATCTAAAGCCTGCCCAGTTCCAATGGTGAAGAGAAAGGTTTTTAAGGGTAACCTAATTTTAGTGTCTCACTTAATTCTCTCCCAGAGATGTCCCTGCTCCTACCATGGGCCCCTGCATGGAATTTACACTGGCAAAGAAACCAGGGGCTCTGGATTCTGTCCCTGGTTCTTCCTCTACACCATTTTATCTGCACTTAAAGAAGTCACTTAACTAAGTTGTGGTTCAGTTTCCATTTATGTCATATGGGTATGATATCAATTCACTGACATTCATTAAAAAAAAGCATCCAGTTCAGACAATGAATTACTAAAATTAGCTCCCAAATTCCATCTTGGTTCCAAAACCCTCCATTTTATCTAAAATGACCTAATTAATAAGAAAATTGAGATAGTATTATGCTGTCCTGTAATACATGTTAAAATACTCAACATACATAGTGTGATATCAAGTGTATATTACTTACAGTGAGCTTCACTCAGGCACTAATCAATAATGCACAAACCAGATGGTCTTCTGGCATTCCAACCAGGAAATCTGTTCCCCAAAACAGCTACCATAATAACTTGAATGATTCACATCTCAGTCGATAACCAACACTTCGCTATTAGTTTAATGAATATCAGCAATGGATTTTCATGGATTAAACATAGTGACCTAGTAAGTAGTATGATAAATTTTAGAACTGGCTCTTATTGATTACATTAAAGGTATCTAGGTATGGGTTGGTTTACGGCATTTTGGTGACACTCAACTCCTTAAGAACAGGGTATAAAATCCAGTGAGATCTATGCTTTCACCTTCAAGGATGACACTCCACTAGCTGGTTCTGTGTTCAGCCATTGGTTTAGGAGGCTTTCTAGTTGCCTGATACCGCCTATAAAAGGATGGATCCCTGCTGCTGGAATATGGTTGTGTTTGTCTCCAATAAACTCTGTATGTAAGACAGGGGTTAGAATATGCCAAAGGCATTGGGATTACACAGCTGGTTGTATGTGCAATTTTATGCTTGCTTTCTAATTATATTTGTTTAAAAATATCTGTATGTGTAGCAGAATTTGATCTGAGACCTGCTGTTGCAAATAAGTGATACTGCAGTTATGAGGGGGTGTTTAAGCTTATCGATTTTAACTTTCTCCAGCAGCTTCCTTTATCTGCCAAAAAGAACCAAAGAGTTTCTGTATGGCCAATTGGCTTGCCACACACAGCTAGTAAGATTAGTGTAAGTAAAATTGCTTACTAAAAAAAAACTCCATTCTCATCAGGCTAGCCCAGAATTTGTTTTAATAACTGAGCATCTAACTATTCTTTGTATTAGAGTATCAATTCAAATAAAAGCTTATCTTAGGTACCATTCAGGAGTGTGTTACACTTACTGCTGCTTCTCCCCTCATCTGATTTTTGCTTTGGAAAAGACCCAATAAACATTTGTTTGACAACTAAGTGCAAGGTACTATGCTGGGCACTAACAAGGGTACCATGGGATACAACTTGAGGTTTGGGAGCTTCAGGAACTTTCATGAAATGATGAAGTAAGCTGGTAGTTAAACTGGACTAGAAGTCAGGCGATCCAGGCTGTAGTCTGGATTAGCCCACTAGCACTTCTTTGGGCAAGTCAGCCTGTCTCTCTGAGCGTCACCTCTTTGTGTGACAGCAAAGGGGAGGCCCCTCCAGTTTCTTCCATTTTACCCATCTATGATGCTATTATCAAAGGCTGTGAACTTGTTCCTGCTGTGCGCCAGGCAATTTACTAGTTCTTAGGATTACAAAAACAAAAAAGATATGGCCCCTCCTCTAAGCAGGTCATACAATTGAGACTAAACAAAGTAGAAATAATCACAATAATAGTATATTTTTATAGTTTATATAGTATTATGACCCCCATTTCATTGAGAAATATCCAAGGAGCTTAAACAAATGCTGTTGTTTTTCCCCTCACAGCAAGTGGATGGCATAAGTCAGAAGGTCATCTAAGACTACAGGAGAGGCAAAACCCATCATAGTTGTGCTGAGTAATTTTCACTCAAGTTATAAAGTTGGACATTGATGCCACTCCCTGTTCATCAACTATCATCTAAGGAATATAAAAAGACTTTGTTCAAGCATGTATACCCTGCTATTTTTCCTCGAATTTCTGTCATTAAAATCACTCTGAGGCAACATAACCATAAACCTTTGACAATTTTACCTGAAAAGGATAATTATTCATGAAGTCGTTTTTGCATCATGATAAATAACCTTACCAAATACATGATAGGTAAGTTTTATCAACCTAAGAAAAGGATATATGACATCTTTTTAGCTCTTCTTCTCAAATTACCACCAACAAGATTCCCACCAGACCCTCCAGGTGAACATTTTAAAATCCAAGTCATCATCTCCACCAAACCTTTCTACCCCAACCACCCAAACCAACCTTCTCCACCCAATTTCTCCCTCACTACTAATGTTGCCATTTTTCTCTGTCAGTCATATAAGCTTAAAATCTTAAAGCTAAGTTTGATCCCTCTTTTTCGTCTCCACTGCTCAAGTTCTGTGGACACACTCTGGCATATCTCTTTCTCTCTCCCTTTTAAAATTGTGATAAAATATGCATAATATAAAATGTATCATCTTAACCATTAGAAGTGTACAGTTCAGTATTGTTAAGTATACGCAACCAATCTCCAAAACTATTTTCATGTTATGAAACTCCAGACCCATTAAACAACCCCACATTTTGTCCTCAACCCAGACTGTGAACCACCATTCTATGTTCTGTCTCTATGAATTTGACCATTCTATAGATACCTCATATTGATGAATAACACAATATTTGCTTTTTTTCTGACTGACTTCTTTTGTTTAGCTTAATGTCCTCAAGGTTCCTCCAAGTTGTAGCATGTGCTAGAGTTCCCTTCCTTTTTAAGGCTGAAAAAATATTTCACTGTGTGTATATACCACATTTTGTTTATCCATTTATCTATCAACGGACATTTGGGTTGCTTCTGCCTTTGGGCTATTGTGAATAATGCTGCTGTGAACATGGGAATACAAATATTCCTTAGAAACTCTGCTTTCAGTTCTTTTGGGTATATACTGAGAAGTAGAATTGCCAAATCATATAGTAACTCTATTTTTAATTTTTTGAGGGACACTATACTATTTTCCATAGTCTACCAAGCCCTTTCTTCATTCCTTTTCCCATGCCCTCTGCCTTCCCAGCCACGTTAGCTCCAACCTGCTGAAACACTCTCACCTCTTAGCTTGGTATTAGCATTGCATAGTCAAAACGCTCCCTCCAAATTCGAAAGTCTATCAGCCTATGATTCATCTTCATAGCTCTTATGCATCCATATATGTGTCCTCGGAAACATGCATGTGCAATGTCTTCTTTGCTACAATGAAAAGCCTTAAAGGCAGGGCAGTGGACTATTTTATTTGCTGCTAAAATTCCAGCACTCTACATTGCTGGGCATACAATAAACAGGGAAGAATTGATTATCTTTAAATGTTGAAGGCTTCATATTTTCCTAAATATGACTTCTACTCTCACTTTTGAAATTCCAAACTCAGAATTGAATCAAGTTTATAAATGGTCCTTCTGGAGATTCTCTGAGAGCTCTTTATTTGAGCCTTTAATTTTCTAGTTTGACTGTCTGTATTGATCAGATCGAAGAGATAATGGCTAAATAGCTGCTTCTCTTGGGGCAATATAGAACCAGTCATCACTGGATCTCATATTGGACTTTCTGCAATTAGCTCTCTTTCCTTTAATTACAATCATTGTCTTCCAAATGCTCTATGCTAAGAAATAAATAATGAATATCTAATATTGTGGGAGTCTCATAGTAACAGATTCAAGGAACAGATTCAGTAGGTATAGTATTACTATCTCAGTGAGAAATTTAAAAGTTGTCTCCTTTTTAATTGGTTTGTTTTATTATTATTTTCCTGCTCTATTGCACAGATTATAATAAAAGAATCATGACTTTTGCCAAGGAGAGATGACATAAAAATAAGTTAAGACAGGAGAGAATTCTACATGCATGATACAATTTTAAAATAAAATTATAATACACAATAAAACACAAAATGAGTTGCAGCTGTGGTTTGAAAATCTTAAATAGGTCATTGAAGAGAAAATTGACTAATAAACAATCTCCCACACACTAACAAATCAGTGTACATATGCAAATAAAATTAACTCATGCTATAAAAGGCTAAAAAGAAATCCATAAAACATGTTGTAAGCTGCCATTTTTCCAGAATCGTTGGAGGAGAGAGGCAAAGGGTGGTCAGGTCCTGCTGAGTCTGGGTTAGAGAGGATAAGATCACGAAGAGAGGGAGAGGAAGGTGGGAGCAAAACCAGGAAGTGACAAAAGAGCATTGAACACTTGGTTCTGAGAATTCTAAGTTTCTCTGGCTGCCTTGATACATCTTACCAGGCCAGAAGCAGCATCTTAAAGAGCCAAACCATGCTGCACATACCTATCTTTTATCACCTATATGTAAGCTTTTTGAGGCCTCTGTGTATTAGATTCATGTTTGTACACACTAACAAAGAACTAACACACCACAAAAAGGTTAGGGCATGCTTAAGACAAAGAGTGAAATACTATGATATCTTAGAGTCTATGTTAAATTATTAATTAAGATTTTTTCTGTGATCTATAATCAGGGTCTTCATATATTTCACTTTGCCTGGAACGTCCCAGTTAACACTACAGTCCAAGCATAGTTCTCTCTTTCACTCTCAAAAGTGCTCAGGTTTGGAAGATAAATTTCATAAGGAATCGATATAGTCATCTAGTTTATGGCAGTCTGAAAGTTGATTTCTAGAACTCCCTGTCGTCAACTTGTTTACTGGCCGTTGTCTCTTCCTCATCAAAACAGAATAGATTATGCAAGTTAATACTGAAAAGACTATTAACTCTGGATTCCAGGTAAACAAATTTAGTTATGATTCTAACATTAGCAGTTTTCTCTAGAAAAATCATTTTCTAAAGTCAAAGAATATTTAAAGCAACATAACATTTTATATAATTAATTTCTTCCCAATATGAATGTATAGCAGAAATGTTACTACCTTCAACCTTCTGGCATATCATTAAATATGGGGCAACAGCCATATTGAAAATTAATTCACTCCATATATGTGTTTATGTGTGTGTATACATATGTGTGTATTTGGGAGAATGGAAACATTTCTGATGCTCTTAGGAACATAAGAGACTTTGGGTTATGGTTGCCATACTTGGCAATGACTTCATTGTTGGATTTGTATAAAAAGATAAATGAGGGGCAATTTTTATCTTTTGTAGAAAAAATTTTTAATTGCTTTAATGCATCTTACTATGGCTGCTTCTAGCATGTGCCATGTGGTTTGTAGGAATTAGGAAAAAGTCACCTCTCTGGATGGACCATACAGAAAAAGGAGTGTTCCTTTCTCCATGCTGGACCAGGGCTAGATCATAGGCTGGATTGAACCGCTTTTCACTGAGAGAGGCAGCCCTGATTGTAAAACTAATTTTTTCTACCTGACAAAATAGATACAGTCTCATAAAGGCTGCCTGTGAAGCGAATCACCATATTTTACATCCTACTTTTTCACTAGAATTTTTCAAAGGTGTCCATCTAAGAGGGAAAAAAACGCAGCCTTTATAATGCATGATAGTGGTAGAGGGAGGCAGGGGGATTCCACTTTAGCATGCAGAGAAGCTTTGGAAATCTCAAAGTTTAAAGAAATGTAACAAACACTTGATAAAAATCTTAAATCTACAATTCAAATAAGTAAAAATCTATGAATTAAAAATAGCTAGAATGCTTTTATTTTGAGGATTTTATTGCCAGAACCCAAAAGATTAAAAGAACAGATCAAACTGAGCTTAAAAGTCCCTGGTTTTTAAACTTCTAAAATACTAAAACATGCAAACATGCTGTTATCTCATATGAATCTCAGATAAATAATCATCAAGATGATGACAACGATGAATATTAATAACAGGGCTAGAGAGGAACAAAAACACAAATACATGAGAGGGTGAGATTCAGAAAGTGGCAAAAAGCGGAAGATAAAAGAGATACAGCACAGACTCTAGAATCCACACAATTGTCACAGTCATAATGGAGTTACCTATTCACACACACACAAACACACACACACACACACACACACACACACACAGTCTATGGCTGAGGAGGTCCAAAAATTCTGAAAGCAAGCCTTGGTAAAAAGTATCACAAACCATGTAGGAGTCCATTTCTGAGCATCCAATACCTGAGTAAGGAGACATACTGGTAGCTCTAAATTTTACCTCAAGCTCTAATTGCAATATAAAAATAAAACTACCAGACTGGTTTTTGTATAGATGTTGCAAATGCAATGGTGCTGCATAAACAGTATTTTTATGTATTCTGAATTTATCTGTCTGTTCTTCATTTCTGCTATCACAGTGGTGCCCAAATCTAAATAATAGAAATGTTTAAAGTGGTATTTTTTAAATCAAAATATCTGCAGTTTCCTAGAATAAGAGAAAACTTTCATATTTTGATGTAACATTTTTAATCACTGACAAACCAAACAATATCCACTGCACTGATCTGTTCAGAACTGAATCCAGAGAGTATAATTCTTAAACATTGCTGGTTGAACTATAAAGAAATCACATCATTAATTGTTTGTTCTCATCATGGGATTTTCTCTATCTGACTTTTCCATGTACAATCAACCTGAGATTTATTGACTTAACAGTATTTTAAACAGATTTGTTAAGAAAAATAAATAGGCAGTTTGCTTATACTAGTGCTTCCCAATCTCTTTCCATTAAAGATTCTTTTTATGTTTTAATATATCTTACAGTTGACATGCACACATTTTCCATTTCCTTTAGTGTCTCATCTCTGCATTCAAGTATGTTGTTTTGAGACCTTACAGTAAGTTTAAATATAGTTTTCCTTCTCTACCTTCATGTCTGCCACTATTCAAACAACCATTGTGCCCAAATCTATTGATACATGTGCTTTTCTCCAAAAAAATACTTCAGCTCAAATCTTGAATCTTTAAGTTAAAACTAAGCTTCCCACCCCCTCAGCCCACACAAGGCCTCAGCATCCAGTCTGGGCCCTGGTTTGGTTCCTTGCAATGTTAAAGTCACACTACAGGTAGCTTGGACCCATTCTCTGTGAAATAATTCCTAGAGTGATTGAAAAGAGCACATCCTCAGAAACATTGGTACCAAAAATATATAAGAGATCAAAGGTGCTTTTTAAAAGACCAAGAAAGAAAAGGAATAGCATAAAAATAAAGCACTAAAATATTTTGTTTAGATATCCTCTAATCTCTATGAGGGGTCTTAGAGAATGGGGCAGATGAGTTAAAGTTAAAGGAAAAGGAATAGAGGTACCTGCAAAATGTTGCTCTGTGCCTGGGATCTGTAAGTGTGGCCCATCACTCCTACCAGAGACCAAAGACATCCATGTTCTGTGCTCAGAGGAGCACAGTAGCACTTCAGCTAGCAGACCCTCTGAAGCAAAACACCTTCCTAGAAGAGACATTGCTTATTAAAACAAGCAAGCAAAAAAGGTAGCATTATTTAAGAGATGTAATGTTGGCTTTCATCTTTTGTTTTAGGATTCTCCTTATAATATGCCAGTATGAGTGTTACAACCAAAATGTCACTCACAGAGCACAGGGTCAATCTTTTAAATTTAATTTTCATTGAAAATAAAGTGTATGCATTCAGTTGATAACTAAACCAAAAGTTTTTTTAAGCAAGTGCCTATGTGTTAATGATTGCTTCCTTATATGTCAGATAAGTTAATGAAGGCATGAATAACTTTTTGAAATTAGAATGATGGATACATGCTGGCTGAAAGTGAAAACAAATAATAAAATAGCACCATTCACAAACTGCGTCTTTGTGGAACCACTAGGCTAAAGATTCAACACAAGAGTTCATAGTTTTCCCATATCTGCTGCCTCAAAAGCAAATGCTCAAATTACAAGAGCTCAATCCAAGGAATCCTTCTGACAAGCAGAAATATTACCTTTGTGCTCTCCAAGACCCTATTAAAGCTACCAGAAGCAGAACAGCAAGGAAACAGTAAAAAGTTTCTGCAATAATAACATCAGTGATCTTGATAGAGCGTTATATTAGGTGTCCCTTTGGAAGAAGTAAGAAAAGATTATTAAGAATAACAACCACCAAGGATGACCAGATTCACTGGCTCCTTGTGAGTGAAAGCCCCAGGCAGTTCCTGAGCCTATTAGAAAGTCTGAGACAGCCAGGCCAACAGAGGATCAAATTGTATCCAGAAGCCAATAAGTAGACAATAACATAAATGCGTGGGTTAGGTTTGCCATCTTGCTGTTCTGGGGTTTCTCGGCAAATTTGGTTTATTAGTATGAGGATGAACACTCTTTAATGAAACCAAGGTTTATTGACAAACTGTGCACAACCCGTGAAAGCATCCCTGGGAGAAAAGGCCCTTTTCCTCCCCTGAAGATCCCCCACAGTTCTGTGATGGTTTTGTTTATTTTTCTAACCAGAAATGCTCTTTTAATAAATAATGTGTCATTTATTATCTCCAGAAGTCACATGTTTTACAAGCAATCTGTTCTCTCTCCTTTACTCGTCTCTTAATCGAATTCTTTTGCTGTGGAGACTTTGGCATTGAACTATACTGAAAACCGTTACATTTATCTATTCATCATAGTTGATAAGATTAATTCCACTTCTAAAAGATTGCTTTGGACAGCCCAAGACATGAAACAGAACTAGAAGCATATTTAATGTCACTAACCTTAGTGACAGGGCATTCAATACAATTCATTAAGCATAATTGAAAAAGAAATCCTACAATGAAAATGTAACAAGAAACGTTGTGTAAATTAACTTTTTGAAGTATGTTCTTCCCGCAGTGCACATAGTCAGCTCTCATTAATTTTAATGGACATAACTTGCTCATATATCAACTGAAGAATTTCACCTGCTTCTTGTAAAACTGGCTGCATAAAGAAAAAGGTGCCCACAAACAAAAATGGACATTGTTGCTAAAGACTGCGTAAATAATAAAGTCTAAAGGCATTATAGTTAATTAAATGCAAGTTGTTGCATAGACTCATAAATGAGGAATTATGACATTAAGTAAATTGTTTTTTTTTTTAAAGAAAGCACCCGGGAAAATAATGTTGAGGTCAGACCACATGTATTGTTGACTGCTTTTCCACTCAAAATATAATTCTCCCACCAATATGAACTGTGCGTTTGAGGGTAGAGATAGTGTCATACTCTCCAGCACTACACACAGCATGCACCTACCACCCAAAGGGTGCTCTGTAGATAGCTGAATTGAAATGCACTGACTATTCAATTGTTTCCTAAATTCTCTCCAAACTTTCACACCTCTGGACCTCAGCTCATACTGATCCCTCTGTCTAGAACATCCTCTTATATGCCCAACCCTAATCGTCAATTGCTAAATCCCCAGTCAAGCCACAAAAGCTCTATCAAATGCTGGGAAGTTTTTCCTGATCCTCCCAAATGAAGATTGTTGGATCAGCATAATCTCATAATGCTGTTACGTTCTTAAAACTTACTGAAGACCCCAAAAGGGTTTTATTTACATTAATCATACCTATCAAAATTTACCATATTAGAAATTAAAATGGAAAAATAATTTAAGTATCTATTAATTTACTAAAATAACAATATACTCATTTCATATTGGCATAAATAACATATTTTTATAAAAATAAATCCATATTTTCTCCTCAAATGTGAACAGATATTATTTAGCATTTTGCAAATCTTTTTAATTTTTTTTTTTTTTTTTTTTGGATGTTGTTGATATGATGTCTCTCTCTGTAGCCCAAGCTAGAGTTCATTGGCACAATATGGGCTCATTGCAACCTCTGCCTCCAGGTTCAAGTGATTCTCCTGCCTCAGTCTCCTGAGTAGCTGGGATTACAAGCATGCACCGCCATGTCCAGCTAATTTTTGTATTTTTAGTAGAGATGGAGTTTCACCATGTTGGCCAGGCTGGTCTCGAACTTCTGACTTCAAGTAATCTGCCCGCCTCAGCCTCCCAAAGTGCTGGGATTACAGGCATAAGCCACCGCACCCAGCCAGATCTCTTTAATTTCTGCTTTAAAACAGAACACTAGATTCTTATATCCATTTCTGCATTTGATACGTTGCAATAAATTGTTGGGTTGAAACATTTGAAGAAAAATTGGCCCACGTGACATGTAGTTGGAAAAGAAAGGAGTATTTTCAGTTAGTTGTGGGTGTTCTTGATATTACATCAAAATTCTACAAATGGTAGTTTCTTAAATGTTAGTTGCGATATGCAATCTGAAAAAATATTAATGAACTTTGTATATTTTGTTACATTATATTATTGTTCTATTTTGTATTTTGAATAAATGTTTTTACCTATGCATGGTTTGTAATATTATGCATCTTTTTTTTTGAAACACTTCAGATTATTCCAATGTGCAGCCATATTTGAAAACTATTGCTCTAGAATTTATGATCAGAGCCATAAGGAATTAGAATGTGTTTCTCTTACTTCCAGTAATGCTGGCCATAATAATACCTCCTCTCTGTTATTCTGGATATAACACACACACACACACACACACACACACACACACACAGAGAGAGAGAGAGAGAGAGAGAGAGAGACAGAGACAGAGAGAGACAGAGAGAAAGAGAGAATGAGAATTTGAAGATTAGGAGAAGGAGGAAAACCAGATGAAGCTAGGAAAGGTATGTGGATCATAACATATCTATTATTTTGTGAGTGCCTAGTGTGCACTATACACACACAAAAATGCATTTTTTTCAGAACCATGTAAGATTATATTGCAATGCCTCCTTACTTTGCAATGCCAAATACTTTCATGTATGTTTCTTAGAAACAATGACTACACAGCTATTAGAATGGCTAAAATCCAAAACACTGACAACACCAAATGCTGATGAGTATGTGGAGCAACAGAAACTCTCATTCATTGTCCCTGGGAATGCAAAATGGAAAAGATACCTTGGGAGATCATTTGCCAGTTTCTTACAACACTGAATATACTTTTATCATGTGATCTTGCAATCATACTCCTTGATATTTACCCAAATGAGTTGAAAACTTTTATGTCCACATAAAAACTGGGACATTAATGTTTATGGCAACTTTATTACAATTGCCAAAACTTTGAAGCAACCAAGATGTCCTTCAGTAGGTGAATATGTAAATAAACTGTTGTACATTCAGACAATGGAACATTATTTAACACTAAAAATAAATGAGCTGTCAAGCCTCAAAAAGACATAGAGGAACCTTAAATCCACATTGCTATGTGAAAGAAGCCAATCCAAAAAGGCTAACATACTGTATGATTCCAACAACATAACATTCTGAAAGAGGCAAAACTATGGAGACAGTAAAAAGCTGAGTGGTTACCAGGGGTTTGGAGGAAGAAGGCAAAAATAGGCAGAGCATATAGGATTTAGGGCCTATGATGGTGAATACATGTCATTACACATTTGTCAAAACTCAAAGAATGTACAACATTGAGAGTGAACCCTAACGTAAACTACGAGCTTTGAGAGTGAACCCTAACGTAAACTACGAGCTTTGGGTGACAATGATATGTCAATACAGGTTCATTGATTGTAAGAAATATACCACTGTGGTGTAAGATGTCAATAGTGGTGGAGGCTGTACATATGTGAGGACAGGGGTATGTGTCCTATCTGCTCAATTGCACTGTGAAACTAAAACTAAAATAAAGTTTATTAATTAGAAAACAAGGGCAAGGGCATTCTTTTACAAAGCACAGTTTAATTATCAAAATCAAGAACTTACTATTTATGTGACTATTATCTAATCTACGGAATTTAGTTAAATTTCACTAATTATTTCACTAATGTCCTTGATAGCAAAAGGAAGAAAATGTCTTTTTTTTTTCTGATCCAGAATTATACATTGCATTTAATTGTCATGTCTCTTTATCACCTTATAATTCCTCAATCTTTCTTTGTCTTTCATGACCTCGACATTCAAAATGTATACAAGCCCTTAGTTTGGGTTTATCTGATGTTTCCTCATAAATAGATTTAGATTATGTATTTTTGGAAGGATTAGCTCAGAAGTAAAGTGTTGTGTCCTTTTCAGAGCATAATAAGAAGCACATGATATCTCTGTCTCATTATTAGTGGCATTTATTTTGATCACTTACTTAAGGTGATTTCTGCCATGTTTCCTCAGTGTAAATCTTTTTTCCCTTTATAATTAATAAATACCTTCTGGAGACCTACTTTGACGTGATGTAAATGTCCTATTTTTCATCAAATTTTCAACTGCTAGTTTCTTTCTTGGTTCTTGGCTAAAATTATTATTACTACAGTGACTGCCAACTGGTGATGTGTCTACTTTTTAATTCCTTTCAAGTTCTCCCTTCTCTTTCAGCAACATCAAATATTTCTGTTATTCTGGGAGTGACATAACACTAACTAAGCAGCAGCATTGCTTAATTGCATTCTCAGAACTGATCAGATTCTAATCAGTCTAATTAGGTTTGTGTCATTCAGTACACTCTAGGGCATTGCTAGTGGGGCTGCCATCAAGCAGATACCTGAAAAATCCCTGGCTGGCATGTCTCTTCTAGGCTTACTGAAGATTTCCAACTGTTGTTTAGCAGAGGTAAGAACACTAAAAACTCGCTGCATTTTCCTGAGTTTTAAGATCTTTGACCCAGAAAAAGAGTGGATTCCTGGGGTCCTTGAAAAGGTAATTGGAAGCCAGGCACGGTGGCTCACATTTGTAATCCTAGCACTTTGGGAGGCTGAGGTGGGTGGATCACGAGGTCAAGAGTTCAAGACCAGCCTGGCCAACATGGCGAAACCCCATCTCTACTAAAAATACAAAAATTAGCTGGGCATAGTGGCAGGCACCTGTAATCCCAGCTATTTGGGAGGCTGTGGCAGGAGAATTGCTTGAACCCGGGTGACAAAGGTTGCAGTGAGCCGAGATCACACCACTGCACTCCGGCCTGGGTGACAGAGTGAGACTCCATCTCAAAAAAAAAAAAAAAAAAGATAAAAAGATAATTGGAAAGTCTTTAGACCAGCCATAATTGTCATTTCTAAGGTTTGAACTAGGAATCATACAACCAAATCACCTCATTGAATTCAAATGATCTAGCTTCAGAATAAAATGACTTTTTCTCCTATCATATGCATTCTTCTTTTAAGCCTATGCAGTGGAATTTTTAAACTTCAGAGAATGTATTCTTCAGTTCTATAATTCTCATTTGATTCCTTTTTATAATTTATATATTTCTATTAAGAATTATTCCCTTTTATTATATGGGAAAATTTTCCTTTATGTACTCGAAAATAGGTGTAATTGTTTCTTTAAAATCTGCATCTGCTAATTCCAACATTTGGACTATCTCAGGGTCAGTCTCTCTTTTGTCTTTTTTCATGAGAATGGTCTATTGGTTACGTTTTCTTGTTTCTTTGTATGGCAAGTACTTTTTCATTATATCTTGAGCATTGTGAATAATGTGTTACACAGACTCTGGATTCTGTTACGTTCCTTTGAAGTGTATTAATTTTGTTGTTAGAGCAGTCAGTTAAATTGGCTGAACTCAGACTGAAAACTCTATATTTTCTATGGTGAATGGCAGCTCAAATTCCTTTACCAGTTCAATTCCTTTACCATAGCTAAGCTGCTAGGAGTCTGTCCCACATGCATGATTTGAGACCACCCATAAATTTGAAAAGAGTTTATGAACAGCATTGTGGACTCCCAATCTCTGGCTCTCTCCTCTACAAGATTTCTCCTTCGCTTTCCAGTGGCTGTGGTTTCTCTGAACTCTGTGATTTACTTCTTTTAAACAGTAAGACTGTATGAAGTACTTTAATAGCTACGCTGTATAGCACACTGGGACCTGTACTCAGGCAAAAAGAAAAAATATCACTAATTGATATTTATTTCATTTAGTGTCACTTCCCCTTCAGTATTTGCCTGCTTTTGTTCACTTTCCAGTGCCATCGGGCAAATAATTTTTTAAAATATTTTTTCTAGAATTTTTAATTCTCTGCAGAAGTATTGTAAGTATTTTGCCAATTAGCAAAAACAGAACAAATCATCTTATTGATAGTTATTTGAGATAGTGGATTCCTCTTTATCAAAAGCATGGTTATATTTAACTTAATTTCCTTTTCATTGATTCATCCCTTCTTTGCTTAACAGATTCACTGTGTTGAGTGTTGTCACGAAACCAAAAAATGAGAAAGCATGACCTCTGCCCTTGGAGAATTTGAAATTTCGTTGGAAAGAGGAAACATAAACTTATGAAACTAAATAACATACATTATTGCTTGCATGTAATCTAGTATCAAGTGAGTGTTACCAGTAAGAGTGTTCTTGTTACTCAAAGTGTGCTCCCTGGATAAGCAGCAGGGTAACCTCTGGGAGCTTTTGAAAACTCAAAATCTTGGGTCCCACTCCAGACCTAGTGAATCAGATTCTGCATTTTATAAGAGCCCCAGATGACACGAATGAACATTAAAGTTTGAGCAGCACTTTTCTAGACGTTCAGAAGAGAGGGCTCCCAAAGGAAGTTTTAGGGAAGGTTTCATACATACTGTGAGATTTCAGAGATACATACATACAGAGATTTCAGGCTCTGGATGATCCAAGAAGACAAGAAGAGCATTTTAGGTGGATAATACAAGGCAAAATTGGGAATAAGTTCAAACTGGGGAATAGTTAAATATAATCCTGAAAAAATAAAGTTGACACTTGTGCCAATCAGAGTGCTTTCATCTGCAAATTAGAGAAATCACAACCAGAAGAGGTTTATAAGGACACTATTATCTCACATAACTAGGTCAGTTTTAGGGATGGGTAATCAAATAGTTCAATGAGGTCATCACAAAAGCAGATTCCTTCCATTTTCTGCTGTGCCATCTGCTGATCTCCAGGATATTGACTCTTAGGCTGACTCCCCTCATAGCCTCCAGATATCTGACTCAGTTTCAAGTATTCCTTGAGGATACATCTACCCTGTCTTTGGTTGTTTTATATATATATATATACACACATGTATATGTGTGTGTGTATATATATGTATATGTATATGTATATATACACACACATATACATACACACACATACATACATACACACACACACACACAGAGATATATACACACACACACATACACACAAACACACACACACAGTGATAAAAACCTTCCCAGAGGCTCTCGGGAGATTTCCTTTCACGTTTTCTTGGCTAAAACTTTGTAAATTACACATGGTTTCACCAATTACTTGGAAAAAAAATAATGAGACAACTGTAATTAGCTTAAAACAATTAAGAGTTACCTCTTTGGTTGGGGAAAGAGTCCAGCTATCCTTGAAAGAGATGCTCATAGGAGGAGAGTAAATAAAAACCAGGGTTCTATTTTCAAAGAAGGGGAATGGCCATTGATTAAACCTAAAGTGTTGCTGCCTTTCAAAATTTCACTTTGTCACACTGAGTCTTACTCTATAATATCACCCTTATTTGAAGACAGGAGCAATTTAGGAATAAACTATAGTCACTAAATTGATCGGTAAATAGACAGAAAAATATATAACTATTTAGCTTTTCATTAGCATACTGCTCATTTCACCCATAAGAAGTCCTTTTCTGTGCCACATTTTAAAGAACTTATTTTAGTTTGAAGAGCATCATTGTCAATAATAACTCTAAATTATGCCAAATGAATAACTTTAAAATCCAGCCCCCACCCGTCACTTTTTTTTTCTTTACTGGTTTGCATTTGCTTTTCTGATACTAGGAATAACACTTAGGAATTATTGAGTGACATCTGGTTTATTATACGTCTGTTTCCTCTTGCTTGTTAAGGGGATCATAACACAGAAAGACAAAATTGGGAGAATAAAAGTACAACTAAAGAGTAGGACTAACCTCGAAACTCACCATAATTAAAAATAAAGAGAAATATGCTGAGAAAATTGCTTGCCTTCATCTGGACATCTGTCTGCACATTTGAAACCTTATTCTGGAAATCTCCATTTTACTTTTCTCCATTTTTGTATGTGACTGAAAGTTTCGCTTTCCATGGACATCTCTTTTGCACATCTTTTTACATTCAGCCTTCAAGAAAGCTCACCTCTTAAAAGACTAGAAGGTACCTCCTCCCTGCCTTTAGACACTAGCATTTACCCCATGCTTAAGTCTAGCGCTGTCACCAGTAAATAACTGGAATCAACTAGTAGAGGACGCCCTGCCGGACAATAGTTGTTGTTGGTGGTGGTGGCTCTGGTGGTGATGGTACTGGTGGTGGTGGAGGGAAGTGATTTGAGGCTCTGGAACCCTTCCAACTGATATGAATGGTTAAAAACAATACTTCCCATATGTTTATAACCACGTTTTGTGTTTTCCTCATTTCTAAGTGAAGAAATGACTCTTTCTTGTCTTTCCCAAAAGCCTACAGACCAAATTTAGAGGAAGCGTAACCAAATGATTTGTGTGTCCTAAACACTTGGTTTGCCTTGAAGAAAGGAGAAGGTAATTTTAAGGGGATTATTAGAAGGACCTCACATCTTCCTCTAACCAAGAGCTGTACTTAACTGTTCCAAACTAGCAATGTGGATTAATAGCTCAGCACCTCAGTTTGAGTCTTGAATTCAGCATTTCTAAGGATACAACACTAAGCACATCAATTACACTCTTTTAGTATCATTTTTCTCATAATAAAAATGATAATTATGGTAATTGGACTTGTTTATGGTGAAGATTAAATGAGAAAACATTTGTTAAATGCCTGCCTCCTAGAAATGGCATCTGTTATTATTTCCTTCTGTTTAGTCAAGACTGTGACATAATATATAAAAAAGTCTCAAATCACCAAAAAAGTCACTTGCATTTTTTTCTTTATATTGATATCCCAAATAATGAAAAGAAACCTCTAGGATCACTGATACTTGTAGTGTTTTTTTTGTTGTTGTTTTTTTGTTTTTTTTGTTTTTCCTAAGTAAACTGAGTTCATCACTGGCTTGGAAATAAAAAGACTGGCTCTAAGTCTGACTCCTCTACCAAGCGCCTGGGGTTTACAAAATGGCACTTAATTTCTCTGGATCAGAGTTTCTTGAGAAACTTGGATGAGATGATAACCCATATCATAAGACTTATGACAAACAAAAGGAGTCTCTACTTTATGTCGTTCACTGATAAGATGATTTATAGATATCGTCAACAAAAAAGAAAAAGGCTAACTCATTAAGATAGCCTCAACTGAAATACTTTTGGTTTTTCCCATGACAGTGTCTAAACTTTCTAATTTCTTTAAATTCTATTTCATATTCAAGGCTCATTTCATACTCACTACCTTCATGAAGCCTTCTCCAATCCTACCAACTCAGGGCATCATCTTCTCCTTTGAACTCCCATGACACATTGCTTTCATTTCCCTCATATCATCATGTTCAGGTTAGTGTCAAAATTTATTTTGTTTCTGTCTTGACTCTCCCACACTCACCACAACAGAGCGATAAGTTCTTCATCGAACTGCTTATACTTTATGTGTAATTATTGCTCCTTGAAAGCAGGACACTGCTTTGCTCATAATATTCCCTGCAGCTCCCAGCATAGCATCCTCTACAGTGCACACACAATCAGTAGTAATGGTTGAATTGAACTGAATTAAATTAAACGAAAGTTTTCTTTAATGAAAATATTTTCTATAATGAGGAGTCATTGTATTGCTAAGTTTCTATGTCATTAAAACTTCATCTTACCTTAGAAATAAAACTATAAGAATATAACATACTTTGGGGTTAGAAGATAAAATGCCTGAAGAGAAAAATTGTTAATAAAACATTTAAAAGGACCCTATCATTTCAGAATTTATAAGAACAAATGTTTTAGATTTTAACATTTCTCTTGTTTGGAGACTCCAGATGAAATAATAGTTGTGCAAATACTTTGTAAAAAGTAAATCATTATGTAAACATCATATTTTGGAAGTATTTACTAGTATAATATAAAACATTATTTTCTTGGCTTGAAATAATAAAAGAAAAATTTCACCACTGAGAATAAAGAAATAAAATCAATTTTTGTACTTATCAAATTTGACAGATTCATGACACATCAATAAGAAATATTTTTAAACCCATTTTATTGTAACAAAGATGAACCACACTTTTGAAAGATTCAGTTTTTAACAGCTAGAAAGGCACATCAGTATTTTAATTTCTGTAATTCATTTTTGATTCCCAAAGTGATGACTGTAAGATCAGTAATGGGCACACAATCACACAGCCTGAGAATGTACTAATTCAAACTGTTGCACTAGTTTCATCTGGTCAGTCAGTTTGTTATTATCCAAATCAAAGTAGCCTGATAAGGCTGTTTATTTCACAAGTCATTCATTATAAAATAAGAATAGGTTTCAAAACTATATCAAATGTTGTAGGAATATACCACAAAAAATAGGCTAAGTTTCTCCACATGATCCCCCAGTCTCTCCCTTTAATCCAGGTAAGCATTTTTTTCTGAAATTTTCTTTATTTAATTTCAATATCTCTGTTAGAGATTTCCATGTTAGCTCGCATATATCTTCTTTGCTCATTTCATGTATTCTTATCTAATTTAACTTAACCTAACCCAGGTAGCTTCCTTCTCAAAGCCTTTCTCCAGTAGTGTTTGGGTTTCTAAATACCCTTTCAACCCTATTATGAGATGACAAAAGATGGGCAGTAAATATGTTCCCAACAGAAACAGGTGTTGGCAACCTAATGGATTAAAAAGTCCCAAACTGGAGATACCACCAAGACCCAACTTGAAAGTATAATGTTTCCATTTATTACAACAAAAGCAAAGATAAATAGATGGGACTTAAACTAAAAAGCTTCTGCACAGCAAAAGAAATAATCAGCAGAGTTAACAGACAACCCACAGAATGAGAGAAAAACTTCACAATCTATACATCTGACAAAGGACTAATATCCAGAATCTACAAAGAACTCAAACAAATTAGCAAGAAAAAACAATCCCATCAAAAACTGTACTAAGGACATGAATAGACAATTCTAAAAAGAAGATATACAAATGGCCAACAAACATATAAAAAATGCTCAACATCACTAATGATCAGGGAAATGGAATCAAAACCACAATGCAATATCACCTTAATTCTTCAAGAATTGTCATAATTAAAAAATAAAAAAAAATAGATGTTGGCATGGATGTGGTGAAAAGGGAACACTTTTACACTGTTGGTGGGAATGTAAACTGGTACAACCACTATGGAAAATAGCGTGGGGATTCCTTAAAGAACTAAAAGCAGATCTACCATTTGATCAAGCAATTCCACTACTGGGGATCTACCCAGAGGAAAAGAAGTTATTATATGAAAAAGATACTAATACTTGCACACATATGCTTATAGCAGCACAATTTGTAGTTGCAAAAATATGGAACCAGCCCAAATGCCCATCTATCAACAAATGGATAAAGAAAATGTGGTATATATATACCATGGACTACTACTCAGCCAGAAAAAGGCATGAAGTAATGGCACTCCCAGCAACTTGGATGGAATTGGAGACCATTATTCTAAATGAAGTAACAGAAATGGAATACCAAGCATCGTGTGTTCTCACTCATAAGTGGGAGCTAAGCTATGAGGACACAAGGCATAAGAATGATACAACAAACTTTGGGGACTCAGGGGAGAGGGTGGGAGGAGGTGAGGGATAAAAGACTACACACTGGGTACAGTGTACACTGCTTGGGTGATGGGTGCACCAGAATCTCAGAAATCACCACTAAACAACTTATTTGTGTAACTACACACCACCTGTTCCCCCAAAACCTATTGAAATAAAAAATAAAGAAAAGAAACAAATAAATCATAATAAAGTTTTCCTGAAGACCAAAAAAACTAAATATAAAAAATAAAATCTCTAGAAATAAACCTAGACAGATATGTGATGAGAAAAAAAAAAGAAAATTAATGTTGCCATTTATAATTACCCAATGTCATTCACCAGTCTAGCTGGCTATTGCTTTAGACAAAATGATCACTAATTACAGCAAAAGGCTATGAGCCACATTTTCAAAAAAAGTTTCAAGGAATTATTTCTTAGCATCATAGTCCCATCTTATATACCATATTGTATCAATACTTTACATTACTGCAAACTTTAGAGGTGTTCTTCGGCCTCTTTTTGATGGTTTCCTTTCATTTGTTAATGTTATCCCTTTATCTCTCTGCACTAACGGTAGCATCACACCCCCACATCTGATATAGTTATAGCACCCAGAGCAGAACTTACAATGGAGAACATGATCAATTCTTCCAAAAGCACTGTAGGCCTATCCAGAAGCACAGTCATTATCTTAGGTGCTTCTGTCTAATGATAGAAAAAACTTTTTATAATATGTTTGCATTAGCATTTTTCCAAAAAACCTGAAATTTATTTTACTCCAGAAAGACATTAAGTTGTTTCTGCATTCAAAAAACTCTTAATGCAATAGTTCAGTATACCCAAAACTTATGCTATCTCACTTCAGTATCATTCACCTTGGTTTTTGTTACTCCCAAAGGATAAAATCTCATTTGTGCAAATTTACAAAATATCTTTTTATAAAAATCTTTTTTTGCAAACAAGTAATGAGTAGAGCTAAAGTTCCCAAGGGGTTTCTGTTTTACACAAAAACAAAATTTGTAGTACTGAAATATTGAATGACAAAAATCTATATTAACCTGTTTAATCATTTGCCTTCATAAATCCTCTAGACCTGATATCCCTAATTAACATTCATAGCATCCCAGGTGTTCACAGATGTGTTAACTGCTAATGCATACTTAGCTATTTCAACGAATTAAGAAAACATGCTGAGGGTTTTATTTTGCAGTGTGGCCAAATTATGCTTTGCTGTTTACATCATTGAAAGAACTAAAAGGGTTTTCCTATCTGAGATTAAGCCCCAATATCTCACTTGAACCCATAATAAATAGAAACTAGGGAGATAAGAAAATCTTATACTGGGATTGAACAAATGAGTAAATTGACAGTGGATAGTGGAATCCAGGTTTCTCTCTGCTGAGAGGTTATAGATAAGTTGGAAGTCAGAATGAAACATGTGGTATGGGCTTGGGGTCAAAGACATCAGTGTGAATTCATGTTTAACTTAAAATATATACAGACAGATAAATACAGAAATGATTTTGTATATGTGTGAACACATGGGTTAGTATACATACATATATGTCCTAGCTCTGTCCTCTGAGAGGGCCTTCTAGAAGCCATAACATCCCAGGATAAATGAGCACACCCAATGCCCAGATCTTGGTTTCTAACACCATTCTCCAATGAAAGGAACTGGGGCTCCTTGAGAAATGACTGACTCTAAGGCTGAGACAGAAAATATACAAATGACCCTGGAACATCACGTAGTACCAGAAAGTAAGGAAGTGCTAAGTAAACAAAATGATGGGGACCTGCCAAAGGTATACATGAATTAACCTGAGATTATTCAAAGGGGGAGAAGAGACAAATCTCCCATGTAGAAAAATTCCAAATAATTTACATAGATACTTACCCCTCAAGGAAGCAGAGTTTAACTTCCCATCCCTTGAATATGGGCTGCACTTACTAACTTGCTTTCAAGTACTGGGGAGTAGGGAGACTAAATTTACAGTAGAAAAACTTGGCAAACACTACCTTGACAGGTGGTCAGGGTTAACATCATCATTGACCAGTCATGTTGATAGCATCTACACTTGATGTTATGTGATAAGAAGGACACTTTATCTCTGTGGTATTATTTCTAAAATCTCATAATCCGAGACTGATTGTAAAAAGAAAACATCAGACAAACCCAAATTTAGATAGTTCCACAAAATATCCAACCAGTACTCCTCAAAATTATCAAAGTCATCAAAAATTTTTTGTAATCTAAGAAACTTATCACAGCCAAGCAAAGTCTAAAGAGACATAATAACTAAATGTAATGTGTTTTCCATGTAATGTGTTGCCTATGTAATGAGATCCTGGAAGAGAGAAAAAAGGACTGGATCCTGGAAAAGAAAAGTCTGTTAGGAAAAAAATAGTTAAATCCAAATAAAGTGTGACATTCATCATACTCACCAATGCTGGTTCCTTAGTTGTGACAAATATACCATTCAGAACAGGGGAAACTGGATGAGGAGTACATGTAAACTATCTGTACTATCTGATACTATCTTTGCAACTTTTCTGTAAACCTAAAACTATTCTAAAAGAAAATTTTATTTAATTTTGTTCATGTGAGAGCAAGTTTCAGTATGTTTCCTAAAATAAGAAACTTTGAATTAAAAGTTGTTTTGCTCTGGGAAAATCAATACAATAGACATCTTAGTTATGCAAATATAATACAAGTACGTATTTTTCATTTTTGCGGAAGACCTAAGTGCACTGAAATAACCCAAATGTTAGCTATTTCAGAGGAAGAAGGTTAGCAGTCTGTTTGGTTAGGTAAGCTGACTATGTAATAAGTTTTGCCAACTTATGACTATGCAGACTTTGTTTTTTTTTAATTTGCAAAGAATATGTATGAGTGGTTTAAATTATTGGGTGTCCAGTACAGATGAGAAGTCAAGCTGAAGAAGACCTCAGGAAGAACACATAAATAATTGTAGATCAACTGCCACATACTACACCATCATAGACTGGACTAGTGAAGGCTGTGGCAACATCTAACTATAGTTGACTGTTTAGGAAATTAAAACATACTCTTCAAATACTTATTTCTACTCACATAATTGGGAAGAGACATGTCCTTCTGCATTTTCATTCAAATTCTCCTCCAAAGCCAAGCAAAACTGACTCTGTTCTTGTATACGGGTGCTGAGATCTGAAAAGACCACAAGATAAACGTGTTGATCAAATCTAAATTTATTAGCTGATCTTTGGAGAAGTAGACAGTCAAGAGTCTGGTTATTTATTCTGAAGAAAATAGTTTTGGCTAATGTTGCTCTTGATAAGAATTAAGTCTCTAAATTTGAAATAATGAGTTACAAACTCAAGTGTCTATCAGGTTTAAGCAGATATCACAAAACAGGAATCAAGGAAAATAGAAATCAAGTTTAGACAGACCCTGTTTAAAAGTAGTGGTGACCATTAGCACCAATCAACTGCTACCTTGTGAAAATGTAATGGGTATTTTTTTTTTATTATTATACTTTAAGTTCTAGGGTACATGTGCATAATGTGCAGGTTTGTTACATATGTATACTTGTGCCATGTTGGTGTGTGGCACCCATCAACTCGTCAGCACCCATCAACTCGTCATTTACATCAGGTGTAACTCCCAATGCCATCCCTCCCCCCTCTCCCCTCCCCGTGATAGGCCCCGGTGTGTGATGTTCCCCTTCCCGAGTCCAAGTGATCTCATTGTTCAGTCCCCACCTATGAGTGAGAACATGCGGTGTTTGGTTTTCTGTTCTTGAGATAGTTTGCTGAGAATGATGGTTTCCAGCTGCATTCATGTCCCTACGAAGGACACAAACTCATCCTTTTTTATGGATGCATAGTATTCCATGGTGTATATGTGCCACATTTTCTTAATCCAGTCTGTCACTGATGGACATTTGGGTTGATTCCAAGTCTTTGCTATTGTGAATAGTGCCGCAATAAACATACCTGTGCATGTGTCTTTATAGCAGCATGATTTATAATCCTTTGGGTATATACCCAGTAATGGGATGGCTGGGTCATATGGTACTTCTAGTTCTAGATCCTTGAGGAATCACCATACTGTTTTCCATAATGGTTTTTAAGAAAAAGAAGAAAAGCCTGATTTTTGTCATGAAGGTTTTGAAATATTAGCCTTGGTTTAAAAAAATGTAAAACACTGCATGGGCCAAATGAAATATATCTGTGATATTAATTTGTACTAAAGGCAATTAATTTATAATTTCTGACCTAATTATACCAGTATAATTCTGGATTTTTATTGTTTATTGTTGTGAGGCTTTACCCAGGATGTTCAAATATACAATTAACATACATGTGTCTTCAGTGTGATGAAAGAATCAAATTCAGAAAAGGTTGTTGTAGAATTGTTACCAAAACACGAGTGGTCCTGTCTAGGTCCTGCTGTTCATCAGACAGAAAGCCAATCACTGAGCCAACAAGTATTTTCAGGGAAGAAGGCTTTAACCAGGTGCTGCAGCTGAAGAGATGGGAGATCAGTCTCAAATCCATCTCCATGACTGATTAAAATTGGGGGTTTATATGCAGGAAATAAGTGTAACCCTGTGTGGCAAAACAGAAATTAGGAAGGGGTAAGGAAGAGGAGTTGGTCAACAGGAAGCAAGTGGCCCATTAGGCAATCACGCTGAGTGAGGGGTCTGGCATCTTATTGTCCAGATGTGACAGCCTAAAATAGGTTCATTTCCACTGTGGCTGCCTCAGCTTATCTCCTAATCAGTTTCTCTGTCATTCCTATGTACATATCCGGCTTCTGTCTCACTGCCTTCGTGTCATCCTCCACCACAGTGCTTCTCCAGTGATGTTTCTAGTGGCGTACCAATGGCAGTACAGTGGGAGCAATTCACCCCAGTGCAAGCCATAAGGTGGGCAAATACAAAGGGAATTTAAAACAATAATAAAACTAAAAGTCAGTCTGCCTTTTATCATATCCATGGGTATGTGAGTCTAAACAACATCAATGATACGTTACTACTCCCCCCAAAATATTTTCTTGGCCTAAGTTCTAAACAATTGTGATTACTAATGAGTTTTAACATTATATACATCAGCTTCAAATTAGCACATTTTAAATTGTGTATTTAGTAGACAATTTACTTTCATAAACATTTTTTACAGAGAAAGTAATCAGAGAATTTCCAGTTGTACAGTCAACACCCTAAAATGTGTTTCCCTCATAAGCTTGTAACGATTCAAGTATTTTTCAAGCTCCTTTCAAGAGCAGTTTTTATGTCTAGACTCAGGTGTCATACATTCCCACTTTTAAATACAGGCAGTCCTTGGTTTGCACAGCACTGTGGAACTGAAAAAATTGTCATGTAAGCGGAAACCATGCAAAAAGATCTTCATCATAAAAAGGTAGAAGTAAGATTCTTCTGTGACTTCTAAACTTTTTGGTTGAGACATTAAAAGTTCTTTTACTCTCAGTTCTAAATGAATAGAGAAATGAAAAAGAGTAAAACTGATATTTTTTTAGTACACTGTAATTTAAAGCATTGGAAACATTGTGAATTAGTGTTTTATTTCTTTGATTAAAAAAAACTTACCAAGAGTAGTTTGAATGGTGTTTTCTTTCTTCTTCTCCTATAACTTATTTTTGGAATGAGCTTTTTCTTTCTATCCTTTGACAAATTGTTATCCTACTTTGAAGTTTGAATCAGGTTCCAAAATTTTATCCTTTGCATTTTCAACATCATGAAATATCTCCAAGAGTTCCCTTCATGTGAAGTCCCTAGTGCCACTTCCTCAGGAACATCTTTATATTTTTTGTCACATCCACTTGCCTAATTTATGTCCATAAATTCACCTTCACCAAGTTCCTCTGGCTGCATATCTTAAGTCTCAAATGATGGTTGTGTCAGCATTCCCAGGGTCAGCTATTTCTTCTAAAACTCCATTCATGTTTGATATCAGTTTCATTTCTAGCATTATCATTTTTGTTCCTTTGTTACACTTTCATCTTTGTTGACCAATATACTGTTTTGACTATCCATTTTTGTAAAAATATCTTGTGGACTATCACTGGACAACAAGGATGCAACACAACTACACACTGTACTATCTGTGCATGTACTGCATAACAGATGCTTGGTGATCAGTCACGAACAGACTCTTAAAGAAGTGTCATGATTGGTCACCAATTATGATGTGCATCTTTTATTTATGTAGTGATTTGTGAGCTGAAGAGCTGGCTGTAAAGTGTATTTCATGCAATTACTCACAGTTAATAAACTGAACTGGTAATTGAAATGTGAAACCTTGTTGTTGCAGGACTGGTGCTATTTAACTAAACTGTGATAACTGAAATTCTTGTCCATCAGAACTGTACAACACAAGGACTGCTAAAGGAGATTCACAACAAACAATGACAGTATAGGGATTTCAAGATGAATAAACAGAACTCGAGTTACTTCTGTTAGTCATTCTAACTGACCACTTGGAGTTTGGATTTGTGTTTAATGTTTCAAACAGTGAAAAGAGTACAGACACTGAGGTTTTGTTTCGTAGGTGTACATTTTAAGCTCATACAGAAACTATTTTATTGAATTTGAATAATATCTTTAAAATTAAAATTTATTCTTATTTTTCAATTTTTAAAAAAATAATCAGAAAAATATTACTAAAATTAATGTTGTCATATAGAGGAGGCAGTTGTTAAAAAATGATGTATTCTGTGCATTAAATGTGATAGGCACACAACTGGATCTTTCTAAAAGACAGATCTGATTTTGTCATTCCCCTGACTAAAAGTTTTCACTATCTTATCATCTGTATGATTAATTCTTAACCAATATCACTTGCAAAACTTCTCAAAAATACAGATTCCTGGGATTTAACACATAGATTCCAAAGCAGTGGGTCTGGGTTAGGGTCTGAGAAACTGTTATTAAAGCCCATGGGTGGCTCATACAGGTGCTGATTCACTGACATACAGGATTAATTCTAAATTCCTTAGCATGGAAAAAAAGGATCCTTAAGATCTGGCCCCTGTATACCTGTATAGAGTTGTCTCCTGCTACTGGTTTCTCCCTCACATTTTATCACTTACAACTGTTTATAGCTACTGAGCCAGCCCTGTGTATGTTTTGTTCCAGCTTCCATGGACTGCTCTAGTCCCCAACCTCATGCCAAGGTCCACTTAGAAAATACTCATTTCCATGTAAGGGTCAGCTCAAGGCTTATGTCTTTCAAGCATGCCTTCTGTTGGGCACCTTTGGGGCCTCGTCTATACTCTGTAGCAATTACATCATCACATTGTACTAACTGAATAGTTCTGTGCTAAACTTCTTGAAATGGCATATCTTTATCATTTATCTATTTCCAGCATTTAGCCCATTGCTGTTTATTTCTGGGTGTGTCTTTTAGGAATACTGTCCACTAAAAGTAACAGAAAGCTAACACAGGCTTAAACAAATAGAGGTTTGTAATTATCATATAAAAAGTCTTGAGGGAAGTGGCTACTGGTGGGGTTTCATCAGCTCAACAATGTCAAGGCTGGCTTCTCTGTGACTCTCTTGGCCTCTCTCTCATACCTGGGGGGCATCATGGTTGTAAGATAGTGGTTGCAGCTCTGCACATCGCAGTCACAGGAAGGAGGAGGAAAGTAGTTGTACAAATTGTGCATATGCTGTTTAATCAGTATAGCAAATTTTTTCAGAATTCTCCCAGCAAACTTCCACTAAGAGGTGTCATTTGCCAGAACTGGGCCACATGGCCACCACTAGCTAGAAGGAAGGCTGGGAAAGGAGAGGATGGGATTGATGTGATTCACCTAGAACAGGATTCCCATGATTAAGTTAAAACGTTAGATCAATCATGACCCATGGCCTCAGGTGGCACATCATTGCTGTGAATAAACTTGCAGTTCAATTGGCAAAAAAAAAAAAAAGTGGAAATGAATGAGTATACAATTACCAGCTCTGCTACAGTAGGTATTCTATAAACTTTATAAGTATAAATGAGTGAATAAACAAATGCATGAAGCATGAAGAAGTAAATATTAATCTTTGCAATAAGGACAGGTAGGTAGTTCTTGTAACTGATTAGGGTAGAAAAGGCAAGAGTAAATACAGATGCAGAGTGATACAAATAAAAGAAAACTCAACTCTACAACTTAAGGCAAAACAAAACAAATAAAGGACATAATTTATGAGTCTATATAGCTTCATTCACTGACAGAAGCATCGGGCAGCTCCAGGCTTATATCCTCACAGGTTCAAGTTCAGGGGAAAGAAAGCACCACAGGAGCCACAAAGAAAGGCATAAGTTTACGGTCAGACTACAGTCACGTGGCTACCCTGAATCCAGGGGTCAGGACTAGTCACAGCCAAGACTCACAGACCAAGTAGAAGAAGGGTGGAGAAAAAACAGGAGCTATTATCAGCAGAAGAAAGGATGGATTGGATGATTGGCAGCCAAAAAGAATAGATGCCACCTCAAACAGAACCCACAAATGAGGACCAGGCATTCAGAAATGAGCATGAGAAGTTAGCAAGGCAGGTGTATGGGTTCAGAGTCAACACGATTTGACGTCACTGCCCTCCATGTGACACTCCCACATCACTTAGTAGAGGAGCTGGCAGCACCTAGAATATATCCTCTCAGCTTATCTTTCCTTGAGTGGTTACCTTTACAAAGCAGCAGTAAGAGGATAGATTAAATTAATCCTTCTCAACTTTTCATCAGAATATTCCCTACAGCCATGAAGGGTGAGCACTCTGGAATTTGGGGCAGAAGGTGGTGAAACGGAAGGCTGGCAGAATATTTTGGAGCTGTCTGCTGCAAAACTAAAATGTATTTGAAGTCTTGTGCTTTTTACTTAAGATGTTTAATTTTGAATTTTATTCCATAGAATATCCATGTTATTTTTAAAATGTTTTAAATTACTAATAACTTAATAGTTTCTCAATTTTTTTTTCCCAAATAAAATTGACCTCCTAAATGACATACCAGTTCGTTCACTTTGGCACACAGCTATTTACCCCTGGACTACACATATCACAGTTCAAGAATCATGGGATTAAGTAAACTCTGCACATTGTTTCCAGCCTGTTTCTCAGGTAGCTGTTTCTGGCAGTGGCATCCACCTATTAAAGCTCTCATTAGCCATAAATGTTAATACAGATGGTTCCCAAGTTAGGATTTTTCAACTTTAAGATGGTGTGAAAGCGATAGGCATTCAGTACACCCCTCAGCTTATCCAGATAAACCCATGGTAGGTCAAGGAACATCTGTAAAACTGCCATCTATTGAATACCTACCACATTCAAAGCAATTTTATATATTTTCTCATTTAATTTTCCCAATAATTCTGAAAAGCAAATATCATCTCCAAATACACAAGGAAGGTGAAAGTCACAGAAGTTCACTAACACTGAGAGTTAGACGTTTAGATAATAGGATCAAAACTCAGGACTCTGACTCTAAAGCCTGTGTCTCTTCCATGTCTTTCTTCCTCTCCCTTCGAATTGCTTCTTTACGCTTGAGGAACATCAACCTTGAATAAGAAACAATCTACAAATTTAAGCAGTATACATAATAACTAATAATGCATTATCCTACACACTCTGAGGCCTCCTGCACTAGGGCACTGTGGAATAGTGTAGTAGACCTGGAATCAGGAATCCTAGGTTCTCTTGTCAACCCCACCTATAGCAAACTGTGGCGCTTTGGAAAAATACTTCTCTGGACCTGAGGCTCTTGATCTGCAAAATGACAGTGGGACCTGGTCATTTTTGCAGTCATATTCAGCTCCAGAGTGCTAACCTTTCAACATCAGTTCCTCAAGATTCAGCCGTCTAAGTGCAGACTAACCAAGTCTTATATGCCTATTAAATGTAATATGCCCTCCAAAAGAGACCAGAAAGATCTAATTATAGACACACTCTCAAAAACGGTATCAGATGAATGCGAACTCCAACCCAAACTTCTGAGAAAATAATCATAACAGTACTAGGATGATAATAACTACTTATTGATTGTTAATCACATCCCAGTTACTGTTCTAATGTAAGTACTATCTCCTTTAACCTTTGTAACAACCCTACACAAAGTAGATCCCATTATCATTCCCATTTTACAGGTGAAGAAACTAAAGTACGGTACATTTAAGTAACTGCCCAAGATCGCATAATTAATGGCAAATTCAGCCATTAATTATGTATAATGTAATTATGTGTAATGGCAAACCCAGCAGTCAGACTCCGCAGTCTGAAGCGAGATGATCATGAAACACTGTCTCCCTCCTGACCAGGCTGTTCTCATTGAGAAATGTGCACTTGAAAAGCTTCCTGGAGACAAAAGACCTTATCACTAATGCTGCACCGCAGATTGATTTAAAACACCAAGTGTTTTATTATGCCAGCAGATGCATGCCAGAGTTATGACAATGTCAATTAATGTCTCACTGGCTTTGTTAACCTTGCTGGAGTCTGTGGAGATTGCAATGGTGAGGTCTGAGAGAAAGACTGAGCTGGTGGGAAGGAGTCTGGTTGCAGTTAGGAGGCAGGCACAAGGATTCCCTGCATCGTAACCATATGAAGGCTGATGGGAAAGTAAATTACTATTAGTATTCATCAGCACCAGTCAGACATGCCTAAAGATTGGCTTTCAGGTTAAGTAGAGAATACTAAACTTACTCAATAATATTCATTCAGTAGTTGTATTCACACATTTTTACACTGCTGTAAGAAACTGCCCAAGACTAGGAAATTTGTAAAGGAAAGAGGTTTAATTGACTCACAGTTCCACATGGCTGGGAAGGCCTCAGGAAACTTACAATCATAGCAGAAGGCAAAGGGGAAGGAAGGCTTGTCTTACATGGCAGCAGGTCAGAGAGAGAAAGAAAGAGAGAAGCGGGGGGAAGAGCCCCACACTTACTAAACAATCAGATTTTGTCAGAACTCTTATCACGAGAACAGCAAGGGTAAAGTCTGCTGCCATGATCCAATTACCTCCCACCAGGTCCCTGCCTTAACATATAAGGATTACAATTCAAGTTGAGACTTGGGTGGGGACACAGGGCCAAACCATATCAGTAGTGCTTTGCAAGCTCAGTTGAGTAATGCATTTTTTCATGGAGACTGTTTTGGGATGGTGTGCTATGGAATACATTTTGGAAAATTCTGCTCCATTGAATATAGCAAGCTTTAGCCAGTGGACCACCCAAAAATGAACAAGTGCAATAAAGAGTTCTTAGCTTTCTATGCTACCCATCCAGGAGGCCCTGGTGCCCCAGAAGCATTTAAGAGAAAGTAGATCCTCATGTTTGTTGAACCTCACTCATACCAAGGGCAAGACAGAAATGTCTCCATCAATATGCAAAACTTTTTACTTTTAATTTCACATTTATTATAGATAAGACATTCTGATAGGCACTTTATACACCTTAAATTGTTTCAAGTTTAAGCACCTATATAATTTTTAGATGTATAAAAGATAATTTTTAAAAATAGAACACTTGCTGGTAGCCAACTTAGTGTTAAGATTATTTTCTTAAATTCAACTAGTTGATTAAAATTAGGTGGAGGGAATGAGGGATTGACATGAGGTGATGTATTTTAATGTACCTACTTAATAGAATTGAAAGATCCCAACAGGTTTTTCCTGCTCAATACACAAACAAAGACCACAGCATTACAGTAAAGAAAAAGTTTAATTGACACAAGGCTGGCCATGCCATGTGGGAGACAGTTATTACTGAAATCAATCTCTTTTTAAGTTAGGGGTTTTCCAAAGGTAGTTTGGGGGAAGAGGTGGAGGTGGCTAGGCAATGGGTACTTACCGCTGATTAGTTGGGGGAGCAGTCATAGGGATATAGGAAATTATCCTCCTGTTAGCTGAAGTGCTTCTGGGTGGAGACACAGGAGTGGTTGGCAGGTCCAGGTAGAGCCATCATTGGTGTCGGACAAGCAAAAAACCTGAAAAGTTATCTCCAAAGGGCAATCTTAGATTCTACAATAATGATGTTATCTGCAGAAGTAATTGAGAAAGTTGCGTATCTTGTGATCTCCAGAAAAAATGGCTGGCAATGCTCATATGTTAGCAGAATCCAGGCTTCTCTATCTTCCTAACCTGGTGGTCTCTCATTAAGCTTTACAAAGATGGTTGTGTTTGGGGGAATGGCTATAATCATATAAACTATAAATATCTCCCACAGCTAGCCCAGCCTATGCCCATTAACAATTAAGGCAGCTCGAAGGATAAAGGCAAGAGGGGATTGTCTAGATCATATCTCCTCCACTGTCATAATTTTCTTACTGTTATAATTTTTGCAAGGGCAGTTTCTGAATTGTCACAAACATCCTACCCAAAGCAAAGAACTTGCTATTTTCTATTTTTATCTTTCTTTTAAAAAATAATTTCAGATTTTGAGTCAAAGATAGAGCTCATTTTTGCCACTGAATTCTGTAAGAATTTCTGTCAACGAGGAAGTCTTCATTAGATCAATGAATCTCAGATATTTATAGTCCTTGGAAGAAACGGGTTATCAAAAAAAGAGGGAAAATGAAAGATGGTTCCTTTAGGAAATGAACAAAGAAGGAAGATATGTCCCAACCACAAGAAGCAAATGGAAGGAAATGGCTGGCTTCAGAATGTTAATATCATCACTGCAAATTCGTTTTCATATAAGTAATTAATCAACTTTTGTCACTTTTTGCGATTCATTGTGAACATTCTGCATGAGGTCTGTCCTTCACTGTGCTACTTCAAGTTTAAAAGCCTGAGGCTTTTAGAACTTGCCTTATGACATTGTCAAGGCCCTTTTTATAGACTAATTAACATGCCAAGAATTTCAAGTCAACAAAAGATACCATTTTTTAGTTTTCAAGAACTTTTTCATGCCCACTTCAAGCACTTCTTGCATTTCTGGCCTTCTCTGCTGATACCAGCCTCACTGGAGGGACTGGCTTTAAGTTTCACGGAGGGCTCCACCCTTCCTGTTCACTCAGTGGGACCATTCATGAAGGGAAATAATGACATTACATTATGCAAGTTTCCCTATGTGTAACTTTTCCTAATAGAGCCTTTTTGATGGAATTTTTAGGATCCACACTCACCGAGATTAAGCTACATATTCTAAGCTAAGGACCACACTAGACTGGAGCAAATGTAACAGTTCTCAGCATGGATTGCCTTGGTACCAGAGTCCCTAACAAGCCCACATGCTGCCAGTCACATTGTTCACACAGACTCTTGGGGAAACTGGAACACTCCATCCTGGCTTTAAGTTACCACCACTATCAAACTACCACCCTTTTCTATTAAGGCTTAAATTGCCAATATAACAATACAGAAGAACTTATACTCACAAGCATTAACTTCTGTTTAAAGGGATATTTACAAACAACAGGATTTCTTGTTTCTTGAACCTAACTTAGCAGAAGATGAGTTCTCACCCAGGGGAGAAATTTTATATACAGTTTATTAGTAGTTCTATTACATATGTAAATGTACCCATTATAGAATATAAAGAGAAATAGAAACGAGTAAAAATAATCACTCATAAATACCAATATTAACAATTTAAATAGGCTTCTTTTCACCTTTTCTCTCCTATAACTTGTATTATAGGAAAATGAAAGTAGTTGAAACTGTAAGTGAATTCTGGCCAAATGTTTTTCCTAAATAAGCCAGCCAAAAGATGCTCTCCCCCAAGTCCTCTGAGATCTAATGCTGGACGAGAGGTACTGCACCCCACCCCAACCACCCACATGGAAGCAGGACTCAAGAAGTCATGAGCTGCACATTTCTGATTTTGCTCACAGTCAAGCTGCGCAGGCAGAAGGGGTGAGGATTATTAATCAGATAAAGTGAGATGAACTACCAGCTCTCTCTCCTCTGCTCCTCAAAGAATTCCTTCACTTCCTCTGCCTGTTTCCTGTCCTCACCCAGGGTGGCCCATGTTCTCCCATGGCGCTCTCTTCTGCTACTCGGCTGCTCCCCTGAAGGGCATGCCCAGAGCCTCCCGGTGCCCACAGCATCTGGTGCTGCTTCAAAGCCAATCACTAAACCAGCCAACTATCTGCCCTTGCGGTTTGCCCAGGCGAATCTTCCAAGGCCACTCGTGTCAAACTGGAAGCTCCCGGAACCTCTGTGCAAATGAATTCTAAAATCCTCCATACCTTTACAGCAATCTCACAGAGATTTATCTTGTCACAAAGAGGAAAACATAAACCTTCCTGCCATCACTGAGGTACCCCAAGTGTGACTGCCTTTACTGCACCACTCAAAGAGTGAACTCTGCATGAAAAATAAAATTTCAGTCTTAACATTAGCTTCACTGTGAAATGGGTTGGAATTCTTCAAGAGACTAATTTAAAAATGAACTCTGAGAATCTGAACAAGCAGTATCTGAAAGGGAAACCTTAAATGATACATAAATAGGTGAAAATACATTCAACCTCATTAACAATCAAAGGTATGCTAAACAAAACATACATGTTTTTGCTTATCTAACTAGAAATGATTTTTTAAAGTTATATTTGATGTCAGTGTAGAATGTCAGGAAACTTGTTAGTCAGGTTTCCCTGTTCGTCAGGTTTCCCCACATTCTCCTGGTGGGAGATTGGTAAAAGCAAATTGGGGAACTTGTATTAACAATGTGGAAACTATGCATAACCTCTCAGTAAGCAATTCTACTTATGATCCTAAGGATAAAATTAGTAGCATGCAAGAAGATTTGATAATAGCAAAAACTGGAAAAATATACAAGAATAAGTAGTTATTAAATACGGTATCTTCACTTGACAGAATACTCTGCAGCCATTAACAAGGAGCTGAAGGAAGAGGTTTACACATAAGAAGAAAACTAGTTATGAAACAACACATACAACATAGCCCCAGTTTAGTGGAAATACATGCACCTAGAAAAGGGTTTAGAGAGGAGTCATCAGTGGTTATCTCACAGTGGGGTGGACACAAGGCTAGCAGGATGGCATGCAGTTAAGAGTAAGGGGATTGAACATACTTGGATGCATATCCTAACTTTACCACTCTGGGAACTGGGGCAATTTTCTCACAGACTCCTTATTTGTAAAATGGGGATAATGTGACTTCTTAGGGCTTGTTAAAGGATTAAAAGAAATGGTGTTAATAAAGTACATAGCACAATATTTGGTACAAACAAAAACTAACTTATAGATCTACAGATTTTTTATCTGTAATTGCCAATTTTCTATGATAAATACATATTTTATAGTGAAAGTCATTTCAAAAAATGTAAACAAATATAGAATTCTAATTAATAATATACACATTTAAGTGATTAGAAGGAAAGTATACTAATGTTTACAATTTACTTTGAAATACATCAAAACAGAAGATGGATTAATGGTAGGTATACAAAAATTTACTGCAAAATTCTTTCAACTTTGTGGTGTGTTTGAAAATATAAAATGTTGGTAAAAATGAATATCACTTTAAATGTATTATCTTTTTTATTTATATAAGTAAGATGACTAGGCACATTGGTTCACTCCTGTAATCCCAGCACTTTGGGACGCCAAGGCAGGTGCATTGCTTGAGGCCAGGAGTTCAAGACCAGCCTAGGCAACATGGCAAAATCCCATCTCTCTACTAAAAATTAAAAAAAAATAAAAGAAAGAAAGAAACAAAAAAGAAAATTAGCTGGCCCTGATGGTGCATGCCTGTAGTCCCAGCTACTGGGAGGCTGAGATGGGAGAATCACCTGAACCCGGGAGGTCGAGGCTTCAGTGAGCCAAGATCACACCACTGCAGTCCAGCCTGAGCGACCAGAGTGAGACCCTATCTCAGAAAAAAAAAAAAAAAAAAAAAAAAAGGAAAAGATGTTCATTTTAAGAGAGCATGAAATAAACACATTAAGAAAAAGTTAGTAATTTCTCTGACATACTCCTCACCAATTCCACTCTGCTGGGAAGGTATTTTTTGTATCTTTCCACATTTTTATGATCATAAATTTAAAGTAAACTTTTTTCATAAGATTTTATCATCCATATTACTTGACAACCCCTGTTTTTTACACTTGGAAAGGTAATTTTTGTTTAAAAAATAAAGAATGACATCTACCTCTTACTAATGAACCTATAAGTCACAAATAAATTTTCTTTATAGATAAGATAGAACATAGCTTTTTCCCATATGTGATTTTTATTATTACTCAAAATTTTAGGAGCCTTCATAGCAAGAAATAAAATACTTTGGTTTTTAAAATACTTTCATTATTTTTATATTAAAATGCAACACAGCTTGGTGCCTGTGTGTCCTACTGTGAGCTAGTATTTATTACCATCTCCTCCCACGGATTCCAAGTCCACTCACCTCTGTCTTTGGTGGTGTAATTGCTACCATTACACTTGAGGTCACTTTCTGCAGCCACCACTGTAGCCTAAGTTAAAGATAAAAATGTACCTGAGATTCACAGCATCTGAATATGCAGGACCACAATTCCTATTCACATATGTACATTCAACGTAAAGAAAACAAAACAAAATAACAACAGTGACAAAACTGTACCAGTATAGCTTGTGTAAGGGGTTGTTACCTACCCCACAGAAGCAGACTGGACTCTACTCCAGATTTTCAAGGAAACTATCTTTTGTTAATGCTTTGAAAATGTCTTGTCATTTTCTCCGCTTTTTCTTTATGAAACTCCTATTTTCTTAGGATACTGAACCTCCTAGATTAAGCCTCTAATTATCTTAGCTTTTCTCCCTTATTATCCATTTCTTTAATGTTACTTCTTACTGGGTGTTTTCCTTGACTTCATCTTCCTGAATGAGGAGCATTCTTAATTTCAACTATAATTTTTAATTTATAAGTGCTTTTTGCTCTGACTAGACTGGTTTCATTAATTTGCATTCTTATTTTATGTCACTAAACATATTAAATAGCAATACTTTATAGCATTTTTTCCATTCCTTATTTGCCTCTGTTAACTCTTAGTGTCTTTTTATTATTATCTTTTGGGACAGGGGTTGGTTTGTACCTGTACTTTTCATGTTGAAGGTTTTCCTTAAATATCTGGTCAATTTCTCCTATTTAAAAACAAGACATTAAAATGCTGACTGGAGGCCCCACTCTATTGGTGGCATCTTAGTTCATTTTGTGCTGTTAGAACAAAATGCCACTGACTAATTTAGAGCGAGCAGAAATGTATTCTCTCACAATTTAGATGGCAGGGAAGTCCAAGATCAAGGCAGTGGCATCAGGTGTGGGACTTCTTACTGCATCCTTACATGATAAAAGGCAGAAGGGCAGCAGGGAACCAGCTCCCTCTGTCAAGGCCCTTTATCAGAGCACTAATCCCATTCATGAGGGAGGAGCCCTTGCAGTCTAATCATCTCCTAAAGGCTCACCTCTTAATACCATCACATTGGTAACACCTGGATTTTGGAGGGGACACATTCAAACCACAGCAGTAGGGCTTGACAACTAGTGAATCTCACTGTACAGCATTGGGCAGGCATCCAGGTTTTAATTTTTTAAGTTTTTAGGTTTTTATTTGTAGGTCTGGTCAGTTCCTGAGTTTCCTAAGAGAAGAATCCTCCAATCTTGTCCTTGGGATAGAAGGCTGGCTACTAGTATGTTCAGCTTAGATGATGGAAGACCTCCTCATTAGATACAACGTGTTTCTTGTATTTCCCTGGTTTTCTATCCAGCTCCGAAGCACTTCTCTCCTCTGTGCTTGGTATCCACAACTCCAAAAACTATTTCTGCAATTCCTCTAAGAAATGGATCTCTCAGCTCTCTTAGGGCACAAGAAGAGTAGTCATCTAATTTCTCGGAATGAAGGTGGGCATTGGCATCCAATTGCTCCTTAAACAAATAGTCTTCTTGTTCTCAGCCTCCTCTCCTCCAGGCTTTGGGCTTCCATTTCTGAGAATTCCTGGAATTTGGCAGGGTAAACTACCAAGCTTCTCAGTGGTAACCTCCCTCCTCCCCTCCACATACACACCTGTAAATTTGACCTTTGATCTGCCCAATGGTTGAAATTCACCCAACCATGTGCAATCTTCATATATTATAGTTTGAAGTTTTAGGTGTTTCCTGGTTTCATTAAAGATAAAGTTGAGCACCTGTAATTGTGCTGTGGTTGTTACTGTTCTTGTTATTTTGTGGTAACTTCTGAGAGGAGAATTGGGCAGAGACATCGTTACTTTTACCTCCCATCTTACAACTGATAGAGCTTCTTATTAGTAGAGGAAAGATTCTTGTTTATTTTCTTAGGTGAGAATATAAAATTACTCTCTTCTAGTTGGAAAAAGCCTGTCATATGTATATTTCTTCATATTCTCAGCATGAATTCTAACCTAAATGATTTCTTTCTTTAGATGCCTAATACATACAAAGTTAGGAAAGCAAAGGCAGGAAGCCAAAATGAAACACTTTTCTTTTTCTCCCTGGCAGTCCCTTAACATTTTGGGCTTCATACAGTATCTCCACTAAATAACAGAGGGAGAAACTGAGATAGAAAGCGAATCCCAAAGTGTTGAAGGTGATTATGCCATCGAAAGCTAATGTCTGCCTGTAAGACGGGGATTTCAACCCCAAGTTTTCTTTCTAGAACGCTAAGGGCAGGCAGGAAAATTATGAGGAAAGAAAATACTTAGGATTTAGTAAAACAGATACCAAACTTTACATATGAGTTTATTTCTTCACAATATTTTCTATGTTATATTCTAAGAACAAAAGCACACAATCTTCTCCTGGGTAAGAAGCAGCTTCTGTTTGACACACATGGCTAGCATGTGGATAATACCACCACCATCTTTCTAATTGGACTGGAGTTCATATCTTTTCTCATTTGGCTGCCATTCATCCAAACCACCTCCCACTCTTCCTTTTGTGTCCAGAATTGCGAGTAGTGAACCCTCGCAGTGAGAGTTACGGTTCTTTAAAATGGTGTGTCCAGAGTCTGTTCCTTTAGATGTTCAGATGTGTCTGGAGGTTCTTCCTTCTGGTGGGTTCATGGTCTTGCTGACAGGAGTGAAGCCGCAGATCTTCGCGGTGAGTGTTACAGCTCTTAAAGGCAGCATGGACCCAAACAGTGAGCAGCAGCAAGATTTATTGCAAAGAGCTAAAGAACTAAGCTTCCACAGTGTGGAAGAGGTTCCCAGCGGGTTGCCGCTAGCTGGGGCAGCCTGCTTTTTGTCCCTTATCTGGTCCCACCCACATCTTGCTGATTGGTCCATTTTACAGAGAGCTGACTGGTCCATTTTACAGAGAGCTGATTGGTCCGTTTTGACAGAGTGCTAATTGCTGCATTTACAATCCCGAGTTAGACACAGAGTGCTACACAGAAAAGTTCTGGAAGTCCCCACTAGGTTAGCTAGAGACAGAGTACTGATTGGTGTATTTACAAACCTTGAGCTAGATGCAGAGTACTGATTAGTGTATTTACAAACCTTGAGCTAGACACAGGGTGCTGGTTGGTGTATTTACAATCCCTTAGCTGGACTTAAAGTTGTTTTCCAAGTCCCCACTAGACCCAGGAGCCCAGCTGGCTTCACCTAGTGGATCCCGTACTGGGGCTGCAGATGGAGCTGCCTGCCAGTCCTGTGCTGTGCACCTGCACTCCTCAGCCCTTGAGTGGTTGATGGGACCGGGTGCCACAGAGCAGGGGGCAGCACCCATCGGGCGGCATGGGAGCCCTCTGCAGAGGTGGGGGCTTGGGCATGGCGGGCTGCAGGTCCCGAGAGCCCTACCCCCTGGGGAGGCAGCTGAGGCCTGGCGAGAATTTGAGCCCAGTGCATGCAGGCTGGCAGTGCTGGGGGACCCAGCGCAACCTCTACAGCTGCTGGCCTGGCTGCTAAGCCCCTCACTGCCCTGGGCCAGAGGCACCAGCTGGCCACTCCAAGTGCGGGGCCCGCCAAGCCTGCACCCATGCCCGCCAGAACTCGCGATGGCCTGTGAGTGCTGCGCACAGCCCCGGTTCCTGCCGGCGCCTCTCCCTCCTCACCTCCCACCAACAGAGGGAGCCGGCTCCAGCCTTGGCCAGCCCAGAAAGGGGCTCCCACAGTGCAGAGCTCCTCAAGCGCCATCAGAGTGGACACGGAAGCCGAGGAGGCACTGAGAATGAGGGCTACTAGCACATTGTCACTTCATATTTTGTCTAAGAAATTTCCCACTTTGAAAGTCCTGTTTGGAAGGAGAGTTATTTCTCACTACATAGGCTGAGATGCTGAGGCTGTCAGATTCACAATTTCCCAAGTCAACCTTGCAGGTAGAGTGCCGGTGAGAGGTGACAATGTGCCAGCAGCTCTTGCTCGCTCTCGGCACCTCCTCCGCCTCTGTGTCCACTCTGGCCATGCTTGAAGAGCCCTTTAACCCACCGCTGCACTGTGGGAGCCCCTCTCTGGGCTGGCCGAGGCTGGAGCCGGCTCCCTCTGCTTGCGGGAAAGTGTGGAGGGAGAGGCCTGGGCAGGAACCAGGCTGCGCTGCCCTTGCTCGCACTCAGAGTGGCCAGCCTGCACTGCTGACCCCTGGCAGTGAGGGGCTTAGTACCCTGGCCAGCAGCTGCAGAGGGTGTGCCGGGCCCCCCAGCACTGCCAGCCCACCCGTGATGCGCTGGAATTCTCGCTGGGCCTCCAACGCCTACCTGCAGGGCAGGGCTCGGGACCTGCAGCCGGCCAAGCCCAAGTCTCTCCCCATGCCTCCCCCACCCCCATGGGCTCCCGGGCAGCCTGAGCCTCCTCAACTGTGCCGCCCCCTGCTCCGCAGCATCTGGTCCCATGGACGGCCCAAGGGCTGACGAATGTGGGTGCGTGGCGCAGGACTGGCGGTCACCTCTGCCCACAGCCCCAGCGAGGGATCCACTAGGAGAAGCCCCCTGGTCTCCTGAGTCGTGTGGGGACTTGGAGAACTTCTATGCCTAAAGGATTGTAAATGCACCAATCAGCACCCTGTGTCTAGCTCAAGGTTTGTAAATGCACCAATCAGTGCCCCACGTCTAGCTAATCTAGTGGGGACTTGGAGAATTTTTATGCCTAACTAAACGATTGTATTATGTCTAGCTCAAAGTTTTTAAATGCACCAATCAGTACCCTGTCAAAAAGGACCAATCAGCTCTCTGTAAAATGGACCAATCAGCAGGATGTGGGTGGGGTCAGATAAGGGAGTAAAAGCACGCTGCCCAAGCTGCAGCGGAAATCCACTTAAGTTCCCTTTCACAGGGTGGAAGCTTTGTTCTTTCCCTCTTTACAATAAATCTTGCCACTGCTCACTGTTTGGGTCCACACTGCTTTTATGAGCTGTAACACTCGCTGCGAGGGTCTGCAGCTTCACTCCTGAAGTCAGCGAGACCACGAATCCACCAAAAGGAAGAAACTGCGGACACACCATCTTTGATAACTGTAACACTCACTGCAACGGTCCACAGCTTCATTACTGAAGTCAACGAGACCAAGAACCCTCCAATTCTGGACACAATATGACAACAAATACCGTAGGGGTAAGAATATCTAGCCATACAAACACTACAGGTAGGCAGATACTTCCTTAGGTACCCACACATTTTTTGTTAGTTTGAACAATATAATCTTGTTTTCAGAGTCCTACTCCAAGAAAAAGGTGCTAATATTCTTTTAATCTTGCAAATTGCATGGACCAGACAAGACTCAAGGTTCTTGGTGACTCCACTAGAAACTGAGACAATGTGAAACCCCAAATGAGCAAGCTAGCTATTCCTACTCATCATAACTGCCTAACTCATCCTACAGACACCAGTGTGTTTCAGGAGCTCCTCTGGGTCTATACACCTAAAATGCATATTCAGGTCAAAAGGAGAGAGAGAGTTTGTGCACAGATGAAATTAGTATCTGTGAAAATCATGTTTGAGCACTCTTTTAATTAAGCAAGGCTAATGAGAGTACCCATGCCCTTTTTTGTTTAGTAGTGGTATCCAGGTGGTGGTTTTAGGTATAATTATTATAAATAACGCCAGTTTAAGCTTCAGATAATCAAAGGTAAATTCCTGAGAGAATTTTATTTTCTCAGGATTTAAATAAACAACTGAAAAAGAAAAGAGAGGCAAAGGAGAATGTTTTCAATAATAAAAAAATAGCTATTTTATAGGAGAAAGTCTAAACAAAATATTAAGAATCAACCTAATGCAATGCAGCAAATACTTTTGAGAAATTATACCATGTTAGGTGCTGAAGAGTTATAGAGATAAAAAGAATTTGGGCCTACCCTTAACTAAAGCTGACAACTTCAGTGAGAGGTAGCAAAAAGTGGAAAAAATACTCAAATATCAGAAGACATTTAAGCATGACAAAAGGCAGAATGGGATCAACCAGAAGAGATGTAGCAAGAATCATATTTTTCATTTGTTTTCCAACGTCTCTATTCTTTTTTTATTTCCAAAGTTGCCTTCTTGTGACTTTCCACACACCGAGGCTGAGATGCTCATCATTTTCAGGGAGAAGGTAGATCTGCCTAGAATAAACAAGACACAGGCACATTATGATTTTTGTACATTTAGAGGGTTCACAATAGACAGAAAACCCTCTGGCTTTCAATAGAAAGAGCTGAATGCTTGAAAGAGAAAGCCAGTTTCTCAAGAATCTCAAAGATGGGCTTTGAAATTCCAATTGGCCAAGCCTAGAAGACTGGATTGTAGAGTTCTAACTGTAAACACAGAGTATGGAAGTGCAGATTAGGGAATGGGGCAGGAATTTGAGGAAGCCCAACCTGTGGCTGTGGGAGGAGCCCAGAAAATTGAGATGCTTGTCTGGGGTCACCTTGGGGTTGAGAGACTTGTGGGGTCGGGGGATGTAGAACACAGGTTGACTGGGAATCCAGAGTGTAGGAGGCTTGAGTATCAGTTCCCTTCAGGACCTCTTGGAGGGGACCTCTTCGCAAATTAACTGAGCCACCCTGTGCCACAGTCAAGTAGAACTGCGTTTAGGCTGAGAGGGTCTGAGAGAGATCCCTACTCTTTACTCCAGCACAAAGTGAAACCAATCCAGAAAATCCCTGGAGTCATTGCAGAGGGGCAAGAAAGACATCTGAGAAACAAACGAATGAACAAAAAACAGAATGTGATGAGTCCTCATGCCTGCTTGAAGAATGCTGCATCATAGGGAAAGGGGACCACTCACAGAGGCTGCAAGGTAAACAACTCAAAGCCAGAAGACAGATGGGTCCATCAGTCTACCTCAGAGGGTCAGCAGTACTGGTGAGAGCAGAGTTGAGGGAGGAGAGAACAGAAAGGGACCGGAGTTGTGCCAAGAGAACAGAGGACAAGCTACGCCAGCCAGGGAAGCCTTCAAAACAGACACAAAGAGACTTCATACAAAGCCAGCCAGGCCCACCTGCCTGCCCCTGCCACGAGAAGCCCGTGCTTCATTTCCATGTGCTGGAAGAAGCAAGAAGGGAGAACACCGATGAGGAGACACCGATCCTAGTGGGGAACATGAACCTTGATTGACTAAATTTAAGTCCTGATTTCACTAATGATTGAGTAAACTTGAGGCAATATCACATGTTTTCTAGAGCTAATTGGTGGCTGATGAGTAAGTTAGGCCCATTTATAGGAAACCGCTTCTATTTCTACACACGAGTCAGTGTGTACATGGTGCGCACAACACAAAAGATACACACCAAATATGGGAACACCGAAAGAAGGAGACATTGTATTAAGTTGGGGGAGAAGAGCGATTGGGCCACCACTGGATGTTTTGGACTATGCCTTAGTGAATTTTTGGGATTCTGACACACAGAAATGAGGTGAAGGCATTCCAGGTGGCAGAAAAATGTCTATCAAAGTCTAGGAAATCAGAGTAGGTAGGAAATGATAAGGAAAAAAATAATGGTCCAATTTGGCTGGAAAATACAGTCCTCATAAAATTCTATATACACTCTGCCAGAGTCTGTGCTTTGTCCCTAAGTGCTGGGAAGAGTTTTGTAAACATTTACAGAATAAAATATATTCTGAGCAGAGTGATGCCTGGAAACTTATACCCATTACTTAAAAACCCCGCTGTCTCTGGTTCCTGTTCCTTACTGCAACTGTAGTAGACAAGCTTGCCACCAAATATTGCCTCCAGTGGAATACTTCTGTATTCAGCCTGAGCCCACAGAGAAGGAATCTTCCATCAATATTTTGTCCTTTCATCAGATGCTAGGAAAGTTTGCACCATTCTGCCCATCCCTACTCCTTGGATGGAAGCATGGCTAATACAAGGAATGTGGTGGTTCCATGTATATGAGGTGGGGTTCAAGCAGTTTTATTTTGACGAATCTCCAAAGGTGATCTAGACATACAATCTTGATCTCTGCTTTTTCTATCGCTGTCTTTGTCTCGTATTTCTTCATACCAATTTGGAAGAATATCTGCTACATAGTTGGTTTCAATAAATATTTGTTGAATAAATGGACAGACACACCCACCCATTTCTTTTCTCCTTTCTTTTTTTTTTTCCTTGAGAAGGAGTCTCACCCTGTCACCAGGCTGGAGTGCAGTGGCACAATCTCGGCTCACTGCAACCTCCAACTCTCTGGCTCAAGTGATTCTCCTGCCTCAGTCTCCTGAGTAGCTGGGATTGCAGGCACGCACCACCATGCCCAGTTAATTTTTGTATTTTTAGTAGAGACAGGGTTTCACCATGTTGGCCAGGATGGTCTCAATCTCCTGACCTTGTGATCCACCTGCCTCAGCCTCCCATAGTGCTGGGGTTACAGGTGTGAGCCACTGCACCCAACCCCATTTCTTAAACTTTAGCATGCAATGGAATCACTTAGTAGGCTTGTTAAAACAGACTGTGGAGGTCCACCTGAAGAGTTTCTGATTGAGTAGGTCTAGGGCAGGGGCTAAGAATCCACATTTCTAACCACTTCCCAGGTGATGACAATGCTATTGTTAGAAGGGGCTATACTTTGAGATTCAGTGGTCTAGGTAAATATGGAAACCCCCTGAATACTTTAAATATAACCCCAACCTTAATGGGACCTTTGAATGGTTTGCCTACCATTTTTCTGGGAGCTTTTAGAAAAGATGTTTCCCTACGTTTCATTACATAAGTTATAGGAGCAACTTAATAGCATAAATTATAGGCATTGAAAACTGTTGCTGAAACATATGGAATTTTTATTAAGAATCCAGGAATCAGAGAGTTCTGAATAAAATGTGAGTCATCATTTTCTATTCAAAGTTTGATATTATAATCTAAAATAGGATTTTTTAAAAATCATAGGATTTCTAATTTTTTTACCCTAAACTGACCTCCTTTAATATCAAAACAAATCAAAAATCAGGCTCCCCTTCTGGAGTGATTGAAAATTAGATAAAGAGGACTGTATTTCTGTCCATTATCTGGAGGAGAATCCATGTGAGAATTTGGGACTGTCTTGCTATCTTTTTAACCCTACAGAAGAAACAAAACAAAACACCATTTTCACATTCTGCCAAGTACCCACAAAGGACCAGGTTTCTGTCTTGTTTTGTAGACACTATAAAAATATCAGAGCTGCTTAATTTTTAAAACTTCTGTAAAAATTTAAGGTTTTTAAACTTTTGAACACTAATACTTAAGATTTATATTAAGTTATAGCTTTCCTTGGTAAGATTACTCTTGAACTTCCCTTAATTTGTAGTTTCAATTCTATTAGTTGTCTGTAGAGTCAAAGATTTTGTCTGATCACTATAAATAATGTGTTTACTTTTTAATGGTGTATATTGTTTTTATCATGTGGACTCTCACTACTTAGAAGTTTAAGTGGTCAAATACCCTTGTTTCTGTAAGCCACCTAAGAACCATAACTCCAATTATACCTAATTGGAAATATATACATATGTATATAGATAGATGCATATATATATATGCATATATATATAATGGAGTTCAGATAAATGATATTGGAGCTAAAAAGGCTCTCTTAGAGAGCCAGACTGCACATGAAATTCCCAATAAAATGTCTGACACAGCTCTGAACTACAGGGCTCCTCAACTTTATCCACAACGCTGAACTTTTGATATAGTCCTACAGTGGACAGACATGTTGCTCATAAGGGCAGAAAATAACAGTCTGAAGAAGTGTTCCCAGATCTGGCTTTTTTATTAAAAACCTCACTTATCCAAAGACTGATGCTTATTAAGCTTGACATAACTCCTCTCAGACCTGAGACTTCAACTTCAGATTGATTTTCCTTGTTGTATTTTATAAGACACGAAAAATTAAACACTCTCATATGTCATTATTATTTGTAATTGCAGGTTGTATTTTGCAGGCTGACTGCTCCCTGCTGCCCCTGTGTTCTATGAGTACATGTAATTTTGCGCATTAGAGAATTTTCTATTTGTCTGCCAATGGGCTCTTTTGCCAAGATGTAGGCAGGCGTAGATATCAAAAGCCTTCATAGCAATAGCATAAACAGAAGCTTGACTCAAATCACTTTTATGAAAGGAAACTCTTTTTTTCACATAATTTGGTAGGAATTCATCACTGTGCTACAGAGTGAGTGGAGGCTAACAGAAGCAAGAAGGGTCAAAAGAGGAAATAGATGAAGAACATGGGCTTGAGAGTGGAGGGCATAGAACAGACGAGTCTCAAGATAGATAAAGAAGATTTTGGCAAGTAAGAATCAGGAGCAAGAATGGCAGAAGAGAGTTGGCAAGTTTGGGAAACAAGAGTACAAAATGAGTGAGGGCACCAAGGAAGTCAAGGTGCCAGGTGAGAATGCCTAGAGAGGATGGCATTGGTGAAATTGGCATTGGTGAAATTGAGAGAACTATGTAGGAAGCAGGTCAGACTCAAACAAAACTGAGACCAGCAGCCAACGCTATGACTATAAGACTAATGGAAATGCAAGAGAGTGAGATGGAAGCAAAACAGACAATGAATTTTGACTATTCTAATGAGCCTTAATTAACTACTTTGGCTGAAAACCTCCCATGACAGAACACAGCAGCCTCCAGAGCAGCTTAAAGAAACTGTCAGGATGTACATGAGCTGTTAACAGAACTCCTCACTTTAGTTTTCTTTAGCCAGTTGTTTTCTTCCATATGGGTGAATAGTCAAAGGTGTGAATCTGAATTCACCAAACAAGATGCAAAAAAAAAGTTATGAACTGTATTTATGTTACTAGCAGCAACCTTCCTGAGGATATCATTAATATTTCAGGAGATCCACTTAATAAGAACCATTTCCACATAAAATTTTGAATTCCTTAGGCAAGCTACCAGGCTAGATAAAGAAACCCACCAGATGCCTTTTAAGTTGTATTATCCTGTTATCCTTAGAAATGAATGGATATTGAATTCAACCCCTAAGTCAGTGGTTCCCACTCCAGATAGCACATTAGAATTTACATGGGGAAATGCTGATTAGCCTGGGGTGGAACATGAGTTTCTTAGGAGCTTCCTGCGTGATTGTAAGGACTGAGAACTATTGCTATTTGGAAGAGACTCAATGAGGAAAACACAGCTCACTACCACAACATTAACAATATGTTTTAAGATATAGCCAGAATTTCCTAGAATGTCATGCAACCTTTGCTTCTACTTCTTTGGGTAAAAGAAGGCATGTTGTGACTTTAGCCAATCTCAATGTCATGGGCTCATCTCCTGAGATTACTATGCCTCTTTTTTCTTTCAAGAAAAAGAAACAACAGCATGTTGCTTAATCATGCTTACTTAATTTGTGCATATGTCCAATAAATTTCAATTGCTTTGTAAGATAGTATTGATGGGTCCTGTTCCTTTTCTGTCCATTATAATTTGTGCAGCCTAATTTATCCTTTCAGTTTCTGAGTATGTATTCACTGCATTTAAGTGACAGACAGAGGGGAAATGTCTGTAGTAGTTCAAATAGAGATCTAAAGCAACAGAATGGTTTAACCAAGACAACTGCTAAAAAGCAAGTAGATGGCTTCAGTCCCAAAAGAAATAGATATTATATCAAAAGAATGCTGTCTAAAAAGTAATATTTGGAAATGAAGATAAACACAAACTTTGGAAGACTCAAGAATGTCATTTTGATACAGGAACAATGTCTAATGAAAATTTAGAAATCATTGGTTAACAAGAAACATGTAAGTGTATAAGTATGGCCAGACTTAACTAACTTAGGGGTTATATATGCACATTAATTGACAGGCATTAGCCATGACCTGTAAGTTTAAATGAAAATTAAAATTCTACTAAATGTTAGATAAGAAAAAATCTGAAGTCTTATAAAGCACTATAGGTATATGAAGAGAGTAGTACTATAATGTTAGCATATTATTCATTTTGACTTCTAAGTTAAATTGTCCCCTGGTCTAAGGTTACATTCAAAAGCAAAGAAGCATTCAAATTCATCTAAGGTGTAAATGCAAGAACAAAGACCCAGCAAATTGAGGTCATTCAAATATATTTTAATAAGCACAATAAATTAAGCAAGAATTCTCACGGAAAGATTAGACTTTCTTGCCCTACCTAAAAATCTTTGAAACACTTAGTAAAAATAATTCAAGTGGCAAAGTACAAACTGAAGGTCTTTTAGGGAAGCTTAGCAATGGAAGGGCCAAGGAAGGATAAGAGGAGCATAGGGTCAGCCAGCATGAGTCAAGGAAAGATCGTAAGTAGTCAGAAAAATCAAAGAAGCATCCAATTTTTATTTTGATCTGGTTTCAGCATTGCAAGACATGAACATTTTCTCACTGGAGCATAATAATAAGGATTTTGAGGATGAAATCTAGATTTCTTTTGGAAAGTCATTTCACATTGAAATGTCAGTTTTATTTATGTGAATATGAATTTGAATATGTGCATTTGTTTTCTATTGCTGCTGTAACAAATTATGAAAATTTAGTTGTTTGAAACAACATAAATTTATTATATTATACTTCCATAGGTTGGAAGTCCAGTACAGGTCTTATGAACTAAAATCAAGTTGTTGACAGGGCTGTATTTCTTTTTGGAGGCTTCGGGGAAAAACCTGTTTCCTTGCCTCATCTAGCTTCTAGAAGCTGCCAGCATCCCTTGGCTGATGGCCCCTTCCTGCATCTTTTTTCTTTTTGAGACAGGGTCTCTCTCTGTCACCCAGACTGGAGTACAGTGGTGCAATCACAGCTCACTGCAGCCTTGAATTCGGGCTCAAGTGATCCTCCCACCTCAGCCTACCAAGTAGCTGGGACTAAAGGCATGCACCACCACACCAGCTATTTTTTTAATCTTTAATAGAGACAAGGTCTCACCATATTACCCAGGCTGGTATTGAACTCCTGGCCTCAGGTGATCCTCATGGCTCAGCCTTGCAAAGTGCCAGAATTGCAGGTATGAGCCACCATGCCCAGCCCTGCTTTCTGTATATTGAAAGTCAGCATTGTCTCATCACCCTGACCATTCTTCTGTGATCATATATTTTTCTCTGATCACAGCTCAGAAATGTTCTCTGATTTCTTATCTCTCATGTCGAGAAATTAGATTCATGTGATTAGACTGGGCCTATCCGGATAATCTGAAATAATCTCCCCATCTCTAGGTCCTTAACCTTAATCACATCTGCATAAGCCCCTTTTGGCAGGTAAGGTAACATATTCACAGGTTCCAGGAATTAGGGTATGGACATCTTTGGGAAGACTATTATTCTGCCTACCACCATTAAAATATAATAGTAACTAGATCTTCTTCAAAATGAGTTAGATCTTCAAAATGAGTTAAAGCCATATCTGTCTTCAAGTCTTCCAGATGTCATCAGATGCCCAAGCCGCCTTCTTCCCAAATTGATGAGGCTTCACTCTTTCCCCTTGTGGTTCATAAATTCTGATGTCCTTCATGCTGTGCTCTTTGATTTACTATAGGAGATGGCACCTTTTCCCTTCCACTACATAAAAAATTCACTCAGAATCACCCATTTACTGTTTCTTATAACTCAATTTAAATATTATAATTTAAGAACTTGTTTTTTGCCCTTTATCTGTACATGCAACTGCTACACCAAACAAATTCCCAGAGGCAGGTTCAGTATATTTAACTCTCTTCAGATGATTTCCACACAGCACCATGGAGATAAAGAATTTTATTGATGCTTTTATCATTTAACAAGCACATGGCAAAACAAGTGTATATTTTATAGATAGAAAACCACAGATAAGTGGTTAAAGTCAAGCTATCAAAGCACATCAAATTAGGTGAGGTTGAAGAAAAGAACTTTCCAAAACAAGTCACTAAAAATTTCTTTCAGAAACCATTTTCGGCAGGTTCAAAACACAGTTTTCTGGACACATGCTTTTTGTACTTAAAATGAGGCACCCAGTTAATGATCTCTTTTTGTTCTCTTCCCAAGATAGTCCCATCATAGATGCTATGGGACATTAGGACTAGAAGGAAACAGAACTATCTAGTTTCTCCATTTATGGATGAGAAAACAGAGGCCCAGTAAGGTGAAACAAATAAAAGCATGAGAACTATATTGACATCATAGGTGAAAGCACAGGCTTGGATTGCTTGTGAACATTATTCAGAATTAGGAGCAAAAGGGAAAGATTCTCACACTCTTAGACTTCCAAATGACAACACTCTTATTCATAGCTTCACCATAGCTTCACCTTGAGAATGGATAACAGCCATGAGCCAGTGGAGCGGAAGGCCAGAGGAGAGAAGGGTGTCACTCACGCTGACGAAGTACACCGGCAGTAGTGAGAAAATGCACACTGTCCCTTGAGCAATGATAGTTCAGCTTGGTTTCCCTCAAACAGTCTAAGTTTTAGTTTAAACATTTTCAGCCACAGCTTGCTTGATTTTTAATACACAGGCAAGTTGATAATCTTTCTTCTGAGAATTTTATCTCTGGTGCTAAAGCAAATTTAAATCAGCATGCTGTGTAATTGTATATTTTTAGCAGATGCAAAAACATGCAGTAGCAAATAGCTAACCTCCTCCCATAACCTTTACCCCACCCTTGTCTCTTCCTCTCCCTTCTTTCCACCTGTGTGATGCTGTGAAGACATGCTAGACAGCGTTTCAGGCACGTCTCATTCATTCCACGAGCCTTCCCTCTCTGAAATCTCTGTGTCCGCACAATCTCCCTCCTCAGATCTATAGCTGAAGACAATGGGAGAATTGGAGAAAATGCAAGGGCTCATTAAACAAACGTAACACTCCATCACATGCAGTGATGAAAGTTTAATTCCATTTTAACTCCAGGGGCCTCCAAGCAAAACTTTCACAAAGAACTCACTCCCATGTCATCTGTCTCCCACTGCCACCATCACAGGAAAAGGCTCCAGAGAGTTTTTGTTGTGTTCTCTGAGCATCTCTTTATTTCCTGGGTCCTTCTCACCAACAAAGGCTTTAGAAAGCCTCAAAAAGTATACTGGCATTACAAAGAGGTTTACAGACAGTGATGTTTATTCAATAAATGCTGCCTGCTTGCTGCTGCCACTACTACATCTCAGAACTGTGATGAGTGTTGGGATACAACAGTGAAGACACAAATCTGGTCCCTGGAGCTCTGATTCTAGTGACAATTGACTAATACTAAATCTCCTAATGAAAAGAAATGGATTGGATTTAAAGTTCAAACAAATTTTATCACCTGGTCTGGATTAGAGGTTCAGATAAACCTCATTACCTGGCATGAACCAGAGTTTGCTCATGGACATACGTTCATTGGATTAGAATGTCTTCTTTTCCTGTTCCCTGCTTCCTCTATAGAAAGGCTGGAGGTGTCTTGATCATCTGGCTAACTTCCTGCACCTAAGGCAAGACGAGAAATATAGTATGTATTCAATAAATTCTTGATGTGTGAACAAATTAAAAACTAGCTTCAGCCTTAGGATTCATGTTTTTAATTTCATCCAGGAAGTTCCAGGATAAAGATAGTAAAGCCCTTCAAGATAATAAAGACAAACAAGATTGGCAAGCAAAATATAGTTGTGTCAAAGGAACAGTCCTGGAAAAGGCACATAGATGATCAGGTCACTAGAACTTTGATTAAGGAGAGTGAATCAGGTGATAAACAAGCCATGGTAAGAAATGGAATCAACATGATGAGTCATCAGTTCCTAGCAGTGGTGCTTCAGAGAATCAGATTTCAAGAGGAAAAATAAGTTCAAAACCAGCAAGCTTTCATAAAGAAGCAAAGTGACAGAAACCAAGAGTGAGTGATGGACCTGTGGTAGGATATTTTTGCCCCCAGCTTTATTAAGGTATAATGACAAATGAAAACTAGATATTTATGGCATACAATCATAAATATAGTTATACATATTTATTAGTTCGTTTTCATGCTGCTGATAAAGACATACCCAAGACTAGGCAATTTACAAAAGAGAGAGGTTTAATTGGATGCACAGTTCCACATGACTGGGGAGGCCTCAGAATCATGGTGGAAGACAAGGAGGAGCAAGTCACATCTTACATTGACAGCAGAAGGCAAAGAAAGCAAGTTTGTGCAGGGAAACTCCCCTTTATCATACTGTCAGATCTCGTGAGACTTATTCACTATCATGAGAACAGCATGGGAAAGACCCACCCCCATGATTCAATTATCTCCCACCGGGTCCCTCTCACAACATGTGGGAATTATGGGAGCTACAAGACCAGATTTGGGTGGAGACACAGAGCCAAACTATATCATTCCACCCCTCCCAAATCTCATGGCTTCACATTTCAAAACCAATCATGTCTTCCCAACAGTTCCCCAAAGTCTTAATTCATTTCCACATTAACTCAAAGTCCATAGTCCAATGTCTCATCTGAGACAAGTCAAGTTCCTTCTGCCTATAAGCCTGTAAAATTCAAAAGCAAGTTAGTTACTTCCTAGATACAGTGGGGGTACGGGCATTGGATAAATACAGCCATTCCAAATGTGAACATTTGGCCAAACCAAAGGGACTATGGGCCCCATGCAAGTTCAAATACAGCAGGGCAATCAAATCTCAAAGCTCCAAAATGATCTCATTTGACTCCATATCTCACATGCAAGAGGTAGGTTCCCATGGTCTTGGGCAACTCCATCCCTGTGGCTGTGCAGGGTACAGCCTCCCTCCTAGCTGCTTTCATGGGCTGGTGTTGAGTGTCTGTGGCTTTTCTAGGCATGCGGTACAAGCTGTTGATGGGTCTACCACTCTAGGGTCTGGAGGACAGTGGCCCTCTTTTCACAGCTCCACTAGGCAGTGCCCCAGTAGGGACTCTGTGTGGGGGCTCTGACCCCACATTTCCTTTCCACACTGACCTAGCAGAGGTTCTCCATGAGAGCCCGCCCCTGCAGCAAACTTCTGCCTGGACATCCACACATTTCCATACATCCTGTGAAATCTAGAGAGAGGTTCCCAAAGCTCAATTCTTGACTTCTGTGCACTTGCAGGCTCAACACCACATGGAAGCTGCCAAGGGTTGGGGCTTGCACCTTCTGAATCCATGGCCCAAGCTGTACCTTGGCCCCTTTTAGTCATGGATGGAGTGGCTGGAATGCAGGGCACTAAGTCCCTGGACTGCACACAGCATGGGAACCTGGGCCTGGGCCACAAAACCATTTTTTCCTCCTACGCCTCTGGGTCTGTGATGGGAAGGCATGACATGAAGACCTCTGGCACACCCTAGAGACATTTTCCCCATTGTCTTGGGAATTAATATTTTGCTCTTCATTACTTATGCAAATTTATGCAGCTGGCTTGAATTTCTCCTCAGAAAACAGGACTTCCTTTTCTATCACATTGTCAGGCTGCAAATTTTCTGCACTTTTATGCTGTGCCTCCCTTATAAAACTGAATGACTTTAACAGCACCCAAGTCACATCTTGAAAGCTTTGCTGCTTAGAAATTTCTTCTGCCAGATACTCTAAATCATCTATTTCAAGTTCCAAGTTCCATAAATCTCTAGGGCAGGGGCAAAATGCCTCCAGTCTCTTTGCTAAAACGTAACAAGAGTCACCTTTGCTCCAGTTCCCAACAAGTTCCTTATTTCCATCTGAGACCACCTCAACATGGATTTCATTGTCCATATCGCTATCAGCATTTTGGGCAAAGCCATTCAACAAATCTCTAGGAAGTTCCAAAGTTTCCCACATTTTCCAACCCCTGCCTGTTACTCAGTTCCAAAGTCACTTCCACATTTTTGGGTATCTTTTCAGCAGCTCCCCACTCTACTGGTACCAAGTTACTGTATTAGTCTGTTTTCACACACTGATAAAGGCATACCCAAGACTGGGCAATTTATGAAAGAGAGATGTTTAATTGGACTCATAGTTCCACATGGCTGGGGAGACTTCAGAATCATGGCGGAAGGCAAGAAGGAGCAAGTCACATCTTATATTGGTGGCAGCAGGCAAAGAGAGAGAGCTGTACAGGGAAATTCCCCCTTATAATACCATCAGATCTTATGGGACTTACTGGCTATCACAAGAACAGCATGGGAAAGACCCACCCCCATGATTCAATTATCTCCCACCAGGTCCCTCCCACAACACACGGGAATTATGGGAGCTACAAGATGAGATTTGGGTGGGAACACAGAGCCAAACCTTATCAACATATATTTATGTATATAATCATTTTGGTACATGTATACATTGTGCAATGATTAAATAAAACTAATTAACATATTCATCACTTTACGTACTTACCACTTTTTGGTGGTAAAACATTTAAAACATACCTTCTTAGTAATGTTCAATTATATAACACATTACTATTAGCTATAGTCACCATGCTGTACACTAGATCTCTAGAACATATTTCACCAATCTAACAAACTATGTACCCACTAACATCACCCCATTTCTACTCCTTTCTCCCTCCCAGCCCCTGAAAATCACCATTCTATTGTCTGCTTTTATGAGTTTTACGATTTTAGATTGCACATTTAAGTGAGATCATATAGTATTTGTCTTTCTGTGCCTGGCTTATTTCGCTTAGCATAATGTCCCCCAAGTTCATTTATGTTGTTGCAAATGACAGAATTTCCTTCTTTTTGTAAGGCTGAATAATATCCCATTGTATGTATGCATATAAGTCTATACTACATTTGCTTCATCCATTCATGCATCGATGGGCACTTGGGTTGATTCCATATTTTGGCTACTGTGAATAATGCTTCAGTGAACATGGGTGTGCAGATCTCTCTTCAACATACTGATTTCGGTTCCTTTGGATATATACCCAGATATGGGATTGCTGGATCATATGATTGTTCTATATTTAATGTTTAAAAGAACTTCCTCACTATTTTCCATAACTGCAGTAATTTACATTCCCACTAACAATGTGCAAGGGTTTTCTTTTCTCTACTTCCTCACCAGCACTTGCTATCTCTTGTCTTTTTGTTAATAGCCATTCTAAAAGTGTGAGGTGATAGCTCATTGTGGTTTTAATTTGCATTTCTCTGATAACTAGTGATAGTGAACATTTTTTCATACACTTGTCAGCTATGTGTATGTCTTCTTTTGAGAAATGTCTTTTCGGGTCTTATGCCCATTTTTAAATCAGGTTGTTTTCTTGCTATTGAGTTGTTTGGGTTCTTGTATATTTTGGATATTAACCATTTATCAGGTATTTGGCTTGTCAACATTTTCTTCTATTCTGTAGGCTGCCTCTTCACTTTGTTGTTTCCTTTGCTTTGCAGAAGTTTTTCTATTTGATGCAATCCCATTCATCTGTTTTTGCTTTTGCTGCCTGTGCGTTTGAAGTCATATCCAAAAAATCATTGCCCAGACCAGTATCAAGAAACTTTTTCTTGGCTGGGTGTGGGGCTCACACCTGTAATCCCAGCCCTTTGGGAGGCCGAGGTCAGGAGTTCAAGACCTGCCTGGCCAACATGGCAAAACCCCATCTCTACTAAAAATATAAAAAATTAGCTGGGTGTGGTGGCACGCACCTGTAGTCCCAGCTACTACGGAGTTGTGGCACGGGAATCACTTGAACCCAGGAAGCGGAGGTTGCACTGAGCTGAGATAGAGCCACTGCACTCCAGCCTGGGAGACAGAGTAAGACTCCATCTAAAAAAAAAAAAAAAGCGTTTTCTCTGTTTTTTTTTTTTTTTTTTTCCTAACAGTTTTACAGTTTCAGGTCCTATATTTAAGCTTTTAATTCATTTTCATTTGATAGTATGAGAGATGGGCTCACTTTCATTCTTCTGCATGTGGATATCTAGTTTTCCCAACACTACTTATTAAAGAAACTGTCCTTTCCCCATTCTCTGTTCTTTACGCCTTTGTAAAATGTCAATTGACCATAACTGCAAGGATTTATTTTTGAGGTTTCTATTCTGTTCCATTGGTCTATATGTCTGTTTTTATGCCAGTACCATGCTGTTTTGATTACTGTGGCTTTTTACTATGTATTTTGAAAGTCAGGTATTGTTATGCCTCCAGCTTTGTTCTTTTTGGTCAAAATTGCTTTGATTATGAGGGGCCTTTGTGGCTCCATATGAATTTCTATTTCTGTTTTAAAATGTCACTGGAATACTGATAGGAATCTCATTGAATCTGTAGATCACTTTGGGTAGTATGAAGATTTTTAACAACATTACTTTTTTCAATCCATGAATACAGGATACCTTTCCATTTATATGTGTCTTCTTCAATTTTCTTCATCAATACTTTATAGTTTTCAGTGTATACATCTTCTGCTTTCTTAGTTAAATTTATTCTTAAGTTGTTTTTTAAAAAATTATAAATGAAATTGTTTTCTTAATTTCTTTTCCTGATGGTTCATAGTTAGTGTATTGAAATGTAACTGATTTTTGCATGTCGATTTTGTACCCTATAACTTTACTGAATTTGTTTATTAGTTCTAACAGGTTTTATTTTGGTGGTGTCTAGGTTTTCAAGATCGCATCATTTACAAACAGAGACAATTTTTCTTCTTCATTTTCAATTTGAGTTCCTTCTATTTCTTTTTATTGCCTAATTGCTTTGGCTAGGAATTGCACTACTACAATGAATAAAAATGGTGAGAGTGGGCATCCTTGTCTTATTCAAGATCTTAGTTAAATATGATGTTAATTATAAGCCTGTCATATATGGCCTTCCTTATGTCATGAAAGAATGTTGAATTTTGTCAAATGCTTCTACTGCATCTATTAAGATGATCATATGATTTTCATATTTTATTCTGCTAATGTGGTATATCAATACCACTTGATCATGGTGTATGATCCTTTTAATGTGTAGCTGAAGTCAGTTTTCAGTTTTACCTTGTTGAGGACTTTTGCATCTATGTTCATCAGGGATATTGGACTGCAATTTTTTTTTTTGTTTTTTGTAGTGTCCTTGTCTGGCCTTGGTATCAGGGTAATGCTAGCCTTGTAAAATGAGTTTGGAAATATTCCCTTCTCTTCAATTTTTTTAGGAGAGCTTGAGAAGCCTTGTCATTAATTCTCCTTTAAATGTTTGGTAGAATTTGCCCCCAAAACCAAGCCACAGGATCTTTTTGAAGGTCCACAGCCCCATTCCCTAGTACCTGACATAACAGTAGTATTGACTCCTGGATGGCAGCGGTGGCTAATGCCTGTAATCTCAGCACTTTGGGAGGCCAAAGCAGGCAGGTCACGAGGTCAGGAGATTGAGACCATCCTGGCTAACACGGTGAAACCCCATCTCTATTAAACATACAAAAAAAAATTAGTTGGGTGTGGTGGCAGGTGCCTGTAGTCCCAGCTACTTGTTAAGCTGAGGCAGGAGAATGACGTGAACCTGGAGCTTGCAGTGAGCTGAGATTGTGCCACTGCACTCCAGCCTGGGCAACAGAGGGAGACTCTGAGACTCCATCTCAAAGAAACAAAACAAAACAAAACAAAAAAACAGTAGTATTGACTCCTTACTAAGGCTGCTACATATACCATTTGGTCTGCGAAGACTCTGAACCCCTCTTTTCTAGGCCCTTGGGACCTTTCCTAATCTTTTGGAATTAATTTATTGTTCATTTAATTCATACATTCCAGTACTCCTCTTTCAATTCTGTCTAGGTCATCACTCAAGCCCAGACATCCTTGTCAGACCTCTCCTTGATGGCATGGACCTCCCTTCACATGAAAACGACACTAAAATCATGAAAAGCAATAGGAGAGGGAAACGGAGGCAAGAAAAGAGACAGCAAAGAAATAGTCATAAAGGTAAGAGAAATAAGACATGTCCTATTGTGAAGTGCAAGGGATGTTTTGTTAAAGGGGTGGGCGCAGGGTTCCAATTATGGTGCAAGTGGTTAAAAGCAGGAGCTTTGGGGACAGAGTGACAGATTTGAGTCCAGCACTGCTGTTTACCAACTAGGTAAACTTAGGACAATTACTTAACCACTCTGGGCTCAGCTTCAACAGATGAATAATAATACCACTTACCCTCATAACAGTTTGTGAAGACTAAGTATGTTAATTCATATCAATGCCTGGCACATAGTATGTACACAGTTAATGTTGGCTAGTATAATGAGAATAATGTCATTTGGACTCCTGACTCTTACAAATATTTTAAACATATGCAAAATGGCTTAAAGTTGGCATGTATATGTGCTAAATTAGTGTGTTTATTCTCCTCAGGGAACAAAAAACGGGAGGGGATCGGCCCGGGAAGAGAATATATAGGAAAAGAGCCTCCTTGAGCCTCTTCATTCATAGTAACCCAAGTTTATTGTCTGGAAGGAAAGAGTCTGACAGATTATGACATATAGTTACTGTCAGGAGTGAAAAACAACCTTGCAGTAAGTCTCTTTAATTTGTGTTTTTGAAAAGTTGGGACTATCCTTTAAAATTCCCTGATTATTCAGTGGTGAGGATGCAATTACAGGAGCATGAAGCTTCCCCTGTCCTCAGAGGCAGCAACTCCCCAAAACAGAGCAAGCAGGCCTCCACCCTGTGTTGAGGATGGGGATTGTGGAGCCTCCTCCTGCAGTCCCTAGGCTGTGAAGGCTTCTGCTCAGCAAAGTCACCCCTGTGGCATTAAAAGCAGCATTCCCAGGGCTCCTCCTCACAGCAGCCTGTGCTGAGCATGCCCAGCTGCTTCCTCCACCCTCACATCCTCTCCTCTGCTCAGCTCATGCCCTGGATGATGAGAACAAAAATAACATGGGAATTGAAAAGAATTTGGTGTAACGGATGGGGATTTATCAAACGGAATTGGGTTTTTGATTTTTCAAAGCTAATGCCAATGTCAGTAACAAGAAAAGACCAGAAGATGGGTGCCTGGGAGAGGCGACTCTCTGCGCAGGGTGCAAGAATCTTGAATGGGAGCCTAGAGCCTCAGATGGTGGGAGGGCCAAGAAGAGGATTAAAGATGAAAGGAAACACAGAGTTCTGGTCAGGAAGCCAGGCCACCAAAAGCACGAAGAAAGACTGAGTGACAGTCTTTGTTAAGAGAGCAGAATCACTATGACTCTAGTACAGGCTGTGCACCCAGAAAGTCTGTTTCAGGGAATTACTGTTGGTAGACATAAGGACCTCCGGGGCCAGGTGTCTAATCTGTTTTCACCAGGAGTCAAATAGAGAAGGGATCTTGCTTGTCAGGTAAGCAGAAGAGCAGTGTGTGAGCCCTGGGCAGACTGGATGCTATCAGCTCTCAGTCCTGCAGCTAATCCCTCCTTCTTCCTTCCTAACAGGGTCCAGATTTCTTTCTATGCAGTTTGCCTTCCCCTATGTAGCCTATGGGGCTCAGGAAAAGCTGACCCCATGCCCAGTTCTAAGGGTGTGTTTCAGTAGTTTAAAAGAAATCCTGTCCTCCTTTCCAGACCTTGATAAATTGTCACATGACCATTGAGACCAAGGAGAGACTTCCTACAGCTTCTGCAGAAGTTCTTCCCCACCTTCTAGAAGAGATTCTGGAAATTCCTCAGTGTTCTTTATGATGCAAGCCCAGAACTGCTGCCAGCCTAGGAATGCAGCCCACTAAGGAGAAAAGAGCCACAGAAACACAAAAACAAGGCCATGAGATTGTGTCACTCAGAAACCATTCAACCTTGGACTTCCAGTTTCACAGGCCAGTAAAATCCTTATGGTTGAAGCCAGTTTGAGTTAGATACTTTTGTCACGTAGCTGAAATATCCTGGAGAAAAGAAGGAAGGTGGGGAGGAGGGTGAGGAGAAGAAGGAAGAAGAGAAAGAGAAGGAGGGGGACAAGAAGAAATGAAAAGTTTCTGTTACAAGTAAGACTCAGAAAAATTAAGTAACTTGTAATGAATCAGTACTCCAGCTTGGGTCTGGCTGATTTTGAAAGTTCATCTTTTTCCATTCTTATCTCATGCAGCCTCTCCACAGTGAATAGCAGGAAGGAGCACTCTTGACTACCTGCCTGAGTAGGGTGTGCCCTGCATCTCCACATCAGCTGGTAAAGAGCTTTTGCTTGAGAAACAGAGGGCTGTATAAAAGAGAAAGAGAAAGGGTCCTAACCATGGAACCCAGACTTTAAAGGAGAAATCCAGATCCTATGGAGGTAGAGGAGGCAGGAACTGCTGGCTCTCCTGTTCTGTGGCTTTCCTGGGCCATGTTTTATAACAAGGAAAATTCTGGAGGTAAATGGGAAGGAAACTGTCAGCAACTCCCATTCTCAAGGGTTTAACGGAAAGAAAAGGTTGATTGATGGAGAGAATAAAATACTATAAGTGGAGTCAAATATATGTTAAAAATCAGCACAAGAGAAAAGAAAGTCACACACAACTACTTTATTTGTTTTTATTTTCCTTCCTTTGAGGCAAGTGAAAAAGCTCCCCATTTAGGTCATGAGAATTCATCACACATTGGATACAAGTGTTGAAATATCACATGCACCCCATACACATGTATAATGATTATGTATCAGTAAAAAAGGAAATTCCATATGAACATGATTTGTCATGGACTAAGTACTTTTTTCTTGGAGAATGTTTTATTAAATACATAAATGCTGTGATTATCAAAAAGGATACATTCAATAGAAGACTCCATCATCAGAAATGTAGTCACCTAAGATGGAATTAGCATAGGTAATATAGTTACCTAAGAATAAAAATTGGTTGATATCCAGGTGTGGTGACTCATGCCTGTAATCCCAGCTACATGGGAGGCTGAGGCTGGAGAATCCCTTGAGCCCTGGAGGCAGAGGTTGCAGTGAGCCAAGATCATACCACTGCACCCCAGCCTGGGAGACAGAGTGAGTGAGACTCCATCTCAAAATAAATAATTAAATTAAATTAAATAATAAACATTGGTGGAAGGAGGCATGGAGATCTATTCTGGAGTACAGATTTCCTCCCTGCCCCATCTCAGAAGGACACTCTCTCGCCTCAAGGCAATGCAGGGTGAAAGTATTCAGTCCTCTGGCTCCTAAACAAGAAGAAAGGAGAACTGGGGTAGTGGAGGGAAGGGAGGGCTCTCCTGCCTCTCCTACAGTGCATCTTCTGCCACTTCCCAGTAACAGAGGAACTGCATGACCAACGGCCTATGCCTCTCCAAAGGCTGTAACAGTGGGTAGGTAAAATCACATGAGAAACATTATCATACACCTCAATTTCCTTGCCCCTCCTTCCTTTGTACTCACCTCAAATATCCAACCCTGATTACACTCAACCATTCTTCTACTCTCCATTCATGTTCAAGCAGTTGTCTGGTCTCACTTTGAATTTGTGATAACAAATCTCAAGTGGGCCTTCAGTGCTGCCTGGCAATCCTGCTATATTCTCCTAATCAGTTTCGTTTATTACTCTCCCAATTATTCACAAGTTTGCCCTCCTTAAACCTCCAACATTCCCTGCCCTCCTCATTCTCAACCAATGGCTTCGCTTCTCATTTCAATGAGGAAATGGGTGCCATCAGGAGAGAATTCCACATCCTCCCATCATCAAATTTATCAATTTTTTGTACAAACCAGCTGACCTTGTTTTTATCTCACAATTTCTCCCTTTGTATATGGGATCTCAATTCTTCTCATCTGCTCAAGTGAAAAGTTTCTTAATTGTGAAAAAAGCCTCAAGAGCTGATGAGATTCCTGTAAAGATATGCAAAATGTCATGTGTATTCACATTTCTAAGGAAATATCTATAGCTTTTACAAAAGTCTCAGACAAAACAAAAAAATTTAGCCCCATTATTCTAAGAGCTAATAATAATAGCCATCCTTTATTAAGCATTTGTCATGTGCCTAGTACTAGCATAAATGAGTTCAATTTTCAACACAATTGTATGATAAAAGTATTATCGTAGATAATGATACAAGAAGTACCTATATCACAGATGGACTGTATTAGTCATTTTCGTTGCTGTAAAAGAATACCTGAGACTGGGTAATTTATCATGAAAAGAGCTTATTTGGTTTATTGTTCTGCAGACTGTGCATGAAGCATAGAGCCAGAATCTACTCCTGGTGAGGGCCTCAGGAAGCTTACACTCATGGCAAAAATTGATGGGGAGCCCGTATTTCACATAGTGAGAAAGGAAGCCAGAGAGAGGAGGAGGAGGAGCCAGGCTGTTTTAAACAACCAGATCTCATGTGAACACATAGAGTGAGAACTCACTCATTATTGTAACGACAGCACCAAGCCATTCATGAAGGATCTACCACCATGACCCAAACGCCTTCCACCAGGCCCCACCTCAAACACTGGGGATCACATTTCAACATGAGATTTCGAGGGGACAAATATCCAAACCATATCATGGGCAAACTGATGCTCAGATGCCCACAGAGTTTAGATAACTTGCTGAAGTTTGCAGGAGTGGGATTTGAGCCCAGACAGATGCTCACGACCATCAAACTAATTTTGCCTCCATGTTGTCACCAAGAACTGGCCACTTGAAGGATAGAGAATTTAGAATTATTTATTCATTGTCCTCATATCATCTTTGGAAAACTAATACACAAACACATGTACAAATTCTCTGAAGAAAAATGTTATTTTACAACCAAATTGGCTCTAATAAAACAAGGCTGGGGGAAGCAAATGGCTTTACTCATACGTAATTTAAATGATATATTGCTTTTTATATTGTGCGTCATTTTTTAATAAACTATTATGAGGTATTATGCAAATTAAAAGTTATCAACCTTCTGTAAATAACAAAAAGTACTTAAAATATTTACTAAGTGATTTATAACTGTTCAAGTGATCGAAGAAGGTAATTTAGCCTGTTCCTTGAACCCTGCATGTTTAGACAATTAAAAACTTGCTTGGTTTACATTTTAAAATGCCAAAATGTGAGTCACTATCATACATCCTCGCTTGTTATATATTGGCTACTATTTCATTTTCACTTCTTTGTGCCTGGCATAACCCATGCACCAGATCAAGGGAATAGCACTTAGGATACTAAGCTGCCCCACTTTGAAGCTCATTTATCTTGGTACTCAGTAAAGAAAAACAAAACAAAACTGTCAAGATGTAGCCACTGTTCCATGGTTTCTTCCCACTGCCTCTTCTTTGTTTCTTCATTTGCAAAAGTTGCAGGCAACATATTCAGATCTTTGGAATACATGAAAGCACTTTCTTGAGTTTCTGCAGTCTGTCAGAAAGTACAAAATCCTTGGGAATTCTCATTTTGCCCCATACTAGGTACGTTCCTAGCTACAGGATGCTGAGATGGGGATTCACCAAGGAAAACCAAACTAGGAAGAAATCTCAACTCTCACCTGCCCCTCTTCTGCAGACAGGTTTATATATATAGGACATATGTGGCCAAAAATCCCTGAGCAGGGGTGTTTTTCCATCTCTAGCCACTACTTAAGCCAAAATCCTAAAGATGGGGGCCAAATCTGTGCCACATTTTCCAAAATTTACAATAAGATCCCCTTGACCCTTTTAGTCCCTGCTCCAACTGTACTGAGCTTTGTCATCTTGCAAAATCATTCTCTGTTGATACTTGCTGCTGCCTCAACCCAAAATACCCTTCCCTTCCTCTTATTCCTCTTTCCTTAACCAATTCTTCATCTTTCAAATCTCAGCACAGTGATACTTTCCTTGAGCACCCTTATCCCAGCTTTAGAATAGGTGGCATTCTATGGCTCCCACAGTGCCCTGTTTACCCTTACCTTAGTACACACCAAACTCTGTTGTTCTGGCTTACTATCTGTCTCCCTTGCTAGATTCTACCATCTTTGGGACAAAGAACTGTGTCTGCCTTGTTAAAAGTTGCATCACTTATCATAATCTAGATTAGAATCGATAATAAAAATTACATGTTAAAGGAATGAATGACAGTCATCATTTATCGTATCCTCTATTTGGGGCTATGTGCCCATAGATGCATGTAGAAAAGAGACGCATGGAAGAAAGTGGTAAAAAGACACAGAATAAAGGGGGTGGAGCAGGGAACAAAAATCATACTACCCTATTATGTGAAAAAAAAATCCATCACACAAAAGTTGCCCTCCAAGGATGACCCCTTTTCTCTTCATCTTTATTTCCATTCCTCCTTCCAAACTTCTACCTCACTGGTCCTTTCAATATGCCCTCCTTCTTTATCATCATTTTATTTTTGCCATATCCTCTTCTGCCAACCTCTGACTATCTAATAACTTGCCTTTCTCTCTGCTGTCTTCCAGTGATCATGTGCATCTGATTCGAGTGATTTTATATTTTTACATTTCAACATCAAACCAACAGAAAAATGGAATCTATTTGTAAATAAACGTGGTATATAGTACATGCCTCACATTGATTTATGCATGACAATACATATTAAGATTAAAAGATATGCTTTCTAGGTATGAGCAGTGTATCTCATCTTACTATTATATGTCAAAAGATCAATAACAGACTTCTGCTTCTGGCCAAGATGAAATAACAGAGAATGAATTTATAATTGAAATGGAAACAACCAAGAAACTGCAGAACATATATGAAACAACAGTTCTTCCAGGTACTGAATATCAGTCTATTAAGATTAGTGATCCCTGAAAGATAGGAAACAAACAAGGTAAGCCTTGTGATTGTCCCAACTTACAGCCTTGAGAGAATTTCCAGGATGTGGCACAGGGAGAGGGAACCTAAGTGGAGTCCGATAGACTCCCTGAGTTTAAGAAATAGACCTAGGAGTCCAGGGAGACAGAAGATCCTAGAGTTTACAGGAAAGAGTACCAGAGAAGAGAGAGCTTCACAGATACAGAAGTCTAAAATCTCAACTATTAACCTGATTTTGATTCTGCTCATACATGTCAGAAAAACAACGGTAAAAGAAACAACTGAGACTGGGCACGGTGGCTCACGCCTGTAATCCCAGCATTTTGGGAGGCCAAGGCGGGTGGATCACCTGAGGTCAGGAGTTCGAGATCAGTCTGGTCAACATGGTGAAACCCCATGTCTACTAAAAATACAAAAAATTAGCTAGGCATGGTGACAGGCGCTTATAATCCCAGCTACGCAGGAGGCTGAGACAGGAGAATCACTTGAACCCGGGAGGTGGAGGTTGCAGTGAGCCGAGTTGTGCCATTGCACTCCAGCCTGGGCAACAAGAGTAAGACTCCATCTCAAAACGAACAAACAAACCAAAACCAAAACCAAAACAAAAACAAAAACAGCTGAAAGAATTAGAGGAAATGTACCTAACACAGGACCAGGAATAATGGTCATTCCCACAAATCAAATTGGAAAACCTCATAACTCACAGGGAATTGGTAAAGTATTTAGAAGGGTCTTGCCTCTAAATGGAGAATGATTAGCCCCAAACTAAACACAATTCTGCTTCCACCTAAAATTCATTATGTCTGGCATCTAATAAAAAATTACAAGGCACAAAAATAAACAGGAAAATGCAACCCACAATGGGGTTCTAGAATAATCAAGCAAATGAAACTGACCCAGGAATGACATAGACATTAGAACTAGCAGACAAGGACATTAAAATGGTTATAAGCCCTCCCTATGTTCAAAAAGTTAATTACAGACATGAAAGACTTTTTTAAAGACTCAAATTAAACTTCTAGAGATAAAAATTACAGTGTCTGATGTATTGATTTTCTACTGATATGTAACAAGTTATCACAAACTTGGCAGCTTAAAACAACACCCATTTATTAGTACACAGTTCCATATGTCAGAAGTCCGAGAGGGCTTGCCTGAGGTCTATGATTAGGATCCTACAAGGCTGAAATTATGTCATTCACTGGTCTGGGTTCTTACCGAGTGGCTTTGAAAAAAAATTAACTTCTAGGCCAAACACAGTGGCTCATGCCTGTAATCCCGTTGCTTTAGAAGTTTGAGGCAGAAGTATTGCTTGAGGCCAGAAGTTCAAGACCAGTCTGGGCAACATAGTGAGACCTTGTCTCTACAAAAATATAGATATAATTTTTTAAATTAACTTGCAAGCTCACTGTAGCTGTTAGTAAAATCTAGTTTATTGTGGCTATAGGACTGAAGTCCCCATTTTCTGGCTGACTAGTAACCAGGGGTCACTCTCAGCACCTGGAGGCCATTGTCAGATCTTTTTCATGAGGCTCCCTCTATCTTAAAGTCAGCAATGGCTTAAATCCTTCAGGTGCTTCGAATTTCTCTGACTTTCTCTTCTGCTACCATCCTGAAGAAACTCCTCTTAAGGGCCCACCCAGTTAATAGCCCTTTTGATTCATCCAAATTCAATTGACTAGTAAGCTAAATTACTAAAATTAATTAAATCTGAAAAATTCATTTTGCCATAAAACATTACAAAATTGGGGATTATATCTCATTATAGTCACAATTCTGAATTAGGGTAAAAAAATTTGGGAGGTCATTTTAGAATTCTACCTACCAGGTATGAAATGAAAAATATGAAGATTAGTGAACTTGAAACATAACAACAGAAAATATCCAAAATGAAATACACAGAGAAAAATACATAATCATAAAAAACACACCGTGTGAGCATCAGTGAGCTCCTGGACAACCTCAAGGAGGCAGGGTGTATTTGAAAGAATAATGGCTCAAAAAATCCAAAGTTGATGAAAACTATAAACCCACAGTAGCAAGAAGATCAATGAATCCCAGGTACAAGAAATATGATAAAACTATACCAAGGCATATCATAATCAAATTGTTCAAAACCAGTGATGAGGAGACAATCTTAAAAGCAGACAGAGAAAAAAAATACATTATTTATAGAGACAGATACAGATGAGAGCAATTTTCTCATTGGAAACAATGTAAACAGAAAGATAGTAAAGCAACATCTTTAAAACACAAGGGGGAAAAGTCAATCTAGAATGGTATACCCAGCAAAAATTACTTTCAAGAATAAAAGCAATGACACCTTAGGTGAAGTAGTGAACTATCTCATAATGCTCCCAGGGCACATAGTATCACAAGCACAGTGATATCTAAGGATGGAAAAATTGCTAAATTAACTGCTGACTTCAGAGCCATGTAGTAACTGCTCAATCCACACCAGCAATATGGAAGGTTCATGTACAACTGCGTCTTTCTCCACTTAACTCAGTTTTGAATTACAGTCTCCTATATATGCGCCTGATTGGAACAACATAAATTGCATCTAAAAGCCTAACAGCAAGAGTTAAAAAAATGTAATTAACATTCCAGCCTTTGCAGTCAAGAAATACAAAATTAAATTTCAAACAGATATTGACCAGATACCATCTACTTTATGTTCCATATCAGCAAAAATGTATACTAGGAACTTCCTAGTATATATGTTCCTATATCAGTGTTAATGTCCCTTTGTGCCCACCAGCATATCTTTTTTAGCACATACTAGAATCTGGATTCTATTTTTATCCATTGGCCTGTTGGCCTCTCCCACCTAGACAGATAACCATATCTTATTGTTGTTGCTGTTGTTGTTGTTGTTGTTGTTTTTCATGGCCTGAAGAACTTTCTACAATGTCTCCAAAATAGTAGATGTTCCAAATATATTCATGGAATTAAACTACATTTGTTGATTAGTTCATTTAATAAATATTTTTTAAGCTCTTACTATGTCTAGGTGCCAAGTTGAAAGAGAGCAGTGAACAAATTAGAAAAATTTACTGGCCTCATGGATTTAGCATTCTAGTGGTGAGCAGAATAAACATAAATAAATAATTGTCATATATTATTAAGACTACCCATAAGAAATCTGAAATAGAACAAGGAGAGCAAGATGAGGGCTGCTCACCTATTTTAGATAAGATGGTCAGGAAAGGCCTCTTTGAGAAGGCGACATTTGAGCAGAAATCTGAATATAGTGAGTGACCCACCCATTTAGCCGGCTGTAGTGATAGAATACTAAGTGCAAAGGTCCTGAGCCATGGCATCTTTGGCAAACTTTAGGAACAAGGAAGTCAATATGGCAGATCAGAGAGAACAAAGGGGAGAGTGGTAGGCACTGGGGTTGGAGAGGTAGCCAGAGAAGGCTCTCAGTCTTTACTTTGCCTCTGGAACACCTGAGGAGTTTCGACAATCCACAAATGTTCAGGTCCCAAACCCAAAGATTTGATTTGAGTTGGTCAGGGGTGGTATCCAAGCAACAGTAATTTTTTAATCCTCCCCAGATGATTCTAATATATAGACATGTTTAGAACCATTGCTGCAGAGCCTTGTAGACCATAACGCTTTGTATTAAGAGTGACGGGATGCCATGGTGGGTTTGAGCAGGGGGTGAAATTATCTGACATATATGTGTGTGTGTGTGTATATATATATATGTGTGTATATATATGTGTGTGTGTATATATGTATGTGTGTGTGTATGTGTGTGTGTGTGTGTGTATATATATATATATACACACTTTTTTTGTTGTTTTTTTGAGACAGAGTCTTGCTCTGTCACCCTGGCTGGAGTGCAGTGGCTCGATCTTGGCTCACTGCAAGCTCCGCCTCCCAAGTTCATGCTGTTCTCCTGCCTCGGCCTCCTGAGTAGCTGGGACTACAGGCGCCCGCCACCACACCCCGCTAATTTTTTTTATTTTTAGTAGAGATGGGGTTTCACTGTGTTAGCCAGGATGGTCTCGATCTCCTGACCTTGTGATTCACCCGACTCGGCCTCCCAAAGTGCTGGGATTACAGGTGTAAGCCAACGCATCCAGCCCTGACTTACATTTTAAAAGATCACTCTGACTGCTGGGTGGCTCCAGAAAGCAAGTATAGAGTCAAGAACAGAAATAGAAAATGCCAGCTAGGTCTCTATTACAACAGTCCTTGTGAAAGAGTAAGGAGGTGGAGGTGGAAAGGATGAGAAATTACCAAATTTGTGATAAATTACAAATGCAGTGTCAACAGAATCTGCTAGTGAATTGCATGTAGGATGTGAAAGATTCTATGTCTCAAAAAAAATGATGATTCAGTTTTGGGTCTGAGCAACTAGATGAAAAGTATTAGTGGGATAGGGACCACTGGTGGGGGGATGGAGAGAGAGAAGCAAGTTTCAGGAGAGAAATCAGAAGTTGATATAAAATAACAATAAAAATGCTGATATCAGTACATTTCTACATCTCTGCCTTCTTCCTTCTTTACTTAACCTCCATCTGGCCATATCCTGACTCCTACCCTCTCTGAACTATATATTGCTTCTCATCACTTTTGTGGCTCCAAAGCCCAGAATGTTTCCCTGCAAAAATACTATGTCACTATAAGATTATGTATCTAAATAGGAATTTTAAAGATCTTATGAAAAACACATCTGGGTAAACCTACAACTCCTGAAACAGATATTACAAACATATCCACAAGGAAAGTTTTGGCTTTTGTCAATGTACTCCTAGGTGCAGGTTGGAGGTTAAAATTCAGTTCAGCCAAATTCCTGAGAAAGCATAGGTCTTAGAGCTTGTAAGGGTCAGGCCAACTGAATTTGAAGAGGTGATCAATCTTCTCCATTAGCATTCTTGCATATAAAATGATTGCCTTAGATTTTGCAACATTCATTTGCATTTATTTATTCATATATTATATGCAAATGCTCATTAGATGTTCCTTTCATGTAAAATTTTTTTAATATTCCAATTTTAAAAATGAGTTAAATGTCTGACTCCTTTGGTCATTTTAGCATGATATTTTATCAGATTTCTATAAAGTAATACTAAATGTTTAAGTTTTTCTAGTGGCTGATTTTTCTATTCTGCAATTAACCCAGCATGTCTGTTTGAAAATACTCTTCTCTCTGCAAAACATGTTACAATGGCTTTCCTTTCCTTAATTCTAAGATGGCACTGGATTACAAATGCTTTAATATTAGTCATTTCTTTTGAAAAGAGTTATATTACTTAAGAGAAAATGTTTATCAAATTTTCTTTACCAAAACAAAAAATTTGTTCAAAGCTGAAAAATAAAGAATTTAAAGGAATCTTTAAAATAACAAAAATATAAAGGCTAAATATTAAAATTTTATATATATACAATGATAGGACAGCTAGCTGTAAACATCACTTTTTATGTTTTAAAGATGGTTCTTCTTAATTAAACAATAAAAGTTAGCAATATCACTGCTAATTTATTGGACTAAATTATTTCAGAATAAAGGTAAAGGCCCACCATGCTAGATTTTTAACTTAATGGGAGAGTTGGGAGGTGGAGCAAATACAGTATTATAAGAATGCTGGTGATAAGAGTTTGCTTTTTGTACCAAAATGTTGATGAAATGGAAAAGATTCTTCATACATTGAAAAAGTATTGAATGTGTGTAGAAATGAAAAAAAAATCTGCTTAGAAAAATTGATTTCAATATGAGGGAATGGGGGCTACAATCAAAGCTTCAAGAAAAGAGAATGTCAAAAAGGACATTCAAGCTCCTCTTGACTCAGAGAAGAAAAAGATCAGAAATATGTTTTTCCTTTTATGATAGTGAGCTTCTGAACAGTGTTTTGCTTGCCAGAAAAATTGAAAGTAAAGGGAAAAAATATTTCAAAGTGAAAAAAAAAAAAGATTCCCGCCAATCTTACAGAGTAAACTGATCTGAGGCAGCAATATTTTCTTGAAGAATTCCTCTTGGCTAATACATTTACTATATTTTTCTGCTAAATCTTTTTATCTCTAGTTGTAAAAAATACTTTTGAAGCATTGCTCAGACAATTACATAAGTTGTAAAAACAATTCTCAATGTGAAAAATGATGTTTATAAAATTAAGTTGATATACACTGACTTAAGCTCAATCTTTAATAAAATTTAATGACTTATAACACCTTTCGTATAAGTACATTTATTCAAAACATGTAAAGGTCCAATTTAATGTAGTGTTGGTAAGGCACTGTAAACTTGATCATCTATATAAGCAATAGAATTTTCTAAGAAAGTGATTTCTGACAATTTATCTTCTAAAAATCCCAAGTACCATAGTAAAACATTTTTTGTTTTAATATTTATCTATCTCTATATGTGCCAAATAATAATAATTTTTACTTGTAGCCAATTTCTATTTTCATTTTTATCATTAAAGTTTGTTATTGGAATTTCAGAAGGAAAATTTAAGAACATGAAAGAGCTACAAATGAAGGAATACTGCTGAAAATACCTTGTCATTACAAGATCTCCCTACACACATTTTTCCCCTCATCTCTTTATTTTTCCATCTCATTTGCCCTTGACCACTTCTTTACTCTCTATATTCTCCTAGCCTTTGCCCTACCCCTAAACTGAAGAAATTAAACAAATATTTTCCCCTTAATAGTATGTGTAGAATAAAGTTTTCTGTTCTTTGCTTTTAATTTCACAATTAGGGAACTTTGTTTTTGTAGGGTTCTTTTTTATCTATTTCTTTAAAAAAATAAAATTCTTAAATTATTTTTTAGTCTATTATGGTTCTCAAATTATTTTTCTATGTGGTTGATATCCTTCAAGAAGAAAAATCTTTCTTACTATGTTCATGGATATAAGCAACATTTGATTTACTTCTAATTAAAGTCTCCCAAGAATATGCGATTTCATCAACTCAACAAACACTTATTAAGCACATAATATGTATCAGGGACTGTGTTGGATAAAATAAAGTCATAATATTCTTACAGTAAGCTTACATTACCAAGAGAATAAAGATGGACAAATTGGAATGGGTCATGCGGGAATGAACATTCTTTCCAGTGTTGTCTGGTAAGGGATCACAAAATGTATCCACAAAAGTTGAGATTTAAAAGCTGAGTAGAAATTTGTCAGGAGTCAAGTACAGAAGGGCATTCTGGAGGAAAGCATACATGAAATAAAGTAGATAGGACAGAAACTCTAGCAGATGTGTTGAACTACATAGATTCTGTATTCTCAAAGCTTAAAATGCAAGACAAGGAATAAGAGGAGAAGCATCTTTTGGGAGGCAAACCAGTCAGATGGTGAAGGTCCTAGTAAGCTATTCTATGTCTAGATGTTACCCTCTACAGCAGTGGCCCCCAAGTCAGTTATTCCAAAAATAGTTAAGATCATCATTGAGAGGCTTATGAAAGAAAACTGTAGAACTTCTATTTTTCCCAACATTATATTATGAAAAATTTTAAGCACACAAAATGTTAAAAGAATTGAACAGATAATTCCCATATACTCACCACCTAAATTGAACAATTAACACTTTAATATATTTGCTTTATCAAACAGCTGTTCATAGGTCTTCCATACACCAATTCCTTTTTTTACTTTTTTTTGTATATTTCTGTTTATATTTGTTACTCTTGAAGATATTTTTTATGGATATAGAATTCCTGATTGACAGTCTGTTTTTACATTCAGCAATTTAAAGGTGTCTCTCCACTGCCTTCTGGCCTCCATTCTTTCTGATAAGAAAAGTGAGCATTCTTCCAGGTGTAATGTGTCATTCTTCTCTCTCCACTTTCACGATATTCTATCCATCTTTGCTTCCCAGCAGTTTGACTGTGATGCATCTATTTGCAGTTTTCTTTGTATTTATCCTCCCAGGGATTCACTGAGATACTTGAATTCATGAACTTATGTCTTTCAACAAATTTGAGAAATTTTTAGCCATTAGGTCTTAAAATTTTTGGGGGGGTGCGAGCAAGATGGCTGAATAGGAACAGCTCCAGCCTCCAGCTCCCAGCGTGAGCGACACTGAAGACGGGTGATTTCTGCATTTTCAACTGAGGTACCAGGTTCATCTCACTGGAGAGTGCCAGACAATCGGTGCTGGTCAGCTGGTGCAGCCCGACCAGCAAGAGCTCAAGCAGGGTGAGGCATCGCCTCACCTGGGAAGCTCAAGAGGGAAGGGAATCCCTTTAGAAACTGAGACACACAACACCTGGAAAATCAGGTAACTCCCACCCTAATATTGCGCTCTACCAAGGGTCTTAGCAAACGGCACCAGGAAATTATATCCCACACCTGGCCCAGAGGGTCCCACGCCCATGGAGCCTCCCTCATTGCTAGCACAGCAGTCTGAGATCTAACTGAAAGGCAGCAGTGAGGCTGGGGGAGGAGCGCCCATCATTCCTGAGACTTAAGTAGGTAAACAAAGCCTCCTGGAAGCTCAAACTGGGTGGAGCCCACCACAGCTCAAGGAGGCCTGCCTGTCTCTGTAGACTCCACCTCTGGGGACAGGGCATAGAAAAAAAAAAGCAGCAGAAACCTCTGCAGATGTTAATGACCCTGTCTGACAGCTTTGAAGAGAGCAGTGGATCGCCCAGCACGGAGGTTGAGATCTGAGAAAGGACAGTCTGCCTGCTCAAGTGGGTTCCTGACCCCTGAGTAGCCTAACTGGGGGACATCCCCCACTAGGTGCAGACTGATACCTCACAGCTCACACGGTGGGGTACACCCCTGAGACAAAGCTTCCAGAGCAAGAATCAGGCAGCAGCACTCGCTGTACAGCAATATTCTGTCTTCTGCAGCTTTCGCTGCTGATACCCAGGCAAACAGGGTCTGGAGTGGACCTCAAGCAATCGCCACCAGACCTACAGCTGAGGGTCCTGACTGTTAGAAGGAAAACTAACAAACAGAAAGGACACCCACACCAAAACCCCACCAGTACATCACCAGCATCAAAGACCAAAGGCAGATATAACCACAGATGGGGAAAAAGCAGGGCAGAAAAGCAGGAAATTCAAAAAATTCAAAAAATCAGAGCGTATCTCCCCCTCCAAAGGAATGCAGCTCATCACCAGCAACAGATCAGAGCTGGATGGAGAATGACTTTGACGAGTTGAGAGAAGAAGGCTTCAGTCGATCAAACTTCTCAGAGCTAAAGGAGGAACTATGTACCCAGCACAAAGAAACTAAAAATCATGAAAAAAGAATGGAAGAAGGGATAACTAGAATAAGGAGTGCAGAAAAGGCAATAAATGAGCCGACAGAGATAAAAACCATGACACGAGAAATACGTGACAAATGCACAAGCTTCAGTAACCGACTCGATCAACTGGAAGAAAGAGTATCAGTGATTGAAGATCAAATGAATGAAATCAAGCAAGAAGAGAAGTTTAGAGAAAAAAAAGGAAAAAGAAAAGAACAAAGCCTCCAAGAAATATGGGATTATGTGAAAAGACCAAATCTACGTCTGATTGATGTGCCTGAAAGTGAGGGGGAAAATGGAACCAAGTTGGAAAACACTCTGCAGGGTATCATCCAGGAGAACTTCCCCAACCTAGTAAGGCAGGCCAACATTCAAATTCAGGAAATACAAAAAACACCACAAAGATACTCCTCGAGAAGAGCAACTCCAAGACACATAATTGTCAGATTCCCCAAAGTTGAAATGAAGGAAAAAATGTTAAGGGCAGCCAAAGAGAAAGGTAGGATTACCCACAAAGGGAAGCCCATCAGACTAAGAGCAGATCTCTCGGCAGAAACTCTCCAAGCCAGAAGAGAGTGGGGGCCAATATTCAACATTCTTAAAGAAAAGAATTTTCAAACTAGAATTTCATATTCAGCCAAACTAAGTTTCATCAGTGAAGGAGAAATAAAATCCTTTATAGACAAGCAAATGCTTAGAGATTTTGTCACCACCAGGCCTGCCCTACAAGAGATCCTGAAGGAAGCACTAAACATGGAAAGGAACAACCAGTACCAGCCATTGCAAAAACATGCCAAAATGTAAAGACCATCGAAGCTAGGAAGAAACTGCATCAACTAACGAGCAAAATAACCAGCTAATATCACAATGACAGGATCAAGTTCACATATAACAATATTAATCTTAAATGTAAATGGACTAAATTGTCCAATTAAAAGACACAGACTGGCAAATAGGATAAAGAATCAAGACCCATCAGTTTGCTGTATTCAAGAGACCCATCTCACATGCAGAGACACACATAGGCTCAAAATAAAGGGATGGAGGAAGATCTCCCAAGCAAATGGAGAACAAAAAAAAAAAGTAGGGGTTGCAATCCTAGTCTCTGATAAAACAGACTTTAAACCACCAAAGATCAAAAGAGACAAAGAAGGCCATTACATAATGGTAAAGGGATCAATTCAACAGGGAGAGCTAACTATCCTAAATATATATGCGCCCAATACAGGAGGACCCAGATTCATAAAGCAACTCCTTAGAGACTTACAAAGAGACTTAGACTCCCACACAATAATAATGGGAGACTTTAACACCCCACTGTCAACATTAGGGGACAGATCAACGAGACATAAAGTTAACAGGGATATCCAGGAATTGAACTGAACTCTACACCAAGCAGACCTAACAGACATCTACAGAACTCTCCACCCCAAATCAACAGAATATACATTCTTCTCAGCACCACATCGCACTTATTCCAAAATTGACCACATAGTTGGAAGTAAAGCACTCCTCAGCAAATGTAAGAGAACAGAAATTATAACAAACTGTCTCTCAGACCACAGTGCAATCAAACTAGAACTCAGGACTAAGAAAATCCATCAAAACCACTCAACTACATGGAAACTGAACAACCTGCTCCTGAATGACTACTGGGTACATAACGAAATGAAGGCAGAAATAAAGATGTTCTTTGAAACCAATGAGAACAAAGATACAATATACCAGAATCTCTGGGACACATTTAAAGCAATGTGTAGAGGGAAATTTGTAGCACTAAGTGCTCACAAGAGAAAGCAGGAAAGATCTAAAATTGACACCCTAGCATCACAATTAAAAGAACTAGAGAAGCAAGAGCAAACACTTTCAAAAACTAGCAGAAGGCAAGAAATAACTAAGATCAGAGCAGAACTGAAAGAGATAGAGACACAAAAAAACCTCCAAAAAATCAATGAATCCAGGAGCTGGTTTTTTGAAAAGATCAACAAAATAGATAGACCGCTAGCAAGACTAATCAAGAAGAAAAGAGAGAAGAATCAAATAGATGCAATAAAAAATGATAAAGGGGATATCACCACCAACTCCACAGAAATACAAACTACCATCAGAGAATACTATAAACACCTCTACGCAAATAAACTAGAAAACCTAGATGAAATGGATAATTTCCTGGACACTTACACTCTCCCAAGACTAAACCAGGAAGAAGTTGAATCCCTGAATAGAGCAATAGTAGGCTCTGAAATTGAGGCAATAATTAATAGCCTACCAACCAAAAAAAATCCAGGACCAGACGCATTCACAGCCAAATTCTACCAGAGGTACAAGGAGGAGCTGCTACCATTCCTTCTGAAACTATTCCAATCAATAGAAAAAGAGGGAATCCTCCCTAACTCATTTTATGAGGCCAACATCATCCTGATACCAAAGCCTGGCAGAGACACAACAAAAAAAGAGAATTTTAGACCAAAATCCCTGATGAACATAGATGTAAAAATCCTCAATAAAATACTGGCAAACTGAATCCAGCAGCACATCAAGAAGCTTATCCACCATGATCAAGTGGGCTTCATCCCTGGGATGCAAGGCTGGTTCAACATATGCAAATCAATAAACGTAATCCAGCATATAAACAGAACCAAAGACAAAAACCACATGATTATCTCAATAGATGCAGAAAAGGCCTTTGACAAAATTCAACAGCCCTTCATGCTAAAAACTCTCAATAAATTCGGCATTGATGGAACGTATCTCAAAATAATAAGAGCTATTTATGACAAACCCACAGCCAATATCATACTGAATGGGCAAAAACTTGGAAGCATTCCCTTTGAAAACTGGCACAAGGCAGGGATGCCCTCTCTCACCACTCCTATTCAACATAGTGTTGGAAGTTCTGGCTAGGGCAATCAGGCAAGAGAAAGAAATCAAAGGTATTCAGTTAGGAAAAGAAGAAGTCAAATTGTCCCTGTTTGCAGATGACATGATTGTATATTTAGAAAACCCCATCATTTCAGCCCCAAATCTCCTTAAGCTCATAAGCAACTTCAGCAAAGTCTCAGGATACAAAATCAATGTGCAAAAATCACAAGCATTCTTATATACCAGTAACAGACAAACAGAGAGCCAGATCAGGAATGAACTTCCATTCACAATTGCTTCAAAGAGAATAAAACATCTACGAATCCAACTTACAAGGGATGTAAAGGACCTCTTCAAGAAGAACTACAAACCACTGCTCAGTGAAATAAAAGAGGACACAAACAAATGGAAGAACATTCCATGCTCACAGATAGGAAGAATCAATATCATGAAAATGGCCATACTGCCCAAGGTAATTTATAGATTCAACGCCGTCTCCATTAAGCTACCAATGAGTTTCTTCACAGAATTGGAAAAAACTGCTTTAAAGTTCATATGGAACCAAAAAAGACCCCGCATTGCCAAGACAATCCTAAGTCAAAAGAACAAAGCTGGAGGCATCATGCTACCTGACTTCAAACTGTACTACAAGGCTACAGTAACCAAAACAGCATGGTACTGGTACCAAAACAGAGATATAGACCAATGGAACAGAACAGAGCCCTCAGAAATAATACCACACATCTACAGCCATCTGATCTTTGACAAACCTGAGAAAAACAAGAAATGGGGAAAGGATTCCCTATTTAATAAATGGTGCTGGGAAAATTGGCTAGCCATAAGTAGAAAGCTGAAACTGGATCCTTTCCTTACTCCTTATACGAAAATTAATTCAAGATGGATTAGAGACTTAAATGTTAGACCTAAAACCATAAAAACCCTAGGTAATACCATTCAGGACATAGGCATGGGCAAGGACTTCATGTCTAAAACACCAAAAGCAATGGCAACAAAAGCCATAATTGACAAATGGAATCTAATGGAACTAAATAGCTTCTGCACAGCAAAAGAAACTACCATCAGAGTGAACAGGCAATCTACAGAATGGGAGAAAATTTTTGCAATCTACTCATCTGACAAAGAGTTAATATCCAGAACCTACAAAGAACTCAAACAAATTTACAAGAAAAAAACAAACAACCCCATCAACAAGTGGGCAAAGATATGAATAGACATTTCTCAAAAGAAGACATGCATACAGCCAACAGGCACGTGAAAAAATGCTCGTCATCACAGGCCATCAGAGAAATACAAATCAAAACCACAATGAGATACCATTAAAACCACAATGAGATACCAGTTAGAATGGCAATCATTAAAAAGTCAGGAAACAACAAGTGCTGGAGAGGATGTGGAGAAATAGGAACACTTTTACACTGTTGGTGGGATTGTAAACTGGTTCAACCATTGTGGAAAACAGTATGGCGATTCCTCAAGGATCTAGAATTAGAAATACCATATGACCCAGCTATCCGATTACTGGGTATATACTGAAAGGATTATAAATCATGCTGCTATAAAGACACATGCACACGTATGTTTATTGCGACACTATTCACAATAGCAAAGACTTGGAATCAACCCAAATGTCCATCAGTGACAGACTGGATTAAGAAAATGTGGCACATATGCACCATGGAATACTATGCAGCCATAAAAAAGGATGAGTTTGTGTCCTTTGTAGGGACATGGATGCAGCTAGAAACCATCATTCTCAGCAAACTATCACAAGAACAGAAAACCAAACACCGCATGTTCTCACTCATAGGTGAGAATTGAACAATGAGATCACTTGGACTCTGGAAGGAGAACATCACACACCGGGGCCTATTATGGGGGGGAGGGGGGAGGGAAGGATGGCATTGGGAGTTATACCTGATATAAATGACAAGTTGATGGGTGCTGACGAGTTGATGGGTACAGCACACCAACATGGCACAAGTATACATATATAACAAACCTGTATGTTGTGTACATGTACCGTAGAACTTAAAGTATAATAAAAAATAAAAATAAAAAAATAAAATAAAATAAAAGTGTATTAAAGCAAAAAAATAAAGAAATAAAAAAACGAAAAGGGGACAAAGAAAAAAAAAATTTGGAGTGGGCCCCAATATTTCTGTCTTTTCCCCCAGGATGCCAATTACAAATACTTACATATTTTACAAATATATTACAAATATATAACCTACAAATACACCTTTTGATTTTTCCCACAGGTCACTAAAGCTGTATTCATTTCTTCAATCTTTTTTCTCTGACCTTCAGGTTAATATTATTTATCAATTTCCAAGGTCATTAACTCTTTTTTCATTCATAATCTGCTACTAAATTCATTCAGTAAATTTTTTACTTTAGATACTGTATTTCTCTATTCTAGAATTTGTTTTTTTTTAGTTTCTGTCTCTGTGAGATTTGTTATTATAAGCCTCTCCATCCTTGAGTATAGTTATAATAGGTACATTAAATTTCATCTCAGAATCAGTCTCCATTGATTGCCTTTTCTCTTTATTATGATATTATTTTTTCTATTTCTTTGGATTTGTATTATACCTAGGAATTTTGTCTGGTACCGTGGACACCATAAATGACACATGGTAGAGAATGTAGATTCTGTTATGTTACTCAAAGGAATATTAATTTTTGTTTTAGCAGGCGTTAACTTAGCTGAATTCAAACTCTAAACTTGGAAACAGTGCTTTTAGCCTTAGCTGGGTTGCTTGGAGTCTTCCCTGCTCATGAAAGGTGTTTTCTGAGATTTTGGAAATGTATACTTTTGTCTCTCCTTTCTAGCATTCCCCCACTTTCCAGCTACTGCAATTACCTTAAACTCTGGTTCCTCACAAACAGCAAGACTGTGCATTTCTGTCCATATTTTAAGCCTATGTGTTAGTAGTCTGGGGCTCACCCTCAGGCTAGAAACTCTAAAAAGTGAAGCTCACCCAGTACCATTTCTTTTCTTCAAATCTAACCCCTCTTTCAGTATTTTTCTGCTTTTATTCACTCTACATAGCCTTTAGATAGCTGCTTTACATTGTGCCCAAAATATGTAGATATTATTTGCAGGATAGGTGATCTGATAGACCTACTTGGCCATTAGTGGAAGTGGAACCAGAACTCATATTTTTAGTTATCACTTATTTTAGCTAACATAAAAAAGCAATTAATATTTAATAATATTTAAGGATTATTACACCCTCATTTGGATCATATAAAAGGAAGTTATCATTATTATATGTTATATGAAGTATTCTATAGGAAAAGTTGGAGAACTGGTAGAAGTTACAGGCATGGAACTGTTGAAGACAGTGATATGGTTTGGATTTGCGTCCCTGCACAAATCTCATGTTGAATTGTAATCCCCAATGTTGGAGGAGGGGCCTTCTGGGAGGTGACTGGATCATGGAGGCAGATTTCTCCCTTGCCATTCTTGTGATACTGAGTGAGTTCTCATGAGATCTGGTTGTTTAGAAGTGTGTAGCACCTCCCACTTTGCTCTCTGCCTGCTGTTCCACCCATGTAGGACATGCCTGCTTCCCCTTTGCCTTCCACCAAGATTGTAAGTTTTCTGAGGCCTTCTTAGCCACGCTTCCTGTACAGCCTGTGGAACTGTGAGCCAATTAAACCTCTTCTCTTTATAAATTACCCAATCTCAGGTAGTTCTTTATAGACTAACACAGACAGCATTCTCACTCATTTGTTCACTTTTGGTATATTAGCACATATTGCAGGCCATGTGTTTCTTCCCATGTATATTTGTGTGTTTAAAGATTATATTGTCTAGTCTTAGAAACCAATCTAATCTTTGTAAAATGTATCTGTGGCTCTAAAAATATAGAGTAGACATACTAATAAGCAAGAAAAATCAAACAATAAGAATATGGCAAACTGATACTCTAACCTATGATGAGCTCTTTAGCCACACCATAAAGTAAGAAAAAGAATAGTCTAGTCATACCTGACGAAAACTTAGAACCCCCAACATTTAAATTGCCGAGTGGAATATTAGAAGAAAAGAATATATATCCTCTCATTAACGACAATCCTCATTCTAAGTGAATTTTGTGTATTAACATATTAGCCCTTCAATCATTCATTTGACAAATATTTATGAAGCACCTATTATTCATCTGGAACTCCTCTAGATGCCAGGGAAAGAGTTGTGGACGAAACAGTCAAACGCTGGCTTCATGGAGTTTTGATTCTAGTGGAGGGAGATGGACAACATATAAAATAAAAGATAAGTAAAATACATACGATGCTGGTAAATTATAGTAACATTATAATGTGATAACATCATTAAGAGTATGACAATTAACAACTAAGTACCCTGAACATAAATGCAACCTACCAAAATTTGAGAGTAGACAATTTCTTGTATCATTTCTAAATGAAAAATGTCTTATTCTTTTTTTCATTTTTAATTGTTGTGAGTACATAGTAGGTATATATATTTATGAAATAAATAAGATGTTCTGATCCAGGCACGCAGTGCATAATAATCACATCATGGAAAATGGGGTATCCATCCCCTCAAGCATTTATCCTTTGTGTTACAAACAATTCAATTATACTCTTTTAGTTATTTTTAAATGTATGATTAAATTATTATTGACTATAGTCATACTGTTGTGCTATCAAATTCTAGATCGTCTTCATTCTAACTTTTGTACCCATTAACCATCCCTACCTCTTTCTCACTCCCTCACTACCCTTCTCAGCCTCTGGTAACTACTATTCTACTCTATCTCCATGGGTACAATTGTTTCAAATTTTAGATCCCACAGATAAGTGAAAACATGCAATGTTTGAATTTCTGTGCCTGGCTTATTTCAGTTAACATAATGATCTCCAGTTCCATTCAAGTTGTTGCAAATGACAGATCTCATTCTTTTCTATGGCTGAATAGTACCACATTGTGTACCATATTTTCCCTATCCATTCATCTGTCGATGGACACTTAGGTTGCTTCCAAATCTTGGCTATTGTGAACAGTGCTGCAACAAACATGGGAGTGAGGATATTTCTTCGATATACTGATTTCCTTTCTTTTGGGTATATGCCCAGCAGTGGGATTGCTGGGTTTTATGGTAGTTCTATTTGTAGTTTTTTGAAGAACTTCCAAACTGTTCTCCATAGTGATTGCACTAATTTACACTCCCACCAATAGTGTACAAGGGTTCCTTTTTCTCCACATCCTCGCCAGCATTTGTTATTGCCTGTCTTTTGAATATAAGCCATTTTAATAAATTATTCTAATATATTGTTTGGTTCACTATCTTCCTATTCATTTCTATTATATTTATGTGTGCTGTGATGATTAAACAAACGAATAGCTTTCAACAAATAAGAAAATAATATATTTGGCTAAATGCACTTACAGACCTTGAGATTTAAAAAAAAAGAGCTCCATAAATGTTTGTTATTATCATCATTATTAACATCATAATCACTTTACACACATATATATATATATTTATCTCCTATAAATAAATAAATAGGTATACCTACATTGGGCCAAAGTTCAAAACATTTTACTGCCAAGTCAAAACTAGTGTGAAAACCACTTCCCTATGCCATAGCGATCCATTGGAAAGCTTTGAATATGGTAGTTCATATAATTCATTTTTTTTTGTTGTTAATAATTCATTCCCTGGTAAGAATGTAGGACTGGAACAGACAGTGTCAAGACCAAGAGTCAAGGACACCACAATGGCTCAGTCTTGAGATCACAGTATCTGATAGATACTGTGAACATAGAAGGATAAGAAAAGATTTTTAAATTCAGAATAATAATAACAATAATAATAGTAAATTTAGGCAGTTAGGGATTGCCAGAATAGAGGAGTCAGGCTAGGGAAGAACCTAGAACAGCTACCATATTTCTGAGAAATTGATTCTAGCCATTGAATTAGAGTAAAATGATTTTTGGTGGGAAGCCAAAGCTGCAAAGTTCAGTTTTGGATTTTCCAAATTTAATTCACCTGTTGTAAATCCAATAAGCAACCTGGAACACAAGTCTGAAGTTTAGCAGAGAACTAGGAATTGGACATGAATCAGAGTAACCTTCACCAAAGAGATAAAGATTTTAAAATTGTGGGTACAGTACAGATTTACCCAGAAAAAGTGTGGGGAAGAGTATCGAGAATACAGTCCTTGCAGGCCAAATACCAAGGGTAGATCAGGGGAGGGAACCATAAAAATGTATTAGGAGTAATCAAAGAAGTACAGGTCCAAAGAGAGTTGTGATCTGAAACCTTGGAACCCAAAGAAGGAATGGTTTTGACCTAGAGGGGAAGGAGGGCCTTCAGAGAGGGGCAAGATGAGGGCTCCCTGGAGTAGTTTATGAATCTCTCCAAATCATCTCGTACAAAAACTAACATAAAAAGAGGAGAGGGAGAAGGAGAGGGGCCAGGGGTGAGGGAGAGCATCTATCAGCAGGAAAACCTGGCAGCCTGATCCTGCAGGCCAGGTGGGTTAGGAAAGCCACAGAAGAGCCCTGAGGGTAGTGACCTGGGAGACCCTGAGCAGCCCCCTGGGGCTCACTCTCAGGAGGGTGAATCCCACTTCCAGTGGATCCCGGCTCACTGCACTCCCTGCCAGGGTTCCCCAGCCTCTCATTAGGGCATATGTGGAAACAGTCCCATGAGGGGCTGCGGGAAGAGGCAAAGTGGGGCAGGGAAGGGGGTGACCTCAGCAATTGAAGCCCTCAGAATCCTCAGCTAAACTCTCCACAAGACAAAGCTACATCTGGAGGCAGACCCTTGGGAAAAGAATCTAAGGGGCAGGAGGGGCACACTATGGGGATGAAGCAGGGAATTGGAGATGGCTCCCAAGAAAGGCTGTATGTTTTAATGCTTGGCAACAGCCGTGAGGTTGGGAAAGCTTTCCTGGCCCACTCCCATTCCTTACGAAGGAACTCCTAAATGTACAGGAAAGCCCATCACATTTTGCCATGAGAAACAGAAAAGGATCAAGATGGAGCCCCAAGCAAATACAAGCAAAAAGGGGAAATTGTCCAAATCATATACTGAGACAATTACCATATACTAGAAATATAAATACACATATATGGAGAGAGAGAGAGTGAGAGAGAAAATCACAAAGTAACTGCTGTAATCTAATATTTCAAAATGAAATAAATTAAGAAAATGAGAGAAGCTAGGAAGGAACAACATGACTCAAATATAGAACACCCACAAATGGTACAACGAGAAACCAGAAAGATATGAAAACAGAGCTGACAAAGTTCATAGACTCAAACAGATGAGAAAGCACATAGAAATTGCAGGTAGAGACACTGGGGACAAATGCCACAGACATCCCTATTGTGTTTACAATCTGGTTCTCACATAGAGAGCAAATAAGGACTAAATTCTCTAGCTTATTAAACCTCTGTGGCTCTACCTTGGGTTTGACCTTTACCTTTTGCTTATCTCCACCTCTAGCATTTTGTATCCTCTTCTATATCATCCCCTAGGTTCTCCTTGTAAATCTCATAGACCCACCCCAACACTCTTGAAGCCCTTCTCTATGCAGATGTCTAGTAGTATTACTTATACTTACAGGGCTCGTGGTGTTGAGAAGTCTTAACCTTGGCATCCTTGTTGCTTGAAACCCTCCACCCTACATCAAGCCATAAGAAATTCAGACTTTGACTACAGAAGTAACACATGGCAACTGGTGGCACTTTCTCTTATCAATCATAGTATAAATGGAATAAATGAGAGCCTGGTGGTGTCAGCCTCCTAGCAGATGATGAGGATTTTTAAAATAGGGGTCAGAAAAACTATTTTTCAGGGATACTGAGTTGACTATAAATAAATGATAATTGGAATAACAGAAGTCCAAATACAGTGTTTAACATATTTAGCTAGTTGTACTATTATATCAATGATAATCAGAGAGTTCTGGTGCTATGAAGTTCCACGCACTCCAGTAATTCCAGAGGAAAGGATTCTTTCCCTGAAATCAGCAAAATCTATTACCAAAAATGTGGTACCAAACTAAAAAAGACTAAGAGAAGTCACTGTGGAAAAAATATTAAAGCAAACAAGCAATAATGTCATTCTGCTTTTTAAGTAAGACACATTTTTAATTTTGTAAATCAGATTGTAGAAATCTTAATTTTCCTTTCTGTTCTTTTATTTTTAAAGTTTATTCTCAGTTTTTTCCTTAGTTAGAGTTATTAAAACCACCTTGACACTTGGAAAGCTAGGGTGATTTAGCAAGCATATAAATCTGAGCTTAATATCTACACCAAGAGTTTCTAAAGCCTTAGGGATTTTACTCTAAAGATGACAGCATGTCCTCCCAAACGGTTCCCCTGCCACCATGTGGCAGCATGCCTGACCTCTTAGGATTAAAGTTGGTGATGATGAGCTCCCAACTTTGCTCACAAAAATCTAAGTAAAGTTCAGGTAACGTGATCCAATACTGATAAAGGAAGATGGCATCTCTGATTACATTGCAGAAACTAAGTAGGATGCATGCAGGTTGCAACTGTATATACTGCAGATGGCAGATGTTAAAAAAAGAGAAAAAAACCCAAAAAATCTACCAAATTTTATTTAGTGGAATAAATAGTTCTGAGAATGGCATCAAAATGTAAACCAGACAATGGCTTGGTTAGTTGGAGGAGGGGAAATAGTGCAATCAGGATGGTTGTATATAGTTCATTTTCTACATAAACAAATTTTGATATGTAAGAATGTCAGTGCTGCCAGACTGTTTCTATAGTGATATCCTAATAGCTTGGAGACCTCCTGGGAAAGTTATTTCTCTCTCTGCCCTATCTGGTGGTGTGTGAAACCAATCAGATCCAAAATAAAACACTGAGAACAGCACAAAATGTAAGAGCAGAGTGAAAAGATATGTTATCTGGCTGCCCTGATCCCAAGAAAGAACTAGAAAATTCAGCCTGTATTTGAGTTAAGCCAAAGAGAGAGAAAAATAAAATAAAATAAACCTCCTTTCTTCCTATTTCTGTTATTAGTGAATTAGAGAAAAGGACAAATGCTCCCAATTAGAGTTGAGATCTGAGAGCTGTAATATGTGAATAATTACAAAAGGATCTCCCTCCCCCCATACCCTCCCCTTCTAGGTTAGAGTTTGAGGTGTTTTTGTTTGTTCAGAAGCTCTTTTTTATAACATTCAATAATTATTTTAAGGAAAACAACTAAATCTAATATGAATTAATATAAACATTATTAATTATACATACATAGTAGCTCAAATTATAGCTCAAATTAACTCGTTCTGTTTAATTAAGTCAGAACTGCTGGTAGTGAGAAAGTTTTTCCTGAAATAAGCATGGTGAAGGCAATTACTCTGTTCTGCTGTAATTGTTGCAGGTGAAAAGCAAGAGAAATGCCCCTCCACCAAAGGACTGTTTATTTTGTGTTTAAATGTAATTAAAGCCAATTCCCATTTCCAACTGCCCTGAGACAAGCAGAATTTCCAGAATAATCTTACTGTTTTGAATTCAACTCAAGAGGGAGCCTAGAGATAGTGCAGAGCTGGGGATACAGATGGGACATTGTTTCCTTCAGATTAGCATTAAGAAGTGCTTCTGCTTTTCTAATAACCTGGTAAACGAGAAGATGTCTACTACAGATCATCCAGTGGTAAAGTTATAGTGGAGACATCCACTATAATTTTGATAAAAATCTATCTTTGATAGAAATGATTAGGTAAATACTGGATATAAATCCTAGCTATGCACCCAATGGTAAAACCATAAGCAGCAAGCAGTATAGAAAAAAAATGCAAAAGAATCCGTTGCTAATTACTTTGAAAATGCAAACATGGTCTTGATCAACAACAGGAAAGACTTGGTTCTATCTAGGAGAGACAGAGAAGGAGGAAATGAAGGGAACCCTTCAGCCAACAACATACCATGTACTTTTTTTGTCCTAAGAATACGCATGAATATATTAACAGCATGGGAGTAAGCTAGCAATGTCATTATCCACAGGATTGTAGAAAGAATGTGAAAACTGTTCAAGTTACTCAGGAAATTCAGGTTAGTACAAGATTACAAACAGCTCTTTCCTCCCTCAACATGCAGAGCATAAACATCTTTGCACCAATTTTCAAGACATAGAAATACAGCCCTGGTAGCAAGTACAGCCTACAAATATGGACCCAAAAATAAGATTCACAGGAAGCAATCTGTGCAAACACAGTATAGCCTGTCACCAAGTACAAAACTCAGCTAGTACCTTCTTGCACTTAAGCCATGAGACAAGAAAATCAAACTAAATGGATTTTCTAAAATCCCTAAATGAAAGCTTATATCCCTTTCTTTGGGAAAGGCAACAAAATAAGCCATTGACTTTTTTTCATCCCTAACTCAGTCAGCATTCAAAATGCAGTACAAAGCAGAATATTTATCCTACCACCCTTTGCCCAAATACAGATTTCCATAAAATCAATTAATCTTTAGGGTGAAAGGGGACTTGGAGGTCATGACACCCATTCTGCCACCCAATACTCCCACAGCCAGGAGATTACCCAGCCTGTGTTTGAAACACTCCACTGGGAGCTTACAACTGCTTCAGGCAGCTCCTTTTACTGACAAACAGCGGCAGTTATTAGAATGTTCTAATATTGGCCTGAAATCCGCCTCCTGGTAATTTCCACCCACTGGTCCTAGTTTTGTTCTCTGAAGCATTTCGGAGTCTAACTCTCATCATCACCATGACAACTCTTCAAATATTCAAAGGCAGCAAGAGCCTTCTTCACTCAGGCTGCACATTACCAGTTTCCACACCTCTTCATTTAGAGCAGACCCCGTATTCCCCAGGACATTATCCCATGACTATGTCTATTTGGTCAATGTCAATATGAAAATATACTTACTGGAAGATTCACACAGTATTTAGTATTGCATTTAGTAGTATTAAAAGTAATGGCAAAAACTGCAATTACTTTTGCACCAACCTAATGGATTTAGAGCCCAGTGCAAAGGCTTTTGTTCTTTCTGGAGGAACATATTTTCCTACATAAGAATAGAAACTTTTTTCAATTTCCCTAGTAATTCCTGCTACCAGAACCATAAGTGATTGTACTCAACCCTGATGCCCCAAGAATAGAAGTGTTTCATAGCAAACATTAGCGTGTAAGATTGACTTCAGTCTCAATAAATGGTTTCAAGGACTTAAGATATAGAAGGTTTTATGCTAGGGGTTATGGAAGACATAAGATGTTCACATCTAGTAGGAAAAAATAGACAAATGCAAAAATAAACTACACAACAATGTAGAAAGAGATAATTCCCCTAAGACTTGTTAAAGATTCTTGGATAGGGAAGAAAAGGACACTGTTTCCCCAGAAAAGTCCAGGAAGACTGCCTGGAGGACATGGGAAGAGGTAGGGCTTGAGGGGCTCTGGAAGGATGAATGAGATTTTAACAGACAGAGAAGCACAGAGAAGAATGAGGGATTCCAAGACAGCAGACAACTGAAGAAAAGGACTAAAGGGGAAATAATACAGTAGCCCAGTCAGACTGAAGTGCATAAGGCAAGAAGGGAAGGAATGGGGTACAAAGATCCAAAATCCTTTTGAAGGAGTTGGATATTTTTTAACATAATACTTACCAATTATGCTAAATACATAAATTTGACAAATCACCTACTCATGGCTAATGACTTTTCTATTCAGTGTGAGGATCTCTAAGATATTTATTTCTATACTTTTAATATGTTCAAATAGATAAACCAGAGGAATAGGATAATGAATATTTTGTCAAATATAATAACAATAGCTAAAATATTTTATTTAGTAATTTTTATATAGTCTATTCACAGTAGGGCTTTACATGATTGAGCTCATACTTACAATATCCATTTGAAGTAGGAGCAGTTATTTTCTCTTTATTACGGAAGGAACTGAGGCACAGAGAGGTTAAGGCACTTGCCCAAGATCACACAGCTAGCAGGTGGTATAGTTAAGATTTAAATCTACAAATTCTGGCTCCAGAGCTAATTTGCTACACCATGCTACCTCTTACTCAAACATGTGGTTACTTATTCTAACAATCTGTTTATAATCTTACTAATTCAGGCTTTTTAAAAGTTGTTTTTAGCCTACAGGATGAGCTAAAACAACTTTTGTGGTTTATATCTATCTGCTCATCTTCCGGAACTCTTACACTATTCTGGATACTGATTAAGAGACTCATTTGGCATGTTGAATTCCAAGAACTCTGAATCATCAGGGAAAACAAGTCATGCCTCTATGGCCAACTGAAGGAAAACTTGCCTGTGGTAAAAATATATCTATAGATCATATACAATTCCCCTCATACCTCCTCTAAAGCAGTTTCCATAAGTAAGGGTAGACTAATCTCTCCTAGCTGCCACCCCTTCCCTGCTTCCAGGATGGCTCACAGCTGCACAGCTCTAGACAAATAAAAATGTAACCTGCTGTTAAAATCCCTAGAAAAGAAAATTCCACAGCCACCCCCAAGGTAACAAATCCCCTTGCCTGACCACTTGGCACAATGCCTATTCATCAAGTCAGAAAGTTTATTTACATACTTCCAATGAAACTGCTTTGTCCTAATTTCCTTAGGGGCCCTCTGGTGTCTGAAAACCTGCTTTGTTCTTTGGCAGCTGCTGCTATTTCAGACTCTAGGATCACTTAATTGGGTCATGACTTGTTTTCTGGTCCTGACTCCTCTGCCACCACAGAGACTTCCTGAAATCAGCCTGAGCAGAGGAGACTTAAGAGAAGTCCATCTCTCTACACGGAACTGTTCTTAACGTTGACCAAGGAGCTGGGCTGACTGGGAGATCCAATGTGCAAATCCAGTGTACAGATCCAACAACGTGCATGAACTGTAACGGCTGACCCTCGCCTGCTAAATGCAACACTCTCTCCTCTGTGTCGGCTGGGGCTTCTGTTCTGATTAGTCTGATCCATCTTTTGCAGGGGTGTCACTTACCCTTCAAGTCCTCAGAAACTTGAAAGGCTGGGCTACTCTGAGTAAGATAGCTCCTAAATCTGAATTTTCAGGAAACTTCAATACTCTGGCAGTGGACACCGCACCAGATGCTCCAGGCAGCAGCCAGGTCCTCCTAGGCCTCCCAATCAGTCAGCGTAGGAGCATAAGACACAGTCACCGGCTCCATTCATTTCCTATTCCGACCCACAAATTCTCCTGCTATTCCCAGGTCAGAGAGGTAATTATCTCAACATTAATGACTACAGTCAGAACATTAGAGTGAGTCTCAAATCACCAGACCCTCCTGACTCCAACCAGCCCCGGGCTATTGGTTAACTTTTGAGGTAGAAGGATGCTTTCACTCTACTACTCTTCATTTATTCATTCAACAAAAAAGTATCAAGCATCTACCAAGCTGTTCCAGGTACTGTACTAAGTTCGTGGGGCACCAAGATGAGGAAGTCAGTGCCCATACCTACCAGGCTCTCACAGTCCAGTGAGACAGGTCAATTACCAACCAAATGACCATATCAGAGTGTTAGGGTCCTATGGTTGTAGTGATGTGTTCATATGCCATTATAATAGACAGGAAGAAGTTTTAAATAACTGCCTGGAGAAGGTGGAGAATGTGAAATTTAAGCCGAGCTTTAAAAATGAATAGGAGTATATCTAGCGGCGAAGGGGAATAGAATACTCCTATCAAAGAAAGCAACACAAACAAGACATTAATGTATAAAATGATATATGCCATTGAAGAAGATATGTGCTGTTCAGAGAAGAGAGAGTGAATCTGCCGTGGTGGCTAAGAGCTGAAGAGAGGAGAATGGGTCAGAAAGAGTTACTTGAAAGACAGGTTGTGACTCGATTGTGAAGGCCTGGCCAGGGGATTTGGTTTTACTTGGTGGGCCACGGGAATTGAGAGGAGTCAGGGCATTTTCCAGGTTTTAGAAAAATCCCTCCTAGATGGAAAAAGGTATGAAAGTATTCAAGGTAGTATAGTTAGTCAAGAAGAAGAGCATTCTCTAACAACCTGGAAGCCTTTCTGCTGTTTTCCCTGTCTACAAATGGGGAGGCAGTTGAAGGCAGCACACAGTAGCTGCTGTTCTAGGGGAGGGATCAATCTCCTTCTCTGTGGCCCTTGGGGATAGAACCAGACACTGTAGAGAGGAGGGAGACCTCACCTCCAGAGAAGGAACCTCTGGGCAGGTATAGTGGCTCATGCTTGTAATCCCAGCGCTTTGGGAGGCTGAGACGGGCAGATCACCGGAGGTCAGGAATTCAAGACCAGCCCGGCCAACATGGTGAAACCTCATCTCTACTAAAAATACAAAAATGAGCCGGGCATGGTGGCGCATACCTGTAATCCCAACTACTCTGGAGGCTAAGGCATGAGAATCGCTGGAACCTGGGAGGCAGAGGTCGCAGTGAGCCGAGATCACGCCACTGTACTCCAGCCTGGATGACAGTGAGGCTCTGTCTCCAAAAAAAAAAAAAAAAAAAAGAGAGAAGGGACCTGTGAGGTTTAGTGCTGAGGATGGAATAGGCTGCCTTGAAATGTTGCTGCAAGGAGGAATTCCTCTTGTCTGGGTTGAGCCCTGGGACACTAAGGAGATATCAGGTTGATAGGATTCATAAGAGACTCAAGTTTCACACATAAGAAAGTGCTTACAAATAGTAACATGCTATGGTACTGGAGGGAAATTTTGTTCTATCTCACATTCCTCAGAAGCCCATTAAGAATCACATATCATGCTAAGGACATACCAAAAGGATTCCCATAAAGACTGCCCACTATGATCCTACTGCTGTATGTGAGAAATACATTACATTTTTTAACTTTTTGGTTAAGGGACAACATGGAGATCTGTTGCTAATATAAAATGCTACTGAGAGTCAGCAAAGCAAATATTTACTAAATCCCTTTCCTATGCAAGGGCCAAGTCCAGAGCAAAGATCAGCTTCTATTTTGAAGGCCCTATTTCTAGCTTGCCACAACAGCTACCACTATGGATCACCTATTCAGTGCCATACTTCATACTAGCAGCTTTCTTATAGACTCTTAATTTTTACAACAACCATGCTAAGCAGGTATCATTATCTCCATTTCATAGATATTAAAATGGAAGCACAGAGGGCAAATAACTCGCCCAAGTTCACATTCCTGGAGGACAGTAGAGATGGGAGTGGATCTCAAAGTCATCTACCTCCCAGGTACCACATCCTCCCTGGGCTGCTGTCGGGATGGTGAGAGGGGCCCTGACAGGGAAGGCTGAAGCTGAAGCTGGAAGGCGGGGAGAAAAAAGGTGCGGGGTGTGGCTCTGGGCAGCAATGTTTTTGATAGCTTTTTCTAAGTAAAGCCACTTTCAGTGTTTTCTCAACCATCTTTTAGGATCACAAGAGAAGAATGTTACCAGACCCTAGGAGGCCAAAGTGTCTGACCTCCCAGCTCTGCCTTTAGAACCCTTTCTTTGGGGGAATAGTCAAGGTCAGCATCACCAATATGTGGATGGAGAAGCAGGAAGCTCCTGAGAAGCACCTCTTTAAAAAGGGAAAATACGTGTTTAGTTTTGTGTAGCTCAGCAGTTCAAAAATTCACTTGACCCAGAAGCCTTCTTTTTTTCCATAGAACACCTAGGACCCTGTAGAACTGAGAATTCACCAAACGCTTAGTGAGGCAAGGTAAGACAAGATCTACTCCTACTGAGACAATCCAAATATCAAGATGTGGATTAGCCTCTCAGGCAATAATTCAACTACAGCCATTTGCAGGCCTTGTGGGTGTGAATGACTGATTGAGGGAGTCATTTAATTCCTTTGAGCCTCAGTTTTCTCATCTATGGAGACAGCATAAGGATGTCTTGGGGATTAATAAACTAATTCACTGAATGAGTTAAATATAACCACCCGATATACAGCAAGACTCAATGAGTGTTAGCTATTACTTTTTTAAAGTATATTAAATGCTAGAGATGAAACTATATGAGACTTGTGAAAATACTTGCTAAACTACAGAGCACTGTATAAATGTCAATGGTTAGTTGTTATTATTACCAGAAACTTCTTGGTCTCTATAAAATGCTGCTATCCAATTACATCCTCTGTGTCCATAGAAAATATCCAATTGTTGAAGACTGATTACTCAGCTTGTTAAGGTGTCATTATTCAAGTGGTTCTGACCTGCAGTGGAAAGAAACAAAAATCCTCCTTTTCTTCTTCTGCAAATGGAAATTACTTTCCAAGAAGCCATCTCCTTTTGAAATGAGAAGCAAAGCAGAGAAAGCACCTGGGTAGGGATCTTTGCAATCAATAAAGTGTGAAAGAAAAAAGATCACGTAAGCAGATCATTTGAGAGTTTTAAAATCCATGAGGATTTTTAGAATTTTTTTCAGGTGGTCAGTTTCTAGCTAACTGACCTCATGCTGAAATTTCAGGTATCATGTAATACTAGAGGTACTGGGAAATAATCCGTCGTGTGGATGCTCCACAGTGTACCCGGCACGGGGCTTTCGGATGCTGCTACTGAGAAGCCCTTTGTCTACTTCTACAGCAGTCTCTGGTGAACATGCTTCCCAGGAGAGCAGGAGCTTTGTGAATGTTTCCTTTTTCCACACATTTTGTTTACTTATCTGGATTCTCAAACGAAGTAAGTGACACACCTAACAAAAGCCTGGCAGGTTTGAGTCCAGCAGGGTGAGATCCAGGCAACTGCAAGAGTGTAGTATCCTTCCCAAAGAGGCTAACTGCCTGCCAACATGACCAGGATGTGCTGGAAGAAGCTGTCAAAACACAGAGTAGATATGTGCAGTACAGCCGTGCTTGCCCACCTGAGCGGGAACATGACACGTGAGCACTGCCCACCACCCAGGCACTCCCTCCTACAGTCCTCTCTTGGGTTTGTGTGTAGGGCATGAAAACAAACAAGAGATCCTGCTCCAGTCTTCTTGCCCTAGATCTCTTCTTCCTACTCCTGTCCACTCCCCTACTCCCTACTGTCCTCCTGCTTTTTCTCTCTTTCCCCAAAATAAGATACCTTGCCAATGTTAACACTTTCCAGTTTATGAGGCAACTTTACAGTTGCTCCTAACACATGGGCTTGAGAGCCCAGATAGATCAACGTGTGTTTGAATCTAGCTCTAGGTCAGGTTTGGTGACCTTGAGTAAGGTTCACTGACTTCTCTGGAAGGGTAAAATTCAGATAAGCATACCTACCACAAAGACACTTTGGGAGGAGAAAGTGTTCGGATGTATTAGAGCATTTTCCGTGGTGACTACCATGGAGGAAGTACTCTTTAAAGTAGCAGCTGTTAGCCTGAGGTCCTCTGAGTTAGGGGCTAATCACATGTTTTACATAAGACTGAGGGACAAAGGGCAGGACAGGATTGTCCAATGTCACTCCATTGGTAAGAACCAGAGCTGGACTTTGAGCCCAGACTTGATTACACGGACACTCCTCACCACACTGCCTCCTGGCCCTTTTGTCTTTTTTTTTTTTTTTTTTTTTTTGATCCTATCCTCCACACAACCTAATAAATGTGTTTCTTATATGGGGAATAATTCAACTGTGAGTTCTGCTTATTTTCTGGCTCTAGTGGCCAAGAACTAGCATTCCCACAATACTACGTTGGTCAGGCTCAGAGCTTTAAATACGTAGGAATATATATGTACACGCACACACAACATACACAAAATATATCCACTATATAAACATATTACCTATACACACATGTGATATACACATATACATATATGCACATATGTATATGTATACATGTATACTAAATTCCATATAATTTTTTTTTGTCTAAGAAAACTGTAGGTAGATAAGGTATGGAAAATCTGCAGTGACATTCAGAGGGGACATTCAGAAACAAAGCAGAGGCCAATGATATGAGAGAAGAGAGAAAACAATTTCAGTTTCCATGTGATTCCAATTTTGCTGCAGTATTGATGATTCAGTGTTTTCATTTCTTCAAAGAAATATTTGCAGTAGCTCTTATATTTAACAAGCCAACTTGTGCTTAACGTTTTATAAATATGAAATACGAATACAAATTTTAAAAACAGCAAGAACACAGTATTACTGAATAGTGCTGAGAAAGCATCATAATTTGGAACAATATATTTGATGTACAAGAAAAGAATATTTCTGGTTATAGTTTCGATAGCTATGTTAGAACTTGAGAAAAATGCATGTAAACTACCAAGACCTCATCAAATATAATCATGTTGAGAAGTCAGAAAAGTATTAGTTTTCTCATAAATAAAATCTACCTTTTATTACAACCTGTCTTAAAAACTAGATAGAAAATTTCTTTCAGGTTAAAATCAATCTCTGTAGTAGCCCTTGAAAATGTATTTTATTAATATTGGACCCCTTTGAAAAACCTCAAAAATGGAGAATTTGTTTGGAGGTGGAGGGTGTAAGTATCTTGATCCTCTGGAGTAGTTCTATGAGTTCTCAAAGCTGGGTATCCTTATACTTTGACTTCCAAAAGTTCCCCAGATCGTAGTAGCTTGTTATTATAAGGATAGGAAAGACCAAAAAGTACAACGGAATCTCCATGGGGTCACTGTATAAATGCATAATTTCATCCAGAGTACAATTTTTCCCCTTTAATAATATCCTTTTAATCATAAATAGTGAAAATATAGAAGTAGGATGTCATGTATAAACTCCCACAGTTTTAGGTTCTAAGATTTAAATCATGTTGTAAAAGAAAGCTATGGAAAGATGTGTTTGAATCCTGGCTCTACCACTATGAGCTCTGTGTTTTTGCACAAAACACTTATCCTCCATCAGCTTTTGTTTCCTTGGTTATAAAACAGGGATAATAGCACTCAAAGGTGCTATGAGGAATGGGTAAAAGGACATGCATGAAAGCTCACAGCATGGGCCTAGACACACAAAGAGTTCTGTAAATGTTGGCTAAATATGGCTGAAATGTTGGCTATAAATGTTGCCTCTGCCCCGCCCCAAATCCCTGTAGTTTTATTCTAGGGAATAGTGGGTTTCCAATCCACCGAACTCATTTTTCCTTCAGAAGATTTCTTGGAAATAACTTTATTCTCAGAAAGTAAAGCATAATATATTTTCTTTGAAAACACAAGTTTCCAAACATCAGGGGAGTTTTTCTTTTGTTTTGGTTTGTTTGTTTGGTTTTGTCTGTTTGTTTTTTTGAGACAGAGTCTCACTCTGTCACCCAGGCTAGAGTGCAGTAGTGCCATCTTGGCTCACTGCAAGCTCCACCTCCCGGGTTCACACCATTCTCCTGCCTCAGCCTCCCAAGTAGCTGGGACTACAGGCACCCACCACCACGCCCGGCTAATTTTTTGTATTTTTAGTAGAGACAGGGTTTCACCGTGTTAGCCAGGATGATCTTGATCTCCTGACCTCATGATCCACCCGCCTCAGCCTCCCAAAGTGCTGGGATTACAGGCATGAGCCACCGTGCCTGGCCGGGAGTTTGTTTTATTTTGTTTAAGGAGTGAAATTTTCATTAAACTGAGTTTTATGTTGAAGCATAATCTCTACAAAATCAGTAAACACCGCATATGCGGTGGTGAAGGTGTGTGGGTTTGGACTAAGGTAGGGTCTGGCCTCTAGCCAGCTTGCCTGCTCTCTAACAACCCAACTCCTGCACATCCCCCGAAGGCCCCAGTATAATTCCAGAATTTGCTAGGATTATTTGAAAACTTCTGGTCTAAAGGGTCAAATAAACCTTCCCATTCCAGGGTAGTAAAGCTGTTAGGAACAGTCTGCTAAGGCACTAATGACTGTGATCTTGCTCTTTCATTGGCCAAATAGAAAGATGTGTAATTCTGGAAAAATCAGCATATTAGATACCAGTAGGGTCACCATCTATTGAGAAGTTACAACCAAACAGAAATCCCTACCCTTATTTCATTTCAAATTACTGTAATCCCTAACACTATCTTGGTTTACTTAATGAATAAAGGCTCAAAGTGAAATTTATGTTTAACCTCACTTGTAAGCCCACCCTTAGTATTCGTTTGGTGATGAGTGGCACAGATGGCAGCCACACAGGGTTTTTCTGAATTGGGGCATAAGCCAGCAAAACTGCAAGGTCCAATGTTCTGCAGGTTTGAATTCATCTAATGGTTAACACTTAATTGCAGACATCCTCCAAAATACTACAAAGATAGAAACAATCCATTTGGGTCTAAATTGAGCAAAGTAGGCATAATGCCATGGGAGTATTATAGATGAGTTCTTGCCCTGGTGTCAAGCTTACTTCAATCTCCCAAGCAGGAGGAATAAAGAAAGTACTATGCTTTAATTTGGGTTATTTATACACCTTAGTAATTACAGATGTGAAAGCAATGTATTTTCTAAGAAAGTTCTGGCTAAAACCATAGTTTTAAGGATCTGGATAATAGCTTTTCAGCAGCTATTTGTATTTCTCTTCAGTCTGACTCTCAGCGGTATCTTTATTTACAGAAATGTGCACCACACAGTTAAATCTAAGACTATTACATTTCAGAAAGGAGAAAGAACCTTTTATTTGGTTGGAAGCAGGCAGAAAGATATCCGTACTAATCCTCTGTAGCTCTAAACATTTTCTCTAGCACTGCAAGTAACAGTTAAACCATTTTAACTATTGAGTGAAAATGAGTAACTACACAGCACTTTGCAACTTAAGCTCTTCTTTTAAATTATACATTTTCACTCATAAATTCATTTCCATGCAAACCTTATTTTTAAAGGCAAGCGTTAAGAATGCTCAAGCTGCGCTATTTCCTACATAGAGTGTTATCCATTAATACAGCTTGTTTTAATCTCTTGGAAAATGGGCCCTTTCAAATCAGAGAGTGGCCTCTAATCTAACAAACTCAGATCAGTCTGAATTTGTCACACTCTGCTCATTTTTCCTCTTTTCCATGTGAAAGCTTGAACTAAAGAGGTTTATTTAGTCTTAGACTTTGTGTTTGCTCTTGGAGACATGCAAGAAAAATTTCTTGAAAGAATCATGTTTTCCTAGTTGTGGAACTGGAGAGAAACAGAATGTGTGGGTTGTGAGACACTGAGAAGGCTAACTTAGAAACAGAGCCTGCTGCTCAGCCTTCTGGCTGAAGATCTGAAAGTGCCAATATTCTGGCCTGAACGGGTGGCTGAGTTTCATAAATATCCATGCTGTTGTGTGATTAGTCACAGAGAGGAAAAACTGTGAGCCATTGAAATGCAAGCAAATTAAAACAAACAAACGAAAACCCAAAAAACCCAAAACTATAATTTAGTGCAGCATGCAGGGATAAAATGTTATTTCATTGCCAATGGCCACAGATTACATTCCAATGCTAGCCAGAAAATTGAGGAATTCATAAGACAGGACCCAGATTCAAGATGAAAGACCAAACATATGCATCAACTACTCTTACTCCTCTTGTGTCCTAATGAAATGGTAGAAAAGTTGTTGGTTTTTTTAATGAGCCTACAACAATCCTCGGAGGAAAGGAATCAAGCAAAAGAACAGAAAGTTCAAAGGAACCAGGAAGAGAGAAAGCAAATATGATCAGATGTACAAAGAAAACCGAGTAGGGAAAACAGCACTTCCAAACCACATTGCCCAGTGAAACTCCAAGATCTAGGTCAACTGACACAAAAAGCAGGAATGGGACCTGGGGCACCCATCAAAGTAGTTAATAAAGAATTGAATGTAGAAGAGCTAAGCCAATTGGTCCCTTGCAATTTCCATAGTTATAATGGAAGACTTTTATCAAAGACTCAAAAAAGTCAGGTACTCATGAATCTTCATTACAACTCTCTGAGGTAGGCCCTATTATTATCCTATTTGTTAAAGAAACTGAGGCACTGAGATGATAAGCAACTTATGGTCACATGGCTAATGACTGATAGAACAGGAATTCAAATTCAAGAAGAGTTTGGCTCTAGAAAACACGTTCCTCAATAACCATGATATACTGCCATAGAAGGCCAGTTGAAAACTGCCTTTATTAAACTGGGGGGCTTCAGATTCAGAATGGCAGACTGAGAACAAGCTCCAGCCTTACCTTTCTGCACCATCCTTAGAAATAAGAGTAACCAAAGTTTTAGCACTCATCTTTACAGTGAAAAACAAGGAATGTGCCATCCTTCAAGACAGTGGCAACAAAAAAAAAATTAGCATTCATTTCTACAGTAAGAAAAAATGTCCTCATAGGACCAGAAAATTTGAAGAATCCTAAAGACAGAAGTCAAATGGAATCAGGTTAAAGAAGGAAACCACAAACTATGCAAAAAAGAGACTGTGGAATAAAAATAGAAAGGAGGCCCAAAGGTGCTTGAAACCCAGATGCAGCAGTTACTATGGAGAGGAATGGGCCTTGGGGCAGCTAATGAGCAAGTACCCCTCTAACTCCAACAGGCATGCTGCCGCTCAGGGAGAACTTGGACTGCAAGCACCTGGGTCATAGACACAGAGCAGAGCCCTGGGTAAAATGAAGGCAATCGGGTATCCTCTAGACCCAGAAAACACCTACATGCTCTAGACATAAGCACTACTGCTCCTTCTCCACAGTCACTGGAGAATGTACCTATGTAGGCAGCACATGCTGACCCTCTCCCAAAAGCAGGCTTCACAGGCAGGCTAGTGGGGAATCTGGAGAAGAATATAAAACCAGGCTGGGTGCAGTGGCTCACGCCTATAATGCCAGCACTTTGGAAGGCCGAGGCAGGTGGATCACTTGAGGTCAGGAGTTCAAGACCAACTTGACCAACATGGTATAACCCCGTTTCTACTAAAAATACAAAAATTAGCCAAGGTTGGTGGTGCATGCCTATAATCCCAGCTACTCGGGAGGCTGAAACAGGAGAATTGCTTCAGCTCAGGAGGAGGAGGTTGCATTGAGCCGAGATTGCACCCCTGCACTCCAGCCTGGTGACAGAACAAGACTCTGTCTCAAGACAAAACAAAACAAAACCATGAATCATTAGTATTTGATTAGAGGCATCAAACATAACAAATGGAAGCAATTGCCTCCTAAAGAAATCAAGAAAAAAGAATAAAACTTTACGATAGGTATAAATAATATCCTCAAAGATGTAAAAGTGAACATGATATTCATAAAGTGAATCAAGTATAGATCTTGAACACTAAAAATTTAATCATTTAAATTAAAAATAAACAGCTAAACTAAGTAGCAAAATGGACAATGAAAGCAAATTAATTAGCTAGATAATCAGACTGAGGAATTCACAACAGAATTCAAAGGACAGAGAGTTTGAGTACACAGCAAAAAAGTAAGAGTTCAGAGGAAAGACCCCAAAGTTTCCAATATTTATCTAACCATTATCCCAGAAAGGAGATCATATATTATTATATAGAAAAAAATATTCAAAGCAATAATGAAAGAAAAATTTCCACAACTGAAGACAGGCATCCTGAAGGTAGGTAGAAGCACCCACTAAGTGTCAAGCAACGTGAATCAAAAAGACACATTATGGTGTAAATGAAGAACTTCATTGATAGAGACAAAGCTCAATTGCCTCATAGAATTAAAATGTCTTGATTCTGTATAAAGGAACAAGAATCAGACTGACATAGGCTACCTCATCATCCACAGCACATGAAAGAATGTCTTCTTGAGGCTGCCTCTTAAAAACTTATGTGGGAAAATTATTTTGAACCTAGAATTCTATGCCCAGTAAACTATCATTCAAGAGTAAATAAAAACAAAGACATTTTGAACACATAAAATAATCAGAATTTTTTAACACATTAACACTCTCAAAGAATTACTAAAGTACATTAGCAAAAAAAGTCAAGAGAAAGTAGTTTGATACAAAACAGCAATAAGCAAAAATAATATTAAAAATATTAAATATTAAAAATATTATAATATAATATGTAGACTATATCATTATATATACTGTCATAATAAAATTATATATAAATATTACATATTAATATGCTTATTTAGCTATTATATATGGTATATTTTATAATATATAAAATGTAATATAGAATACATAATAATTATATAAATAAAATATGTCAAGTATACAAATATTTCTAACAATCTGGAACTAAAATTACAGATAATCTCAAAATAGGAAGGAGAAGTAGAGAAGGAAATAACATTCTAAGGTTCTTATCCTTTTTGGAAGAGAAATGATATAGATATTGATTAACTTAATAATATCAATAGAAACATACATTTAATTATTGATATTAAAATTTAAAGATCAACCACCATAAGAGAGAAATATAAAGACTGTAAAATTTCCAAACCTTAGGATGAGGGGTGGAAATGAAACAGAAAAACAATAGTCCAAGAAAGACCAAACAGAAGGAAAAAAAGATCTTAAAAGAATGTCAACTAGAAAATACAAAATAAGATGGCAAGTGGAATAAATAATCACAATAAATATGAATGAGTTAAAAGATTAAAAATAAAAGACATTAATCCAATAAGGACAAAAAGAACAGAAAGATTATAACAATAAGATTTTAGAAGCTGGAAACAAAAATAGTTATTGACTTAGCAAAACTTAGACGAAATAGAAAGTCTCAGGACTGGAGGAAATGGAGCACAGCTGAAGGATCGGCCACTGTATTAAAAACAGAAAAATAAGTAAAAGTCTAGGTACATACAGAATCTTGAGACCAATCACCCTGTTCCCAGTTGGATCTCAGAATATTTTCAGTGATTCTTCTGTCCTCTAGATAGAATACTACTAGATTCTTATCTGGGAAATAAGAACAGTCTAAAAGAAAAAGACCTAAGAATACTGACATTAGCAATTTCCCAGTTAAACTTAGTCAATCTCCCTGCTGGGAGACCAATAGTCAACAAGTCCTAACCAAGTTCACAGAGTTTCCCATAAGCTTGTTAGTGCCCCATTCTTAAATGAGTACAGAGGAGAGCCTAATAGGAAAGATCAAAACCACATACAGAACAAAGCAAGCTGGAAGAAATAGGTTTTTTTTTTTTTTTCCTTTTGTTTTCTAAAAAAAAAAAGCTTCTAAAATGTATTCATTAATTCATTCATTAATATTCTCAGAGAAATGAGAAAATATTACATCCATAAAATAAGAATAGGATGCCTTTAATAAGGAGCATTCAGAGTAAAAAGGTCTCTTAAAAATTAAATATATATCATAAATAGCTCTTATTATTTTGAGATACATTCCATCAATACCTAGTTTATGGAGAGTTTTTAGCATGAAGGGCTGTTGAATTTTGTCAAAGGCCTTTTCTGCATCTACTGAGATAAACATGTGGTTTTTGTCTTTGGTTCTGTTTATAGGATGGATTACGTTTATTGATTTGCATATGTTGAACCAGCCTTGCATCCCAGGGATGAAGACAACTTGATCGTGGTGGATAAGCTTTTGATGTGCTGCTGGATTCAGTTTGCCAGTATTTTATTGAGGATTTTTGCATCGATGTTCATCAGGGATATTGGTCTAAAATTCTCTTTTTTTGTTGTGTCTCTGCCAGGCTTTGGTATCAGGATGATGTTGGCCTCATAAAATGAGTTAGGGAGGATTCCCTCTTTTTCTATTGATTGGAATAGTTTCAGAAGGAATGGTAGCAGCTCCTCCTTGTACCTCTGGTAGAATTCGGCTCTGAATGCGTCTGGTCCTGGATTTTTTTTTTTTTTTTTTTGGTTGGTAGGCTATTAATTATTGCCTCAATTTCAGAGCCTGTTATTGGTCTATTCAGGGATTCAACTTCTTCCTGGTTTAGTCTTGGGAGAGTGTAAGTGTCCAGGAAATTATCCATTTCTTCTACGTTTTCTAGTTTATTTGCGTAGAGGTGTTTATAGTATTCTCTGATGGTAGTTTGTATTTCTGTGGGGTTAGTGGTCATATCCCCTTTATCATTTTTTATTGCATCTGTTTGATTCTTCTCTCTCTTCTTCTCTCTTAGTCTTGCTAGCGGTCTATCAATTTTGTTGATCTTTTCAAAAAACCAGCTCCTGGATTCATTGATTTTTTGGAGGGTTTTTTGTGTCTCTATCTCTTTCAGTTCTGCTCTGATCTTAGTTATTTCTTGCCTTCTGCTAGTTTTTGAATGTGTTTGCTCTTGCTTCTCTAGTTCTTTTAATTGTGATGTTAGGGTGTCCATGTTAGATCTTTCCTGCTTTCTCTTGTGGGCATTTAGTGCTATAAATTTCCCTCTACACACTGCTTTAAATGTGCCCCAGAGATTCTGGTATGTTGTGTCTTTGTTCTCATCGGTTTCAAAAAATATCTTTATTTCTGCCTTCATTTCGTTATGTACCCAGTAGTCATCCAGGAGCAGGTTGTTCAGTTTCCATGTAGTTGAGTGGTTTTGATGGAATTTCTTAGTCTTGAGTTCTAGTTTGATTGCACTGTGGTCTGAGAGAGAGTTTGTTATAATTTCTGTTCTCTTACATTTGCTGAGGAGTGCTTTAACTCCAACTATGTGGTCAATTTTGGAATAAGTGCAATGTGGTGCTGAGAAGAATGTATATTCTGTTGATTTGGGATGGAGAATTCTGTAGATGTCTATTAGGCCCACTTGGTGCAGAGCTGAGTTCAATTCCTGGATATCCTTGTTAACTTTGTCTCGTTGATCTGTCTAATGTTGACAGTGGGGTGTTAAAGTCTCCCATTATTATTGTGTGGGAGTCTAAGTCTCTTTTTAGGTCTCTAAGGACTTGCTTTATGAATCTGGGTGCTCCTGTATTGGGTGCATATATATTTAAGATAGTTAGCTCCTCTTGTTGAATTGATCCCTTTACCATTATGTAATGGCCTTCTTTGACTCTTTTGATCTTTGTTGGTTTAAAGTCTGTTTTATCAGAGACTAGGATTGCAACCCCCGCTTTCTTTTGTTTTCCATTTGCTTGGTAGATCTTCCTCAATCCCTTTATTTTGAGCCTATGTGTGTCTCTGCACAGGAGATGTGTCTCTTGAATATAGCACACTGATGGGTCTTGACTCTTTATCTAATTTGCCAGTCTGTGTCTTTTAATTAGAGCATTTAGCCCATTTACATTTAAGGTTAATATTGTTATGTGTGAATTGGATCCTGTCATTATGATGTGAGCTGGTTATTTTGCTCGATAGTTGATGCAGTTTCTTCTTAGTATCAATGGTCTTTACAATTTGGCCTGTTTTTGCAGTGGCTGGTACTGGTTGTTCCTTCCATGTTTAGTGCTTCCTTCAGGAGCTCTTGTAAGGCAGGCCTGGTGGTGACAAAATCTCTAAGCATTTGCTTGTCTGTAAAGGATTTTATTTCTCCTTCACTTATGAAGCTTAGTTTGGCTGGATATGAAATTCTAGGTTGAAAATTCTTTTCTTTAAGAATGTTGAATATTGGCCCCCACTCTCTTCTGGCTTGTAGAGTTTGTGCTAAGAGATCTGCTGTTAGTCTGATGGGCTTCCCTTTGTGGGTAACCTGACCTTTCTCTGTGGCTGCCCTTAACATTTTTTCCTTCATTTCAGCTTTGGTGAATCTGACAATTATGTGCTTGGTGTTGCTCTTCTTGAGGAATATCTTTTTGGTATTCTCTGTATTTCCTGAATTTGAATGTTGGCCTGCCTTGCTAGGTTTGGGAAGTTCTCCTGGATAATCTCCTGAACAGTGTTTTCCAACTTGGTTCCATTTTCCCCGTCACTTTCAGGTACACCAATCAGAGGTAGATTTGGTCTTTTCACATAGTCCCATATTTGTTGGAGGCTTTGTTCATCTCTTTTTACTCTTTTTTTCTCTAAACTTCTCTTCTCACTTCATTTCATTCATTTGATCTTCCATCACTGATACTCTTTCTTCCGCTTGATCAAATTGGCTACTGAAGCTTGTGCATGTGTCACGTAGTTCTTGTACCATGGTTTTCAGCTCCATCAGGTCATTTAAGGTCTTCTCTATGCTGTTTATTCTTCTTAGCCATTCATCTAATCTTTTTTCAAGGTTTTTTGCTTCTTTGTGATGGGCTCAAACATCCTTCTTTAGCTCAGAGAAGTTTGTTATTACTGATCATCTGAAGCCTTCTCTCAACTCATCAAAGTCATTCTCCATCCAGTTTTGTTCCGTTGCTGGTGAGGAGCTGCATTCCTTTGGAGGAGAAGAAGCACTCTGATTTTTAGAATTTTCAGCTTTTCTGCTCTGGTTTCTCCCCATCTTTGTGGTTTTATCTACCTTTGGTCTTTGATGGTGGTGATGTACAGATGGGGTTTTGGTGGGGATGTCCTTTCTGTTTGTTAGTTTTCCTTCTAACAGCCAATATCATACTGAATGGGAAAAAAATATCATACTGAACGTGCCAAATTGTAATGTTTTTGTGGTGTAATGCTTTCAAAGAGAAGAATTCCCTTTGAAAACTGGCACAAAGCAGGGATGCCCTCTCTCACCACTCCTATTCAACATATTGTTGAAAGTTCTGGCCAGGGCAATCAGGCAGGAGAAAGAAATAAAGGGTATTCAATTAGGAAAAGAGGAAGTCAAATTGTCCCTGTTTGCAGATGACATTATTTTATATTTAGAAAACCCCATTGTCTCAGCCCAAAATCTCCTTAAGCTCATAAGCAACTTCAGCAAAGTCTCAGGATACAAAATCAATGTGCAAAAATCACAAGCATTCCTATACACCAATAACAGACAGAGAGCTAAGTCATAAGTGAAATCCCATTCACAATTGCTTCATATAGAATAAAATACCTAGGAATCCAACTTACAAGGGATGTGAACGACCTCTTCAAGGAGAACTGCAAACCACTGCTCAGTGAAATAAAAGAGGACACAAACAAATGGAAGAACATTCCATGCTCATGGATAGGAAAAATCAATATTGTGAAAATGGCCATACTGCCCAAGGTTATTTATAGATTCAATGCCATCCCCATCAAGCTACTAATGACTTTCTTCACAGAATTGGAAAAAAAAAAAAAAAAAAAAAAAAAAACTACTTTAAAGTTCATATGGAACCACAAAAGAGCCCGTATTGCCAACACAATCCTAAGCCAAAAGAACAAAGCTGGAGGCATCATGCTACCTGACTTCAAACTATACTACAAGGCTACAGTAACCAAAACAGCATGGTACTGCTACCAAAACAGAGATATAGACCAATGGAACAGAATAGAGTCCTCAGAAATAACACCACACGTCTACAACCATCTGATCTTTCACAAAACTGACAAAAACCAGAAATGGGGAAAGGATTTCCTATTTAATAAATGGTGCTGGGAAAACTGCCTAGCCATATGTAGAAAGCTGAAACTGGATCCCTTCCTTATACCTTATACAAAAATTAATTCAAGATGGATTTAAGACTTAAATGTTAGACCTAAAACCATGGAAACCCTAGAAGAAAAGCTAGACAATACCATTCAGGACATAGGCATGGGCAAGGACTTCATGACTAAAACACCAACAGCAATGGCAACAAAAGCCAAAATTGACAAATGGGATCTAATGAAGGCACTTCTGCACAGCAAAAGAGACTACCATCAGAGTGAACAAGCAACCTACAGAATGGGAGAAAATTTTTACAATCTACCCATCTGACAAAGGGCTAATATCCAGAATCTAGAAAGAACTCAAATAAATTTACAAGAAAAAATCAAACAGCCCATCTGTAAACTAGTTCAACCACTGTGGAAGACAGTAAACTAGTTCAACCACTGTGGAAGACAGTGTGGAAGAAAGTGTGGTGATTCCTCAAGAATCTAGAACTAGAAATACCATTTGACCCAGCCATCCCATTACTAGGTATATACCCAAAGGATTATAAATCAGGCTATTATAAAGACACATGCACACGTATGCTTATTGAGGCACTATTCACAATAGCAAGGAATTGGAACCAACCCAAATGTCCATGAGTGATAGACTGGTTTAAGAAAATGTGGCAGATATACACCATGGAATACTATGCAGCCATAAAAAATGATGAGTTAATGTCCTTTCTGGGGACATGGATGAAGCTAGAAACCATAATTCTGAGCAAACTATCACAAGGAAAGAAAACCAAACACCGCATGTTCTCACTCATGGGTGGGAATTGAATAATGAGAACACTTGGACACAGGGTGGGAACATCACACACTGGGGTCCATCATGGGTTGGGGGGACAGGGGAGGAATAGCATTGGGAGATATACTTAATGTAAATGATGAGTTAATGGGTGCAGCACACCAACACGGCACATGTATACATACGTTAACAAAACTGCACATTGTGCACATGTACCCTAGAACTTGAAGTATAATAAAAAAAGAAAATAATTAAATATATGATGGATAAATTGTAAAATTTATCTGGGAACAACAATGCAATACCACCTTACTCCTGCAAGAATGGCCATAATTTAAAAATAAAAAAAAAATAGATGTTGGCGTGGATGTTGTAAAAAGGGAACACGTTTGCACTGCTGGTATGAATGTAAACTAGTACAACCGCTATAGAAAACAGTATGGAGATTCCTTAAAGAACTAAACGTAGAACTGCCATTCAATCCAGCAATCCCACTACTGGGTATGTACTCAAAGGAAAAGAAGTCATTATATGAAAAAGACACATGTGCACACATGTTTATAGCAGCACAATTTGCACTTGCAAAAATATGGAACCAACTTGAATGCCCATTAACCAACAAATGCATAAAGAAAATGGGGTATATATACACCATGGAATACTATTCAACCATAAAACTGAATGATATAATGGCCTTTGCAGCAACTTGGATAAAGCTGGAGGCCATTTTTCTAAGTGAAGTAACTCAGGAATAGAAAACCAAACATCTTATGTTCTCACTCATAATTGGGAGCTAAGCCATGAGGACGCAAAAGCATAAGAATGATATAATGGACTTGGGGAACTCAGGGGGGAAGTGTGGGAGGGAGGTAAGGGAAAAAAAAAAGATCACATATTGGATGCAACGTATACTGCTTGAATGACAGGCGCGATAAAATTTCAGAAATCACCACCAAAGAACTTATTCGAGTAACCAGAAACCGTCTGTTACCCAAAAACTATTGAAATAAAAATAAAAATAAATTTCTGGGAACAAAGAGACAATCCTAAAAGCTTTCAGAGGCCAAAAAGAGGTTGTATGTAAGAAAAAAAAATCAAAATTGGAAAATTGGAGAACTTGGAGAATGATGCAATGCCTACAAAAATTCTGAGGGAAATGGATTTCAACAAAAAATTCCATATACAGTTAATTGCCAACTAATTATGATGGCAGAGTAAAGATATTTTCAGGCATGAAATGTCTCAAAAATTTATATTCCATGCACTCTTTCTCAGGAAGCTACTAGAGGAGGTGTTCCTACAAAATGAGTAAGTGAAACAAGATACAATATATGGGATTCTAGAACAGGGAATTCAACCCAAGTAGGTGAGGAAATTCACCAAATGATGGTGAAAGGAGACTCTGGGATGATAGCTGTGTGGGAAGCCTAGGAATAAACAGGTCCAAGTTGGAAAAGTTCAGAAACTTCCCGTAGAGAGTTCTCCAGATAGACAAAATTGATAGCATACCAGATGTGCTCAAATATATCAAAAGGATATTTAAACAACTGGTAGACTCTGGGTATAAATTAGTGATACGTATATGTTTTAAAACTAAAACAAATAATTCCAGGGAGAGCAAAAAGAGGTGTAAGAGAGCTTTGAATAAAGTTTACATAATCCAATCATTAAAATATAATATTGATCTAACCAAAATTAAGTATAAGTTCATCAAAAAGATAGAAGGAATTGAAGGCTTCTTGCAGAAGAATGAAAGAATGCTACTTTTTCAATCTCCATAATGGAAGGTCAATAGATAATGCTTCAAACAAAATAAAAAAGAAGGAAGAAAGGAAGAAGAAAGAAAGGAAGGAAGGAAAATAAAAATAAAAAAGGAAGAAAGAAGAAAGTGTCAGTAAAACATGTTATTTAATAAGCTTGTTAAAGCTATTTGACTCTTTAATCAGAAAACAGCAATAGCAACTTGAAAGGACTCATGTAGCACTTTGCTAAAAATAAATTTTAAAGACTTACACTTAACTACAAAGAAATGAGAAACAAACTGGCAACAGGCCATCAACAACACTGCACACTAGACTACCAAGCTGCAACACCTTCAAAGCTCCAAGGAAAAATAATTTTCAACCCAGAATCATATATATCTATAAATATACATATATATGCATGAATACATCTCAACTATCAAATATTATAAAAATAAAATAAAGATAATTTCGGTCATGTATGGATGCAGAAAGTTTACACGCATGCATCCCATATGAAAATTTTCCCTAGAAAAAAAATTTCAGCAAAACTAAAAAGGAATGTAAGAAAGAATATGACTTGAGATACAAGCAACCATGGCAACCGAGTAATGCCTAAAAGAAGAAAAGAAACTGAAGATGCAATTGAGATGTTCTTTTCCCATTAGTTAGATTTCAGAAGGAGCATTATGGTGGTTTATCTAAAAACAAAAAAAAATTGATTTTGACAATAAATTTTTTAATATTTTGAATGTTATTTTGATTTGGGTTTTAAGTTTTTAAGTCAATCTACAGATAAATCAGGTAATGCTGAATTCTAGCTAAAGATTACGTTCTAAATGTTATAAATTTTGACCATAAAAAATAAGAATAAAACTTTTGTTAAAAGCAAGAAATTGAAGAGGTTGTGGTTGAGGGATTGTGTACTAAATTCCTTATTTTTCATAGTTAATATGTGAAAGGTACCATCCAAATTATGAATTATAAGTTACGAATCATAAATATTTTATTTAAATTATAAAGAAAAGTGCCAGCAAACATAAAATAGAAGTAGTTAAAAGTAGTACTACTGTTTTCTTTGGGAAGTGGAATTGGGGTAGAAAGAGAGAACTATTATTTTTCTTGTCATATTTTTTTTTTTTATGGTTTGGATACTTTCACTATGCCTAGATAAAACTTTATTTTTTTATGAAAGACTAGCTTAAAATGAAGGCGGGCCCTCCCTAACAGAGAATTAGTAGTATATCCTCCAATAGTTCATAAGGTATCCATGCAATGGAGTCCTGTGTGGATGTTGGAAAGACAAAAGAGGATGTCAGGGCCCTCATGAAAGGGTGTCCAAAATGTGATGTTGGTGAAAATGTTTTCATTCATTTGTTAATTTACTTACTCAGTATTAATCGAGGGCCTATCATATGCCTAGCACTGTGTTAAGTATTAGGTGCATATTGAAGGATAAGAGTTCTTATGCAGTTTACATGCTGGCAAGAAAAATAAATGATAAATAAACATAGAAATAAGTGTATAATTATATAAAACTTCTGTACAAAGACTGAATCCTAAGAAAACATATATAATATGTCAGTTTGGGGTTAAAACATTATATATTAATAGACATATGCATTAGGAATATAGGTTTATATATGTATAGGAAGAGGACTGGAAGGATGTACACTGAAAGATCAGAATCAGGAGCAGTAGTGGAGGAAGGGAAAGAGTTTCACTTTTTATTTTCACATCTGTTTTGGGTAAGTACTAATTTTGCAATTTTTATAATTTAAAAATTAAAATAACACAAATTCCTTGTAAAAAGAAGCAGAACTGGTCAAGGAAGTGAATAATTGAACAATCCACTTATTCATCAATTCTGGAAGAAATACAAACATTTTCCCTGTGAAGAAAGAGTTGTCAGCACTGTATTCCTATAAAAAGGAAAGCATGGTATTATTTACCATAATTAATTATATTTATTATTAATAAACATATTCGCAAACAAAAAGGGGTGTTCTAGAGCATTACTTTACAGACCTTTAAAATACTGAATTACAGGGGCATTGATTCCTATTTCTGTACCATAGGCCTCTCGTGTTTTACTTGTAATTTCTTTATAGGAAAAGTCACTATTGTGCAAGTCTTTAAATTCTAGTAATTCAGTTCAGTTAGATTGAACAAACTTTTGATGAGCATCTGTGTGACAGGACCTTTCCCAAGGACCTGAGGGATGCAAAGGTGAGTAATACAGCAAAATGACCCCCAGGAAATTCACAGGAGAGTCTGTATCCATATCAGAATTTCACCATCTTTGAAAGCCATAGGAATCTCTCACAATTGGCCTGTGGGGCCTTAGCATGTTCTCATTTCTACATCAAGTTATTAGGTTGTTTTTCAAGGTAGCCGGGAGTCATTTGGCTCTTTTTTTCTCTTTTTTTTTTTTTTTTTTTTTTTTTGAGATTGAGTCTCACTTTGTCACCCAGGCTGGAGTGCAGTGGTGTGGTCTCCGCTCACTGCAACCTCCACCTCCTGGGTTCAAGTGATTCTCCTGCCTCAGCCTCCTGAGTAGCTGGGACTACAGGCGCCCACCACCATGCCCGGCTAATTTTTGTATTTTTTAGTACAGACAGTGTTGAACCATATTGGCCAGGCTGGTCTCTATCTCCTGACCTCATGATCTGTCCACCTCGGCCTCCCAATGTGCTGGGATTACAGGTGCGAGCCACCACGCCCGGCCATTTGGCTCTTTTGGTTAATGGAGGTTGGAAACGAGGTCCCAAAGGCATAAAACATAGTTTTGGTACCATGCTCTTCTCTGGTGAGTGATATCAGTAACCAAAATTAGAGTTCTGCCATGCCCAGAGTCTGGATGTAACACCATTTTTGTGCATCAATGTTACAGCTTCTGTATTTGCATTCCCAGCTGGATTTTCAGACAGAGGCACCAAGTTTATACAGGTAGAGTATTGGCTCTACCTCCTTCAAGCTTCATTTTGCGTTGACTTGAATTCAGCTGCAGGTCCCTATCAGGTGACTATAAGCAGGTTTAATTGCTTTGACATCCTTTACTAACACTGGAGACCAAAAGTATCTGGCATCCCAGTGTTTGTAGCTTTGTTATGGCACTCATGGTATCGTTTGTGAGTTTATATGTTTACATATCTATCTTCCTTCTCCAGAATATGAGTTCTCTGGAGGCAGGGATATGTCTTATTGTTCTTTGTCTTCCTAGTGCTATGCAAAATATCAGAAAATATATTTTGTTTAAAAGTATTGAATAAATGAAAAAAATAAGGTTACTCAGTGGACAGTCTACCCTGCAAGAATGATATCAAATATTTCTTGTATTTCATACATGTTCACTCCCATTTCCCAAGGTATTGAATCTTTGACTCTGTACTTAAAGAACATCAATGAAAACCTGGCCTTGATAATATTAGCAACATGGATTAATTCCTCTCTATGTTCTAAATCATATGCTAAGTGTGTGTGTGTGTGTGTGTGTGTGTTTGCGTACATGTTGCATTATTTTATTTTTACAACAATGCATTAATTAGATACCTTTATCGTCACTGCAACACATGAAAGAATCAAAGCCTAGAAATAATGAGCCTATGTCAGGACACAGGGAATACAGGGTAGACATAGGATTTGGATCTACGCCCTTATGCCTTTAGAGCCTAAGCATTTAGCTACTACGCTATCCTAAAGGTGGAGTTCTCCAGACTGTGAGAGGTGAGAAAAAATAGTAAAGAAATGGATTAATGTAATGAAATGGTAGAGACAGGCAGGGCAACTTAGAAAACTGTGGCTTTGTCTGGAATGCTAAGCTTTGGGTTAGGTAAAAGTTAATTCCAGTAATACGGAATTCCTTTGCTTTAATAAGAATAATACACTTGAAAAGTCATTCCATCATGTTTCTTAGGCAGCATTTAGCCACTTATTTACATCAGGAGAATAATTAGAACTCATTTTGTAATTTGTACAAATTCACATAATGAAATTTACAATATTAAGGGCCATGATTATGGCATGTAATTATAGCACAATGAATTTTTTTTTTACAAGGGTTGATAAAATGAATCTTTTACTTGGTATTTTAATAATGCCTTTTTAAAAATTCCAGTGTTTGTTTAATTATTAATATTTTTATTTCTTTCTGTCTAACATTTTTGGTAAAACTCCTTCCCCTTCTCATGGAAATAATTTTAAAGTTTAAAAAGTCAGAAAGGCCTGGGTTTACATCTTGGCTGTCCCACTCCCTAGCTGCATGACATTGGACATGTTACCCTCACTGAGCTTCAGAGCGCCACATGTAAAACAGGAAAAGAAGCCCTAATTTGTGAAGTTTTTTGAGGAGAAGAGATAGTGTATAAAAATCCCCTAGCCCAAGGTTCAGTCACCTAGTAACGGTGATGATGATGATAACATCAACAACCTTTATTGAGTGCTTGCTATTTCAAGGCCCTTGTCTAAGCATTTTACGTGAATAAACACATTTACTCAATAGATAGTAGCAGGCAGTAGTAACTGTAGTAGTGGTGGTACTCAGTCTAAGGACCCCATTCCCATGCCCACCATTTCCCCATCAAAAACAGAGCACTGGAAACTTTTAAAACATCTTGTATTTAAAATTTTTGATACCTACCCAAATGAGATGAAAATTTACGTCAACACAAACCTGCACACAAATGTTTATAGCAGCTTTCTTCATAACCACCCAAACTTAGAAGCAACCAAAATGTTCTTCAATAGGTAAATAAACTGTGGTGCATCCATACCATGAAATATCATCCAGTGATAAAGAGAAATGAGCTATCCAGCCACAAAAATATATGAAGGAACCTGAAATATATGGGAACCACACAGGTCCCTGTTAAGTGAAAGAAGAAAGAAACCAATTTGAAAAGGCTACATCCCGTATGGTTCCAATTATGTAACATTATGAAGAAGGCAAAACAATGGAGACAGTAAAAAAAAGATCAGTGTTTCCCAGGTGTTTTGTAGAGGAAAGAGAGGAATAAATAGGTAGAGCACAAAGGATTGTTAAGGCAGCGAAATTCTTCTATATAATGTCATAATGGTGAATATTGTCATTATATATTTGTCAACACCTGTAGAATATATAACAGAGTGAGTCCTAATGTAAACTATGGACTTCAGTTATTAATAATGCATCAGTATTAATATTGGGTCATCAGTTATAACAAATGTTCCACACTAATACAAGATGTTAGTAATAGAGGAAACTGTTCAGGGGTTGTGAGTAGTACTATATGGAAACTTTGTACTTCCTATTCAAATTTTCTGTAAACGTAAAACTGTGCTAAAAAATGAAGTCTACTCATTTAAAAACACCTATCAAATTGTACACTTTAACAAATACTACAGAGCTGTTTCAGAGACTTAGTTAATACAAACATTAATTTTTCCTGAAAAAAGTCATTATAAAACACTAAAAGTTGGGAATTATCTTCAGATTAGATGTAATCAGTTTCATTACTATGTTATTATTGCTTCTTGTACACACACATACACATAAAAGAAAGAAAAAGTTGTTCAGAGGCTAAATAAAGGGACCCACCTTATCCATGCTGAACAGTCTCAGATAGAAGAATCTCTATGTCATTGATTCTTAGTGTGGGATATGTAACAACAGCAGCAGCAGCAGCAGCATCACCTGGGACTTGATAGAAACCCAAAGTCTCGGCTGCCCGGCCCTTCAGGTGATTCTGATGCTTGCTGAAGTCAATGGATGTCTACCCCACATTCCTCCCAGACACACAGATACACAAACAAAAGACTCCCATGCTTGACAATGGAGCTTCAGCAGAAGACTGGGACAAGAGTGAGGCCAGTGAGGTGCCAAAACATTCAACAATCAAGATGAATAATATTTTAATGCAATATTTTTAAAAATCATATGACTGCAAAAAAGTCATGATGAATAAAATACTAAAATTTTCCATAAAGACAGGATCAGTGTAACTGACATTCCCTTTCACCTCAGGCTGCATTCTGGCTCTGCAGGTAGTGCTTCAGCATCAGGAGGTGGGAGTAGGCCAAGGGCTGGGATCCCTGAAGCCAGCCTTGGCCCTCTTTCCTCCCTGCAGCATACACCCACACCAGTGTGTCCTGCTGTCCTCATCAGAGTCACGGTCTGCTCATTGCTACTTAGACTTCCCTTAACTACACCCATTAAAAAGTAATTCTAATTTAGTGGAAGCTCTTAGTATTTCTTACAGTAATTAAATAATGATGGTTCAAGAAATTTACCATTTTTGTGGGAAGATTGAGTGTACACAAGGCGTAAACAACTCCCACAAAGTAATATCTCTTCATGCAAGCTACGACAGTGCTCAGTATTGACATTCTGAGGACTCACTAAGGAGTAGGGAGAACTGAGCCACATGAAGTTCATTTGACAACTCTGCGAAAGTGCTTTGTGAACTGCACATCACCACGGGAAGTTAGCTGTGGTTATTCTCTTCCCGGGAAATATCAGCTGTAAGCCATATTTGGAACAAAGTCAGGTTTATAGATCTGGGGGAAGGGGTTAGAGAAAAATCTACCATAGCCAGGAAGAACTGAGAAAACAGGAATGTGGAGGGGAAAAAAAGAGACAGATTTGCTTACCTCCTACATATGTAAAGAAAACTGGAAGAGATAAAGTGGGTGTAAGAGAGAAAGGGCAAAGTGGGAAAATGGGGGGTGGGGAGGGCATCGCTGGGCCAAAGAGCATGGCTCAGCCTGAATCTCACCTGGACTTTGGAAGCTGAGCAACTATGGATTCTGATTCAAGTTAAAAGCAGCCAACAAGTAAAAAGAGCCAATGACATTAAAACTGAACTAAATAGTCATTTTTAAATTTCAAGCGAAGAAACCTAGTGGATACTTCAGCACAATTCAAACTTGTTCTCTGAAATGGCAAGGGCTCGGGGAGTGCTTCCGTAGCAATTATTTCTTTAAAATAATTGAAAAGAGGAAGAAAAGTTCAGTTTGGAAGCTTTGATTGATCCTTGGACACTTGAGTCATTCTGAATGAAAACACTCCACATCACTATGGGAATCTATTACCCTGGTGGTTTGGGCAGGGCAGAACTTTGCAAACTGTTTTCTTTTTGGAGAAACATATTTTTATTTTTCAGTAATTGTTGCTGAAGACCTAAAGCTGAGAGCCAGCAGCAGTTACAGGACCTAGAACGGGACAAGGCTCAGCAGGTTACAGAAATCAGAGCTGTAGCTCAAGAAGGAAGCAGATAAAGGAATCAGGCGGACTAGGTGAGCTCTGCCTTGACGTTCTGCTAAGAACTAAGCTGCCCATAAGTATTGGGGTCAAATAAAAATCGAAAGTCACCGCCATTGCTTTTAGGAACAGAGAACGAAAGGACCTCCTCAGGGTTATCAGCAAAGCTTGTAAGAACTAATTTTTTTTTTTTTTTTTTGAGACGGAGTCTCAATCGGTTGCCCAGGCTGGAGTACAGTGGCGCCATCTCGGCTCACTGCAAGCTCCGCCTCCTGGGTTCACGCCATTCTCCTGCCTCAGCCTCCCGTGAAGCTGGGACTATAGGAGCCTGCCACCACGCCCGGCTAACTTTTTTGTATTTTTAGTAGAGACGGGGTTTCACCCTGTTAGCCAGGATGGTCTCCATCTCCTGACCTCGTGGTCCACTCGTCTCGGCCCCCAAAGTGCTGGGATTACAGGCTTGAGCCACTGCGCCCGGCCAAGAACTAAAATTATTTAACATCAGTGTCCCAAAGAGAGCCTATTAAGGGAACCTGTGAAGCAGTGAATGGCATTTGAACAGAGCCTAGAAGAGTACGGGTATTGGGATCAGGGTCTATCAGTTCTATTTACCAAATTATCTAACAAGAACCATCAGTCAGATTGGATGTAGGAAAGAATGGGAAGGCCCCTACAAAGCAAGGACTTTGTGGAATAGGATAATGGAGCGGACCTGTTCTGGCAACAGATTCCCCAGAAGACAGTGCTCACTGCACTGTCTCAGCCCATCACGTTACAGTGAGACAAGGGTATTCTGATTAGAATAGTCTTCATACAGGAGGTCAACACAGGCTGGTCAGGTCTAGGAGGGGAATCCACCATACATCGCTGACATGTAACCCAGGTCTGGATCTAAGGAGATGACAACCTCGGGCCCACACCCAGGTAGAAAACAAAAAATAGAAAAAGGCTCTGAGAGGGACAGAGAATTCTATCAGCCCAACCTGAGGGCTGAGAGTGAGGAAAGAAATTCAAAATTCCAATCCTGAGGGTTGTATCAATAAAGTAGATAATGGTTTTCCTAAAATTTAAAAAAAAAGTCTATTAATCTATGTATGCTTATATTTATTTTTGTTTTTATTTTTATTTTTTATTTTATTTGTTTTTGTTTTTATTTTTATATTTTCTTTTAGAGTTGAGTAATAGTCCTTTTTGAAAATACTAACTTGTCTCTTATTAATTGGGAGTAAATGATTCTTGTTACTGTTGGAAAATAAAGACAAGGCCAAAAAGTTAAGATCTTTGCATTACAGAGCTGAGAGTTTTTGAAGATTCTTGATTTACCCAGGGATGTGATAAAATTAGTCTTCCTCCTTGAAAGATTTCAACAGCAGTGTGTAGCACGAATTACAAAGAAGAGTAAAGACAGAAAGCCTACTATTTCATGCTGTTAGAATGATTTAAAATGTAAGAAAATAATTGCTAGGACTTGATGGTAATTGTAGAATGGGACAAATCTGAGAATTGTTCAGAGCTACATGTAGGTAGAAAACAGAATACAGCAGATCCATGTCTTTGGGAGGACACTAGAAGGATGGAGGAGCTCTGGAGAGCAATGAGGAAAGTGGGTGGAAGTGACTTTAAGAGGGCCAGATAGCAAATCATTTCAATGGTAGATTTTAGATTAAGTGTAACATCCATATTTTGTGGACAACTAGAGATATGATAATGGATAGTGGGTGAAAGGTCAAATAAAATTTAGAAAAGAAAATAACTAGGGTTAAAATTATACTCATAGTACTAGAGAAAAGAGCAAAAGGCACAGAAATAATAATAACAGTAATTACAACTTCCACCACTCATTGAATGGCTGCTATTTTCCAGCCATTGTACTGAAAGTTTCACTTATTTGATCTCTAGACACTCTGAGATAGATTCGATTGTCCTATTACAGATGGGAAATTGAGGCTCCAGGTGGTTAAAGGACTTGCTTACATCACACATTGAAGAATCACAACTAAATTTCAAGCAGACCAATCTGAAGCCCATTCCACAGCCTATTTCCTTTCATGTATGGTGGTACAGTCTCCTTGTCCCAAAACACTTGATGTAGAAATATGAAAATATAGATATCGTGGAAAACAACTGGAGTAATTTTACATGGAAGACAGTAAGGCACAAGGGACTTCAGGGTGTGAAGATTGGGTAGGCCCAACAGGGCACAGGCCTGGTCTAGAAAGAGGCCAAGAAATTTGTAATGCCCTCCTACAATACCAAGAAGTCACTAAAGAAATTCACTAATTTCCTCCTTTGTCCTTAACCTGACACAGCACAAAGACAGAACTTTGAAACATAATTTGGTTTTGAAACACTTAATTACCTTCCCCACTGAAGCAAAGGGAAAGATGAAACCCAAACAACAGCTTCAGAGAGAAGCAGAAGTTTCAATGGGGAGTTGAACAGAGAGAATCAAGATGCTTCATAGCTTCATTAATAAATTTCCAGGATACTATACTCATTCACATTCAGTTATAAGTCTCCCTTTGACCCTGTACATTCCAAAGCCAAATGTAAAGAACTTCTATTTTCCTAGTGTTGACTATAATAATTATGTTTGTTTTGAAGTCAAATGATAAGATGTTTAAATCAGTTATATTTATCCTGCATTTACTAATCAGTTAATATGTGCTGATCTCTGGTAGATACTAGTATACAGAGATGAAGTAGACATTTCTTGCCTTCAAGAAATGCACCATCCTTACACAGGAAAATATAAATTATACCAAGTGATAAAGGCTATCAGAGAAGTTATGAACTAAGTAAGCTAGGGCATAAAGAAAAGCATGAAAATCTTGACCTGCAATTGCCAGACAGAATACCATCAAAAGATAATGGTTTCTCTGGACCTTGAAAGGTGAGTATTTTCTGAGAGGATCAAGGACACATAGAAAGGATGGAGCATTTTAACTTGGGCAAAAATGGAAGGTAGAGTAACTGACCAGACTAGAACTGGCCCCAAAGCTCACAAGCTAATGGACAGTGTGTAAAGGAGCTTGAAGGATATGTACCTTCCTTCAGTCCTGGTACTGAACTCCCATCAATTGGGTGGACAAATAGCAGAAGCCCAGACAGCAGAGAACATCTGAAGTTAGAGGGTGAGCAAAACCATGGTTCCAGGGCTTCCTCTGGCTGTGACAGCCCAAGCCTGGGAAAGGCTCTGACAAAGGCCTAGCTATGGGCTCAACATAGAGTACAGTCCCTCTTAGTGAGAGAGTGCTTAGGAGATGCTAAAGCCAATGAAAAATAGTCGTAGCCATGCCAACAGAAAAGGCCTGGTGCAAAGCCATCTGATGCCTAGATCACAGCTCAGGAATATCAGATATCAGGTTCGGGGCAGTAAGATTAATGTGAGACCCCATCCAGCCAGCATGATGTAGTTCTGAATATTTGTAATAATTCCCCAAATTACTACTATAACAGAAGGTAAGTATTCATAATATATTCTCTAAGTAACTAAATAAATATGCTTTTGTGCTACTTTACATCTGTTTCACTTCCATTTCCTTAATGACTATAGGCTTTATCATCATCATCATCATCATCATCATCATACTAGCTACCAATTATGGTATATTTATCATGTGCCTGAAGCAATACTGGGAGCTGGGAGGGTCTCTCATCCTTAGAACATTGCTATAAAGGAAGACATTAGTCCTATTTTATAGATGAAGAAAATCAACTTCAGAGGGATTACAGATATTGCCCCAAATCTCATATGGTTAACAGGGGCAAAAATAGTGGGATATCAAAGCCGATGTTTTATCTGGTAACAAATTAGCTCACCTCAATGGTAAATAAGTCATTTTAATAAAAAATTTGGTTAATTAAAAGAGAAAATAATTAAGATTGGTAATGTAAGAATGAAACAGTTGAGTGACTTTTTAAAAGGTTTTATTACATATACAGAAAAGTAAACAATTTATTGAATTTTCACCAGCTGACAAGACTAATTTTCACATTTTGATTGGATGTATTAAAGATCCATGGATATAGCACAAAATCACATTTTCTTTGTCTCTTACAGCCTTATAACAAATAGAAGAGGAGACATAATTTCCAATTCACAGACTTGTATAATCTTATTCTAAAATCTACAGCCTTCTGACCCCATAACTTAAGTGTCTTGACTACTTTTCTGACCTTCACTTGTTAAAAATTAGTCACTACATCCAATGAACTCCATCACCAAGAACTTCTAGACTGACTTGAAGACATTTTTACTCCACTATATTCATGTTATTTTTCCCAAAGGAATATCTCAATTATTCCCACTATTTCCTAAGGAAACTCAACTCCCCTGAACTCAGTTCTGAGTTCTTCAGAAGTGAGAGATCTGTTGGAACCTGAGTGGCCCCACTTTCATCACACAAAACTGCAAAATGTAGCAAGGAAGTCACATTTGACTGTAGCAAACAACTTGCAACATTCCATTTTTAAAGTGTCCCTGTCTGTCAGGGCATATGAATTATTATCCTACTCCCCTCCCTGCTAAATCTGCCCCCTCTCGTGGAGGTGCCAGATGCTGCCTGTTCACTAGCAACAGCTCTGTCACTTTTACTTTGCATCCTAATTAAGAAGACAGAGAGAGACACAGGGAAGCGCAAGTACCAGAAGGATTCTGCTATCTGTCACACTGTCCTCCAGATGTTCTAATGATGCCTTTGAATTTGGATGGAGGAGACACACAGAAAGAACTCTGGCACTATGAAACCTTTCCGTGACTACTTGTTGAAGAAAGACAATTAACGACCAAACAGCTGCTAATGGGAACCTTTAGCTGGAGAACTTGTTATGAAGAGCATTTACCAGCACTCAGAGGAATTCATACTGATAAACACCTTACTTACATGCTTTATTTTTGTTCTAAAATGCACAATTCATCCTTCCTAAACCAATTTCCTTCAATTACAAACAGAACTCCTTAAGACAAGAAAGATTTATCACTGGTTTTTTAAAAAATCATCCTGTGAGCTCGTGAAAGCCTACAATAGGAATCATTTCCCTGAAATGTTCAAAAAACTTCCCACATATTTGACTGGTAGCTAGCCCCTGGTATTGCATAAGGGAATTGCAAACAGATACTTTTGAATACTGGAGCCAGACAGTAGGAAATTCCCTTTTGGACATTATTCACTAATTCGCTTTCAAAAAGATACTGTGCTTAGAGTTCTATGACAGCTCAACACCCCTATCCAGAAGCAATTAATACATGTTCTTGCTTTGGATATATGTGACCTGCTGGGGAAATAAAAGGATATAGTCAGTAATTCTTAAGTTATCATGGCAGTGGGCCTTGTCTTCAAAGTGGCCAGACTTTATTATAACTATGGGCTGCTACTGTTCACAGTTGCTCCCAAGTGTGGGGTGGAATTGAAAGGTAAGCTTCTGGTAAGAAAACAGAACTTGATCTCATTCTCTGAGGGAAGAGAAAGGCTAATCAATAAAATGGTCTTTTAAATAGAAACACAGACAATTCTGCCCAATTTCATTATCCTAACAACCTCTTTCTCCACTCCCAAAGAAAAATGAACTATTCTTACCAATTTTCATAAACCCTGTGCTAAGTAATCAGGAAATAATTCATTTCGAGCTCTTCATTAATAATGGGGATGAAATTCCTTAATGAACAGCCTCACTTTAATTTAATAAGTATTACTGAAATATTTATTGATATAAAATTAGATCAGAGAGAGAAAAAAGTATTTTTCTTAAAAAAAAAAAGGTCAAATCTTCAATAAGGCATAGGTGATTGCTTGTCCTTTTTATTGCTGAAACAATACCATTCTAAAGAGTATTAGAACTTTGGAAAATACGTTTAAATACTATTTTTGTTAAAAACATTAGCCAGTCGACAGCTACTATGTATCTTCTCAGTTATAGCACTAGATTAAATGATATGGAGTGATACAAGTAAAAGCAAAGATTTTCCCTCAAGAAAATTATCATGTAATTCGGATTTGCTCAGCAGCAGCTCTCTTGACATTTTAGGATGAATAATTACTTGCTGTGAGGGTTCTCCTGTGCGTTAAAGCCAGGGCAGAGGCCAGGGGCATTACCCCTTGCCCCAGCCGTAGCAACGAAAACTGTTTTTCAGACATTACCAACTGTTCCCTGGGAAACAAAATCACCTCAGGTTGAGAACAACTGACTAATTAAAGGATCTAAAGTGCTGAGAAAACCTTCAAGCACATAGTTTTCATGAAAGAGACACTAATAGATTGAATAATAGCTCAGCATCAAAAGAAGTATCCAAATAGATAGCCCTCCAGCTCAATAAGTGGGTGACCTAGTGGTTAAAAATTTGACTGTAGAGTCAGATGGCTTAGGTTTAAATCCTGGCTCTAACTTTTACTAACGTTAGCCAAGTTACTTCTCTTCTCTAAGCCTCAGTCCCCACCTCTTCAGTATGGGCATAATAATAGTAGTTACACATAGTTTGTTTGGAAGAGGAGACAAAATGATACATAGGAGGGCCTGGAATTACTCATATCTACTATTAATATTATCATAGGTGGCATTCACATTTTTGTTGAATTGGGGAGACTAGACTTATAATAAATATTCATGTAGACATTAAATGAAAACTTTGAATAATTATTTTAGTGGTAATGGAAATTTTAAGCATTTACTGTGTATTGGTAGATTGATATTTACATTTTAAATAATGTTTTATAACAAATATAACATATCTAATCTCATTAGTTTTTTCTTTAGGGTAAAAGGGCATATACTGACCTAAAAATAAATAACCCAGAATGATCAAAATTGACATGTATCCTAGGAAAGTTATTGAAGTTTAAATCCAAAATTTGGGGAACACCTAGGCAAAAATATGAAATAATACATAAATTAAAAGAAACAAGGCTGACCTTGTATTTCTCCACAGAATCCAATGCCAAAAACCAGTAAATCAATACACAGGAGTACTTCAAAGAAAGAATTGTGAGCCAAAGAATTTATATCCAGTAAGCTATCCTCCAAATTTTATGAAGGCTTCAGTCAAACCATTTAAAATATGCAAAAATTCATGGAATTTTGTTGCCATGATTCCTCCTTAAGAAAACGGCTAGATGACAAGTTTCCTCCAACTGAAATATAGCTGAGGAAAAATCTAGCAAAAGAAATGATGGTAAACACTGAATGTATTTAATTGTACACTAAAAGAGAACAAAAGTTTGGAGAGAACTTTTTTTTATAAAAAGATCAAAAGAAGGTGATAGGTAAAATAAGTTCTCTGATTGTTTCAGCTTTTATTCCTGGAAATCCAAATATCTGAAAGGTAAAAAGTTAAATAACATAAATTTAAACATACTTGGCAGTACAAATGGAAACACTAAAAAAGCTAATGTTATTGACTGAAATTAGTTGATAAAGTAGAAAAGGAGGGGAAAGAAGATTCTAATCTTCTTTCATGGTAATTTCATTATTTTGTATATTAAGAAACTAATAAGTACTCAAAAATGAAAGAGCTAAAGTTATTATATAAAAGTATAATTAAAAGGTAATCAGTACAAAAATGTAAACTTCTCAATATCAAAAAAACTGCATGAGGCAAAATAAACGAAAACAGACCAGAATGTGAAGGTTTTTCAAAACAAAAACTATAACATGAACTAACATGACAGAATCAAGACCAAGCATCTCTGTCATTTCAGTACATTTAAATGGCCTACACAAAAGACAAAAACTGAACCACAAATCAAAACCCAGTTCCAAAACAAAGTGAGTCAGAAAGTGAAAATATAAAGATAGTCAGCATTGTAATAAGAAAGCAAGACTTAGAATTTTAACAACTGGCAGGATGGAATTCAGAATTAAAAGTGTTAAACAAGACAAAGAAGCCTACTTTACAATGACAAAATGTAAAACTCACAATGAAGATTCAAGTGCTACAAATATTTATGCACCAAGTAGCATAGCGGCATCATAAACAAAGCAGAAATGATAGGAGCTTCAAAGAGAAATACCTGGGAACTCATTAGTAGCAAGAGACTTGAAATCACCTCCCTCAGTTTTTGACAAATTGTGTAGGAAAAAAAAATAAGGTTATAGAATAATAACATGAAAATCAGTAAATAGAAATCTGATTAATAAATGTAAAACCCTATAACATGAAAATTATACCTCATTTCATATAAACAGAAACATTCGCAAAAATTAACATATTAGACCCCAAAGATAACTTTTGTAAATTCAAAAAAGTAGAAATAACAATACGATTAAATAGAAATTCCATCTAGAAATAGTTTGTTTATAAACATACATATATGTGAGATATATTATGAGATACATATAGGTCACAATTTTCTAAGTATAACACCAAATCCATAATTCATAAATGAAACGACTAATAATTTAAAACACATAAAATAACATTTTTACATAACTAAAACCAGCACATGGTAAAGACAAAACACAAAGAAAAAAATAGTGAAAAATATTTGCAACACACATTCCAAATGGCTACTATTTCTAAATTAAAAGGAGTATTATAATTCCATATGTAAAAGAGCAACAACTCAATTTTAAAAGGCAATGAACAGTTTGCAGAAAAGAAAATAAAAATGGCTCTTGAACATATGACAAGATGCTAAACTTCACTCTTAAGAAAAATGCAAATTAAAACATGACTGAGATTACATTTTTTCACTTATACTGGCAACGATCAAAGAATTAGATAACACACTGGGCTGGCAAGAGTGAGGGAATAGGCATTCTCATGCATTGCGGCTAGGAGGCTAAATTCATACAACCATTTTGGAGGGCTATTTAACAAATCTAGTGTAATTACCAATGTCCTTACCCTCTAACCCAGCAGTTGCACTTCCAGAAATGTATCCTACAGATAGATATGTACTCACATATCTGATATGGTATTTGTACAAAGGTATGCATAGTCACATAAAAAGAGCAAATGTTGGCAAACATCCAAAATGCCTATTAATAGGGAAATTATTATAGAAATTTTGGTATATTTATATAATAGATTCAGAAAGAATAAAAACGCACTGATAAGAATGTACTAAAATGGAATGGACTCCAAGATATAATGCTTAAAAAGAGAGGGAAGGAGGGGAGGGATGGAGGGAGGGATGGAGGGAGGGATGGAGGGACGGAGGGAAAGAGGGAGGGAGGGAGGGAGGGAAAGAGGAAAAGAAGGAAAGTGGTATAGAAAAGCATGTATAAAGTTGAGGCTGGGCAATGGATACACATATTTGTTTATATATACATTTGCACAAACTGTCTCTGGAAGGATCCATTAGAAATTGGTTAGTTTCTCAACTGGGGAACAATAGTGGAAGAAATATTTGCCTTTCACTATACAACCAAAAGGTATCTTAATTTTTTTTATAAAAAGAATCTATTTTGGGGCCTATAGGTTGGATTTGGCCTGTGATTTGCTAGTTTGTAATCTCATTAATGGTCATTAAGCCAAAAGGGATCACTTTATCATAAAATTGGTAACTTCCTGTTTAAATTTATCTATAACCCATATAATATTTGCATTATTCAGTCAACTTTATCCCAGTATGAACAATTCTTGTGATGCAAGCACTCTAACTTCTAATGCCCTAAATTCTGAGTCTACTATAAAAATAAAACATTTCAATATGTCACAGATGAGACTATTCTGTTGCAAACTAAATTATACAGGGTTTCACTTACAACCTGTCTACCTCTGACTTGATAACTTTATAGTGTAGATGAATTCTTTCAGATTGAAAAAAATTTTTCATCTGTCCTGTTAGAAATTCAGGGAAGAGAAAAAAGGAAAGGTTTATTTTGCTCTATTCATTTCTCAGGAGAAACACAAGCTACATTTGCTCGTATTTGGGGAAGAGTTTAAAGCATAAACATTGATAAATCATAAGTAATCATGCAAAAGAAGGAGAAAAAAACTAATCATATCTGACAGCATAATCTCAAAACAAAGCTTTTATTTTTATACCAGAAAAGTTAGGGGAAAAAATCCATCCTGTGTTGACTCCCAAATTGCTCTATAGATTCAAGTCTCTTTTGTCAGTCTCTGAATGGTTCAAACTTCTCAGACCTGAAGGCCTTTTGACCTTTGCAAAATGCTTATATTCCATAGACACACAATTTTGTGTATGTGTCTCACTCCCAATTAAATTTGTAATGGGTTTTGACCAAACTGATACCTCCTATTTCAAGTAATATTTAGTGCCACGTCTAAAGAACATAGTGCAAATAGTATCCACACAGTGATCTCATTTTAAGGCTTTTCTTCCCAAAAGGCAGCTTCAACTTCTCATCATATAAGCTAAAATTACCCAAAGTCTTTATTGAACTATTTATCTATATGCTCTGGGCCATTATTTCATACAAAAGGTTTTTGGTGAAACAAGAGCATGGTCTCTTGAACTTTGCCTTTTAATTAGTATACGCTCCTTGGAGGCTGATGGTGTGACTTCACAGCAGATAATAGAATGGACCTAAGGAACAGTGCTAAAATTAAACATTCCTTCCAAATGTTTCAGGCAATCCTAAGCCGTGAAATGCCTGCCAACCCCCTGAGAAGATCAATAGAGCGACCACTGGGCATATAAAGCAGAACCGCCCACTGGAAAGACCAGTTAATGAAAGTCCGCAATGGGCAATCGGTCTACAATATACGCACATTCTTACAGAAGAATGGATTCCCTTTATCTGTGCCTCTAACTCTGGTAGATGGTTCAGTGAGCAATTAGGCCTGCAAAAACTAACACCCGCAAGCCCCAAACTGATAAGATGGTTTCATGTGAATAGAATTAGATTATTATTGAGTCCTTGCCTTTAGGAATCACTTGAGTACTGATATTAAACACAAGGATTCTAGGGTCATCTTGAATAACAAGGCTTTTTCTTTAAGAAATTCAATTCAAATCACAAGCATTAAGATTGGTTTTGTGGAAATGGTATTTGGTCTTTTACTGACCAGCACATTTATCCATGTCATTTGGTTTGCTTCATTAAATTTAATGCTCATGTATTGTACATTATTTTTAAGAGGAAAAACAATGTCAAGCATTATAGGCTCTTCCTAATAAATCCATCAATGCAGTAGTGTATACTATATCTACTTTACAATTCTATACTAGGTTAGAATCTCTCTTTCCACAGCAAGTTATTTATCCTTCAAAATAAATATCTCCTATGGTACAGTATAATTAAATATTTTTCACAGCTGAAATTACCCAGCCTCCTCACACAGAATTAATAGCCCTTTGTTCATACATATTGCTATGGTTTGAGTATCTCCTCCAAAACCCATGCTGAAATTTAATTGCCATTGTGATGGTATTAAAAGGTGGGACCTTTAAGACATGATAAGGTCAAGATGTTCAGCCCTTGTGAATGGATTAATGCTGTTTTCATGGGAGTGGAATCGTTATTGGGAAAGTTCAGCCTTCTTTTTCTCTCAGGGGTGCTTCCTTGCAATATGACGCCATCTGCCATGTTATGAAGCAGCAAGACAGCCTCTCCAAGATGTGGCCCCTCGATCTTGGACTTTCCAGCCTCCAGCACTGTGAGCCAAATAAATCTGTCTTTAATGAATTACCCTGTCTGTGCTATTCTGTTATAGTAGCAGAAAAGGGACTAAGTCAGAAAATTGGTACCCAGAAGTGGGGCTGTTGCTATCACAAATAACTGAAAATGTAGAAGTGGTTTTAGAACTGTGTAATGGGTAGAGGCTAGAAGAATTTGGAGAAGCAGGCATTTCACAGCTTAAACATTGGGAAGGAATGTTTAATTTTAGCACTTCTTCTTAGGTCCATTCTATTATCTGCTATGAAGTCACACCATCAGCCTCTAAGGAGCTTATACTAATTAAAAACCTAGATTGCTGCAAGTGGAGCAATAAGAGCAATTCTTGTAAGGGCTCAGAAGAAAAAGAGCTGTAGGGAAGGTACTTTTAGACAGTACTTGAGTAGTAGTGATCAGAATGTTAGTACAGGTTGAGTATCCCTTATCCAAAATGCTTGGGACCAGAAGCATTTCAGGTTTTGAAATTTTTTTTGGAGTATTTGCATATATATAATGAGGTATCTTGAAGATAGGACCCAAGTCTAAACATGAAATTTATTTCTGTTTTATATACACTTAATACACATACCCTGAAGTAATTTTATATAACATTTTAAATAATTTGGAGCATGAAACAAAATGTGTTTACATTAAACTATCGTATTACCCTTTGTGGGTGTGCTTTCGTGAGGGAATCTGGGCATGACAAGAAAAAATATGTTGCAGATGAAGGGGCCTGGGAGAGTCTTCTATCCCTCAGGACACTGAATAAACCATGTGTTGTGCACCTCAGTTTTGATTGCAGCCCTTCACATGAGGTCAGGTGTGAAATTTTCTACTTGTGGCATCATGCTGTTATCTAAAAAATTTTGAACTTTGGAGCATTTCAGATTTTGGACTTTTGGCTTAGGGTTACTTAACTGGTAGAAATATAAACAGTAAAGGCCAGTCTGACTAGGTCTCAGGGGGAAATGAGGAACAAGGTATTGGAAATTGGAGTAAAGGTCATTCTTTTTATGTAGTCGCTAGGACCTCGGTTGAATTATGTTCATGCCTGAGGGCTTGATGAGCTAGAATACCTGGTGGAAGAAATACCTTAGCAGCCAAGCATTCAGACTGCTGTGTGGCTACTTTTAACCTCATACAGTGAGATGCAAAATGAAGAAAGTGATTAAAGATTGAATTTATAATAATAAAAAAAACAGAACAGAAAGATTTAAAAAATTTACAGCCTGGCCATGTAAAGAGTGAAAAGCATCTTTAAGAGAGCAAACCAAGAGTGTGGCCAAGCAACTATTTGCTAAAGAGATGGCCATGGTTAGAAGGGAGCCGAGTATCTTCATAAAGACAATGGGGAAAAGATACCATAGGCATTTCAAAGATCTCTGAAGCTGTCCCTCCCACCACAGGCCCAGAGGGCAGAATGGTTTCTTGGGTGCCCTCCATGGACCCACTACCCAGATTCAACTCAGGATCCACACAGTGCTCCTCAACTGCCCCTTCTGTGGCTCAAGTGAGCCCAGCTATGACTCTACCTGCCATTCCAGAAGGTTCAAGCCATAAATGTTTAGCAATACCTATGTGATGCTAACTCTGCAGGAACACAGAATGCAAGAGTTGTGGAGGCTTAGCAGCTTCCATGCAGACTTCAAACAGTTTCACAGATAGCCTGGGGGCCCAGGAAGAGATTTGTAACCGGAACAAAACCATCACAGAGAGTGCCAGCTAGGGCAATGCTGAGTAGAAATGTGAGGTCAGGGCCACCACAAAGAGTCCCCACTGGGGAAATGTCTAGTGGAGCCACGGAAGTGGGACCAACCCAAGACCACAGAACTGTAGGGCCACCAGTATGCATCTCCAGCATGGGAGAGCTGCAAGGCACAAGATGCCAATCCATGAGAGCTGCTGGGTGGACTGAGCCTAGCGAGACCATAGGGATGGGGCTTCCTAAAGCTTTGGGTACCCAGTCGTCCCTACCCCACCCCTCCACCCCCAGTGTGCCCAAGTTGTGGGACATAGAATCAAAGGAGATTATTCTGCAGCTTTAAGATGTGATTTTTACCCCCTGTTGGATTTTGGCTTACTTGGAACCAGTTACCCCTCTTTTCTTACATATTTCTTACATATTTCTCCCTTTTGGAATGGGAATGTCTACCTATGCCTGTCCTGCCAATATAGTTGAAAATAGATAACTCATTTTTTTCACAGGCTCACAGCTGGAGGGAATTTGCCTCAGGATGAATTATGCCTTGAGTTTCACATATATCTGATTTAGATGGGACTCTAAACTTTGGATTTTTGAATCTGTGCTGGAACAACTGAAGACTTTTGGGGCTATTAGGATAGAATGAATATCTATCTATCTATCTATCTATCTATCTATCTATCTATCTATCTATCTATCTAGAGAGAGAGAGAGAAAGAGAGAGACGGAGTCTCACTCTGTTGCCCAGGTTGGAGTGCAGTGGCGTGATTTTGGCTCACTGCAGCCCCCGCCTCCTGGGTTCAAGTGATTCTCTGCCTCAGCCTCCTGAGAAGATGGGACTACAGGCACACCACTACCAGCTTTTTTTTATTTTTTTTATTTCTAGTAGGAGACAGGGTTTCACCATGTTAGCCAGGATGGTCTCGATCTCTTGACCTCGTGATCTGCCCACCTTGGCCTCCCAAAGTGCTGGGATAACAGGCATGAGCCACCGTGCCCAGCCAGAATGAATATATTTTGTACGTGAGAAGGATGTGAGTTTGGGGGGACCAGGGATAGAATGCTATGGTTTGAATGTCCCTTTCAAAATTCCAGTTGAAAGCTAATTGCCATTATGATGGTTCAGTAGCCCCCTTATGCTCATAGAATATATTCCAAGGCCCTCAGTAGATGCCTGAAATCATGGATGCCAAACCCTATATATACTATGTTTTTTCCTATACATACATACCAAAGATAAAGCTTAATTTATAAATTACACACAGTAAGATGACTAATAATAAAAATAGGATAATTATAACATACTATAATAAAAGTTATATGAATGTGATCGCTCTCTCTCTCTCTTTCTCCCTCAAAATATTGTAACTAGAACCATAGAAAGTGAAACCAACTATAAGGGTGGACTACTATATTAAGAGGTGAGACCTTTAAGAGGTGATTAGGTCATGACAGCTCCATCTTCATGAATGGATTAATGCCATTACCATGGTAGTGGGTTAGTTGTTATGGGAGTTTGGCCCTCTTTTCCTCTCTGTCTCTCTCACATGCACTTCCGTGTCATGTGACGCCATCCACCACATTATGACACAGCAAGCAGGCCCTCATCAGATCTGGCCCCTTTATCATGGACCTCCCAGCCACCAGATTCATGAGCCAAATAAATCTCTTTTGTTTATAAGTTACCCAATCTGTAGTATTCTGTATAGCAGCAGAAAATAGACTAAGACACATATATCATACTGTTTCTCACATTTTCAATAGGTGCTGTTGTTGATAGATCTTCTGTTCTCACCAGATTGTGACCCTCCTGTTGAGAGTGGAGAACAGATCTTCTTTATCTTCAAGTAAGCTCCAATGACTTTCACAGAGCCTCCCACATTATAGATGAATGAATAATGAAAACTTCTAGCCAGAGGTTTGTAGTCTTCTCTCTTCTGCCTACTCCCCACAGCAACACTGTGATGTGGGTGGCAAGGCAGAGGGGGTGGAATGTTGAAGCACTTAATTTCTCCTGAGTGCCTCTCAATCTCATAGTCATAGTTCTCTTTTTTCTCTTAAGTTCTATTGCAATTGTAACTTCTAGATTCACAATGTAACTCTCTTCTGAATGTGGCAGGTGCTGCAAAAGAATGGCAATTAAGATCCATTGCAGTTCAATGCAGAAACAGGCAGCCTGTGGCAATGAAATTACCAAGTGGCACGTGTGTAACATTCTCACACTACCTACTACATAGCCCTCTTTTATTTGTGCCTCACACAGCCCCTCCTCTCTCCCTTCCTCTGGCTCTACTTCGATCCCCTTTTTTCTTCCCCCACTCAGCTATTTCAATTTCCCTTCTTGCGCTCACAGTGGCCCATGAGCTAAAAATATTGCTGGGTAGGGATAGAAAATACTCGGCGAAGTGCCACCATTCTTCTCTCACTTGCCCAGGACAAAAGTCATTAGCTGATTTTTTAAGACTCTTACTTGCAATCTCAAAATCCTAAAACATGGCTAGAGACAGCCACCACGAATTAATAAGAGTGGGCATGGAAGATGACACCTGTTGCAACCTCTATGGAATTTTTATCCTCCTGGCAGTAGAAAGTATTAACTTAACCCTCAGTATTGAAAATATTTTTTGGGAAAAAAAAATTTCCTTTGCCCCTTCTGCCACTGCGGTTGACTGGTAATGGCTCTTCTGGGGCACTGTTTAAGGTGATCAAGAGATAGCATTCTGGCCCAACAAGAAATAGTGCATTAGTAATGTCTTGCTAAGCAATTAGGAACAGAGTGGCAACATATATGCTATGTAATTGCCCTATCTGCCTTACTCTCTCATTTGGTAAGTTACTATTCCACTATCCTCAGTGCAACCAACAGGGCTTGCAAAGTTTATTTAGTTCATTCAACAATTAACTGAACTTGAATATGAGTTCATTAGATTTGAGTATAAGCCCAGCACGATCTAGGCACTGGACATAGAAAGATAACTAAACACATCATTAATCTCAGGCAACAAACAATGTCTAGTTTCTAATAAACACAATATGCCATTCGAACTTAAAACCAACCAATAGACAATATTGTCCATGTTCTTAAAGTTTAAGAAAAGGACTTGCATTCAAATAGAACCATTCTTTTATGACTAATCTTAACCTTGGCTTTGCAAAAGCCTAAGCAAGCCACAAATATTTGCAGGAAATTCCCCAAAGTTTCTTGTTATATTTAAAAGGGGGTTAGGGTCCCTGGTGTAAGTTCAAATAATTAAATATTGAATGCTGCCACTCCAAAGTGTTTGAGAATTTGTGGATTACATGTGTGTTGTATGTGATGTCAGTAACAATAGTTGAAATCAGAACAAACATAAAGAAAATAATAGACTAAAGTAATATAATTCCCCACAGATATAAGAATATGCCACACAAACACTAACTTTCCATAATTATCAATTCAGAAGAGTTGCAACAAACATAGAAACTGTGACAGTGACGCATGATGGGAGTAAAAACTTGTTGTCTGTGTTAAAGAAGAGCTGTTTCCTTGCAAAAGAATGAAACTTGAGAACAGAGGCAGCAGCAGGGCAAAGACAACAGATCAGAATACAGTGTATATAATTTAGCCTTCTGAGCTGAATCATCGTCTGCCATCGGTCTCCTCTCCTCTCTTATCAATCATGGTGGTTTCAAGCCCACCAACCTCCAGAGCATTAGGCTGCTGCTGTCTTTTTAGATCTCAAAACTTTGTTTGCCTCTGACATCTATTATATCAATACACTTTTAGTTTTGTTTGTTTACTTGCTTGGGCTATATTTGTATATAGGTTTCAGAATAGTCTCCAAGCTTTTAAGTTTTGAACTAGATATATGCAATATTTTAAATATATAATTTTTAACTAGATACATCCCAATATGAAATTGGAAGACAGTGTATTTTTCCCCAAACTAGCCAAAATAATCCAATAATAGGTCTATTTTTCAACTGCTGTTTTCTACTCAAAGGTGAAGCAGGTACCCATCCACCTAACCATCCCCAGTCATTGAAGTAAAACAGATCCACATGACAGATAAACATATTCACTGGCAGTATATTTATCAAGGTGTGATCTATAGACTGCCCACCTCAAAATCTACCTGAGAAACATTAAAACGCAGATTTCTAGAGCTATCAAGAGCCCCCAAATCTGTATTTTAGCAAACCCACCAGATGATTTCTAAAGGGACTGAAGTATGAGGTGCCCTACCATTCTAGGGTAACTGCTCCATGGCAAAGGGCTTTTCCCATCTAGTCCCTAAAATATATCGGTCAGACTAGTCACATCTGTGCAGAAGTATTAGGGTAATTCAAAATCCAAATCACTGGAAATTTTCCTAAGGTTGGCATGAGGCTCCTGTCCTCAGCCTAATAGGCCCAGAATAGTCCTGTTCTCTGAGTGTACAAAGCTTCTGGAAGCTATGTATATCAGTGATGGAATGAGTCTAGAACTATTTACGCATTGGGTAAAAATCTTTGAACCTCATATAGGTCTCCTACTAGCCAGGTGCCCACCTTCACTTAAGAGGCAGTGCCTCTGGCCACCTGCCTTGATATTATTTATTGACTGATATTACTGGCTCAGAAGGGCAGCTGCAAGTGAGTCACAGAGGGATTTTTGCAGCATCTCTGGCTGGTGCGCTCAAAGACAAGCACCCATAAATCCTCTGGTTGCCATCAATCAATGGCAGACACAACAAAAAATACTACCCAGGCAAGTTTAAAGTTCAAACATGGCTACTGAGGGACAGCAAGGCCATACGCTGATTCCCCAGTTCCTTTTTAAGAAAGGAGAGCTCAGAGATAAATACAGAAAATCATTCTCTTACTATTTTCAAATGTCTAACCTTTAACTTTGTTTAACTTCAATAATTGCCTGAGTTGAGACTGCTTCTAAAGACAAGTTCAAGTTGAATACTAAGTTTCCCACTTGATTTTATTCAGTATAGATTTCCTTTTAGAGCAGTTATTTTGATTCAGACACTCTTAATTCACATCATACACTTTAACACAAAAAGAAGCCCCCATGCTAATGCTGGTATAGAATAAAAACACTCGAATTTGTGAATTCCAGAAGAATTTGTAAGCCTCCTTGTACATGTATTATGCTTCCAGCAAATATACTTCTACAAAGGGCATACAGAACATGACTTTGTACAGAGATCTTACTTTGTACAGGACCACACATGCATGAAAGACCAGAACTGTGAAAGAACTGAAAATTTAGAGACAACAATAACTGGAAATTATCTAATCGACAGTCCTCATTTTGCAGTTAAAGAAGGTGGATTCTCTGGAGTGAACTCAAAGTTTCCTTCTAGCCCTGAAATTGGTTTTTGCTTCATACAGCAGAGGTTCTTGGTGCCCAGAATGATCACTTCACCAATCAGGGTTCCTATGTCTGACCACAGCTTCCTATGGTAGCCCTTCCTAAGGGTTCCTGTATCTCCCTTTTCTAGCCACAGAACATACTGAGTTTATGCATAAGTAGGAAGAAGGTGCTGGAAAGTTAATGCTGCATACCAGCTCTCAGCTAATGACAGAAGGCGGCAGATTATTAACCAGCTTCTGACCTCCAGGTGGGACAACCCTGAAGTGTGCTTTACACCAACTCTCAGAGGTCAGGTACAGTGCCTGATGACACACCCTGTGGGAGCTTCCCTGACCCACTTCACTTTCCCACCAGTGTCCACTGAATACTTATCCCTACTGGCACTCAAATCCTGGCCTTGGAGTGATCTGCTAGGAGAGTCCACCCTAACACAAAAGGTTCCAAAGCTATGGCAGAAAGGGAAGACCACACTGGTTTGGTTTTGCATATTTTAAGAATATTTAAAGAAAAAAGTTGAGAGCAGTGGTTCATGACTGTAATCCTAGCACTTTGGGAGGCCACAGCAGGAGGATCACTTGAACCCAGGAGTTTAAGAACAATCTGGGCAACAAAGCAAGATCCTGACTCTACAAAAAAAAAATTAAAATTTTTAAACTTCTAAAATAAATAAATAAATAAAAATTAGCCAGCCAATGTGGCTTGCACCTTTTGTCCTAGCTACTCAGAAGACTAAAAGAGAAGGACGACTTAAGCCCAGGTGTTTAAGGCTGCAGTGAGCTATGATCATGCCACTGTACTCCAGCCTGGGCAACAGAACAAGAATTTGTCTCCAAAAAAAAAAAAAAAAAAAGATAAATATATTAGATCATGTCATGGAAACCTGGAAGAGTAAGTAAACAGTCTGTTTCAAACAGTGTGAGACATATTCATCCAATTCTTAACAAGAGCCAAGTTTTCAGGACCTTAGTTTCAATTCAATCAGACAGTTATTCAGAACTGAATATCAATCAGGCTCAAAACTGATTTAACAAGCAATTTTGAGGTAAAACTAAAAAAATCAACCATATTTGTTCAAAAGCCAAAAGTAGTATTTGGAATACTTGCCTTATCAAATGAGGACAAAACATAACAATTATGTAAATATCTTCAGAATTAGGAGGACAGACAAGGAAAGATGACTGAAGAGAAGCCTCCAGTAATCATCCTCCCCTCCAAAACACCAAATTGAACAACTATTCACACAAAAATCACCTCAATAAGAACCAAAAATCAGGTGAGTGGTCACAGTACTGGGTTTTAACATCATATTAAGGAAAGAGGCACTGAAGAGGGTAGGAAAGTCTTGAATTGCCAATACCACCCCTCTCCTATTCCCTGGTAGTGGCCTCATGACATGGAGAGAGAATCTGTGTGTTCGGAAGAGGCAGAGTGCAGAGCTTGTCAGAATTTGCACTGGAACTCAGTGCTGCCCTGTCACAGCAGAAAGCAACACTGAGCAGAATTCAGCCAACGGTAAACAACAATTAGACCAGCCCTAGGCAGAGAGGGATCACCCATCCCAGTGGTTAGAACCTGAGTTCTGGCAAGCCCTGCCACCACGGGCTAAAGAGCTCTGAGGTCCTAAATGAAGTTGAAAGGCAGTTTAGGCCATAAGGACTGCAATTCCTGAGCAAGTCCTGGTGCTGTGCTGGGATCAGAGCCAGTGGACTTGGGGTGCATACAACCTAGTGAGACTCTAGCCAAGGGAGTGCTTGTGTCACCCCTCCTCCAACCCCAGGCAGCACAGCTCACAGCTCCAGAACAGATTCTTTCTTTCTGCTTGAGGAGATGAGAGGGGAGAGTAAAGAGGATTTTGTCTTGCCATTTGGATACTGGTTCAGCCACAGTACAATAGGGTGCCCATCAAAGTCCTAAGGCCCCATTCCAGGACCTAGCTCCCAGATAACATCTGTAGACACCCTGGGCCCGAAAGGAACCTGCTGCCTTGAAGGGAAGGATGCAGTTGTGGCAGGATTCATCACCTGCTGACTAAAGAGCACTTGGGCCCTGAATACTCAGCAGTGGTAGCCAGGTAATACTCACCACAGACCTTGGGTGAGACTCAGAGCTGTGCTGCCTTCAGTTATGAACCAGCACATTCCTACTAGTAGTGGCTATGGGGAGATACCCTTTCTGCTTGAAGAAAGGAGAGGGAAGAGCAAAGGAAACTTCATCTTACAGTTTGGGTACCAACTTGGCCACAGTGTAGTACAAAATCAAGTGGGCTTCTGGGGTCTCTAATTCCAGGCCTTGATTCCTGAAACTGCTGTGAGCCAGAGGGACACCAACTGCCCTGAAAGGAGAAACCCAGACCCAGAAGCATTCACCACAAGCTGATGGAATAGCCCTTGGACCTTAAGTGAACATCAACAATAGCCAGGCAGTACTCACTGCAGGCCTGGGGTAGTGGTGACCATGGGGAGAAACTCTTCTGCTTGTGGAAAGGAGATGGAAGAGTGGGAAGGATTTTGTCTTCATGGTTTGGGTATAAGCTCAGTCACAGTAGAATACAGCACTAGGTAGATTCAAAAGTTTTCCAGATCCAGGCCCTGGCTCCTGGATGGAAACTCTTAACCTTCCTGGAGCTGGAGGAACCTTGCCTCCATGACAGGAAGAACACAAGCCTGACTGTATTCACTATGTGTTGTTTGCAGAGCCCTAGGGCCTTAAGAGAACATAGGCGGTAGCCAGGCAGTAGTCACTGTGGGCCTTGGGAGAGACCCGGTGCTGTTCTGGCTTTGGGATTGACCCAGCACAGTCCCACTGGTGGTAGCCACAGTAGTGCTTGTGTCACTCCTCTCCCACCTCCAGGGCTCAGCACAGAGAGAAAGACTCCATTTGTTTGGGTGAAAGGAAGGGAGGAGAATAAGAATCTCTGCATGGTAATCCTGGGAACTCTTCCAGATCTTATCCAAAACCACCAAGGTGATACCTCTTCAAGTCTGCAAGAACCACAGCATTACTGGGCTTGGGATGCCCGCTAATGAATATATGGCTCCATTGAGCAAACATGAAGATGATAACACCCAAGTCCCTTCAAATATCTGGAAAACCTTCCCAAGAAGGATGGGTACAAACAGAGTTAGATTGCAAAGACTGCAATAAATACCTAACTCATCAATCCAGACACCAATAAACAACCACAAGCATCAAGACCATCCAGGAAAACATGATCTCACTAAATGAACTAAATAAGGCACTGGTGATCAATCCCAGAGACAGAGATATGTGACCTTTCAGAAAATTCAAAATGACAGTTTGAGGAAATTCAGCAAAACTTAAGATAACAAAGAAAAGGAATTCAGAATCCTATCAGATAAGTTTGACAAAAAGGTTGAAATAATTAAAAAGAATCAAACAAATTCTGGAGCTGAAAAATGCAATGATGCATGGAAGAATGCATCAGAGTCTCAAGAGCAGAACTAATCAAGCAGAAGAATTAGTGAGCTTGAAGACAGGCTATTTGAAAATGCACAGTCAGAGGAGACAAAAGAAAAGAGAATAAAAAAGAATGAAGCATGACTACAAGATCTAGAAAACAGCTTCAAAGGGGCAAATCTAAGAGTTACTGGCCTTAACTCATTTTCCGTTTGCCCAAGAATACTCCTGTCTCTAATCCTAATGTAACATCATACACATTTCTGTTACATTAGGATTAGAGACAAGTTCTATTAAGAAATAACTCCAAGAACAATTTTTATATTTTATTTTTACATTGTAAATCAGTCAGATTTGTTTCAGCCTCAAAGAGTATGTTAATGTAAAATTAAATGAGCACTTGGCAGCAAGCTGCACTTTCATTCCTAAACAGGAAATAGGTTAAAGAGGAGCTTGAGAAACAGATCAGGGGAGAAAGTTCATTCAAAAGGATAATAAGAGAGAACATCCCAAACCAGAGAAACATATAAATATTCAAGTAAAAGAAGGTCACAGAACACCAAGCAGATTTAATCCAAATAAGACTACCTCAAGACACTTAATAATCAAATTTCCACAGGTCAATAAAGAAAGTATCCTAAAAGCGTAAGAGAAAATAAATAAATAACAAACAATGGAACTCCAATATATCTGTCAGTAGACTTCTCAGTGGAAACTTTATAAGCCAGGAGACAGTGGCATGACATATGTAAAGTGCTGAAGGAAAAAGTTCTATCCTGGAGTAGCATATCCAGCAAAAATATCTTCCAAACATGAAGGAGAAATAAAGACTTTCCTAGACAAAAAAAAAGCTGAGGGATTTCATCAACACCAAGACTGTCCTACAAGAATTGCTAAAGGAATAGACAATATGTTAGGCCACAAAACAAGTCTTAAAATTTTCAAAAAAATTGAAATTATATCAAGGATAATCTGTGACCACAATGGAATAAAACTAAAAGTCAATAACAGAGGAATTTTTACAACTATACAAATACATGAAAATTAAATAATATGCTCCTAAATGACCAGTGATCAATAAAGAAATTAAGAAGAAAATTTAAGAATTTCTTGAAACAAATGATAACGAAAACACAACATACAAAAACCTATGGGATATAGCAAAAGTAGTACTAAGAGGAACATTTATAGCAATAAGCACCTACATCAGAATAGTAGAAAAACTTCAAATAAACAACCTAACAATGCATCCTAATGAACCAGAAAAGCTGAAGCAAACCAAACCCAAAATCAGTAGAAGAAAAGAAATAATGATTGAAGCGGAAATAAACAAAATTGAAATAAAAGAATAATAAAAAAGATTAACAAAATGAGAACTTCTTTTTTGAAAAGATAAACAAAATCGACAAACCTTTAGCCAGACTAAGAAAAAAACAGAGAAAATTCAAATAAATAAAATCAAAGATGAAAAAGGAATCTTTACAATCAATATCACAGAAATTCAAAGGATTATTAGAAGTTACTATAAGTAACTATATGCCAGTAAGTTGGAAAGCCTAGAAGAAATGGATAAATTTGTAGACACAAACAACCTACCAAGATTGAACCATTAATAAATCCAAAACCCAAATAGACTAAGAACAAGTAATGAGATCAAAGCTGTAATTCAAAGTCTCCCATCAAAGAAAAGTCCAAGAACTAATGGCTTTCTACTGAATTTTAGCAAACATTTAAAGATGAACTAACACCAATCCTCCTCAAACTATTCTAAAACATAGAGGAAGAGTGAATACTTTCAAACTCATTCTACAAATCCAGTATTACCTGATACCAAAACCACACAAAGACATATCAAAAAAAGAAAACTACAAGCCAATATCCCTGATGAACACTGAAGCAAAAATCTTCAACAAAATACTAGTGAACTGAATCCAACAACACATCAAAAAAAATAATACACCATAATCAAGTGAGATTTCTCCCAGGGATGCAAGGGTGGTTCAACATATGCAAATCAATAGATGTGATACATCATATCACAGAATTAAATTTAAAAAATCAAATAATCATTTTAATTGCCCCTGAAAAAGCACTTGATAAAATTCAACATACCTTTATGATAAAAATAAACATTAAAAAACTGGGTATAGAAGGAACATATCTCAACACAATACAAGCCATATATAACAGATCCACAACTAATATCATACCTAATGGGGAAAAACTGAAAGCCTTTCCTCTAAGATCTGGAATATCACAAGGATGCCCACTTTCACCACTGTTACTCAACATAATACTGAAAGTCCTAGAAGAGCAATCGGACAAGAGAAAGAAATAGAGAGCATCCAAATTGGAAAGGAAGAAGTCAAATTATTCTTGTTGGCAGATGACATAATCTTATATTTAGAAAAACCTGAAGACTTCAATGAAAAATTATTAGAGCTGATAAACAAATTCAGTAGTTGCAGAATACAAAATCAACATACAAAAATCAGTAGCAGTTCTATAGCCAACAGTGAACAATGTGAAAAAGAAATCCCATTTACAACAGCTACAAATAAAACAAAATACCTAAAATTAACTTAACTGAAGAAGTGAAAGCTCTCTACAATGAAAACTACAAAACACTCTTGAAAGAAATTGAAAAGGACACAAAAAATGGAAAGATATTCCATGTTCATGGATTGGAAGAAACAATACTGTTAAAATGTCCTTACTACCCAAAGCAATCTACAGATTCAATGTAATTCCTATCAAAATACCAATGATATTCTTCACAGAAATAGAAAAAAAATCCTAAAATTTATATGAAACCTCAAAAGACTCAGAACAGTCAAAGATATCCTCAGCAAAAAGAATAAAACTGGAGGAACTACATTACCTGACTTCAAATCATACTAAAAAGCTATAGTAGCCAAAACAGCATGGCACTCACATAAAAACAGACACATAGACCAATGGAACAGAATAGAGAACTCAGAAGCAAATATATTCATTTATAGTGAACTCATTTTTCACAAATGTGCCACGAACATATTTTGAGGGAAAGACAGTCTCTTCAATAAATGGTGCTAAAAAAACTGGATATCCATATGCAGAAGAATGAAACTAGATTCCTATCTCTCACCATAAACAAAAGACAGATCAACTGGATCAAAGACTTAAATCTAAGACTCAAACTATGAAGCTGCCCCAAGAAAACATTAGGGAACTCTACATAACATTGGACTGGGCAAAACTTTGTTGAATAATACCCCACAGCACAGGCAACCAAAGCAAAAATGTACAAATGGAATCTCAACAATTTAAAAAGCTTCTGCATAGCAAAGGAAACAATCAACAAAATCAAGAGACAATCCACTGAACGGGAGAAAATATTTGCAAACTACCCATCTGAGAAGAGATTAATAACCAGAATATACAAGAAACTCAAACAACTAATTAGGAAAAAAACTTAATAATCAGATTTTTTATTGGGGAGAAGATCTGAATAGACATTTCTCAAAGACGTACAAATGGCAAATAGGTTTATGAAAAGGTGGTCAACATCATTAATCATCAGAGAAATTCAAATCAAAACTACAATATCATCCCAACCCAGCTAAAATGGTTTTTGTCCAAAAGACTGGCAACGACAAATGCTGGAAAGGATGTGGAGAAAAGGAAACCTTTGTACACCATTGGTGGGAATGTAAATTACTACAATCACTATGGAGCACAGATTGGAGGTTCCTTAAAGAACTAAAAATAGAACCATCATATGATGCAGCAATCCCACTGCTAGGTATGTATCCAAAATGAGTATATAGAAGAGATATCTGCATTCCTATGTTTATTTCAGCACTATTCATAATAGCCAAGATTTGGAAGCAACCTAAGTATCTATCAACAGGTTAATGGACAAAGAAAATGTGGTACATATACACAATAGAGTACTATTTAGCCACAGAAAAAAAAAGAACAAGGTCCTGTCATGTGCAACAACATGGATGGAAGTGGAGAACATAATGTTAAGCAAAAGAAGCCAGGCACAGAAAGACAAACTTCATATGTTCTCACTTATTTTTAGGAGCTATAAATAAAAACAATTGAATTCATGGAGACAGAAAGTAGAATGACGGTTACCAGAGGCTGTGAAGAGTAGTTGGGCAAGTCGGGGGAAGGGAGCATGGTTAATGAGTACAAAAATATAGTTTGATAGAATGAATAAAAGCTATTATAGTATTTGATAGCACAACAAGGTGACTACAGCCAACAACAATTTATTGCATATTTAAAAACAACTAAAAGAGTATAATTGGATTGTTTGTAACACAAAGAAAGGATAAATACTTGAGATGATGGATACCCCATTTAGCCTCATGTGAGTATTATGCAGTATATGCCTGTATTAGAATATCTCATGCACTCCATAAGTATATACACCTACTATGTACTCACAAAAATTAAAATTTTTTTAAAAAAATTGAATTAATATTTGGTCTGAATAAGCTGGGTTTCTGTATTTGGTGCACTATATTTCTGTTTTGTTTTAACTAAGACAATTTTTCACCTACGTTTTGTTAAATTTGTATTGAGTTAACCCTAGAAATTATTTAAAAGGTTCACCTTTATCTTATCTTTTTACTTCACTCGTATTTGGTAATGCTTTAGTCTCTACAACAATACACAATTTTTATCAAACAGGTCTTGTCTATAAGTTATAGGTTTTCAAGATACAGACTTGTCTCCCTTCCATTGTTGTTTTAATGGATATATAAAGACATAAAAGAAGACTTTAAATTAGAGCCTCTGCTTCACTGAGTCCAAGGTCACTCAAAAATTAATTTAGGATGAAAAATATAATACTATAGTATATTGGTACAACTTTTTTCCAAAGAAAATATACTGTCTTATAAATAGTCATTGCTTGCTGCAGCAACACTGATGGGGGAAAAAAAAAGTAAAAAGTATCTGTGTTTTCCAGAACAAGCTAAGATGCTAAGACTCCAAGTGAGCAAGTGATTTGAATGAAACCACTCAGTGAGCCAAAGGCAAGAATGCAAACAGGCTGCAGGACCCTAATTCCAAGTTATGTTGTATAGATTAAAATTTGGTTATTTAATCTCACTTCTGGGCAGAAGTGGATTTATACTGAATCCAATGAAGCTTAAACTCCAAAGCCCCACATATGCATACATCCCTTTCAGAGCCCTGGAACCAGAGCCCATATAACCTCACTTAGTGTATGACTTTGTAAAAATTGCCAAGGTGCACACTGAAACCTATCTTCACTCTGACTTTAAAGAGGTCTCCTCAAATTTTATAAGCTGCAGATTCTGCAAAACAGGAATTCCTTCTTGTGCTAGATTTATATTAAAACATTACCTGTGTTTCTCAGCTGATTACTTACCCCTACAACTCAAAAATCAACCAAAATATTTTGTCTTTCAGAAGAGACATTTTAGTCCAGAATTAACTCAGGCCTCACAGCATCTTCCCAACTAACAACTTCACTAATCCATGGTCTTCCAGAAGATATTTTACAATTACTCTGAACCTTTGTGAGAAACTTAGGAAGCTTTAGTTCATCAATGAGCTGTTAACATCTGTGCATCCCTACTGAGATCTGAGGTTAACAATTAGTGGTAATCAGGAGCTTTGCAATGCACTTTCATACAAAACAAGCATATGCTGATGTTTTAAATTTAAAAACATACTTTCCTGTAGAGAATGTCCACACAGCTTTCTCCTTCTTTGGCTCATGTAATTATGATTACATTTTGTGCTCCAAGAGTGATTATGGGACTCACAGAAACCCTAAGTCCCAAAAGAAAAGATTTCTACATAAGAAACCATACTCTTTGAATCCCATTATTTTGTGTACTTCTATTCATGTAGTTCTTTGTATCTGTTTATTTGCAAGCCTCCACAGTTTGTTCTTCATTCTCCACTCCCAGATCCCAGCCAAAATGCTAGATAAAAAGAAATGAGCCTTAAAATAATGGCCAGACACCCTAGTGTAGTGCTACAACCCTTTTAGGCTAAAAGCTAGCCATGGAGAACAGATGGCAACTCACCCTTATCTTCAACTCTTGAAATTGTAACTAATGATACACAGTTTGTCCTTATTAGTTTCATTAATAATAATAATAGCTAACATTTATTGAGCTAGGGCTATGTGCCAGGTACTACACTAAGTACTTGACTGGCATGCATTGTCTCATTTAACCAACCCAGTAACAATAAAGGGTAGGTACACTTTAATGTCTCTATAAACAAGGAAACTGAAGCACAACAAGGTTAAGTAATTTTCCCAGAGTTACTTTTGGTGACCACCATCTTTCATTCCTAGGAATGCACAGTCCCAGTCTCTCTCAACATAGGTTTAGGGGTGTGACTTAGGCTGGCCAGTTAAAGAATCCCATTCCTCTAGCCACAACGATTAATTCAGAGATAGGCATTGTATTAGTTTTCTACTGCTGCATAACGAACAACCACAAACACAGAAGGTTAAAACACCACCACCAGTTTATCAGCTCATAGTTCTGAGGATCAAAAGTCCAGGCACAACATGGGTGCATTCTCTGCACAGAGCATCATAAGCCTAAAATCAAGGTGTCAGCCAGGATGAGTTCTCATCTAGATGCTCCAGGTGTGAAATCTGCTTCCAAGTTCATTCTTGTTCAATTCCTTGCCATTGTTGGACTGAGGATCCATTTCCTTGCTGATTGTCAGCCAGGGGCCACTCTCAGTTGCTAGTGGCTGCTCACATTCCCTGCCATAAGGCCCGCTTCATCTTCAAGCCAGCAGGTGTGTTGAATTATTCTCATACTTTACATCTCTGATATCACCATCTCTGACCTCTAGACCCAGATTTAAAGGGTTCCTGTAATGAGGTAAGGCCCACCCAGACAATCTCTCTAGCTTAACATCAACTGATTTGGGATCTTAGTTATATCTATAAAATCCTTTTGCAGCAACATCTAGATTAGTGCCTGACAAAATAACTGAGAAAAGGTGTTGTGGACACCAGGGGCTGGGAATTTTCAGCACTATCTTAGAATTCTGCCTCCCACAGGCACATAAATAAACCAAGCTAGACTAGTCAGTATCCTCTACACAAAGAAGCCTTCTCTATTCTCTAAGCTCACTAACTGTGTGCACAACATATGGTTGGAGCTTCAAGATGGAGAGAGCATGATTGCATATGAAACTAAAATAGAAGGAAGAAAAGTCGAAAGAGATGACGCTGATAACATTATTAAAGTCTCTGGATGCAGTAGCTTGAGTTGGCCTTCTGTTATGTGCAACCGAAGACTTCTGACCAATACAACTTTCTCACTCCAAAGTCCAAGCTCTTAATTACCACGACATTTTTCACTTTCTTTGACCAGGCTTTTGTATTCTAAGTCCGATTTGTATGAGTCTTTTGCACATTTTTTTTTTAAAAAAAACAAGCCAGCACTGTCAATCTTCATTTTTCCTTCCTATAATTATTTAAATGATATTAAAACATAAGAAAGCTGTATCAATTAGTGACAAATATTTTTAAAATTGACAGGTAAACATCAGGGGAAGCTGAGTGAGGGTGCACACAAACTCTGTACTATTTCTGCAACTTCAGTTAAGTCTTAAATGATTTTAAAATTAAAGGTTTTATTTTAAAAGTCCATTGATAATCGACTCACTTAGGCATCAAATTAAGTCAACCATACTGCTTCACTATACGTTTATAAAATTTTTTTTTTCTGCTTTCAGGTAAAATATACAAGATGAGGAAGCAGGGACCAATTGCACAAGAAACCTTGCATATATGTAGTCCTCTCTACTGAAAAGGTCTAAAACTAAAAATGTTAAATATATTGTATTTAATATGTAATATAAATATTTAGGTGTATTGACATCTAAAAAGTGTGCCACCATTCTTACTGATGTCATTTGTTACTACTGACAATGTTGAAAGCACCAATAGTTTTCTGTCTCCTGTACACTTTTCTTTAATTATTGTTGTCTTTTGAGTTTCTTGTTTTTTGTTTTTTTGTTTTTGACAGAGTCTTGCTCTGTCACCCAGGCTGGAGTGCAGTGGTGCAATCTCGGCTCACTGCAATCTCCACCTCCCAGGTTCAAGCGATTCTCCTGCCTCAGCCTCCCAAGTAGCTGGGATTACAGGCACGCACCATGACGCCTGGGTAATTTTTGTATTTTTAGTAGAGACAGGATTTCGCCATGCTGGCCAGGCTGGTCTCAAACTCCTGACCTCAGGTGATCTGCCCACCTCGGCCTCCCAAAGTGCTGGGATTACAGGCATAAGCCACCACACCTGGCCTTTAATTATTGTTATATGCTGAATTATGTCCCTATCCCAACTCCAAAATTTATATGCTGAATTTCCAAGCCCTAGTACCTCAGAATTGACTGTATTTGAAGACTGGGTATTTAAAGAGATAATGAAAGTTAAATGAAATCATTAGGATATGTCCTAATCCAATTCGACTGGTATCATTATAAGAAAAGGAGATTAGAACATAGACATACATAGAAGGAAGATCAGGTGAAGATACGGGGTAAAACAGCCATCTACACGCCAAGGAGAGAGGGCTTAGAAGAAACCAACCCTGTTGACACCTCAGTCTAAAATTTCTGTTGTTTAAGCCACCCAGTCTGTGGTATTTTGTTATGGCAGCCTTAGCAAATTTATACCGATTAGTATGATGTTAAATAAGGTACAGGCATATCTCATTTGACTGTGCTTCACTTTACTGTTCTTTGCAGATATTGCATTTTTTACAAATTGAAGATTTGTATCAACTATGCAGCAAGAAAGTCTGTCAGCACAATTTTTCTAACAACATGTGCTCACTTCATGTCTCTTGTGTCACACTTTGGTAATTCTTACAGTGTTTCAACCTTTTTCATTATTGTATCTCTTAGAGTGATTTGTGATTGGTGATCTTTGATACTACTATTGTAATTGTTTTGGGGTGCCACAAGCCACATCCATATAAGACAGTAAATTTAATCGAAAAGAGATTGCTCCCCTGTCTTTCTCCCTCTCTTCAGGCTTCCTTATTGCCTGAGACACAACAATTTTTTTTTTTTTTTTTTGAGACGAGTCTTGTTTGTCAGCTCAGGCTGAGTGCAGTGGCCGGATCTCAGCTCTACCAAAGCCTCCTCTCTGGTTCACGCCCATTCTTCTGCTCTCAGCTCCTCCCCAGTAGCTGGAATCCACAGGCACCCGGCCACTTCGGCCTTGCCAGCTTTTTGTATTTTTAGTAGAGACAGGTTTCACCGTTGGGGCCAGGATGGTCTCTGACCTCCTGACCTCATGATCCTGCTCGGCCTCCCAGTGCTGGGATTACAGGCTTGAGCCCACCGCCCAGCTGCATACAAATAATATTGAAGTTAGGATAATTAATAACTCTGCAATGGCCTCTAAGAGTTTAGGTGAAAGGAAGAGTTGCACATCTCTCAAAAACAAATTTAAATCAAAAGCTAGAAATGATAGTTTTTGGAGAGAGGTAATGCCTGGCTTCAAAGTTTCAAAAAACAAGCTGATTCTCTTAATGAGACTAATACAGTTGGTGACTCGAAATTGAAGCCAGTGCTCATTTAACATTCTGAAAATCCTAGGACCCTTAAGAATTGTGTGAAATCAACTCGCCTGTGCTGTATAAATAAAACAATCAAGCCTGAATGATAGCACATCTGTTTACAGCATGGTTTACTGAATACTTGAAGCCCACTGTTGAGACCTACTGCTCAGAAACAAAAATATTTATTTCAAAATATTGCGGTTCATTAACAATGCACCTTGTCACCCAAGAGGTCTGATAGAGATGCATAAGGAAATTAATATTGTTTTTATGCCTGCTAACAGAACATTCATTCTATAGCATATAGAGCAAGGAATAATTTCAACCTTCTAGTTTTATTATTTAAGAAATATATTTTGTAAGGCTATAGCTGCCATACACAGTGATTCCTCTGATGAATCTGGCAAAGTAAATTGAAAATCTGCTGAAAAGGATTCACCATTTTAGATGCCATTAAGAACATCTGTGATTCTTAGGGAGCGGTCAAAATATCAGCATTAACACGAGTTTGAAAGAAGCTGATTCCAACTTTCATGAATGACTTCGAGGGGTTCAGGACTTCAATGGAGGAATTTGCTGCAGCTGTGGTGGAAATACTATCAGAACTAGAATTAGACATAGAGCCTGAAGATGGGACTGAATTGCTGCAATCTCATGACAAAACTTGAATGGATGAGGAGTTTCTTCTTATGGATGAGAAAGAGTTTCCTGAGATGGAATCTACTCATGGAGATGATGATGCTGTTAATATTGCTGAAATGACAATAAAGGATTTAGAATATTACATAAACATAGATAATAAAGCAGCAGCAGCGTTTGAGAGGACTGACTCCAATTTTGAAAGAAGTTCCACTGTGGGTAAAATGCTATCAAACGGTAGCACATGCTACAAAGAAATCTTTTGTAAAAGGAAGTCAATCAGGGCTCCCAAATACCTGGGACCATAGGCAGGCACCACCACGCCCAGCTTTTTTGTTTGTTTGTTTGTTTGTTTAGTAGATATGTGGTCTGGTTAAGTCATGTTGCCCAGGCTGGTCTCAAGCTCCTGAGCTCAAGCCATCCACCTGCCTCGACCTCCCAAAGTGTTGGGATTACAGGCATGAGCCACTATGCCCAGCCTTCATTGTTGTCTTATATTAAGGAATTGCCACAGCCACCACAACTTTCAGCAACCACCACCCTAATCAGTCAGCAACTATCAACATTGAGGCAAGACCTTCCACCGGAAAAAAAGATTAGGACTCACTGAAGGCTTAGACGATTGTTAGCATTTTTTGCAATAAAGTTTTTAATTAAGATGTGTACATTGTGTTTTTAGATATAATGCTATTGCACACTTAACAGACTGTAGTACTTAGGTAAATATGACTTTTACATGCACTGAGAAGCCAAAAAGTTTATGTGACTCACTTTATTGTAATATTTGCTTTGTTATAGTGGTCTAAAATCAAACAGGCAATTTCTCTGTGGTACACCTGTACTTAGTTCCAGTTCTAAGCAAAGGTCTTTGGCAAGGAGGAAATTAGGTCCAATTTTAGATTGTGAACTCTGATCTGCTAAAAGTTTAATGAACCTTCTTGTTCCAACCTAACACTGAATGGCAAGCCAGCTTTCCCCACAGGATGTCTTTCGGTGACGTAAACAGAGAGGTTTAAGGCTGGAGGAAATTTGAGGACTGTACGAAGGACTGTCCAGGGATAGTTAAAATGGTGCCCAGATGGTTACCATTACGCCACCTGCAACTCAGTGCCTTTGAAAAGCTATCTGTGAAGGGAATTATGTTTTCCCATTAACTTCCATTAATAATTTCAAAGGTGCATCTATGAAAAATAGAGACAGTAGAAAAAGGTGACACTGTCAGAGCTTGGAGAATACTGTTCTTCAGGGAGTGTCTTACTGTCAAAGATTCTGATGTTATTGCTAGGCAGTATAGCCCAAGTGTTAGGATTTTTTTTAACTCCCTAGGAGATTTCAAATTGCAGTCATAATCGAAATCATCTGATATACAACAGTGCATCTCCAACATGAATAAACATACAGATAACCTAGGGATCTTATTGAAATGGGTCTCAGAGGGTAAAATCCCGGACAAGGAATATATCATCGAAGGATTTGAAAACATGTCAGCTGCATTTATGGGAATGCTGAAAGGAGATAATTTGGGAAAAACAATAGTGAAAGTATGAAAAAAAGGACACATGGAATCTGGAGGCCATTTAGAAGATTATTTAATTTGTTTTTCACCATTTGGCAAAAACGTATACTACCTTAAATGTCTAAGAAACAGTACTTGTAATGAGTTCAATCTACTTAATAAAATACATTTAAGTGGTAAAAAAAAAAAATGCAGATTCTGATTCAGGAGGTCTAAGGTGATGCCTAAGAGTCTATGTTTCTAAAACTTTCAGGGAATGCCAGGGCTGCCGGTCTGTGAAACACACCTGGAGCAGAAAGGCTCCACTAGACAGCAACATGCAAGAGGGTGGCACTAATTTAATCAGAAAAACCCAGAGGGCAATTTGGAGACACAAAAAGTGGAACCTGTAGAAAACAGAAACAAGGTTCTTTAGCTTTGGCTACTGTGAGATCACATTGCAGAGAAATCCATGAGTGGAACTCCATCTTCCTTGCTCTGTTTCCATAAACTCATCAAGCAACTACATCATTAAGCTGTTGTGATCTAAGTCAAACATTGTAGGGATGGGGAGAGAGCAGCTTCCTTTTATGAGTAGAAACAATCTAGAGTGGGAAAGATGTATTCATCTTCTTTTTGTGTGACACCAGCCTGCTACAAGCTGTAAACAGGGGAACTCATTTGGCACACTTTCCCTGCAGCGATTTGTCAGATGTCATAATTCCATGAATAAAAAGCCATTGGGAAAGAATAATGAATGTATTCCTTAGTACTGAATTTCTGTTTATCCTGATATCTCTTGAGTCTCAGCTTTCATCTGGATACCAACATTATTTTAATATTAATATTATTAAGCTTTCTGGAAAAAAATTTTATTATACTTTAAGTTCTGGGATATAGCTGCAGAAAGTGCAGATTTATTACATAAGTATACATGTACCATGGTGGTTTACCTCATGACAAACCTGTCATCTACATTAGGTATTTCTCCTAATGCTATCCCTCTCCTTGCCCCCCACCCCACAACAGGCCCTGGTGTGTGATGTTTCCCTCCCTGTGCCCATATGTTCTCCTTGTTCAATTCCCACTTACAAGTGAGAACATGCAGTGTTTGGTTTTCTGTTGTTGGGTTAGTTTGCTGAGAATGATGGTTTCCGACTCATCCATGTCCCTGCAATGGACATGAACTCATTCTTTTTTATGGCTGCATAGTATTCCATGGTGTATATGTGCCACGTTTTCTTTATCCAGTCTATCATTGATGGGTATTTGGGTTGGTTCCAAGTCCTTGCTATTGTGAATATTGCTGCAATAAACCTATGTGTGTATGTGTCTTTATAGTAGAATGATTTATAATACTTTGCCTATTTACCTATTAATGGAATTGCAGGGTCAAAGGGGAATTTCTGGTTCTCCATCCCTGAGAAACTGCCACACTGGCTTCCACAATGGTTGAACTAATTTACACCCCCACCAACAGTATAAAAGCATTCCTATTTTTCCACATCGTCTCCAGCATCTGTTGCTTCCTGACTTTTTAATAATCACCACTCTAACTGGCATGAGATGGTATCTCATTGTGGTTTTGATTTGCATTTCTCCAATGACCAGTGATGATGAGCTTTTTCTCAAATGTTTGTTGACTGCATAAATGTCTTCTTTTGAGAAGTGTCTCTTCACATCCTTTGCCCACTTTTCGATGGGGTTGTTTTTTTCTTGTAAATTTGTTTAAGTTTCTTGTAGATTCTAGACATTAGCCCTTTGTCAGATGGATTACAAAAATTATTTCCCACTCTGTAGTTTGCCTGTTCACCCTGATGATAGTTTCTTTTGCTGTGCAGAAGCTCTTTAGTTTAATTAGATCCCATCTGGTTTTGCTGCCATTGCTTTTGGTGTTATAGTCTTTGCCCATGCCTATGTCCTGAATGGTATTACCTAGGCTTTCTTCTAGGGTTTTTATGGTTTTAGGTCTTATGTTTGAATCTTTAATCCATCTTGAGTTAATTTTTGTATAAGGTGTAAGGAAGGGGTCAAGTTTCAGTTTTCTGCATATGGCTTGCCAGTTTTCCCAACACCATTTATTAAGTAGGAAATGCTTTCCCCATTGCTTCTTTTTGTCAGATTTGGCAATGATCAGATGGTTGTAGATGTGTGGTGTTATTTCTGAGGTCTCTGTTCTGTGCCATTGGTCTGTTTATCTATTTTGGTACCAGCACTATGTTGTTTTGGTTACTGTAACCTTGTAGTATACTTTCAAGTCAGGTAGTGTGATGCCTCCGGCGTTGCTCTTTCTGCTTAGGATTGTCTTGACTATACGGGCTCTTTTTTGGTTCCACAGGAAATGTAATTTTTTCTAATTCTGTGAAGAGAGTCAATGGTAGCTTGATGGGAATAGCATTGAGTCTATAAATTACTTTGGGCAGTATGACCATTTTCACGATATTGATTCTTCCTATCCATGAGCATGGAATGTTTTTCCATTTATTTGTGTCCTCTATTATTTCCTTGAGCAGTGGTTTGTAGTTCTTGAAGAGGTCTTTCACATCCCTTGTAAGTTGGATTCCTAGATATTTTATTCTCTTTGCAGCAATTGTGAATGGGAGTTTGCTCATGATTTGGCTCTCTGTCTACTATTGGTATATAGGAATGCTTGTGATTTTTGTCATTGATTTTGGATCCTGAGATTTTGCTGAAGTTGCTTACCAGCTTAAGGAGATTTTGGGCTGGGACAATGGGGTTTTCTAAATATACAATCATGTCATCTGCAAACAGAGACAATCTGACTTCCTCTCTTCCTATTTGAATACCCTTGATTTCTTTCTCTTGCCTAATTGCCCTGACCAGAACTTCCAAAACTATGTTGAATAGGAGTGGTGAGAGAGGGTATCCTTGTCTTGTGCTGGTTTTCAAAGGGAAGGCTTCCAGCTTTTGCCCATTCAGTATGATATTGACTGTGGGTTTGTCATAAATAGCTCTGATTACTTTGAGATATATTCCATCAATACATAGTTTATTGAGTGTTTTTAGCATGAAGGAGTGTTGAATTTTATGGAAGGCCTTTTCTGCATCTACTGAAATAATCTTATAGGTAGTTTTTCTCATTGGTTCTGTTTATGTGATGGATTATGTTTATTGATTTGCATGTGTTGAACCTGCTTTGCATCCCAGGGAAGAAGCCGACTTGATCATGGTGGATAAGCTTTTTAATGTGCTGCTGGATTCGGTTTGTCAGTATTTTATTGAAGATTTTTGCATCGATGTTCATCAGGGATATTGGCCTGAAATTCTCTTTTTTTGTTGTTGTGTCTCTGCCTGGTTTTGGTATCTGGATGATGTTGGCCTCATAAAATGAGTTAGGGAGGAGTCCCTCTTTTTCTGTTGTTTGGAATAGTTTCAGAAGGAATGGTACCAGCTCCTTTGTACCTCTGGTAAAATTCAGCAGGGAATCTGTCTGGTCCTGGGCTTTTTTTGGTTGGTAGGCTATTAATTACTGCCTCAATTACAGAACTTGTTATCGGTCTATTCAGGGATTCAATTTCTTCCTGGTTTAGTCTAGGGAGGGTGTAGGTGTCCAGGAATTTATCCATTTCTTCTACATTTTCTAGTTTATTTGCACAGAGGTGTTTATAGTATTCTCCGATGATAGTTTGTATTCCTGTAGGATTGACTTTTTTTTTTTTTTTTTTTTGAGATAGAGCCTCACTCTGTCACCCAGGCTGGAGTATAGTGGTGCGATCTCTGCTCACTGCAAGCTCTGCCTCCGGGGTTCACGCCATTCTCCTGCCTCAACCTCCCAAGTAGCTGGAATTACAGGCGCCCGCCACCACGCCCATCAATTTTATTTTTTTGGGGGATTTTTAGTAGAGACGGGGTTTCACCATGTTAGCCAGGATGGTCTCGATCTCCTGATCTCGTGATCCGCCTGCCTCGGCCTCCCAAAGTGCTGGGATTACAGGTGTGAGCTACCGTGCCCAGCCCATTCATTGACTTTTTGAAGGGTTTTTTGTGTCTCTATCTCCTTCAGATCCACTCTGATCTTAGTTATTTCTTGTCTTCTGCTAGCTTTTGAATGTGTTTGCTCATGCTTCTCTAGTTCTTTTAATTGTGATGTTAGGGTGTTGATTTTAGAACTTTCTTGCTTTCTCCTGTGAGCATTTAGTGCTATAAATTTCCCTCCAATACTGCTTTAGCTGTGTCCCAGAGATTCTGGTACATTGTGTCTTTGTTCTCATTGGTTTCAAAAAGCTTATTTATTTCTGCCTTAATTTCGTTATTCACCTAGTAGTGATTCAGGAGCAGGTTGCTCAGTTTCCATGTAGTTGTGAAGTTTTGAGTGAGCTTCTTTTTTTTTTTTTTTTTTTGAGGTGGAATCTCGCTCTGTCGCCCAGGCTGGAGTGCAGTGGCCGGATCTCAGCTCACTGCAAACTCTGCCTCCTGGGTTTAAGCCATTCTCCTGCCTCAGCCTCCCGAGTAGCTGGGACTACAGGCATCCGCCATCACACCCGGCTAAATTTTTTTTGTATTTTTTAGTGGAGATGGGGTTTCACCGTGTTAGCCAGGATGGTCTCGATCTCCTGACCTCGTGATTCGCCCGTCTCGGCCTCCCAAAGTGCTGGGATTACAGGCTTGAGCCACCGCGCCTGGCTTGAGTGAGCTTCTTAATCCCAACTTCTAATTTGATTGCACTGTGGTCTGAGACAGTGTTTGTTATGATTTCTGTTCTTCTGCATGTGCTGAGGATTGTTTTACTTCCAATTACGTGGTTTATTTTAGAATAAGTGCTATGTGGTGCTGAGAAGAATGTATATTCTGTAGATGTGAGGTGGAGAGTTCTGTAGCTATCTATTAGGTCCTCTTGGTCCAGAACTGAGTTCAAGTCCTGAAAATCCTTGTTAATTTTCTGTCTCATTGATCTGTCTAATATTGACAGTGGGGTGTTAAATTCTCCCACTATTATTGTATGGGAGTCTAAGTCTCTTTGTAGGTCTCTAAGAACTTGCTTTACGAATCTGGGTGCTCCTGTATTGGGTGCATATATATTTAGGATAGTTAGCTCTTCTTGTTGCATTGATCCCTTTACCATTATGTAATGCCCTTCTTTGTCTTTTTTGATCGTTGTTGGTTTAAAGTCTGTTTTATCAGAGACTAGGACTGCAACCCCTGCTTTTTTTTTTTTCTTCCCATTTGCTTGGTAAATCTTCCTCCATCCCTTTATTTTGAGCCTATGAGTGTATTTGCACATGAGATGGGCCTCCTGGATATAGCACACCAATGGGGCTTGACTCTTTATCCAATTTGCCAGTCTGTGACTTTTAATTGGGTCATTTAGCCCATTTACATTTAGGGTTAATATTGTTATGTGTTAATTTCATCCTGTCATTTTGATGCTAGCTGGTTATTTTGCCCATTAGTTGATGCAGTTTTTTCATAGTGTCAATGGTCTTTACATTTTGGTTTGTTTTCACAGTGGCTGGTACCGGTTGTTCCTTTCCATATTTAGTGCTTCCTTCAGGAGCTCTTGTAATGCAGGCCTGGTGGTGACAAAATCCCTCAGCATTTGCTTGTCTGTAAAGGATTTTATTTCTCCTTCACTTATGAAGCTTAGTTTGGCTGGATATGAATTTCTGGGTTGAAAATTATTTTCTTTAAGAATGTTGAATATTGGCCCCCACACTCTTCTGGCTTGTAGGGTTTCTGCAGAGAGAGCCGCTGTTAGTTTGATGGGCTTCCCTTTATGGATAACCTGACCTTTCTCTCTGGCTGCCCTTAACATTTTTTCTTTCCTTCATTTCAACCTTGATGAATCTGATGATTCTGTGTCTTGGCGTTGATCTTCTTGAGGAGTATCTTTGTGGTGGTCTCTGTATTTCCTGAATTTGAATGCTGGCCTGTCTTGCTAGGTTGGGGGGGGGGCGTTCTCCTGGATAAAATCCTGAAGTATGTTTTCCAACTTGGTTCCATTCTCCCCGTCACTTTCAGGTACACCAATCAAATGTAAGTTTGGTCTTTCCCCATAGTCCCATATTTCTGGGAGGCTTTGTTCATTCCTTTTCATTCCTTTTTCTCTAACCTTTTGTTCATGCTTTATTTCATTAAGTTGATCTTCAATCTCTGATATCCTTTCTTCTGCTTGGTTGATTCAGCTATTGATATTTTTGCATGCTTCACAATGGTCTTGTGCTGTGTTTTTCAGTTCCATCAGGTCATTTATGTTCTTCTCTAAACTGGTTATTCTAGTTAGCAATTCTTCTAACCTTTTATCAAGTTTCTTAGCTTCCTTGCATTGGGTTAGAACATGCTCCTTCAGCTTGGAGGAGTTTGTTATTACCCACCTTCTGAAGCCTACTTCTGTCAATTTGTCAAACTCATTCTATATCCAGTTTTGTTCCGTTGCTGGTGAGGAGTTGTGATCCTTTGGAGGAGAAGAGGTGTTCTGGTTTTTAGAATTTTCAGCCTTTTTGCACTGGTTTTTCCTCATCTTCATGGATTTATCTACCTTTGGTCTTTGCTTTTGGTGACCTGTGGATGGAGTTTTTGTGTGGTCATCCTTTTTGCTGATGTTGATGCTATTGCTTTCTGTTTGTTGGTTTTCCTTCTAACAGGCCCCTCTTCTGCAGGTCTGCTGGAATTTACTGGGGGTCCACTCCAGATCCTGTTTGCCTGGGTATCATGAGTGAAGGCTGCAGAACAGTAAAGATTGCTACCTGCTCCTTCCTCTGGAAGCTTCATCCCAGAGGGGCACCTGCCAGATGCCAGCTGGAACTCTCCTGTATGAGGTCTCTGTCAACCCCTGCTGGGAGGTGTCTCCCAGTTAGGAGGCACCAGTGTTAGGGACCCACCTGAGGAGGCAGCCTATCCCTTAGCAGAACTCCAGCACTGTGCTGAGAGATTCGCTGCTCTCTTCAGAGCTGGCAGGTAGGAACGTTTAAGTCTGCTGAAGTTGCGCCCACAGCCACCCCTTCCCCCAGGTGCTCTGTCCCAGGGAGATGGGAGTTTTATCTATAAGCCCAAGACTGGGGCTGCTGCCTTTGTTTCAGAAGTGCCCTGCCCAGAAAGAAGGAATCTAGAGACGTAGTCTGGCTATAGTGGCTTTGCAGCTCAGTGGTGGGCTCCACCCAGTCCAAACTTCCAGGTGCCTTTGTTTACACTGTGAGGGAAAATCACCTACTCAAGTCTCAGTAATGGCAGACACCTCTCCCCCGACCAAGCAGGAGCATCCCAGGTCAACTTCAGACTGCTGTGCTAGCAGTGAGAATTTCAAGCCAGTGGATCTTAGCTTGCTGGGCTCCGTGGGGGTGGAACCCGCCGAGCCAGACCACTTGGCTCCCTGGCTTCAGTCCCCTTTCCAGGGGAGGGAACGGTTCTGTATTGCTGGCATTCCTGGTGCCACTGGGGTATGAAAAAAGACTCCTGCAGCTAGCTCAGTGTCTGCCCAAATTGCCACCCAGTTTTGTATTTGAAACCCAGGGTTATTGTGGTGTAGCCACCTGAGGGACTCTCCTGGTCTGTGGGTTGTGAAGACCATGGAAAAATCGTAGTATCTGGGCTGTAATGCACAGTCCCTCATGGCACAGTCCCTCATGGCTTCCTCTGGCTAGGGGAGGGAGTTCCCCGACCCCTTGTGCTTTCCAGGTGAGGCAACATCCCACCCTGCTTCTGTTCACCCTCTGTGGGCTGCACCCACTGTCTAACCAGTCCCAGTGAGATGAATCGGGTACTTCAGTTGGAAATGCAGAAATCACCTGTCTTCTGCATTGATCTCACTGGGAGCTGCAGACTGGAGCTGTTCCTATTTGACCATCCTGCCGGGTATCTTTTTTTTTTTTTTTTTTTTTTTGAGACAGAGTTTCACTCTTGTCGCCCAGGCTGGAGTGCAATGGTGCGACCTTGGCTCACTGCCACCTCCACCTCCTGGGTTCAAGCGATTCTCCTTCCTCAGCCTTCTTAGTAGCTGGGATTACAGGTGCCCACCATCACGCCCAGCTAATTTTTTTTGTATTTTTAGTAGAGATGGGGTTTCACCATGTTGGCCAGGCTGGTCTCGAACTCCTGACCTCAGGTGATCCCCCCACCTTGGCCTTCCAAAATCCTGTGATTACAGGCATGAGCCACCACGCCCAGCTGAGAATTTTTATCTGATACATAAACACATGGTATATTTGGTAAAGTAATACAAGAATAATATTTCAGGATTTCCATTCTCTGTAAATGTTTGGACCTAGCTTTAGTAGTTGTAACACTACTGAGGTTTCTTATGGCTTTTTTTAAACATTGGTTGAGATGGAAATATGGGTGCTGATTTTAATTTTCATATGACCAAATAAAGATGCATGTGATTCAGGAGGTTTCTTCTAGGACAGCAGTCTCCCAATTTTTTTGTCCTATGGTTCCTTTTCATCCTTAAAAATTTGTGAGAATTCAATTTGCTTTTGTTTACATGGGTTATTTCTACTGATACTCTTTTAAAAACTAAAACTGAGAGAATTTAAAAATATTTGTCCACCTTAAAATAACAAAGCTTCACATTATCATAAACACTTTAGAAAAATTAAGTTTGTTTTAAAAAATGAAATTATGAAAAGAGTTGCATTTTAAAAATCTTTTTGAAAATCTTTTTTGAGCCTGCCTTAATAGAATACAGCTTGGATGTCATATCCACTTCAGCATTTAAGTTATTGTGATATGTGGCATTAGTTAAAGCATATAAAGAAAATCTGGCATCTCAAGATCTATGATCTAGAAAAGGAAGAGTGTTTTAATATTCTTCCAGATAATTGTGGCTATCCCTCTTTTTACACTACAGCGAAACTCAACAAGTGTTCCTTTCTGAAAGGTTAACTGCAATGTGGAATAAGAAACCACATCGATGAACTTTTATTTTCTGCCACATTAAAATCCACTGTTCTTTCTCACTCTTTGAACGGATCTTTTACCCAGGCATAATTTGGTGACATTAGGACTATCTTGATTCCCTGAGTTATGGAGATCTCCCAAATGTTGGTGCATTTCATTATGTATTATCAAAAACACATTCATTAATATCCTCACCATTCTCATCAGAAAAGTCTTTATGTATTGGAAAGTTATCAAGTTCATGGTGGCAAATACAAATTTTCTAAAACTCAAATTGTCACTTGCAAGCTCAAACTTTATCACTGGCAACAAATGCTATCAGTTTTCCTTAAAGTGACAGAACCAATTTGTTCATTAAAAAAATAAAATTAGCCAAGTAGTCATGTCTTAATACCAACAGTTTGTGCATTAGTCATTCTTTCAACTGAAAATGGTGTTCCAAGAAAAATATGGTTAGTTCAACTCCACAAGTCCTTTTCCTCAAGATAACCATCATAACTCACATGCAGTAGAAGTGTTTTCTATGCATACTTTCCACTTAGTCACATAGGATTAAAAACATGTATGCTCAATAGCCAAGATTTAGTAACAGTATAAATAACAGTATAAATAAAAAACAAATTTATACTACTCTATTGAAGATTCTAAGTAAAACTGGCCTTTTGTTTTTTAAATTGTAAGTGTGTGGCAATGACAACCAGTAGTTTGAAACCACTTCCTTAATTTTTCCCAAGGCACCAGCCATGTTGCCTACCATTAATTTTGCACTACCATTATTATTATTATTATTTTTTGAGATGGAATCTTGCTCTGTTATGCAGACTGGAGTGCAGTGGTGCACTCTCTGCTCATTTCAACCTCTGCCTCCTGGGTTCAAGAGATTCTCCTGCCTCAGCCTCCTGAGTAGCTGGGACTACAGGCACACACCACCACATTTGACTAATTTTTGTATTTTTAGTAGAGATAGGGTTTCACCATGTTGGCCAGGCTGGTCTCAAATTCCTGACCTCAAGTGATCCGCCCACCTCGGCCTCCCAGAGTGCTGGGATTATAGGCATGAGCCTGCGCCCTGCCTGCACTGCCATTATTTGACCACAGAAAGGGTTTATATTTATGCTTTTCTTTTTTCTGTTTTTTGAGACAGAGTCTCGCTCTGTCGCCCAAAATGACTACTATCTTCTGCAGTAGTGCCCTATGTAACACATCTGGGAAACACTGTATTAAATACCCTCTTTAGTCCTTTCTACTTCAACATCCAATGAAAATTTATGGTTCCATCTATCTGCCATATTATCTCTTTGAACTGACATAACTTCAGGGAATGGAGAAATTTTACCAATTTTTATTAGGCTTCAATATTCTTTTCTATGATTTATTAATCAAGTTTTGATTTACATCTGCAATATCTAACACAGTGCCTGGAACAGGCTATGTGTTTTAAAAATGTTTACTCCTTTGTATCTTATCACTCTTAACAGAGAATTGGAGGCATTTTTTGCAAAAACACACATAATATGACAAATGCATTCTAAAACTCCAATCAAACACAAAGGTACAGCATGAACAATTATAATTGGGTTGTAAATTTGACCCCAAGCTTCCTGAAGTCCAAAGAAACAGGAAATTTCAATCAGTTATTATAGAAAAGCCACATTATTGCCCAGGCACGGTGGTTAATGCCTGTAATCCCAGCATTTTGGGAGGCCAAGGCTGGTGAATTACAAGGTTAGGAGTTTCAGACCAGCCTGGTCAGCATGGTGAAACCCCATTTCTACCAAAAATACAAAAAATTAGCTGGGCATGGTGGCATGCACCTGTAGTCCCAGCTACTCAGGAGGCTGAGGCAGGAGAATTGCTTAAACCCAGCAGATAGAGGTTGTAGTCAGCCAAGATTGCACCACTGCACTCCAGCCTGGGCAACAGAGTGAGACTCCATCAAAAAAAAAAAAAGAAAAAGCCACATGGAAATGATTCCAAGCCACATCCAGAGGTGGACTGAGACAATTTAATAAATAATAGATGTAGACTTCTGTTCTAATTTATGACTAGTAAAATATAACTTTTTTATAATTTGACTATATTTCATTGATAATTTTTATAAAAGTTACTTCTGATTGTACTTGTAAGGAGCCAAGTTGTCTATGAAGTAATCTAGGAAGTTCTCTCTCTTGTTTGTTGCATAAGTTAAAATCCTCTCATTCACTATGAAATCTCTAAACTCACAACAACACATGCCAATCATTCTAGAAGGATTAAAGTTGGTAAGGAAGCCTACACGTATTTATTCATATATTTATGTATTCAGAAATTGAGCATCTTCTGTGTACAAAACCACGGTGTATGTGGTATAATCACCTATGTAAGACCTTCATATTTGCTTCAAGTCAGGTATCCAGATAATATGTCATACAAATAATTATTTTCCTTAAAAAAAATACTTATAATACTTAAGAAGCAGCTAAAAGTAACCAACTTTTGCATTCAGTAGGGGCAAACTGTATTCAGTGCTTGGATAAGAATTCATATCAAGTATATGTGCTAATAAGCTTCGGTCTACACAATATAATATGAAGATGTGTAGAAAATATAAATGGATTTGAAGTGGATTTGGGGGACAGATGAATTATGTGTGGAGAGAAAAAAGAGGAAGATTACATGTTAAAGCAAGAAAGCATGAGCAACAAAACTGAGAACCAGGCTCTGTCTTCGTTTTGCAGTTACTAGTGAAGCAATCTTGAATAAATCTTTCAAAAACTTTTTCTCTCACTCTTCTAAACGTGAGTCCTTCACCACAACCAGGTGGTTATGTTCATGTCTTGGAAATTCAGGTTTAGTCTACCTAATCATTGTGACTTTATTCAAGCTGGTCTCTATCAAAGAATAGTCTCTTCCATTCCTCTCTTCCCATTTAAAATTCTATCTGTTCTCCAAGACAGTCAAGACAGAGTTCAAACTTCACGTCATACATGAAACCGACCTCAATATTTTGCATCTCATGGCATTCTCATCCCCCTTGTAATTCTTAAAGCATGTATAACATGTATACCATTAATTTAGAAAATAATTCACAGCTTTTGACTATTAACTATTTGGTCATCAGATGTTACATCTCCCTATTTAGCTGCTATTAGCCTTACAATACTAAATTCTAGCATTCTCAGTCCCTGACACAATACTAAACACATACATGATAGTTGCTCAGTAAGTACTTGTAGAATTTAATGGAAGCTCGCTAATCTATGAAAAAGATTACTTACTGCCTACCAATGGTGAAGAGGTATTTCTATTAACAAGACAGTCACTAGTTACCAAAGTGATTCTTAGACTATCTGAACATTGAGGGCCCCCCGGCAGGCTCCATGAGTATCTTTAATAGGACGTTTCCCCCAAAATACTCTACCCAGACCTTCATAGTTTTCACTTTGTCTTTTTATTAAGCAGACCCACTAGGCCTTCCTGCCCTGTCAATTGTCTGTGGTTCATTTATTCATATAATAGAGCTGGGTAGATCATAGTGAGTAATAAAATAATGTTATTTCACATTTCACTGTGTTGTACCCATTTTGTTGTGTCAGGAACTCATATATAAGGACATTGTATTCATCCTTACTCACTAAGCTCTTTTCAGTTTGTAGTTCCATTGGTAAATAAATGAAGGTGTTTCATTATTGTCACAGCTGTTTTGGCAAATGATAATATTTTCATAGATTTTAACATGATTTTGACTTGCTTCTTTCAGAACAAAAATAATAATAATTTATATAGTTAAAAAGACCAGTTATTACACTAAGTCAATGAAGGAACCAGTCCATGTCATGAAAATCCTCATGGCATCTTGTTCACACATGGAAGTGCCCAGGTAGATTACATGCGACCCTGAAAAATCTGTTAGATGCACATCACCAGGGTGACTAGAATCATCATGCTGGAACTGTGTGGCCTATTAATTCTTCTTAACTTTGCATGATGATACTAATAGGTCTATTCTAATTCTTTCCTACATTTATATTGTTAGAGGATAAAAGGGAAGAAAAATATTTTAAAGAACAAACACATAGGCTTCATTTGGCATCCCATATTCAATGGTCCTTTAAGACAATATATTTCAGTTAGTTTTTCCAAATAAGTATCATCCAAAAGGTTAACATGGGATAGATGTTAGATAAATAATGGACCTAAAGATCCAGGCATGACATTTTCTCAAGCTGGAAACAATCTGAGCAACATGAAATTAAAGAACCCGCATAGCAAAGACAATCCTAAGCAAAAATAACAAAGCTGGAGGCATCACGCTACCTGACTTCAAACTATACTACAAGACAACAGTAACCAAAACAGCATGGTATTAGTACCAAAACAGATATACAGATCAATGGAACAGAACAGAGGCCTCAGAAACATACATCTACAACCATCTGATCTTAGACAAACCTGACAAAAACAAGAAATGGGGAAAGGATTCCCTATTTAATAAATGGTGCTGGGAAAACTGGTGAGCCATATGCAGAAAGCTGAAACTGGATCCCTTCTTACACCTTATACAAAAATTAGTGCAAGATGGATTAAAGATTTAAACATAAGACCTAAAACCATAAAAACCATAGAAGAAAATCTAGGTAATACCATTCAGGACACAGGCATGGGCAAAGACTTCATGACTATAACACCAAAAGCAATGGCAACTAGAGCCAAAATTGACAAATAGGATCTAATTAAACTAAAGAGCTTCTCCACAGTAAAACAAACTATCATCAGAGTGAACAGGCAACCTAGAGAATGGGAGAAAATTTTTGCAATCTATCCATCTGACAAAGGGCTAATATCCAGAATCTACAAAGAACTCAAACAAATTTACAAGAAAAAATCAAACAACCCCATCAAAAGGTGGGCAAAGTATATGCAGCCAACAAACATATGAAAAAAAAGCTCATCATCACTGGTCATTGGAGAAATGCAAATCAAAACCACAATGAGATACCATCTCACGCCAGTTAGAATGGTGATCATTAAAAAGTCAGGAAACAACAGATGCTGGAGAGGATGTGGAGAAATAGGAATGCTTTTACACTGTTCGTGTGAGTGTAAATTAGTTCAACCATTGTGGAAGACAGTGTGGTGATTCCTCAAGGATCTAGAACTAGAAATACCATTTGACCCAGCAATCCCATTACTGGGTTAATACCAAAGTATTATAAATCATTCTACTATAAAGACACATGCACACACATGTTTACTGCAGCATTGTTCACAATAGCAAAGACTTGAAACCAACCCAAATGCCCATCCATGATAGACTGGATAAAGAAAATGAGGCACATATACACCATGAAATACTATGTAGCCATAAAAAAGGATGAGTTCATGTCCTTTGTAGAGACATGGATGAAGCTGGAAACCATCATTTTCAGCAAACTATCACAAGAACAGAAAACTAAATATCACATGTTCTCACTTGCAAGTGGGAATTGAACAATGAGAACACATGGATACAGGGGCAGGGGCATCACACACCAGGGCCTGTCAGCGGGTGGGGGGCTGGAAGAGGGATAGCTTTAGAAGAAATACCTAATGTAGATAATGGGTTGACGGGTGCAGCAAACCACCACGGCACATGTATACCTATGTAACAAACCTGCACATTCTGTACATGTACCCCAGAACTTAAATATATATATATTCCATTTATAATTACCTTGAGACTTCATGTAATTGATCTAATTACACCCACTATGTGAAGCATCCACATTGCCTTTTTATGATCTAAACCTAACTTTAATGTTTTCTTTGTGAATCATTGACGGCAGGCCCAAACTGAAACCCAGAAGAACTGCTGAGCTAAGAAATCTTCAACTCAGCTAATTCAACCAAGAGAATTTACAGCAAGGAATCCTTAAAGATGTGTGTGACTTGTCTACTGCAGCATTTTCAGGACTGGGAGGAATCACACATCTCAAGGATCCACCCAGAATTCCTCAGGAATTATATTTCTCATCACAAATGGTCCTGCTAAAACATTGAAGACAGATGACTTGCAGCATAGTATTTTGTGATCTGTATTGAACAATCCATTTGATCAGGGATCTAAACTCAGAATTAGAATTGCTGCAAATCTTTAATAATTACTAGAACCCCTCCTACCATTTATGATATGCTGTTTCAGATAGCAAGTCCAATTAAACTGATATTAATGTCACCATTTTACAGATATCTGAAAATCGATGAAGTTAAGTAACTTGCAACAGGTCACACAGCTAAACATTAGAAAGAGACCAAAAGGAAGAGTGTGAAGTGAGGTGTAAGAGGAAAGAAGGACTAATATATAAGAGGTGTCATAGGATAATAAACATTTTCTTCTTTATTCGGAGAACAATGTGATGCTACTGGAAGATTTTTAGAAAAAAAGAATGAGATGACACAGAATAGATGTGGATACATCACTTGAGGGGCAAATGTAGTGGTCCAGATAACAGTGAATAATAGCTTGGACAAGAATGATGCTGGTGGAAAGGTTAGAAACAGGAACATTTGAGAGATATTCAACATGATCACATTAACAGGAGTTGGTGATACGTTGGATACGAAGAGTAAGGGAGAAGTCAGCATCAAGAACAACTCATGGGTTTCTGGCTAATAGAAATAGACTGATGAGAATATCCTTTACTGAGATAAGAAGTACTGAGTGTTATATGGAAAAATTCTAAGTTCTGGGCTGGACATGTTGGGTTTAAGATATGCTTGAGATATCAAGAGAAGTTAGGGCACAGTTGGACATATGGGATTGAATTTAGACAGGAGGTCTTGAATGAAAATATACATTTGTCAGTCATCTGGGCATCCATGGTAATTGAAATATAGTTTGGGCTGATATTCCTTAGGGGAGGAATACAGCATGAGGTAAAACAGGAGGTGGGGAGCAAGGACTATACTTTGAGGAAGATGGGCATGCATGAAGGACACAGAAGAACTGGTCAGAAAATTTACAATAACAAAAAAGTGTATAAGAAAAGTTGAGAGAAGAGATTACCTCAAATAGAAGGGTGTGGGTATCAGAATCCGATCAGGTAATTGAGCTCTGATATTATCCACTGAGTTCAGCTACATTGAAGACATTGGTGATGTTCACAAATAGTATTTTGGTAGATTGTTAAGGGCATAAGTTAGATTGCAATGGATTTGAGAGGAGTGAAAAAAAATGGAGACAATGATTATAGACAACTCTTTCAAGAAATTTGATTGTGAATAGGGAGAGGAGAAACAGGACAAAAACTTAGGAGGGTTATGTGAGGTTCAGGAATTTATTTTATCTAAGAGAGATTTAAACAAGTATAAACGTGCATAGAAATGATCCATACTGATGGTGGAGGTGAAGACTGTGATCCACGTGCCAAAGTCATTAATAAATGGATACCCAGAGGCTGCCAGATGACATAAACCAGGAAATAAAAAGAATGATAGAGCTGAATGGCATGTGTTTCAAAAGACTTTTTCTTATAAAAGGGTAAGGGAGTGCTAAGTTGGAAGAAGCAAAGATAACAACAGTTTGTTTCATCACCAACCACAGGTTTGGCATGAGTAGGAAAAGAATAAATAGCACTACTTTGAGATAGCTATAAGAAATGTCCTGTCCTCAGGAGATGGGCTGGTTTCAGTGAAGGCAACAGGGCCTTGGGAAAATTGAGAGGAGGTTAGGATACAAGGGCCTCTGCCTATTAGACCGTGAGATCCTTGAGATCAAGGATTCTGCCATATTGATGAGGTAATTTAGACCTATGGTTCTCAAAGCTTTAGAGTGTATCAAAATCACCTGCAGGGCCTGCTAAAACACAGATCGCTGGGTCCTACCCTCAGAGTTTCTGATTTACTAGACCTCAAGTGAGCTCAAGAATATGCATATCTAACAAATTCCCAGGAGATGCTGATGCTGCTGTCTGGGAACCACATTTTGAGAACTCCTGGGATAATCCATGCTATGTGATAACAAACCTGAAATCTCATCAGCTTAATAAAATAAAAGTTTATTTTCACTTATTCATAGTGTAACTGGGTAGCTCTCCAGGGCAGTCCTCTTCTAAGCAGAAATCCAGGAATCCAGGTTGCTCCTCCCTTGTAGTGATGCCATCTGGAACTTGTGGCCTCCAAGGTCAAAAGGCAAGGGAAGAGAGACCTGGAGAGTCACTTAAGATGTTTTCAGCAGTCAGGACTGGAAATGGTTTATTATCTCTGCTCAGCTTCCGTTGATGAGAACTTAGTCTCATGGTTCAAACATCACTGCAAGGGACACTGGATGTAAATGTTAAGGAGAGAACATGAATGTTTCGTGAATATTAATCATCTCTGTCAGGGGATCTTCTGTCTCTAACTTCAGCAGAGGGAATGATACCAGTTAAGATCAAGAGCTCAATGTATATTGCCTGGTTCAATAAATGGAATAGAATTTAATAGCTATTTACCAAAACCTTGGTTTTCGCTTTCCTTCAGACAAAGCACCCCTTACAACTAACCACTATTACCTGCTCATATCCCCAACAAACACACACACAAATCATGGCCTCCTCTGAGTTATCTTTTCTCACCTTGCCAGGCTCAACTTTTCATTGCTACATTTGGGACATTCATAGATTGAAGTGATATGCACATGTTGAAATGGAAAAGGAAATTATACTGATTTCAAAAGAAAGGCTATTTCAAGTTCACTCCCCTTTGCTATGAATTCAAACATTTGAAGTAGAATATTGGGTTCAACAAGCAGCCTTATTTTTGAGAAGGCTATACCCTTGGGATGCTCCACTTCCTGTATTACCTTCAAGGTCTTTATTATATTCCAGGGCTGGAGATGGCCGAGTGACAGGAGATCTGACAGTTCTATTAGCCACAGAGGGAGGACAGGTCAATCAAGACTTCTCACATCTCTAAGTAACAAACTGGGTTTCCAATGGTAACCCAGATTCCAGTAGGACGGGCCGCAGTCTTGTTACAAGATGAAGTGGGCTCTTCAAGGGCAGCTTTTACCTCTAGGATCCTCCATCACCCACTTGAAATAGAAAGCATTAGTCTCATTTCTAACATGCTTGCTGCCAACCTCTGGTAGCAACTAGTGCAGAGTACAGAAATACAAACAAGAGAAAGAGAGCAATTTTCTGGGCTCCATGGTGCCAGGAGAGCGAGCTTCGTCCTCTACCACTGTGGTCGTGCAGAAAGGAAAAGATGATGTGATGGGTACTTGAGGTAAACAGACATTTTGATTTCAATCCATGGAGATCAAAGAGGTAATGTTTTAATCTTATTTTCACCTCATTTGCATCTTATTTTTTATCTCCAATTGAAGCACAAATCTCACAATGCTTAATAATTACTCTGTGTGACAAGCACATCTCTTTTAGGAAAAATGAGAAAACTAAGGAAAAAAATGAAAGAAATTCCAATGAGGAGTAAAAAGTGTACTTATTATTCAGTGTCTCAATACAATTGATATAATGGAGAAGTTTCCAATCAAACAGCAGTTAGATAGGTGTTTTCTTAGAAATATTTTCACAGCATATCATAGATAAAAATTACATTAAAACATGTAGTACCTAGCTGCTGTTTTGAATGTTTGCATAGCATAAATATGTTTAGCCTCAAGTTTTCATGACAGAGACCAAAGGCACAAAAAGTTAGTTTCTAAATTCTTGACCTTAGTGAGATGCCTTTCAAAAGGAGGCTGAGACATTTGTAACAACTGTCACTGAATTCACTTTTCAGACATAAAAGTGTACTGAGACTTACACAAACATGGTCCGCATTCAGATTTCCACATATCTTGGGAAATGATTGGCTGAATAATATTGTATTTGTAAAATGTCATTGTGGCTTAAGAGCTAGTCCACAGGGAGGAGAAGTTGTTTCAGCATCAGCAATGAATGCCTTATTTTTTTGTATGCTGCTGTAGAGATCTGGGATCCAGAACTGTCCAGTCTCCATCAACATGCAATGTTCCACAGATCAGTGTTTATTAAAGTGCATTTAAAAAGAGAAAAATGATATTGTCCTAGGATCAATTCTGCACTCAGTCTGTAAATGCAGTCGTCCCTAGGTATCCATGGGGAATTGGTTCCAGGATCCCCCTTGAATACCAAAATCCACGGATGCTCACATCCCTTAGATTAAATGCGGTAGTATTTGCATATACGCTATGTACATCTTCCTGTATACTCTAAATCAACTCTAAATTACATTTAATACATAATACAATGCCTATATATCACTTCATTCACAAGGAATCAACACAGTGCTTGGCATATGGCAAATTCAAATTTCGCTTTGTGGACCTTCCTGGATTGTTTTAATATTTCAAAAATATTTAAAATATTTGTAAAATCTGCAGTTGGTTGCATCCACACAGTTGGATAGGAACCTGTGGATCTGGAGGGCTGAGTGTATTTATTGGAGGGCTATTATGTTCAATAGAAATACTTCTACATAATTTTCTACAATACTTACTGAATATAGAGAAAAGTGAAAGCATGAGCCTAGGAACCATAGTTCAGATTTCAGAACGTAAACAGTGAGAGCAGGTTTAAGAGATAAATACATGTGAAATTGCATTGTAACTTATTCCAGCCTATGTGGTATAATGGTAGGGTTTTTATGGATTTTTCAAATGCAAGACTTAAGTTTCTATATCACTCTATCATTTTCTATCTGTGGATCATGGAAAAATTACTTAAGCTCACTGAGCCTCAGTTTCCTTATCCATAAAAGAAACACAATGTTATTTACCTGTAGAGTTGACATGAGAATTAAACGAGCTATATGAAAGAGCCTAATGTGTCATAAATGTTTAATAAATGGTAGCCATAACTGGGCTATATTATCATTCAGCCTTCTGTGAACAGGTTATATTGTATTAATGTATTAATTATATATATTATATTTATATATTAATATATATTAAATGCTGCTTATCAGTCGGGCATGGTGGCTCACACCTGTAACCCCAGCACATTGGGAGGCTAAGGCAGGAAGAGTGCTTGAACCCAGAAGTTGGAGACCAGTCCAGGAAACACAGTGAGTAGAGACCTCATCTCCACAAAAAATAAACAAAATTAGCTGTGCATGGTGGGACATGCTTGTAGTTTCAACTGCGTGGGAGGCTTAGGTGGGAGGATGGCTTGCGCCTGGGAAGTCAAGGCTGCAGTGAGCCAAGATTGTCTCAAAAAAAGAAAAAAAGAAAAGAAATAAAAATGATTTTTATCGAAAAGGATGTGATTTCTAAAAATAAAGCTTTGTTTATAAAAATTTTTAAAGGATTTAAAAAAATTTTTAAATGATAATACATTTGTGTAACAGTTAACATCAAATATGTATTAGCTCATAAGTATCTATTAACCTAGAAAGCTGGTTTATGTTACAAAGTAAATGTGGATGAAAAATAAGAGAAAATTAATTCTGATTTGTTATTTCATTATACTTTCTATTGGATGTTTGGATTTTTAAATTTCCATTGACCTTTAAACTATTTATGTTTTAGACACATCCCTAGACAATTTAAAAGAAACAAGCTAATCCTGGATATCAAATACAGCACACACATTGAAGTTTACCAAACATCATATAAGGGAAAGGTGATTCCTGAGTCATAGGGTCTAAAGAATTGTAGACATGAAAGTTATTTTAAAAGCTGGTCATTTTTAATTATTTCCTGTGACATCATTTATCATGGTAAAGTGTGAGAGACCTGTTCATAAATATTGGAATTTGAAGGTTGCATTTATAGATAACATAGCTTCTAGGCTTTTTCCAACTGGTCAATTGTCTATAAGTCATTTGTCACAAGGACTAGACACACATTCTTATAGCTCTCAAAAATATTCATTTCTAGAAGGCCATAGTCATAGTTCCTTAAAAGAAAAACTTTAAAAGACATGTATTATTAAAAAATTAGTATGCCTTTTTACCAATATGAAGTTCCTGGATTTCATTTGCTACACTGTTCAACGAGTTAAATGTCAGAAATCAGTAACAAACCCTAAATGTTCCATGCCATCTCTGACAACAGTGTAAATTAAAAGGCTGTCAAGTTATTTAGTTTTAAAGATGAAGGTAGACTTCCTGGCAGTCACATTTTCCATCACTGATGACTCTGACCGTATCCAGAGAGGATATGAACTAACAAAACCCAGACAGGGAAGGAAGGAGAAGGACAAAAGGCAGTGAAAAGCATAATGAAAAAAAGAAAAACAGAAAAAGAACAGTTTCCAAAGCAGGAATAGAAGTAACGGAAGTAAATAGTTATTTTTCCAACTACCTTGAATATAAAGAGAATTCAAGAAAATCAGAAATTTTTTTCCAGTAAGATACGGTAAATAAACAAAAAGACACCCCTCCAGAATCAGCTGTTTTTAACTTAAATGCAATTGTCCTTGTGGGGAAAAACACATTCTAAGCAAATGTTTTCAAACTGCATTATAAATACAGGTTATATTTCATGTCTTAGTGTTAGGAGTGGCTGAGTAAGCCTGCTAGACATTTGGCTCTCCTACCCAATTCAAGCAGTAGTACCAAGGCAGCAGCTCTGATGAAATAGTTTGAGAATGAAAGCAGGGTATGGGAAACTAATTGGATTTCTTATATTTCTTATCTAATGTGTCCTTTTGGAAAGAAATGAATCTCATTTCTTTCATGAAAGTAAATTCTAGAATTAGGATTCATTTATGCTAATTTCTGTATAGATATCTGGTTGTGTTATTTTTATATACAATACCATATCTGTACATTTTCCCATAAAAATACTAAAATGAACAACCACACAAGCAAAGATTACTGTTAATCTGTTCAGATGACAAATTCCTATAGAGGATAAAGACTAATACTTGACAGTATCTATATTGTTACAGTGAGATACCATTAAAATAGATGGATTTATAATACTGCTGTTAAAATATGTTCCCTAAATTGTAATTCAATACAGTAAAATTTCTGATTCAATAAGTCCCAGTGTGACTGTCAGGTAACATTACCTTGTAATGGATTCCACTACATATACATTTATCCACACATGCACATTAATAAATGTATCGGCAAATGCCATGTTTTGAAAAATTGTGAACAGCAAATAGCATTCGTTTCTGATCTATTATTAATTTTGTTTCTTCTGTAGCTGTCATGTATAACTAGCCCATTTGCATTATATGAACATTCCCCAGAATACAGTATTTAAGAAAGAATTCTACAAATCCAAGATAGCAGCGTCCACAGGTCCTAGCCATATGGTATATACTTGTTGTTTGAGTTACTGCTTGCTTAAAAGAACCAGAGTGGTTTCCCGCACAGATACAAGATGGGACAACTCCTAGTGCACTTCCCTTCTTGGGTACTTTCTAGGTAACTGACATTGTCCAGCAGGTGTATATCTCTTCTTATTTGAGAGTCAAACTCAGAAGCTAGCATTAATTATGAATATGTGACAGAAAGAACATGGTAACATGTGCAATTAGTTCAACCAAAAAAAAAAAAAAACCCTATATATTCTTTCTGGGCTATGTGGTACTTTCACATGCTTAACAATACTGTAGATATGATTCTATAGTTTGCATAGGTTTAAGGTGATTCCAGACCCATGATCTTCCACTTCTCCTTTCATTCCTTTCCCTTCCATAGAAATTTAGTCCTAAAGCCATTAGGTGGGACAGAATAACATACGTGTCCCGACCAGGACGGGGACAGGAGGCACAGTGGTCCACAGCAGGTATCAAAGCCCAAGGAGGATGAGGAAGGTATACATGTCAGGAAGGACCCAGTGTGGGGTATCAGAGCCAGAGCTGGGTGATGAGGGAACCTGCCCACTGAAGGGTGAGGCAGCTGCGATAAGAAATTGGTGACTTTTGGGAGAACTGATCAAATAAAAAATACATTAAGCATAATGGGTACCAGGTGTCTCCCTGTCAGAAAAGGGAACTACCACTATGAAAAGAGAGGGAACTAGCATGAGGCCTGTGGTGTTGGATTGGAAGGTATCAGGGTGAACTCATAATTTTATGTGTATGTGAGTGTGTCCGTTTTTTCATACAGAAATATATATATGTGCATATATATATAAATGTTTGTATACATGTATGTATTCACATACACACTTATATTCTCTAGCTCTGTCTACTGATATTGCTATCCCAGTAGCAAGGACCATACTAGCACTCAGATCTAAATACCATTCTTCACTGAAAGAAATGAGAGCTCCTTGGAAAAGTGGCTAATTCCAGGGCCAGGGCAGGGAAAACATGAAATGAGCTGGGAACATCTTGTTGTGCCAGAAAACAAGAAAATGCTCACAGAATGAATGAGATATTTCAAAAGAATCCAGAAATTATCCTGAAGGGGTTCCCACTGGTCATATCTAAGACAACTGGGTCATTAAAATACTTAATGGTAATAATGAATTAAAATGCACTGAATTAGGAAACCCTGAGAAAATCAAGTTATAAATAAATATGCAAGCAAATTGAAAGTATAATATTTACATATTTTTACAATTTCACAACAACGTCCTACAAAATATTTGCTAATTACAGAGGAAACAGGAATAAGATTGTGGCAGAAACTACTTTAATCAAGCAATGAAAGTGAACATCATCAGTAATGGAACTGATCAGAATTGGTGCCATGTGCGAGGATGCAATGAGAAAAAGCCTGCATCACTTCTGTGATGTTACTGCAGAAGATGTATAATCAGAACCTAATCATGAGAAAACATCAGACAAACCTAAATTCAGGAACATTCTCCAAAAACAATGACTTGTAACTTCAAAAATAGCAAAGCTGTGAAAGTTTAAAAAAAAAAAAAAAACTAAGGAAGTGCTCCAGAGGGAATGAGCCTAAAGAGACATGATACTTAATGCAACTTGTGATTCCGAACTGGATTATTTTGCTATAAAGGACATTATTAGGACGTCTGGTGAATGGAGTCTGAAGATGGTCATACTTCATTCATGTTAACTTACTGACTTTGATGGTTGTTATGGCTGAATTGTATCCTTCTCCCCAAATTCACATGTCAAAGCCTAACACCCAGCACCTCAGAAGCGATTTTTGTTTTTGGAGATAAGGCCTTTAAAGAAGTGACTGTGTGGGCAGTTGCAGTGGCTCACGCCTGTAAACCCAACACTTTAGGAGGCCGAGGTGGGCAGATCACGAGGATAGGGGATTCGAGATCAGCCTGGCCAACATGGTGAAACCCTGTCTCTACTAAAAATACAAAAATTAGCAGAGCGTGGTGGCAGACACCTGTAATTCCAGCTACTCAGGAGGCTGAGGCAAGAGAATCATTTGAACCTGGAAGGCAGAGCTTGCAGTGAGCCAAGACTGCGCCATTGCACTCCAGCCTGGGCAACAGGACGAGACTCCGTCTCAAAAAAAAAAAAATGAGGCCATTGGGTGGGCCCTAATCCAGTCTGACTGGTATCCTTATAAAAGTAGGAAATTTGGACACAGAGGGAGAGAGATATTAGGAGTGCCATGTGAGAACATGGTGAGAAGGCAGCCATCTGCCAGCCAAGGAGAGAGACCTCAGGAGAAACCAAAGCTGCCAACACATTGATCTTGGACTTCCAGCCTCCAGAACTGTGAGCAAAATAAATTTCTGTTGTTTAAGCCACCCAGTCTGTGAAACTTTGTTATGACAGCATTTTCAATTTAATATAATGATTATATTGTGGTTATGTAAGAGACTTCTTGTTTGTAGGAAATTAAAGAAACAGAAGTGATGACGGTTAGGTTACTAGCTTATTCTTAAGTGCTACAGGAAAAAATATTCTTTGAAATGGGCTTACAAATATTCTGTAATTTTTTTACTGTTTTAAAATAAAAATATATAGTACAACTTAAAAGTCCCAAAAGAAGTGGTTGCAGAGTTGAAAGAAGAGCAAAAAGGATAAAATCCATACTGTTTTTGACACACACACACAAATGCTTTTCCAGGTCACTGCCAATGACAGGTTGAGAGGAAATGGGTTTAAACTGAAAGATTAAATATGTGAGTGAAAATATATATCATCTCCTTAAATAGAAATGCTTTTACACCGTTGATGGGAATGTAAATTAGTTCAACTATTGGGGAAGACAGTGTGGTGATTCCTCAAGGATCTAGAACTAGAAATCTTTGACCCAGCAATCCCATTACTGAGTATATACCAAAAGGAATAAAAATTATTCTACCATAAAGACACATGCACACATATGTTAATTGCAGCACTATTTACAATAGCAAAGACATGGAACCAACCCAAATGCCCATCAATGATAGACTGGATAAAGAAAATATACCCCATGGAATACTATGCAGCCATAAAAAGAATGAGATCACGTCCTTTGCAGGGACATGGATGAAGCTGGAAACATTATCCTAAGCAAACTAACACAGGAATAGAAAACCAAACACCACCTGTTCTCACTCATAAGTGGGAGTCGAACAATGAGAACACATCAACACAGGGAGGGGAACAACACACACTGGGGCCTGTTGGGGGGTGGGGCCAAGGAGAGGGAGAGCATTAGGACAAATACCTAGTGCATGTGGGGCTTAAAACCTAGATGACGGGTTGATAGGTGCAACAAGCCACCATAGCACATGTATACCCATGTAACAAACCTGCACGTTCTGCATATGTATCCCAGAACATAAAGTAAAATAAAATTTCAATTAAAAAAAGAAAATACATATCATCTCCTCTTAATAAAAGAGGCTCTAAAGGCATTGATTGATTGATTGATTGAGTGATTGACCTGGTCTCACTCTATTGCCCAGTCTGGAATTCAGTGGAGCAATCACTGCAGCTTCAATCTCCTTGGATCAAGTGATCCTTCTGCCTAAGCCTCCCTAGTAGCTGAGACTGCAGGCACCAGTCACCATATCCAGCTAATTTTAAAAAATTTTTAGTACAGACAAGGTCTCACTACGTTGCCCAGACTGGTTTCAAACTCCCGAGTTCAAGCACTCTTCCCACCTCAGCCTCCCAAAATGCTGGGATCACAGACGTAAGCCACCACTCCCAGCTGCTCTAAAGGCTTTTACAAGTAGAAATTTCCTTAAATTTTATTTCTATATTTATCTGATTTAAGCACCTGCTTTCATGCTCTGTAACACTGTGGTTTCAATAGATTTCTATTCACAAACTCAATCTTGTGAGGCTTCCCAATTAGGTAAGCAGTAAAAATGGAGTTACTCTGGATAAAATAATGGTTCTGGATGAAAAAAAGTCAAATTTACTCACCCTCCCTTCTCCTCTCATAAGCTCAGGAATTGTGGGGTGCCTACTAAGTTTGTATTTCAATGAGGGCTCCTCTGGCTCTTTAGAAAGAGTGGTGTAGGTTTTAGGTCGTTATCCCCCCATAGACATACACACACTCATACCCAGGATTTCTTTAGCATGCCTATGGGTCAGAGGAGGAGCCATGGCAAAAGGTTCTTGCCATGCTGGCAAGAAGATGGCACTGACATCTGAATGCTCTGGCACTTCAAGGTTAGCTTTATAGCCATTTCAAAGCTGCACACGTTTTCTGGAGTCCAGACAACCTCCAAAGCAAAGATTACGCTGTAAGATCTGCCTAGACTGAACCAGAATACTTCGAAACCTACCTTCAGGAGCTGGGACACTCAAGCATTGAGGGGATTGGTGTGTGTTGAAAAAGTAAGATAAAAAAATGAGCTGCTGGACCCAAGAGCATCTAGACTAGAATTGGCACCAAACTTCTAGCATAGCAATGGTTTCCTTGAGTCTATCCTCCCCTGTCCCCTATAGCCTGCACCCCTTTAACACAAAGTCAGGATCTCCACGGTAAACTGCATTCTTGTTCAAAAATATTCACTGCTCCTGTTTGGGCAAAGATTATACTTTGCCACCCCCATTGATGTCATGTTTGGTCTTGTGATTTCTTTTCAGCCAATAAAATGTGCCAAAGTGACTTGTGTCACTCCTGGACAGAAGCTATAGGAGCCAGCATATGGCTTACTGTCTTTTTCCCCCTCTGTCACAAAGCTAGTAATGATCCAGGTAAAGGTTACTGCACCCGCCTGACCCCAGAGTCAAGATTATGGGGAGCAGATTTGTAGTTTACCCATTGATGAACCTGTTTATGCTATCAATATAGTGTGGATGAAAAATAAATCTTTAGGCTATACCTTTGAGGTTTTGGAGGTATTTGTTAACATAGAAAACCTAGACCATTTTGACTAATACAATATCCTATTACCCAGTGTCATTTCATAAAAGTAAACAATTAATTAAATACTTTTCAAATATTTAGATGGATTATCAAATATTTGGTTTTAAAGATACCTTGAAAAAAATGGTGTCATATTGCTTTGTGTCTACAAAATGATTACTTGCTAGATAGGTAAAAGTAAAACAGTTTGTAGACCCACAATTTGAGGTCATGTATACCATTTTAAAAATATACATCCACGCAGGGCTTTTCTTTTAACCCATCAGAGAGTGCATGCTAATTTTTTGCCCTTCCTTTGTATCACACACTACATTATCCACAGTCCTTACAGACACCTGTCCCCCAACCACGAGTACCTGGAGATTGTAAGATTCTGTGCCACCTAGAGACTCATGATTTGAGCTATTTCTCACTCCTAGAAGAACTTTAAAGAACCAGCAAGTTCAAGCTCTACTGAAAGCCTCCATCTGGGAACATCACATTCAAAGGCCCTTTGTTGATAAATTATGCCATCTCAAGCAGGAGAAAGAGCAGTCTGGGCTGCTCCTATTTTTGGCTAAGAAAGAGATCTGATTCTGACAATCATCCTTCTGGAAAATGACTATTTACTATACCAAATTATAATAAAACAAATTTCTAAAACTCAACAGTAAAACTAGGCAAATTACTCTTGTTTTAGCAATTTTTAAAAAAAAATTAATAAAAATAGGAAAACTGTATAACCATGACTATAAACCAAGCAATTGGAGTTCTTCCACTGGGGAGAATCCGTTTTTCTTTTAGTGAACTAGATGTTAATTCCCAAGATAATAATTTGGAAGTTTAGGACAGGAGGTGACAGATTGTTCCTCAATGGCTCAGAGAGGTAATTTGGCTAATATAATCTTGTTAATGAAGCTGGAATTACCTAGAAATAATAGCTCAGCTCTGCCAGGGGTTGATAGAAATTCAAAAGGCCAGGCTAATGTTTTTAATTTCTGTAAAACAATATTTCTCAAACTTTATTTCTTAGAAAAGTATTATCCTGAAAGTTATTAACTATAATTATGTGAGAAAAAGATGTTAATAAGTATTCTGTGAAAAATATTCAAATAAATTAGTGAAATGTCTAATATTATATCATCTTCTCTTTTTTCCAATGTACATTAGCATATTAAAGACCCTGAAAAATAGTGCAATAAAGAAACTTGTTTTACATCATTTAACCAAGTGATTCACAAACTTACAGGGAGCACCATATAACATCCTTTGGAACTAGTAATTTTCTATAATTTGATAAGCTCCCTTGGAACTAGTAGTTCTTTGTAGCTTGATCGAAAATATCAAATCTGTATAAGCACCACAAGATGGTCACCCGGTTAGAAATGAATTTTCAAAACTGTCTCCAAAGAGCCCTCAGATTAAAGATACAAACATCTCTAGCCCCACAAAGCCATCCCTGAGGTTAGCAGGCAAAGACTAATACATGATCTGTGATTAGCAGGCAACCAGTGACCTCAGCTTATCAGAAGACCCCCATCATTCCTCACCTCTGCTGGCCTCTGGTTCTGAACTGTCACCTGTGCTGTCCTACCTGTGCCACACTGGCTTCTGCTATGCTAAGTACAGATCCTTGTAGATCTCCCATTTTCTGGAGTCTTGGGAGCTTGGTAGAATCTTTCGAAGTGAAAAGACACGGGCTTCCTCCAAAAAACACTCCTCCTGGCTGGATAGGGTCGGTTTCAAGTGTATGTAACATTCTCTCTTATATATCTGAAATTATAACTTCCTCAGACCCTCAGCATCCCCCCTGTTCCTACATGAAACCTGAATTCCATTGTCCTTTACCCTCATTATCACAACATGCCCACACACACACCTGAACTTCCTTGAAAGTCACGGCAAAAGACAGGTTATTACTGTTGCTTCCAGAAGGTTCTTTGACTCCTCTGTATGTCACTGGATATAAATAGTTTTTTGAGACAATTACACATTTCACACATTACGCTCAATTAAGTCTCAGTTCTAGACCACTTATGGCCCTTTATATGTATTGTCTTAGTCTATTCAGGCTGCTGTAAAATACCAGAGACTGGGTAGTTTAAACAATTTAACAATTTCTCACAGTTCTGCAGGCCGGGGAGTCCAAGATCAAGGCACTGGGAGATCTAGCATCTGTGAGGGCCCTCTCCCTGGTTTGCAGATGGCCATCTTCTCGTTGTAGCCTCACATGGCAGAGAGCAGAGAAAGAGGCAAGCTCTTTCATATCATTTTTTATAAGGGTACTAATTCCATCATGAAGGTTGCACCCCCATGACCTAATTACCTCCCATAGCCCCATCCCCAAACACCATCACACTGGGGGTTTCAATATATGAATTTGGTGGGGAGGGTATAAACATTTAGTCTATTACATTCTGCCCCTAATTCCCCCAAATCCATGTCCTTCTCACATGAAAAATGCATTTATTCCACCCCAACAGCCCCAAAAGTCTTTACTCATTCCAGAATCAACTCTAAAATCTAAAGTCCAAAGTCTCATCTCAATATCATATAAATGTGAAAAGGGTAAGTCTCAAGGTACTATTCGTCCTAAAGTAAAATTTCTCTCTAGCTGTGAACCTGTGAAGCCAAACAAGTTGGTGCTTCCAAAATACAATGGTGATTCAGGCATAGAAGAGATATCCCATTCTTGTAATTGCCCAACCAGTTCTTCCTACCTGCTGCACAGACAAAATCAATTCAGTGAGACCGTGGCATTGCAATAAAAAAAATAGTTTAATTGATGCAAGGCTGGCCATGCAGGAGATGGAGTTATTACTCAATCTCTCGAAAGGCTCTAAGTTTAGGGGTTTTTAAGGACAGTTTGGTGGGCAGGGGACTAGGGAATGAGTGCTGCTAATGGGTTGGGGATGCAATCATAGCAGTGTGGAAAATTGTACTTGTGCCCTGAGTCTGCCTCTGGGTGGAGTCAGTGACCTGTGAGTGGGGTTAGTCATCTGCCAAAATGCAAAAGTCTGAAAAATATCTCAAAAGACCAATCTTAAGTTCTACAGTAGTGACATTATCCACAGAAGTAATTGGGGAAGTCACAAATCTTGTGACCTCTAGAACAATAGTTGGTATCATTTAACTACATCTACATTTTAGCAAACTTCATGCCCCTCTCATAATCCTAACCTCATGGCCTTTCATTAGTTTTACAAAAGGCAGCTTAGTTTGGGGAGGGGCTATTATCATCCTTGCTTTAAGATTAAACTATAAACTAAATTTCTCCCAAAGTTAGCTTGGCCTACACCCAGGAATGAGCAAGGACAGCAGCAAGATGGAGTCAGTCATGTTAGATCTCTCTCACTGTCATTATCTTTGCAAAGGTGGTTTCATTCCAAAAGGGAGACAAAAGAGAAAAAGAAGAGTGACAGGCCTCAAGCAAGTTCAAAACCTAGCAAGGCAAACTCTATGAGACCTTAAACTTCAGGAATAATACTTTTTGATGCAATGCTGTGCTTTCCAGATCTACTGAGATGACAGTCCAAAATATTATGCCCCTGATCCCCCAAAATTCATTTCATTGTATGAGTTCAGTTATACTAAACAAAATTGTCATATGGAGATTGGCTGCTAACCTGAACTAAGCCAACAGAGTAGATTCAAGATTGGCTGAATCTTGGTTGACAATCTACTAAGCCAACAGAGTAGACTGATTCTGAATCCCCTTATACAATATTCTCTGGGTACGTTGCATATCACACGACACAACTGCAAGCTTACTTGTTACCTATCTGGGGGAAGGGAGATTCAGCCTACACAGAAGTACTCTTAATTTTCAGGTCAAGAGACAACACCAACCCAGTAGAATGTCCTCCCATAAGCGTTGGTATATTTGTATTTCAATTTTGCTACTCCCTTTCTGGTTTTAGTACAGGGAGTTCATTTTAACATACTACTTTTTTCCAGATAAGTTTAATTTTTTTAACCTTCTTGGAACCTAAGGAAGATTGTCTCCCCTGACCTCTTGAGCCTGACTTTTTATTAACTGGCCCCACGTGTTTGTTAATTTGTATGTTATGTTGTTCTTGCATTGCTATAAAGAAAAACCTGAGGTTGTGTAATTTATAAGAAAAGAGGTTCAATTGGCTCACCGTTCTGCAGGCTGTACAGAAAGCGTAGCACCGGCATGAGCTTCTGGCAAGGCCTCAGGAAGGTTACAATCATGGCAGAAAGCAGAGGGGGAGAAGGTATCTCACTAGGCAAGAACAAGAGAGTGGTGGGGGAAGGTACTACACACGTTTAAACAACCAGATCTCTCAAGAAATCAGTCACTATTGTGAAGTCAGCCCCAAGCCATGAGGGACCCATTCCATAACCCAAACACCTCACACCAGCCCCACCTCCAAAACTGGGGATTACATTTCAACATGAGATGTGAGGGAACAAATATCCAAATTATATCAAATTGGGAAGTTACTGTTGTTGTTTAGAGGTTTTTTCCTCCTATCCTAAGTAATGGTCATCCCCTCCAAAAGTTTATGTTACTGAAAAGGCTACCAGCCTTTCAACTGAAAATTATGACAAAAGAAACAATATATTTACAGCACTTGGACCAAACTCTTGACAAATAATTTAAATATAATTAGTAGAGTCAAAAAAAAAAGCCTTTCCAAAATTTTTTTCAAAATCTTATTGTGACTACATATAACAGAGAATCCTTAATGATTTTAACTATATTTTATTTATACATATCTTATTTGTACATTTTACATATTTCTATAATTAATGTCGTTTTAGACATTTAAATTTATAAATATTCTCCTATCTACAATTATTTTACCTATTTTTATTATTTTATACATATTTAACTACATTTTGTGTTATACCCTTTTTTAAGACAAATAGGTTCAAATATAGTAAACTTAATAGCAACAACTACATATTTAGATTCAGGCTCTTTCAAATACGAAACTATTCCTGTGTAATATGGCAAATGTATTGGAACTTATCACTTCCCTAACACTGGAGTAGCATTTCAAGAATGATGATCTAGGCATAGGAAAATAACTTCAAAACTGCCATTTTTATGTGATGAAAAGGTAGGTTACAAATTTTAAAAAATGTTTAAAAACCTGCCATCTCCAGTTGTGGGAAAATCATGACCTGTCGCCTAATTTGGGCATTAATGCTTCGTAATACTGCCTCTCCCTGTGGAGGTGAGATTAGCCAGAATTCTCCTCCAACCTACACTGGTAGAGCCATTGGGAGAGGGGAGAGGAAGCACAAAGAAATATTGGAACTTGAGTGGAGAACTCAGGAGAATTTGTTTTGGCCCATAGGAAAATAGCTATAGGGTGAGAGTGACACAGGCACATGCTATTTCAGAACAGGTGGTCAAGTGGATTTTGTAATTATTAAACATATCTAAAGAAATACAGTTCCATTATTTTCAGGTACACACTACCAGCAGGTAAGGTGAGGAAGTATAATTTAGACAGTTTCTCAAGGGAATTGCCTTAAAGAAATTCTGAGTGACTTGTAATTAAAACAATTTGAGGATAAATGGGCATTTCTGAAGTGCTTGAAGGTATTTAAACGATTTTGTTCTCCTCTGACTATAAGCAACTGCCTATAATGTGATTTATAGCATGACTTACTTTATCGCTTTCCAGAAATGGCTTCAATTTGACCTAATGACCACAGCAGGACGCTAACCATGAGCTTCATTTGAGCTTCAAATTGCGCTGACATCAAGGCACTTTCTCCCAGAGTTCCTTTAAAACCTTGAGGTCTACATTTTCCTTGGCTATGGCTCAAAACAGAAGCAACTCTTATCACCTGTGTCCTCCACCCACGTCCTGGTTTTGCTCCGTGCTTCCTCTCTCCTCCCTCAGGTTTCACCGCTTCCCTCCTTCCCAGAGATTTTCACTGAAACATGATAAACAAGCTCCCCTGCACCCTTCAGCTCCTCACAGAAAGCTCCTTCCCCTTCCCTGCCTCACTGCCCTGGTTAAAACCCGCCTCGCCTAAGATGGCTGCTCCTTACCACTGACAGGCTTCAGGAGACAGCTCTAGCTCATTTTCTTACTCTGAGCCCAGGGGTTGGGAATTGGAGTCGGCATTTAAAAAAAAAAGTCATACTTGCCACTTCCAGACCGCTGGGTTTTGTTGTATTGCACAAAAATCCCCATTCCATGCATGCATTCAAGCATTTGCTATGTGGCTCCTTTTTTTTTTTTTTTTTTTTGAGACGGAGCCTCTGTTGCCCAGGTTGGAGTGCTGTGGCGCTATCTCGGTTCACTGCAACCTCCGCCTCCTGGGTTCAAGCAATTCTCCTGCCTCAGCCTCCCGAGTAGCTGGGATTACAGGCGCTCTCACCATCACCAAGGCTAATATTTGTTTTTTGTTTTTTTTTTTTTTTTTTTTTTTTTTTTTTGAGACGGGGTTTCGAGACCCTGACCTCAGGTGATTCGCCCGCCTCGGCGTCCGGAAGTGCTGGGATTACAGTCATGAGCCACTGCGCCTGGCCGGCTGTATGACTTCTTCCTCCACTCATCTCCGTCAGCTCTGACCTCCAGTGACTCCACCTCATTCTGAACCGTTCATTGACCTGCTCGAATTTTTCCTCAACTCTGAGTTCCGCTGCCATCCTGTGAGACTTCATGCAGATGACCATTCAGGACCCTAACCTAATGGTTCATCACAGTTCCACTGATTGTAGCTTTTGTCATTCCATCTATCCCTTCCCCAGTCACACTGGGGCACTTGTCATTGCTCAGAATTGCTCCTATTTTGAAAATTCACTCTCTATATTCTCTAACCTTCTGGCTCTGCCTTTCTTTACTCCTGCTGTAGCAGTTCAGAAATCTCAGCAAGATTTCTCAGCCTCTAACACTTTTCTCTTCCAATTTACCTGTCGTTAATGTGTTCATTGTCTTTCCTGCCTAAAGCCTCAAGACACGTTCAATCACTACCCCCTTATCCTCCTTTGTATTCCTTATTACAATGATAACTATCAAAAGTCATATTGTTTTGTTTTTTTATGACTCTTCTACTAGAACATAACCTCCTCCCTAAGGGCAGGAACTCCAGTTCACTGCTGCAATCCCAGGTTTTAATAGAGTGAGCCTCTCATGAACCTCATACCTCGCCCAGATTCATTAAATATCTGTGGAAGGAGAAACGAAAGGCTATAATTGTTTCTTCACTTCAGAGACTAAGAACCCCTTATTTAATCCAATAAGTTTTAATTTGAAACAATTTTTCAGAAATGTGTATAATGATTCAGTAAATCTAAAAATATATTATTCAACATGAGAGGGTTGACTTAATACTGGTACATCTATGTAAGAAGATACCAAGCAGTTAATGAAAAGATGCTCTAGAAGAATATCTAACAGTGTGAGAAAAGTTTGCAATATGTCATTAAGAATGAAAAGCAAGTTGTAGTGCAGTATATGCAGTACAATCTCATGTTGATAAAATATATAGGCATAAAAAAGACTGGAAAGAAAATCTATGTGATTTTTGAGTTTGGCAATAAGTTTTTAGATATAATACCAAAATTACAATCTATAAAAGAAAAATAATTGTTGGACTGTATTAAAATTTAAAAATTCTGCTCTGTCAAAGACAGTTATGAGAATCAAAGCATAAGCCACAAACAGTAAGAAAATATTTGCAAAACATATCTGATAAAGGACTTGTATCTAAAATATGCAAAGATGTCTTAAAACTCAACGATAAGAAAACAACTCACCAAAACATGAGCAAAAGATTTCAACAGATGCCTCACCAAACAAAATATACAAATGGCAAAAAAAGCATATGTAAAGATGTTCAACATTAGCTGTCATGAACTGCAAATTGAAATAACAATGAATGGCCAGGTGTGGTGGCTCACGCCTGTAATCCCAGCACTTTGGGAGGCCAAGGTGGGCAGATCACTTGAGGTCAGGAGTTCAAGACCAGCCTGACTAACATGGTGAAACCCTGTCTCTACCAAAAAATACAAAAATTAGCCGGACGTGGTGACACGAACCTGTAGTTCCTCTGGAGGCTGAGGCATGGGAATCACTTGAACCTGGGAGGTGGAGATTGCAGTAAGCTGAGATTGTGCCATTGCACTCCAACCTGGGCAACAGAGTGAGAACCTGTCTCAAAAAAAAGAAAGAAAGAATGAAATACAAATACAACTATACAGTTGTTAGAATGGCCAACATCCAAAAGGCTAATCACGTTAATTGCTGTTGAGGCTGTGGAGCAGCAAAAACTCTCATTCATTGCTGATGGGAATACAAAACGGGATGATCGTTTAGAAGCAGAAAGGAGAGGAAGCTAGAATGATAACTATGGTACTGAATCAGGGTTTGGCAGTTTCTAATTTTTTAAATTTTAATTATTTTTAAGAGACAGGCTGGAGTGGAGTGGCACGACCAATCATAGTTTACTGTAGCCTCAAGCTCCTGTGCTCAAGCAGTTCTCCCACCTCAGACTCTTGAGTAGCGGGGAACACAGGTGCACACATCACCATGCTTGGTTAAGTTTTAAATTTTTTGTAGAGATGAGGTCTCTCTTTGTTGCCCAGGCTGGTCTGGAACTCCTGGCTTCAAGTGACCCTCCTACCTCAACCTTCCAAAGTGCTGGGATTACAGGTATGAGGCATCACATCTGGCCGAGTTTGGCAGTTTCTTACAAGGCTAAACATAGTCATTCCATATAATCCAGCAATTGCACTCCAAGGTACATACTCAAAAGATTTTAAAACTTATATTCACACAAAAACCTACATGTGAATGTTTCTAGCAAGTTTAAATTGAAAATTGAAAGCAACCAATTTGTCCTTCAACAAATGAATGAATAAACAGTAGTACAATTATTCAATGGTAAAATGTAGAGTATTATTCAGTGACAAAAAGAAGTGAGCTATCAAGCCATAATAAGACACGAATAAATCTTAAACACATATTGCTAAGTGAAAAAAGTAAGTCTGAACAGGCTACATACTGTATGATGCCAATTATATGACATTCTGAAAAAGGCAAAACAATTTTAGAATAGTTAACAGGGTTTCAAGGAGAGGAATGGGGGATGAAAAGGTGAAGCACAGTATTTTTAAGGCAGTGAAACTATTCTGTATGATGCTGTAATGGTGGGTACATCTCTTCATATATTTGACAAAACCCATGGAACTTTACAACACAAAGAGTGAACCTCAATGGTTGAAAAATTTTAAAAAGGCATTTAGGAGTTCAGGGGATCTTAGCATGTGATCCTGGAATGCAGAATGTGACAAAAGAATTTAACTTACTACAAATGTATGAAACAATTTCAGCAAAATGGGTAGGGGAGAAAAGGTACTAATAAGTAAGTTCAGAAGTGAGTGAATACAGGAAGACTAAAGGCAAAATAAATTACATATAACTACTGTACTCCAGCTAATAAAGTTGTTTCCATGGGAATACAGGTTAACAATTCTGATTCTGTTATACATGTATACTGGGATTAAAGCATATGTAAATGGATGGCAGATGGTAGGAGCCAGGTTTTTCACTGCTGGAGTGGGAGGTTTTTGACAAGCAAAAAGAGGAAGCTAGAATGATCACTATGGTAATGAATTAGAGTTGGAGAAATCAGTATGAACTCATGTTTTAGCTTAAAATAAGTATAGATGGTTACATATAGAAATATTATATATATATACACACACACACAAGTTGATATATACATATATATGTTTTCTTGCTCTCTTCTGCTTAAAGGACCTAGAAGTAATGGCACCCCCATATTAATAAACACCCCTAGTGCCCAGATCTTGCTTTCTAATGTCATTGTTTCATTAAAAGACAAAAGCTCATTAAAGAAATGGCCAATTCTAGGCCTGGGGTCATGAATATGACCCACTGAAGATGAGTAAATGCAATACCAGAAAGTAAAAAATTACTCCAAAAAAAAATCCCCCAAAACAAACCGACATTATAGTGGTATTTCAAAGGGTAAGCATACAACAGCCAATCGAAAGAGCTCTCAGTGGCAAAAGTTGGGACAATTTGAGCAAGAAAACAAGTAAAATAGTATTAAATTACAACCCGAGGTATAAAATCTATACCCATGAGTCCATACTGATGTAAATAAATGACTAAAAAATAAATGGAGGAGACAAATCTCCCGTGCAAAAGAATCTCAAATAATGTATATAGATACTTCATCCTCAAGGTGGTAGAGCATAACTCCCCATTCCGTAAGTTTGAGCTGTACATAGTGACTTTTCTTCCAAAGAGTACAGTATAGTGTGGGATAGGAGTAACTTCACAGTGAAGAAATCTGACAAACACTACCTCATCCAGGTGATCAAGGTTAACTTAAACAGTAATAAGTCATGTGTATAGTATGTTGTCCTTGATACAATGTGATCAGCATTGCATTTTACCTTTGTGACTTTGTGGTCTTCCTTCCAAAAACACATAATCTCAGTTTAATCATGACAAAAATATCAGACAAATCCCAATTAAAAGACATTCTACAAAATTCCTGACCAGTACTCCTCAGAACTATCAAGGTCATCAAAAACAAGCCAAGTATTAGAAACTGTCACAGTCAAGAATGGCCTTAGGAGGCATGACAGCTAAAGGTAATGTGGCATCCTGATGGGATTGTGGAACACAGAAAGGACATCAGGTAAAAACTAAAGACATATGAATAAAATGTTAGTTATTAATTATGTATTAATATTAATTCATTAATTGTAACATATATGCCATACTAACATAAGATGTTAAAATAGGAAAAACTGGGTATAAGGTATATGGAAATCTTTATCCTATATTTGCAACCTTTTTGTAAATCTAGAACTATTCTTTTTAAATATATATATATTTATTTTATATTTATATTTATATATTTATACAAATATTAAATATATATATATTTAAAAAGAAGAAAAAAACTAGAAAGATATGCCTCAAAATCCTATTAGTAGTTGTGTTTTAGTGGCAGGATTACAAATAGTTTTTCCTTTTTGCTTATCTATATTTTTAAAATAATATCGCTGAATTTTGATTTTTAGCTCTTGAAGTTTGGTATTAACCTAACAGTCCCAGTATTTGGTCTCTGGCCTCTTCAGATAGGTGGCATTTTGGTCCTTGTCAAGCAAATGACACCTCTTACCACTTCTAGGGGAGGAGTCCACTGCAGGGAGGACAGCAAAGAGCATGACAATGCCTACCACCGGGAGCAGCAGTCCCAGGATGTCACCTCACTGCATCAAGTCACCAAGAAAGCATCACCAAGAAAGACAGGATTCACACAGGTGCTGAATGGAACAACGCTCTCCTCTCATAGGGAAGAACCAGAGCAAGTTCGGCTTCAAACAGGTGCCATGAAGAGCAGGTCTTGTCATACAGCCAACATAGGAAGATGGTCTGCATGGGCCCCTCTTGTGCTATAGGTGAAGGACTCTATTTCTTCCTCTGCAAGAAACAGAAATAGCAGTGCGATTGACCAGGTGTCATAGGATGCACACACTTTACACAGAAGAAAAAGTATACATTGAACCTGGAGCAGAAAATGATACTCCCAAACAAGACGATATGCCCAGCACAGGCTGTGAGGGCTCCTTATCTCTATGTAGGAAAATGTTTCAGAACTGAGGCACTCTTTTATGCAGCCATGCGAGGGTCAGTATCCTGTGCATGATTCATTTTTCCAACAGCCTTCATTCATAGGAATATACAGAGACATTGTAATCTCCTTTTGAAAAAGGAAGTAAAGGAAATATAATTATCTCATAGTGGGTGATAGAAGTAAGTCATTATAAATATTAGTGGAATACACTAACCATTAGAAGTAAAGGAAACATTACTTTTGCAAATTAAGCTTTAAAAATCATTCCAGAAAGTTAGCTACAAAACTCATAATACCTAGTAGAAATAAAATCTCAAGCTCTCCAGAAAAATGTTACAGAAGTCAGAGAGATCAACAGGGCAGAATTTATTTCACAGAGAATGAAAATATCTCTGAGGGTATATGAGAAGACATCAGCTCTACCCTTGGCTAATACCTGAATCCTTCTGAAACTTGCCTTCCACATCTTCCTGAAGTGTCAAACTTCAGTGACAGCAAGTGTATTTGCTACTAAGGTGTCTGGTTTATTCTCAGATAGATTCCCAAATAAAGTTATGCAAATTAAGACTAAAATACTCCATGATAATTTGCATTTTTGTAAACAAATGGTTTATCAATAATACCTGTGAATTGAGGAGATGAATATTACCTATAAATGATGGGTGCCTTTTTGTTACTTAAAAAGGTGGTATAGAGTATAGAAGTTACAGGATAAGTTCGTGCTCAATATTGGGCAATTATTTCACCTCTCGGAGCCTCATTTTCTGCTCTTTTAAAATGGAGATATTTATAGTCTGTACCTCATAGAGTCATTGTAGGGGTTAACTGAATTAATACATGTCAAGTGCTTAGGATGCTATCTGACACACAGCAAGTTCTATATAAAAGTTAGCTGTTGGCTGCGTATGGTGGCTCATGTCTGTAATCTCAGCATTTTGGGAGGGTGTGGTGGGTGAATCACTTGAGGCCAGGGGTTGGAGACCAGTCTGGCCAACATGGTAAAACCCCATCTCTACTAAAACACAAAAATTAGTTGGATGTCATTATGCATGCCTGTAATTCCAGCTACCCTGGAAGCTGAGGGAGGAGAATTGCTTGAACCCGGGAGGCAGAGGCTGCAGTGAGCAGAGATGATGCCACTGCCCTCCAGCCTGGGTGACAGAGCGAGACCCTCTCTTGAAAAAAAGTTATCTGTTATATTAAGTAAAGGCAGTCAGTAGTTTTTAGCCATCTCTTTTTTACTCTGTTTCACATTCCACTCAGATCTAACAGTTTTGATTTGTATTCCCCTAATGAGTAATTCATTGTGCTATATTGGACATCACATTGACCCCCTTCACCCCTGACAGCTTCTCACTCCTTCATGGCACAGCCATTCTCTGAGTTACCCAGGAGCAAAGCCTATTGATTCTTCCCTTTCTCACTTCTCTTGCAATTGGAGTTGCTACATTCTGAAGTCTAACTTTGGTTATGGTTCTTGCATTTGACCCCATTGGCATCACTAACACTGAGCTTAAGCCCTTGTCAATTAATAATCTATTAACTTGGCTATTCTGCTTTCTTCATCCACCCCAATTGGTTTATACCCTGATGCTGGGTTAAATTTTATTTTTATTTTAATAATAGCTTTGTTGAGATATTCACATTCCACAAGGCTAAAACTTTTGAAGCATATCATGCAATGGTTTTTAATATTCACAGACTTGTGCAACCTTCACCATTATCTACTTACAGAATATTTTCATTACTCTAAAAAGAAAGCTCAGACACATAAGCAGTCACTCCTCATTCTCCCTTTCCCCCAGCCAGACAATCCCTAATCTACTTTCTATTTCTATGAAGTTGCCTAATCTGGATATTTCATACAAATGAAATAATATAATATGTAACCTTTGTGTCTGTTTTTTTTTTTCAGTTAGCATAAAGTTTTTAAGGTTCATGGCATATATCAATACTTCATTCCTTTTTGTCACCAAATGCTATTCCATTATATGAATATAATCACATAGCATTTATCCATTCATCAATCGATGGACATTTGGGTTGTTTCCATATTTTGTTATTGTCAACAATATTGCTATGAGCATTTGTGTACAAGTTTTTGAATGAACATCCAATTTTCATGGGTATATATCTAGGATTAGAATTGATGGATTATATGGTAACTGTTATGTCGAGCTTTTTGAGACACTTCCACTGTTTTTGAAAGCAGCTGCATTATTTTACATTCCCACCAGAATATATGAGGGTTCTAGCTTCTCTATCCTCATCAACACTTGTTATTATCCATCTTTTTATTATAGCCATCCTAGTGGATATGAAGTGTTATCTAACAGTTTTGATTTGTATTTCCCTAATGAGTAATTCATTGTGCTATATTGGATGTTATTTTTTGTATATATTTTTGTAGAAATATCTATTCAAATCCTTTCCCATTTTTAAATGGAGCTATTTATCCTTTCATAGTTGAATTGTGATAGTTCGTTATATATTCTTGGTTCTAAAGACTTTCTTATTGAATATATGATTTGCAAGACTATTCTCCCATTCTGTGGAGGCTGTCCTTTTACTTTCTTGATATTGTCCTTTAAAGCAGTAAAGTTTTTATTTTGATACATCACCATTTATCTAAATTTTCTTTTGTTGCTTGTGCTTTTGCTGTTATATCTATGAAATTTTTGCTTATGCAATGTTAAGAGGACTTGCTCCTTTGTTTTATTCTGAGATTTTTTTTTAAAGCTTTACCTCTTACATTTGGTCTATGATCAATTTTGAGTTAATTTTTGTGTGTGGTGTGAGGTAAGGGTCTAGCTTCATTCTTTTGCATGTGAATATTCAGTTGTCCCAGTACTATTTGTTGAAAATACTATTCTTCAATGGATCGGTTCCACAAAAGGATATAACAATTTAAAATTGCACCCCACGATGCACTCAACACTCAAGCACCCCAGATATACAGCAAATATTATTAGATGTAAAGGGAGAAATAGACTCCAATACAATAATAGCTGGAGACCTCAACACCCCATTCTAAGCATTAGATCATCTAGACAGAAAATAACAATAAACCAGGGACTCACACTACACTTTAGACCAAATGGACCCGATAGAAATATACAGAACATTTAATCTGATAGCTTCAGAATATACATTCTTCTCCCCAGTACATGGAACATTCTCCAGGACAAACCATATTTTAGGCCACAAAAAAGTCTCAAAAATTTTTTTAAATATAAAATCATATTGAGTATTTTCTCAGACCAAAATGGAATAAAACTAGAAATCAATAACAAGAGGAAGATGGGAAACTATAAATACATAGAAATTAAACAACATGCTCCTGAATGATCATTGGGTCAATGAAGAAATTAAGAAGAAAATTTAAAAAAATTTCTTGAAACAAATGAAAATGGAAACACAACATATTAAAACTTATGGGATACATCAAAAGCTGTGTTGAGAGAAGTTTATAGCAATAAACACCTACATCAATAAAGTTCAAAGATGAACATAATAAGACCTTGTCTTAAAAAATTTTTTTTTGTTTTAATTTTTAAAAAAATACTTTGGATCAAGACCGCTGAATAAAAGCCTTCATCAGTTGTCCTCCCTTCAGGAACACTAAATTGAACTATTCACATGAAAAGCACTTTCATAGGAATCAAAATTTACCTTGGTGTCAGCTCAGCCACAGTGGGGTAGAGCACCAACTGGGCTGTTGGGGTCCCCAATTCCAGGCCTTGGCTCTTACACAGTATTTCTGGACTTGCCATGGGCCAGAGGGAAGCCCACTGCTCTGAAAGGACAGACCCAGGCCTTGCAGCAATCACCACAAGCCGACTAAAAACCTCTTGAGCCTTGAATGAACATCAGTGGTTGCCAGACAACTCTGGCCATGTGACTGGGGTGGTGGTAGCCTTTGGGAGAGATTCCTCTACTTGTAAAATGGGGAGGAAAGAAGGAAAGGATTTTGTCTTGTGGCTTGGGGGCTAGATCAGAAGCAGTAGAATGGAGCACCAGGTAGATTCCTAAGGTTTCCCTCTCAAGGACCTGGCTCCCAGATGGCATCTGTGAACCTACCTGGGAACTATGGGAACTTGCCACTCTGAAAGCAAGGACACAAGCCTGGCTGGATTCACCACTTGCTGATTGTAGAGCCCTAGGGCCTTGAGCTTTCATAGGAAGTCGCCAGGCACTGGTTACTGTGGGCCTTGAGGGAGACCCAGTGCTGTGCTGGATTCTGTGCTTCTGTTCTGTGTAACTCCTCCCCCAGATCCAGACAGCTCAGCATAAACAGAGGGACTCTGTTTGAGAGAAATAAAGGGAAAAGAATAAGAGTCTCTGCCTGGTAATCCGGGGAATTCTTCCAGATCTTATCCAAGACCACCAAGGTAGTACCTTGGTACAAGTCTGCAAGAGCCACAGTGTTACTGGGCTTGGAGTATCTCATAATGCAGCTATAGCTGCAGTGACCAAAAACTTATATAACACCCAAGTCCCTTCAGTGCCTGGAAAGCCTTCTCAAAAAGAATGGATACAAACAAGTTCAGACTGTGAAGACTACAATAAATACCTAACTCTTCAATGCCCAGACACCAACAAACATCCACAAGCATCAAGACTATCAAGACCACGACTTCACCAAACAAACTAAAAAAGGCACCAGAGACCAATACTGGAGAAACAAACATATGTGACCTTTCAGAGAATCCAGAACAGCCATATGGAGAAAATGCAATGAAATTCAGTGTAACACACAGAAGAAATGCATAATCCCATCAGATAGATTTAACCAAGAGAATGAAATAATTACAAAGAATCAAACAGAAATTCTAGAGCTGAAAAATGCAATCGACATAATGAAGAACGCATCAGAGTCTCTTAATAGCAGAATTGATCAAGCAGAAGAAAGAATTAGTGAGCTTGAAGACAGGCTATTTGAAAATACACAGAGGAGACCAAAGAAAAAAGAATTATGAAAGAATGAAGCATGCATATGAGATCCTCGAAAATAGCCTCAAAAAGGCAAACCTAAGAGTTATTAGCCTTAAAGAGGAGGGGGTAGTAGGATGTTTATTCACTGGGATAGTAAGAGAGAACTTCATAAATCTAGAGAAAGATATCAATATCCTAGTACAAGAAGTTTATCAAACACCAAGCAGATTTAACCCAAATAAGACTACCTCAAGACATTTAATAATTAAACTCCGAAAGGTCAAGGATAAAGAAAGGAGCCTAAAAGCACCAAGAGAAAAGTAACAAATAACATACAATGGATCTCCAATACATCTATCAACAGACTTCTCAGTGGAAACCTTACAGTCCAGGAGAGAGTGGCATGACATATTTAAAGTGCTGAAGAAAAACAACGTTTATCTTAGAATTGTATATCCAGCAAAAATATCCTTCAAACATAAAGCAGAAGCAAAGACTTTCCCAGACAAATAAAAGCTGAGGGATTTCATCAGCATCAGACCTGTCCTACAAGAAATGTTAAAGGGCATTTTTCAATCTGAAAGAAAAGGCTATTGGTGAGTGATAAGAAATCATCTGAAGGTCTAATACTCACTGGTAATAGTAACTACACAGAAAACAACAGAATATTATAATGCCATAATTGTGGTGTGTAAACTACTCATATTTTGACTAGTAACACTAACAGATAAACTGGTCAAAAATAACTACAACAAATTTCAAGACATATAAGTACAAATAAAATATAAATAGAAACAACAGTAAGTTAAAAACAGAAGGATAAATTAAAATGCAGAATTTTTATTAGTCTCCTATATGCTTGTTCATGTATGCAATCAATGTTTAGTTGTCATCAGTTTATAATAATGAGTTATTTATAAGCCTCATGGTAACTTCAAATAAAAAAATATACAACAGATACACACACAAAAAAATAAAAAGCAAGAAATTAAATCATATCACCAGAGAATATCACATCCACTAAAAAGAAGATGGAAAGGAAGAAAAGAAGGAAGAGAAGACCATAAAACAACCAAAAAACAAATTTTAAAATGGCAGGAGTAAGTCCTTATTTATCAATAATAACATTGAATGTAAATGAACTAAACTCTGAAATCAGAAGACACAGAGTGGCTGAATGGATTAAAAAAGAAAAGCAAGACCCAGTGATCTGCTGCCTACAAGAAATACACCTGACCTATTAAGACACAAATAGACTGAAAATAAAGAGATGGAAAAAGATAATCAATGCAAATGGAAGCCAAAACAAGAGCAGGAGTAGCTATACTTACATATGACAAAATAGATTTCAAGACAAAAACTATAGAAAGAGACATAAAAGGTTATTATAATATACAATGATGAAGAGGTCAATTCAGAAAGGGGATATAACAATTGTAAATATATACGTACCCACAGTGGAGTACCCAGATACATAAGGCAATATTGTCAGAGTTAGAGAGATACACATCAATAAAATAATGGCTGGAGACTTCAACACCCCACTTCTAGCATTGAACAGATCATCCAGACAGCAAATCAACAAAGAAACATCAGACTTAATCCACACTATAAACCAAATAGTTTTAATGGATATTTATAGAACACTTTCTCCAACATCTGAAGAATATATTCTTCTCCTCAGCACATGGATCATTACCAAGGATAGACTATATGCTAGGTCACAAGAAAAAGTTTTTAAAAATTCAAAAAAATTGAAATTATACCAAGTATATTCTCTGACCACAATGGAATAAAACTAGCAATCAATAACACAAGGAACTTTGAAAACACGTGGAAATTAAATGGTATGCTCCTGATTGTGGGTCACAGAAGACCTTAAGAAGGAAACTGAAAAATTTTTTGAACCAAATGATAATGAAAACACAACATACCAAAGCCTATGGGATATAGCAAAAGCAGTACTAAGAGAAAAGTTTATAGCTATAAGCACCCACATACAAAAAGTAAAAAAACTTCAAATAAACAACCTAACAATGCATCTTAAAGAACTACAAAAGCAAAAGCAAACCCAACCCAAAGTTTGTAGAAGAAAAGATATAACAAAGATCAAAGCAGAAATAAATGAATTTGAAATAAAGAAAACAACACAAGGATCAAAAACTTAAAAGTTAGCCTTTATTTTAAAGATAAACAAAATCAGGCCTGGCATGGTGGCTCATGCATGTAATTTTAGCACTTTGGGAGGCCAAGGTGGGAGGATCACTTGGGTCCAGGAGTTTGAAGCCAGTCTTGGCAACACAGTGAGACCTCATCTCTACAAAAAGGCAAAGAATTAGCTGGGCGTGATCTCACGCAGTTGTTGTTTTAGCTATGCAGAAGGTTGAGGTTGAAGGATCACTTGAGCCCAAGAGGTGGAAGCTGTAAGTGAGCTATGATCATGCCACTGCACTACAGCCTGGGCAACAGAGGGAGACCCTATCTCAAAAAATAAATAAATAAATAAAATAAATAAATAAATGAAGAAGAAGAAGGAGGAGGAGGAGGAGGAGGAGATAAATGGGAAAAAACCTTTAGCCAGGCTAACTAAAAAAAGAGAGACCCAATAAATAAAATCAGAGATAAAATGGAGACATTACAACCAATATCACAGAAATTCAAAGCATAATTAGAGACTATTACAAACAATTATATGCCAATACATTGGAAAACCTAGAAGAAATGGATAAATTCCTAGATACATATAATCTACCAAGATTGAACCATAAAGAAATCCAAAACCTAAACAAACCAAGAACAAGTAATGAGATCAAAGCTGCAATAAGAAAGACTCCCAGCAAAAGAAATTCTGGTATGCGATGGCTTCACTGCTGAACTTTACTGTGCATTTAAGGAGAATTATTACTAATCCTTCTCAAACTCCTCTGAAAACTAGAGGGAGAGGGAATAGTTTCAAATGTATTCCTTGTGGCCAGGATTACCCTCATACAAAAACCAGAAAAGGACATATATAAAAAAGAAAAAACCATAGGCCAATATCACTGTTGAACATTGATGCAAAATCCTCAACGAAATACTACCAAACTGAATTCAACAACACATCAAAAAGATCATTCATCATAACCAAGAGGGACTTAATGCAAGGCTGCAAGGATGGTTCAACACATGCAGATCAATCAATGTGACACATCATATCAACAGAATAAAGAGAAAAAAACATAATCCTTTCAATTGATGCTGAAACGCATTTGATAAAATTCAACATTCCTTCATGACAAAAACTATCAAATGCCTGGGTATAGAAGGAACTTACCTCATCACAATAAAAACCATATATGAGAGCTCCACAGCTAGTATCACATTGAATGGGAAAAAACTGAAAGCCTTTCCTCTAGGATCTGAAACATGACAAGGATGCCACTTTCACCACTGTTATTGAACATGGCAATGGAAGTCCTAGCTAGAGTACTCAGATAAGGGTAAGAAATAAAGGACATCAAAATTAGAAAAAAGAAAGTCAAATTATCCTTGTTTGCAGATTACATAATCTTATACTTGGAGAAATCTAAAGAATACACCAAAAACTATTAGAACTGACAAATTCAGTAAAGTTGCAGAATACAAAATTAACATACAAAAATCAGTGGTATTTATATATGCCAACAACAAACAATCTCAAAAGGAAATCAAGAGAGCAATCCCATTTACAATAGCTACAGATAAAATAAAATACTTAGGAATTAACTTAAAAATGTGAAAGATCTCCATAATGAAAACTATGAAACATTGATGAAAGAATTTGAAGAGGATATCAAAAAATGAAAAGATATTCCATGTTCAGGGATTGAAAGAATCAATATTGTTAAAATGTCCATACCATCTGAAGTAATCTACAGATTCAATGCAATCCCTATCAAAGTAACAGTGATGTTCTTCACAGAAATAGAAAAACAATCCTAAAATTTATATGGAACCACAAAAAACTCACAATAGCCAAAGCCATCCTGAGCAAAAAGAACATAACTGGAAGAAACACTAATGTGTTTCCTGACTTCAAATTATACTACAAAATTATAGTAGCCAAAACAGCATGGTACTAGCATAAAAACAGACACATAGACCAGTGGAACAAAATAAAGAACCCAGAAACAAATTCATACATCTACAGTGAACTCATTTTTTACAAAACTGCCAAGAACATACATCAGAGAAAGGATAGTCTCTTCAATAAATGGTTCTGAGAAAACTGGATATCCATATGCAGAAGAATGAAACTAAACCCCTATCTCTCGCCATATAAAAAAAAATCAAAATTAAAGACTTAAATCTAACACCACAAACTATGAAACTACTACAAGAAAACATAGGGGAAACGCTCCAGGATATGGACTGGGCATAGATTTCTTGAGTAATACACACAAGCATAGGCAACCAAAGCAAAAATAGACAAATGAAATCACACTAAGTGAAAAAGCTTCTGCATAACAAAGGAAACAATCAACAAAGTGAAGAGAAAACCCACAGAATGGAACAAAATATTTGCAAAATAGCCATTTGACAGGGGATTAATAACTGGTATACATAAGGAGCTCAAACAACTCATTAGGAAAAATCTAATAATCTGATTTTAAAATGGGCAAAAAATCTAAATAGAAATTTCTCAAAAGAAGACATACAAATGGCAAAAGGGTATATGAAAAGGTGCTCAACATTACTGATCAACAGAAAAATGCAAATCAAAACAACAATGAGATATCATCTCAACTGAGTTGAAATGGCTTTTATGCAAAAGACAGGTAACAGTGAATACTGGCAAGGATGTGGAGAAAAGGGAACCCTTGTACATTGTTGCTGAGAATGTAAATTAGCACAATCACTATAGAGAACAGTTTGGAGGTTCCTCAAAAAACTAAAATTAGGACTACAACATGATCCAGTGATCTCACTTCTAGCTATCTATCCAAAAGAATGGATATCAGTATATAGAAGAGATGTCTGCACTCCCATGTTTATTGCAGCACTACTCATAATAGCCAAGATTTGAAAGAAACCTGTTTCTGTTAACAGATAAATGGACAAAGAAAATGTGATGCCTATGCACAATGAAGTACTATTCAGCCACGAAAAAGAACAAGAGCCTGTTGTTTGCAGCAACATGGATGGAAGTGGAGAACATTAAGTGAAATAAGTCACACACAGAAAGACAAACTTTGCATGTTCTCACTTATTTATGGGAAATTTAAAATAATTGAACAAGTGGAGACAGAAAGTAGAATGATGGTTACCAGAGGCTGGGAAGGTAGTTGAGCAGGTGGGGGAAGGGAGCATGGTTAATGGGTACAAAAATATAGTTAGAGAAAATGATTAAGATCTAGCATTTGATAGCACAACTGGGTGACTACTGTGAACAATAATTTATTGTACATTTTAAAATAACTAAAAGAATATAATTGGATAGTTTGTAATACAAAGAAAACATAAATGTTTGAGGTGATGGATGTCCTATTTGCTTTGATGTGATTATTGTATGCCTGTATAAAAATATTTCATGTATCCTATAAATATGAACAAAAAGATATATTTTATATACCTACAAAATTAAAAATAAGAAATTAAAATTTAAGAAAAAAAATTAATTCTAACCACCCCTCCCAACTTACCTATTAGTTGTCAAGTATTTTTAATTCTTCCCTTTGTTTTAAGCCTTCACAAATTAGATATCACTTTATAAAAATGTTTGTTTTGACTTGTTTAATGACTTTACTGATTTCTTTTTTCACCATTCTTTCTCACATCTCAGCTCTTTCTTCTAGAATAATCTTTCTTCTTTCTTAAATACATCCTTTAGATGTTCCTAAGTATGATATGTGGATAATTCTCTCAGTTTTTGATTCTCTGTAAATTACTTTATTTTGTTTCATCTTATTCTTAAAAGATAGTTTTGGTTGGTACAGAAGAGTTGCTTTTCAGATATTATTCCAGTCTCTTCTGCTTCTGTTGTTGATGTTGAAGTTACAGTTGTAGTGTCAATTGTCAGCAGTCCAAGTGTCTTTTCTCTCTAGGTCATTTTTGTGATTTCCTTTTGATTTTTGGTGTTCTACAGTTTCACTACAATCTAGATAGATAGATGATAGATAGATAGATAGATAGAAGACAGATAGTAGATAGATAGATAGATAGAAAGAAAGAAGACAGATAGATAGTAGATAGATAGATAGATAGATAGATAGAAGGGGTGTAGATAGATAGATAGTAGATAGAAGATAGATATAGATAGATAGATAGATAGATAGATAGATAGATAGATAGATAGATAGATAGTAGATAGAAAGATAGATAGATAGATAGATAGATGGATGGATGGATAGATAGATAGATAGATAGATAGATAGATAGATAGATATCCTGCTTGGTAGAAATAGATTCATGTCTTCCCTCAATTCTGGAAAATGTGTAATTGTTATCTCTTGAAATATTGCTTCTTCTCCATTCTCTTTATTTTCAGTCTGGGATTCTAACTATACATTTATTCACCTACTTCTTCTCAAACCTTGGGTGTATATTGTTACCTGAGGAGCTTCCTAATCAATAAAGATTCTGATACAAGAGGTCAGCAGTAAGGCTGAATCTGAATTTCTAATGATCTCCCAGGTGGATCTCTTGCTACTGTTTCTTGTATATGTCACAAGGGACATAGTATTAGACCTTCTCTTTTTATCTTCCACATCTCTTAATACTTCTTTCATTTTACACCTCCCATTTCTCTGTGTTGCATTCTAGTTAATTTCTTCAAGTCTGTCTCCAAATTAACTTATTTCTATTCTTTTATATCTATTATGTTCCTTACCCTCTGTTTTTCAACAACTACATTTTTCATGTCTAAAATTTACATTTGATATTCTTTATATATGCTTGGAAAATTTTAAGTGCTTTGTTGCATGTACATTTTTTGTTGTTCCATCTTCCATTTCTTTAAATAGTTCATAAAATGTTGTTTTATATCCTACATCTTATGCAACTATATTTTATGATTATCATGTCTCAACTCTTTGAGGGTTCGTATGTATTGTATGTTACCTATGCTAGCTATCATTGATATGGTTTAGTTTCTTTGCATGTTTGGTAATCTTTCTCTGTGGGTTCATATTTGGCTGATCTTGATCAATGGAAACATGACAGCATAAAATAAAGACATTTTCACCAAAGTGGATTTGGTTTCCATCAAACACAAGCCAGGATAGGCTACCAACCTCTATGATGGCTTAAATCACCTTCAAGTTTCTTACACTTAACCTGGGACACTCAAGTTTAGCAACTTCCCACATACATCTTTTCACCAGACCAAAGCACAGTTTCTTGGTAGCAGTGACAATTTGGCTCCTGCCTTTGTTGGAATCCCTCATTACTTCTGTGTTAATTGCTTTTTAAGTCCTCACAGCTTTTCCTTTTTTTCTGGTCCTTTGGAAATTTTCCTTACTTTCTTCAAACTCCAAAACATAAGAACTATGTCTTACGAAGTATCTAACTTTAGTCACCAATAAGAAGACCTTCATGCACATGCGCGCACACACACACACACACACACACACACACACACTCAGTCTATGATATTCCCAGAGCCACATGTCATGAAAATAATTTTCACTTGAGTCTCCTTCACAATTGGCTGTGTGTGACCCTCATCCCATTACATGGTTATTTCCCCAGGTCCTGACCATAATGTTTGAATACATTTCAGTAGCTAGAAAAATACTCACATTACATCCTCAACTCATAGAGTAAGAGCTATAGAAAAATAGGGACATGCAGAGGCTATCTCTCTTTCCATACAGAATAGTAAGTCAAGAACAATACTACACCTGTAGGAGAAGTGCAGAGATTATTGCTACCATGGAAGGCTGGAAAATGCAGAGTGGTAATTATAAAATGCTCAGTGTAATTCTCTAGTTTAGTTAGTGCAAAACATGATTGATTTTGGAAGAGCAATAGTGAATTTTCATAACCTGAATTAGCTGATGACTCCAATAAAAGCTACTGTTCCAGATGTAATATTTTTAATGGACTAAATTAATACAACCACAGATACCTAATAACCAGTTATTGATCCAGTGACTTTTTTTCAATCCCAACAAGCAGAAAATACCAGAAACCAATAGCTTCCCTGGAAAAAGATTAGTACAGTAAGTCATCCTTTAATGTTGTCAATAAGTTCTTGGAAACTGACTTTATGCAAGACAACATGCTCTGAAACCAATTTTATCATAGGCTAATTGATATAAAAAGGAGCTAAGTTCCTATAGCATATTTTTGGTCACAAAATCATCGTTAAACTTCTAAAGGCTCAAAACACTTACAGTATTAACATTTGAAATAAATGTGAGCTGCATATACATTTAAGAAAGATTAATAGAAGCAAGTAAGGTAATTATTTACCTAGATAATTATTTACTGGTTTTGGTGAACTGGTGAGTAACAGCAGTCCTAGTGATGGGTTACATCAAGGAATAAGTGTTTGCAACTCAAAACTTGAAAAGAGCACCTCCTACCACCACACAGTTCAAAACCACACAATAACAAATATGGCAGGCTCACTGAGCTCTTTCATCCGGCATTATTTATTGTCATTCATTTGGATGATTATTGTACACTTTATGAATTTTTATTGGACTATAACAAAATTCATTATTCATTCAGTCATTGATTTCCTAACCCACTTATTCCAGTTCAGGGTTGCCAGTGGATGGAACCTATCACGGCATAAAATTGGCACCAACACTATTCCACTGCAGGATGCACTCACACACACACACACCCACACACACAATTACTCAGACTGAGACCATTTAGAAGATATACCAATTAACATAATGTACACATCTTTGGGTTGTGGGAGGAAATTAGAGTACCTGACTCCACACAGAATGGGGAGAACATGCAGACTTCACACAGACGGAGGCCCCAGCGAAGAATCAATTCTTCTTTTTATCATCAAGTTTATTTATAATGAAACAACATTGAACAAAGTGATGTTATTCAAGCACCTGCTGTACATCTTTGTTATTCCATGTTAGGACACAGCACCTCCTCAGTGTTATGCCACAATTTACTTCTCAAGGATCTGACTATTTCTCATTCCACAAGATATCTCCCTGGTCCATCACATTGTTGGTAATAATACAACCTGAAGAGCAAAAAGAAGCTGGTTGCCTAGAAGCCAGACTCATCAGAAGATGGATGGTGTCCTCCACAAAAGTATAAAAATCTGAAAGCTCAGTAAAGTTTTTGGCAGACTAGTAGACTGGCTCAGCATATTCCTTCCAAAATAAAAGACAGGTTGCAATATTTTGTACATACAATTCTTGGTGGGATTTTTGCATTTTTGAAGTAATATAAACTATATTTACACCGTAACTTATTTATTTGGTTACCTGAAACTTTGCCTAATTTGATTAAGGCCTAGAGCAAGAGAAGAGTCTTCATCTTGTCCAAGCTACACCGCAAACAGCTCTCTGCACCTTGATCCCCATGACTCAGCCAATGCTATGGCTAATTAAATGTCTTGAGCAGATTAAGATAATATATGATGGCTGCAGAAATTCCCGTTAGAAGAATCACAATGAAGTCAACAAAGAATCTGAGAGAAAACTGCATCCTCTTTGGTATGTAGCTGTCATTCTTTTGGAAGACAGTAGTTTGATTGCCACTGGGCCCTGCTAACCATGGTATACCTGGTGATAGGGGACTCAGCTGACCATTATAAACTTGGTGTTACCAGATATACCTAGCTCTAAACTGGCTGCAAACAATACACTGCACAGTCAAGGAGAAGTTAGTGTATTAGAGACCAGCCTTAGACAGATCCTCAAAAAAAAAAAGTTGAATAAGAATGTTGCCTACCCTTCCAGCGGGCCTGATTCTCCCATGCTGCCATCTTCCCCTCAGCTTACTTCAAGGGCCCACATTGCTGTGTGGAAAGTTTCCTATGATGCAGTGATATAAAAGAGACACCTGTGGCTGACAATAGGCAGAGACACACCTCCATGATATTAGAGCCCACTCAGGAAGAGAAGTGGAAGAGATAATTTTTTCCAGTAGGCAGAACTTCAAGTATATGTCTTTGTCCATATTGGCTAGGAAAAGGGCAGATTGATTAGATTTAAGAGATCATCAAGCTCTTAGAAGAAACAGGATCAGATGATTGATGTCAAGAAAAATATCTGTGTCTCATAGAGATGCTCATTATAATGCCTCCACTGCAGAGAAGGTTCTCAGTTGTCAGGTGAAGCTCAGCTAACCTGTGGTATTAGTTAGCCTCTTTCTCCAGCCAGCCCATCCTTGTTCAGTGGGTTCTAAAATCATCCATATTGACAAGGACAGAGGTTATACACAAGCTCATCAACAAAGAACTACTCTCACTATGGTTGACTAAGTTACTCTCAGAATCAGGTGCCAAGTCTACCAACAATAGTTACTGACCCTGACCCCTCCAGTAAGGTAGAATACTCTAATTGGACCAGGAATTCACCTGCGGCAGATTCATTACACTGAATCCTGCTACATCCTTGGAACAGACATTTATTCTGGATTTGGGTATGCCTTCCATGTCTCAATATCTCCTCAAGTAGCACCTACCATAGACTTACTAGATGGCTTTTTCATCCTCATGGAATATCACACAATATTGCTTCTGGCCAAGAAAGTCCTTTTAACTATGAAAAGAAATAAGGAAATGTTATAAAAATTCATTGGTCACATCTGCTTGCTCATTACCCATATGTAGCTGGAATTGCCTATTAAAGACTCAGTTACTATATCAGCCAGTATCTAACACTTTGCAAGCTCAAAATGCTCTCCTGTGGAATTTGGTAAATGTTCTGAAGAGCAATCAATTACTGGCTAGGAAACAGGAGTTCCAGCACTGAAGGGGTGAGTAGGGTTGGTCCTTTTTATAGCTACAACTCATGACTAATTTACAAAATATTTATTTCCAATCTCCATTACTGTTTACCCCTAATGACTTAAGTTTTTCAAATCCAAGGGAGAAATGCTGCCATCAAAGGGTTTAATAGTAATACCACTAAATTGAACATGGCAACTGCCATCTGCTCAGTTAGTCTCTTGAGGACACCAGATAAAACAAACAAAGTGGTGTTTGATCCTGGTTGTCTAGGAGAAACAGAATAATTGCTGCAAATTGGGGGCAGGAAGACTTTGGCTAGAATCCAGTTGATCTGGGGTGCCTCTACTAAGCCAAGAGGCAAAGAAGGGTCTTGCAATCCAAAACAAACTGGACACCAAGAGTTCATATTCCTCAGAAACGAAGGCTTCATTGAGAAAGTCAACAGTCTGAGGTGCTAACTGAAGGAAATATCAACCATGGCTCATGCCATTGCAGAAGTAAGAATTATGGCATCTACCTATCATTTCCTCCTCGCTCTGTTATGTATATAGTCATATAAGTAGATAAAATGCCCATCTTTTCTCTTTCCTTTTTCTCAGGATCGTTAACTTTACTGTTTGGTACTTATATTGCAGAACTTGGGATGAGAACTTGATTGATACACTAAATATATTTTAGTTGCCTCCCTTCAGGAGTTTCTGATCATTCAGAAGGTGGTTATACAACATTAGGCAATTTTTGGAAGTGTAAATTTGGGACTAGATTTTAATCTCTGTACATGGCACATAACACAGTGCAAAAGATAAACTATGTCATTCGTAATGTTTATGTCATTCGTAATGTTATCTGCGTCTCAGTACAAATAGTTTTCTTCAGATCTATCTTCCAGTTCATGAATTCACTCTTCAGGTGTGTCCAATATCCTGTTTAAAATGCTCACTCAGTTTTTACTTCAGTGTTTACATTTTCAATTTCTGGAAGTTCTATTTGGCCTCTTTGGCAGTATATTTCTTTTCATCATTTTAACATACCTTTTAAAAGTCTAATGGATAAAAGTAACATCTGAATTCTTAGGCTTGTGATCTTGATATTTATTTATTGTCTTTACTGATTTTGGTTCAGGGTAAATTATTTCCTTGAATATTTTGTAATTTTGGATTGTGAGCTCATCTTTAGAGGATCTATTTCTGTGGGAAACCACTTTGGCCTAGGCTGTGTGTTTGCTTTTCCCAGGTACCCATGGGTTTCACTGACCTGTGACAACTTCTCACCTTGTATCTCAGCTTGAGGGTTCATGAATCATAAAGAAAAGTATATATTTGAATCACAAACCATGAGATGGCAAGCCTGTGATTATAGAGTTCTCCAGGGGAGCCTTTGTCCCCAAGCAACCAGTCTTAGCTAGTGACGCTGCCATGTGGTTTCCTTGCATGGGTGAGCATATTTATTTTCTAGTCACTCTTTTACTAAGTGTTGCCCTTCAAGAGTCCCAGCTTTATACATATATCTCAGTTCCAATTCCTGTCTCTTACAGTCCCCACATCTCATCATCTGTCGATCCATGGTGTTATAGTCTATATCCCTAGCTTCTCATGACTACTGGCACCCCCCCCAACACACACACACACACACACACACACACACACACACACACACAAATAGCAGTAACTGCTACGGTGTCAAATATGACTTTCTATTCACTTTCTCTACGGAGATTATGTTTTATCAACTCATCTATGCATTCAAAGGAGAGGTTTAAAAAATTGTTCATATAGAATTTCTAGGCATTTCGTCATGAAAGGATTTGCAGTTTAATTCATATAATGTCTGGAAAGAAAGTCTCAGGTAGTAATAAATTAGAAAGGGCTCTGAGATAATGAATCTTAAAGAAGGGGGTTAATTTGCTGGGAAACAAAAAAGGAAATGGTAGTGGGAAAGAGAAAAAAAGCACCCCTGCATGGTAGTGGTGGTCATAAAGAACCACAACAGAAAAGGGTAAAGCAATTGGCTTTCACAAGTGAAGACAAAATCTTCAACCCTGCCAGGGAGACTGTTAGATGAAGGGGCACAGAAGTTGGGGAAGGAGTGTGCTGCGTCATATGTATTCTGGGAGGTGATGGGAATTTTCCATTAAAGATCTGTGTCAGGTCATTGTTAAAAGAAAGCAACAGTATATATGGCTTTAAGATCCAGCCCAGATTCCCAGTTCCATGGGGAAAGGGACGCATGAAAAAAGCCTGACAGTTTTGAAATGAAAGTTCATTTAACCAAAGGAGATATAATAGAGCCGAGAGATGACTACTGAAGTCCAAAAGGAGACTGAACCCTCTGATACAATTTGACATTGAACAAGTGTTGACAGATGAGCATCCACAAGCACTTCTGACAAGATATAATGCCCTCAGGCTGTGGACAAACCTGGAAGTGGGCAACTGACAGCCTGCAATACACACACCACTTTATTCTTCCTTGTCTGCATTTTATGATTACGAATCAGTTTTCTTTGACGTGCCCCATTTTTCACTGCAGCATCTTCGTCTCAGTGCCTTTATCAGTTATAACTTCATCAGAGCATTTGAGTGCACCATTTACAAAATTGCTTTTTGCTGAAAGTTAGAGAGTATGAACCAGTGCAATTCTACAGAACAAAAGAGAAGAAAGAAGCACTACCTGGAGACTCCAGCACAGATGGCCTTCAGTTTTCTAACAAAACACCATTGTGAGGTGTTTTGCCAATAAATTTCTTTACGTGTTACAGTAAGATGAAATAACCATTGAGTTGATAATGCATGTATGTTTTCTCTATACATGGATAAGAGAAGAAAGTAAAGGCCTTTGATGTAATGTAAAGGATTCCATGTAAAACTTAAATGCACAGTGAAGCATTTGAATATGCAGAATATCCACATGCAAGCTTCTCTTGCAAATCCTCTAGCTCATAATACAGTTATTTCTGTTCCAAATGAGAACTCAGTTCTCTCTGTGGGCAGCTCTATTTTATACCCCTCAATGTCTGTGTTCTCGGGCTTCCCTAATATACTCAAAGGCCTATAGTAGAGGACTGGCAAATCCTCTAATTTTTAGAAGCTATCCGCACTATCAGTTCAGCTTTGGCATCCTCTTCTGTTGACAAAATTGCTTGCTTTTATTCTATCATCCCACATGTTAATGTAATGCTAATCGCCATGGCATGATCAGCTCCAGTGGCTTTATTCACAATTATGGTCTGTAAATAATCTATAACCCATGAATAAATAATCTGGTAAATATGATTCATGAAAGCAACATTATGTCCTTAAAGTCACAGATTTCTACAGGTATCAATTATAGCAAACAGGAGTTGGAAATTGCAACATAGCTTCTGCTGTGCCTCAAATGTCAGATCCCTGAGACCAGATAAATGTCTCTGTGTTCCTATCCTAATTGTGCCACTAAGCCAGTAGTCCGGAGAAGGTAATTTACCCTCTTTCTGCCTCCCTTTTTCAATCAGCAAGGTGAGAGAAGACTACTATTTGTAACTGGGCTAACAGAGTTCAATAAATGTCAGTGAATAAATTGACATTAATATAAGTTTAGATTCATAGAATATAAATTTTCTTGAAACATGCCTGCATAAGTACCAGGTGTCATTCTCCTAACTACCAGCTACTTCAAATTGCAAATGTTTGGCTTCAAAGTTAAATCAAGGTCATTTTTATTATAGTTTAGTGCCTCTTCATATAACACATTATTCTAGTTTAACACAAAATAAATATATGTTGTGCTTGGGTATCCACCAAATCCCATCTCTCCTAGAAATATGGCCCACATAATCTATTTAGTGAAAAAGCAAATAAAACCAAACAAACTCCAGCTGCCCTCATGGAAAGTTACTGCCCGATGAGCTGAGTGATAGCCTTCAAGATACTTAGATTGGGTGGGCAGCTAACCCTTTCCTGAATCTGTTTTGTATCCAGTCCAGTGAACAGGAAACAGCTGTGACTGTTGAATTCCAACAGCCATGCAGTGACCAGAAGCAACAAGGTGCCCATCTCTGCCCATGGCATCAAGTAATTCATAGATTCGGCTGCTCCTGTTGTTGTGCTTTTTCTTCTTTTCATTTCTTTCCTTTTTTTTTTTTTTAAGGCAGTTCTAGCAGATGGATCAATCAAAGCCCCAGAGTTCGAAGAACCCAGAGAGATCACATGTGTGAATAAATTCCCTCTCCTTCACAGATGCTCATTTTTCTTCTCATTAGCAGATAAAACTGAACTGGGCAGGATGGTTGTTGAGCCAACCCTTCTGTTGCTTTCACCTGAAGCTCTGGCTTATTCCATCTTCACGGTGCTTTATCCTTTTCTTCTTCCTGTCTCTTCTCCTTTAGATTTGATGTAAACATGTTTTTCAGAAGAATCCCCAGTAAATGTTCCATGAGTCACCTTGCTTATGGGATCTCCCCTATCACTTACATTTTCCCCCAGCAACGTTCTCATCATAGCAATGCTGCTGTAGTGTGTAGGAGGAATGAGTTGGGATGGGGTTTGAGTTCATGGTTCTCAAACACCCGTATACTTAAGTGATACCATACCACACCTTTGCCTGGTTATAAAGAGACAAATATATTAATATGTCTTGCTTTAAATTGTCAATGCCTTTTCTTGAGCTGCATGTTATAGATAAGCTGTATAACTCCCTCTTATCATGTACTCTGGAATCAACTCTTTTTTTTTTTTTTTTTTTTTTTTTTTTTTTCCTGCTACACTGGCTGGATCTGACCTATCATGCACTCTGTATTTTCACATATGTATCACTGAAGCACAATTCCTATATAATATGGTTTGACTCAGTGTCCCCACCCAAATTTCATGTTGAATTTTGATCCCAAGTATTGGAGATGGGGCCTAGTGGAAGGTGATTAGATCATTGGGCTGATTTCTAATGGCTTAGCACTATCCTCCTAGTGCTGTCTTATGATAGAGTTCTCATAAGAGCTGGTTGTTTGAAAGTGTGTAGCACTTCCCCCTTTGCACTCTCTCTCTCTCCTGCCACCGTATGAAGACGTGCTTGCTTCCCCTTCACACTTCTGCCATGATTGTAAGTGTCCTGGGGCCTCCCCAGCCATGTCTCCTGTACAGTTTGTGGAACCATGAGTCAATTAAACCTCTTTTCTTTATAAACTACCCAGTCTCAGGTAGTTCTTTGTAGCAATGTGATAATGGACCAATACACTAAAAATCTGGAAAGCTGATTTTGGTAAAACCAGTACCCATCAGTTAATTTTGCCTCTGGTCTTTAAAAAATATATTATGAAAAGAATTTTGCTCTACTGCCTTGGCCATTCTTCTTGGCAACCATTCTTTTTCTCATCACTCAGAAAGCAGCCTAAGGTTTGGGCAACCATCCTGACTTGTTTTGTGACTGTGAAGGGGTCTGGTACACTTGCCAGCTGTTTTCTCTCAGCTTGTCAGGCTAGGGCCCAGCTGCTGAGACAGCTCTGCCCTGGCTCCTGTCAGTCTGCAGAACCTCAGAGGTCTGTTAATATTGGCCATTCATTTCCAGGTCCAGACTGTCCCCCTCTGCCTTTGGCCACAAGGTCAGTTCTGCCCACACCAGTGATACAACCTGGCCATGCCCCTTATATCCCTCCTTAGGAGCAGGTAGAAATTTCTCTGTCCCATCTGGTCACACATGACCCAGGATTTCGTATAGGAGCTCAACTCAAACACTTCTTCCATTCTGGGACTTCAATCAAATGTACCTTGATAGTCAAGGTCCATTAGGCCTTGACACATGAGTGATAAATATAAGAATCAGAGAATTTCTTTGCTTTAAAAAAAAGGCTGGTTTTTAAGAGCTGTGTCTTCTTGCAAAATCCTATTTTGGATTTCAGGAGCTAATTTAAAATCTCTTGCTTTTCTTTTTATCTTGTTCTCCCCAACCCTTGCCTCAACACACACCCCCTCCCACTTTGTATTTCCACTATAACAATCTTCAGCCTCCCCAAGGCAAAGAATGTTCTCCAGAACAGTAGGAGGAACTGCAAAAGATAAAGTATACATGTAGTTTTTTAAAACTGTCCCCTCATAAGGACAAGGAACCACATCCTGTCTGTACCTCAATCAAAGTGCCTAACATCTACAGCTCATTTCTTTGTTTCCTTCAGAGCCCCAAATCCTCTGTATTTCTTTCTTTTGAAACTGTTCCTGACACTATCTTCATTTTTTTCTTTTTCTCTCTTTAAATCACTGCCCACTTTTCTCTGCCCCTTTACACTCTGGGGATGAGGCCTTTATTGTTGCTTGAACTTCTCTGTCTTCTCATCTTCTTGACATTATCTAAACTTTTCATTTGCATTTTAATTTTTGTTGCTTTGACTTAAATTTCTTTGCCTCCATCCACCCCAAGCCTCATCTCCATTAAATACTTCTGCAACTAGGAATATATATTTTAGTTTTTAAAGTCTCTGGGTCCATTTCTTCCCCTTAGCGTTTCAGGAATACACAGAGGATATTTAATGTGGTTCTTCGGGAAGTGTTAGAACCTATGTACTGGGATGGGCATCTATTTTTTTGTTTTTTCATTTTTTATTTTTTGTTGAGGAAAGGTCTTTCTATAGCCCAGGCTGGTCTCAAACTTCTGGGCTCAAGCAATCCTCCTGCCTCAGCCTCCCAAAATGCTAGGATTACAGGCATGAGCCACCATGCCTGAAGGACATCCATTATTATGTAGGGCCCAAAGGAAGAAAAATTTCTTAGCAAGAAAAAACTCCTACCATCTAAATGGAGAATCCAGGACAGGCCATAGTACCTAGCCAGAGAATACTGAGGTTAGACAGAGAGCTACAAAATAGAGTTTAACAACGGCAAGATATAAATTTTCAAGTTATAGTTTTCTAGTAAGGCAGACAGCCAGCATTTTGCAAAGCATAGTGAAGGAAGAACCTCTGTAAACGCTATGCTTACAATGAACAGTCTTCATTTGCATATTCATTGACTGAAAACAAGTTGTAACTAGTAGTAAGAACCCTGAAAGGAAAGAGAAAACAAAACCCACCACTATTTAATGAGTGTTTACCATGTGTTAGGCAGAATGCAAAGTACTTTACATGTGTTGTCTTAATTTCCACAACCAACCCTATAAAATTGAAGTATTATTTTAGCCATCACACAAAAGGTAAAATTGAAGTTCAAATAAGTCAAGTTGCCCCAAATCGCATAGCATATATGTGACAAAATCTAGGTGGTTTTAACACAAGCCTACACTCTTCTACCAGAATCATGTGAGAAGAGAAGTGATCACAGGATATAAATGGGAAAGAAAACAAGCTGAATTTGGACAACACGGGGAGAAGAGGAATCCAAAACAGAGATCCTTTCCTTGGATGTCTGCATAAGAATGATTGTCCAATGTTTAATGAAAAAGAACATGATATTGACATCAGAACTCCATTCAGTAGTATATATTGTTTACATTTATAAAAAGGTATAGCAATATATATTACTCTCTATAGAGAGTAAATTGATTCTGAATGAATTATTTTTATATATTTATAAAAGTATGAGTTAAAAGTCCTCCATTGTCAACTGTAGATACATAAAAATTTCAGTAAATGTTTTGGTAGGAATCATGAAAAACCAAATGAATAGTCCCCTTGTTATAGAATTATATTTCAAATAGTGTTTTAATTGTGTAAGCCAATTAATATTCTTCATTTCATATTGTGTTATGTCACACTATTCTATATTATCCTGAAAAGAGACAAAACATTCTTGCGTTTAATCATTTTAAATCATATGTTAACATTCTCTCTTGTTCAAACGAGATTTTTTAATCCTCTATGTATTCTTTGCAAAGTATCCTAGTGCCTGAGAAATTTTTTCAGTTATTGCTAAGGCATGATCAGAAAGAGCAATCGTTTCACACTATATTTCATAGCCTCTGTTCCTTTTAGTTATAATCCTATTAATTATTTTGGATCTCTTTCCTTTTCTGTCAATATTTATATTTCAAAGTGTTAGCATACATACCTAAACAATTACATTTTAATTCTCTTTTCTTGCAGGCTGATTGAAAATGTGATGGCATCATTACATTGTAAACTCCTAGACTGTAGTAACCACAACTTATTAATGGTGTCTACAGGGTATTGGGTGCATAAAAGGTGCTGAGTAAATATTTGTTGACAGAATGTTGGCAACCTCTATACTTAATTTTAAAAAACAGTAATAATAATGAACATTTCCTGAATTAAAGTAACAAGTATGTTTGGCATCATGCTAGATTTAAAATTACTTCTCTTATGTAAGCCTTATAACAACACATTATTTCTATTTTAAAAATGAGGAAATTAAAATCAGGGAGGTCAGGTGACCTACTCAAGATCACATACAATAAGTGACAATAAGTGATGGAGTCAGACTCCAACCCAGGTGTATCTAACTCCAAAGCCCATCCCTTAAAGAGTACACTTTTCTGGCCTCTCAATGTTCCCTAAGCAATTGCTGAACACCTTTTTGACCTCATCATTCCCTTTCACATTTTCTTGGAGAACATATACATTTACAAATTTCATTTCCCAACCCTTGTCCAATTCATATCTGTACTCCTGCAAGGACATTTCAGATCTTATCCTGTATGTTCATTATTTATGGTTCTTCCCAGTAGTGTGCTGGTAAATGTTAAAGAATCAGTTTGGGAGAGTGGAAGAGAAACCGCGATCTATAATGCTTATCTGATTTCCGTGATATAGATTCTGCTGCCATGGATGATTTCAAGCTATCAACACGATGTCGCTGAACAGAATTGGAAAGAGATATCCAATCTCTCGGGTACAGCTTTCTGTACCTGGCACCTGTGAATTCTAGCATACCATCAGCTCTTTCCCATATTGGCTAGTATGAAGCTGGAAAAAAAAAAAAGCATTAAAAAATTAAAATCCTCCATGTTAGGATATGCTTTGGATAAGTACCTAGTGACATGGTTTGGCTGTGTCCCCACCCAAATCTCATCTTGAACTATAGTTCTCACAATCCCTATGTGTCATGGGAGGGACCCAGTGGGAGGTAATTGAATCATGGGGGCAGTTACCTCCATGCTGTTCTCATGATCCTGAGTGAGTTGCTATGAGATTTGACAGTTTTATAAGGTGCTTTCCCCACTCTTCGCTCAGCACTTCTCCTTGCTGCCACCATGTGAAGAAGGACGTGTTTGCTTCCCCTTGTGCCATGATTTTAGCTTCCCGAGGCCTCCCCATCCATGTGGAACTGTGAGTCAATTAAACCTCTTTACTTTATAAATTACCCAGTGTTGGGTATGACCTTATTTGCAGCGTGAGAAAAGATTAATATACCTGGTAAACACACATCTGTTTTAAAATTTTTGAGTACTGTTTCATGAATTAAATGAATTTTCACTCTTCCAGAACAGAAGTTGTCAAACTGTGGTCCCCAGACCAGCATCATCAGCATCACCTGGGAATTTATGCAAATGCAGATCCTTGAACCCACTCCAGACTTACTGAATCAAAAAACTTGGTGGTGATCAAGGGAGGTCAGCAATTGTTTTAACAGGCATCCAGTGATTCTGCACGCTAAAGTTTGTGAACTATTCAAAAGTAAAAATCTCTTGTCCATTTCAACCCTCAAGGTACAGCAAGTCTAACAAGGGAGAGTCCAAGGTCAATTTTAATGAAAAAAAAAAAAAAGTGGGGAAAGTCAAGGTTCAGGCGAGTAAGTGTATAATGTAGACTGCAGAGAAGAATGGTCAAGGCCCAATTATTACTCATAGCTGAGTCAGGAGACGTGGGTGTAAAACCTACCTGAAGAAAAGCCCTCCAAATCAGAGAAGAAATTTGCTGACTTTTGGAGACTCCTCCCAGAAACAATGCCTTAGTAGGTATCAGACAAGAGTGGACCCAGTTGGAAAGCTTCACGCCTTAGCACACTTAGCTAGGGGACCTCTGTGTTTTACATAAGTGAGTTAAAACACAGATTTCCTACCTAAGCCCCACCTGGGATAAATTTTTTCTGCCTACTTCAGTAGTTCACCTGTCTTAGATTCTTCTGCTGGGTTTGTTACAATAACACAGATGGCTGACTTCCTCTCTCCTCTGCCTCTCCACCACCTGACAAAGATACTCTGTTTCACCAAATTCCAGTCAGCCTCCTCTGAACTCTCTTCTCAATGAGACCCTGGCTTTTAAGCTTCTGTGTTTGTGTCTGCATTGTCCATTTTGGCAAGAATCCTACTAAAGCAGCTTAACCAGAATTCTCCACCCTGCAGATCTGATTACCCTGAATATCTGATCGTCCACCATCCCCTAGGTGATGTCTGATCACCCTGGCCTGCCTTCCGCAAGAATCCTCTTAGGTCCCTTTAGCCAGAATTTCCCCTTATTCCTGATGTTTCCTCAAGTAAGTTTCCATCCTCTGATGCCCCCCTGCTCCTTAGCTATTGGGATGGTTAATACTGAGTAGCAATTTGATTGGATTGAAGGATACAAAGTATTGTTCCTGAGTGTGTCTGTGAGGGTGTTGCCAAAGGAGACAAACATTTGAGTCAGTGAACTGAGAGATGTGGACCCACCCTGTATCTGGGTGGGCACCATCTAATCAGCTGCCAGCACGGCTAGGAGAAAAGCAGGCAGAGGAATGTGGAAGGACTAGACTGGCTGAGTCTTCTGGCCTCCATCTTTCTCCCGTGCTGGATGCTTCCTGCCTTCGAACATTGGACTCTAAGTTCTTCAGCTTTTGGACTCTTGGACCTGCACCAGTGGTCTTCCGGGGGCTCTCAGGCCTTCAGCCTGTGGCTGCAGTGTCGGCTTTCCTACTTTTGAGGTTTTAGAACTTCCTTGCTCCTTAGCTTGGAGACATCCTATTGTGGGACTTCACCTTGTGATTGTGTGAGTCACTACTCCTTAATAAACTCCTTTTCATATATACATCTATGCTATTAGTCCTGTCTCTCTAGAGAATCCTGATTAATACAGCTATAAATCCCCACTCATCCTTGTTGTATTTGGAGTTGAGCCCAATCTCTCTCCTATTACAAAACCCTGTTGTAGGACCTTCCTTTGAATAAGGTCTGTCTTACCATCTTTAACAAGGGTCGTGGCACAGCTTTTCTCTAACACAGTCCACCAAGTTCCTAATTCAGTAGGAATGCCCAGGAATTAGCATTTGTAACAAGTTCCCAGTGATGCCACTACTGGTCTGGGAACAACACTCTGAGAATTACTGGCCCTACCTACATTTTCTAAGTTCTGTATAGTGTTCTTGAGTTGTTAAGGAGCTGTTGGATTTTGCCTCGGGGGCTGTTTTGATGGGGTGTTAGGTGAGGAGATGTGTACAGTGGAGCCAGCAATAGAAAAGCTTTCATTTTGGCCAGATCATCATTGCAAAGCAGAGACACAGTTTAATCAGAACCATAATTGTTACACTGCATAAGAATTCCAATTTTCTCTAGTGTATCTCATTTTACTGTGAAGAGATATTTACTGCAGAAAATTTTTGTAATTAACACATATAAGTATAATCAATTTTGGCTTATGGGAATGCTTTTCTAGAAATCAAAATGTATACTGGCATCAATGTACAAATATTCCAGAAACCAACATTAAGCAATTTATGAGGTATTCATTAATATTCTAATACATTATTTTCGGCATCTCATTCAGGAATGAGCTGAGACTTTCTCTGTGAAGATTCAGTGTTCCTATTACTGAAATGACCCAAATGTAGCAGAGCAGTCAGTACAGCCTGTCTTCCTCATTCTGCTCCTAACCACATAAATAACCAAATAGTATTCATTAAATTTGCAAATGGCATCACGCTGGGAGAGAAATTACCACAAAGGAGAGAAAAAAAACCTTAAATACAACATGACCTTGATAATTTGGAGCAAAGGAGAGAAAATATAACAAACATTATCAAAGCAGAGTACTCACATTTAAAGAGAAAGTCCAAATTACAAAATAAAAGGAAGGTCATTATACATGCAAATTTGCCTCTTATTTGTTGATCTATTCAGCAATTTATTATTGAGTACATATTATGTACCAGGCTCTGGGGATAGAGTGGTGAACAAAACAGACATTGTTTCTCACTCAGGGAACTCACAGAACAAGAGGGGACAGGGTCCTTAAACAAGAAAATAAATAAACATCTTCCAGTTGTGATAAGTGTTTTGAACAAAAAGCAGAGTAATGTGAAAAAGAACAACTGATGTGTGAGAGAAGGAACTATTTACAGTAGAGTGGTTAGGGAAACCTCTCTGAGATATGAGCTGGAACGCAATGAGAAGCAATCCGCTTTCGAAAGAATACTGTTCCAGACAGAGAGGGCTGTCCAGACAGAGCAAATATCCTGTGCTAAGTCCCCGGGCAGGAAAGGTCTTGGTGTTTTCCTGAAACTGAAAGGAGGCAGGTGTGGCTTGAACATAGTGGACAAGAGAGGTTGAAGAAAGATATGAGGCGATAGAGAGATGAGAGCAAGAGGAGAGAGAGATGAGGCTGGAGAGAAGGCATCCAGGGTAAATATGGCATAGTAACATTTTCAAGCAGGAGTTGGCAAACATTTTCTGCAACGGTCCTGTATTAGGGTTCTCTAGAGGGACAGAACTTAATAGTGTATATATAATATATAAAGGGAAGTTTATTAAGTATTAACGTACACAGTCACAAGATCCCACAATACGTTGTCTGCAAGCTTGAGGAGCAAGGAGAGCCAGTCCAAGTCTCAAAACTGAAGAACCTGGAGTCCAACGTTTGAGGGCAGGAACATCCAGCACGTGAGAAAGATGTAGGCTGGGAGGCTAGGCCAGTCTCCCTCTTCATGTTTTTCTGCCTGCTTTATATTCACTGGCAGCTGATTAGAGGGTGCTCACCACATTAAGGGTGGGTCTGCCTTCCCCAGCCCACTGACTCAATTGTTAATCTCCTTTGGCAACACCCACACAGACACACACAGGATCAATACTTTGTATCCTTCAGTCCCATCAAGTTGACACTCAGTGATCACAGGGCCAGAGTTTAGGCTTTGATGAGTCCTAAGGTCTCTATCACAACTATTCTGTTCTGCAGTTGCAGCACAAAAGCAGATACAGACAATACTTAAATGAATACAGGTGGCTGTGTTCTAATAACACATATTTACCAAAACAGGCAATGGGTGGACTTGGCCTACAGGCCAAATTCTTTCAGTTGCCAACCCCTGAAAGAATAAAATTGGGCACAATACTATCCTAGGAAACATAAGTAGGAGCAGGACACTCACCTTCCAGATGAGTCAGCATTAGTCAGAACATCACTGAATGAATGTCTTCCTTGGGCTCCACACTTAAATGGGATATGATAAAACTCGCGTAGGTTCTAAAATAGTGATGATTAACGGTTTGGAAAACTGGCCAAGTAAAAAGTTTAAATGAGCTGATGTATTCAACTTGAGCAACAAAGAAGAGGTAATAAAATAGTTTTCACATGTTTTAAGTGTTATTTTGCTAAAGATTGTCCAACTGTTTATATGTTCACTGAGCAGAAAGACATGAGAACTGAAGGGAAGGGAAAAGCAAGACATGAGAAGGAAATGGAACTGGAAGAATATAATGACCTGACAAGGTAAACACAAAACAATGGGTCCCATTGGCTCCCCTCTCTGCCTCCATGGCAGACTTTTCTGTTCAGGAGTGAAATAATGTTTTAATGAAAGCATATTATTAAACCTCATTTTAAAGGAAAACCATAGTGTATACTGTTATCAAGCAAATAGTTGCCCATAATTTGTCATCTTTAAAACATTACATTTTCTTTTTTTTTTTTTTTTAAAAAAAAAGCCATATTGTATTGATCAATTACTATAAGCCAAGTGTGCCGAGCATTTGACATGCATCATCTTGTTTACTCTTCACAGTACTCCTAGGAAGTCAATACTATCCCCATCCTCATTTTACTAAAAAGGAAGTCAATGCTATTCTTATCTTCATTTCACAGACAACTTAGACTAATGTTACTAAATAATTTGTCCAATGGCAACTAGCTAATAAATGTTAGACCCAATTAATTTTATTTTTTAAGCGAGGCATAGTAAATGAGGAACAGCTGTATTTACACTTCTTTTTAAAATAGCACTGAGTAATATTTATCATAAGATCTCTATGTTTTAAATCAAGAAGGCCAAAATTTAGAATGCACTTTTGACTACAACCAACCTAGCTAATCCACAGCTCTATAAACAATAATTTCTTCTTATTGTCTACGTGTGTGTGTTATGTGAAGAAGCTCAAATCTTTGAAAACTCTATAGATTCAGTTTTCTAAGCTCTCTTAGTGTCTTTTGTAGTATTTAAGATTTTAAATTTCTTTAAAAAGAGGAAGCATGGTTATTTGATCATTTCTTTGATAGTTCTGATATCTAAAGTATTTGCAGGTCTGTTTTTGCTGTCTCTTATTCTGTTGGTTCCCACTTTTGGGTATTACTTCCTTACTGTGCTTAGATATTTTTTGTTATAAGCTGCTCATTTTTTTTTTTCCCCAGAAAATTTATGGTGAGACTTCTTTGAGGCCGAGGATAAAGGCATACTCCTCCAGAGAGGACTGGAATTTACTTCTGCAAGTGCTAGGAGGCACTACCACTTCAAGGCCAATTTAAACAAAATTTACAACCTGTGGTTTTACTGGACTGCAAATCTGGGAGGCTGGGTTGCAAATCTGTGTCAAGATTAGTTTGTGGTAATATCTCAGGGATAGCCTTCCCTCTTTCTGTCACTGCTTGGTGCCAAGGTAAATATCCTTGCACTCTCTTGGAGGAGGGTATGAGGTGAATTTTTTTCCGACTTACCCTTATACTTTGAGATCCCAGTATTATGAGCAGACAGATCGTCTATTACTCAAGAGCCATCTGCCCTTTGCTCTTGGCTCCTGGGCGAGGATCTCTAAGCCCTTGGAATGTACTACCCAATATGAATGTCACTGTGTGCCTGAGAGTCTGGGCCACACCAACAGCCTAATGATGTGATTTCGAGTTGGGCCTGTGAGTCACATGGTATCAGTTCGAGCTCTAGGGGGGCTGGAGACTAAAGGTCAGTTTTAAGGCAGGCAGCCAGGTCTAAGTAATTGAGCCCCAATACAAACTGGAAGCGATGGCTCAGTTGAGCGTCTCTGGTTGACAATACTCTGTGCACATTGTTTCACATCCTTGCTGGGAGAAGCTGGCATTGTCCATGACTCGGCTGGGAGGGGGCAATGGAAGCTCCATATATGGATTCTGCCCCCTGTGTCTCTGGCATTTGCAGATTTTAATCTGTATCCTTCTGCTATAATAAATCATAGCTGTGAGTATAAAAGCTTTCAGTGAGTTATGTGAATCCTTCCAGCAAGTTTTCAAGTCTGCGGCTATCTTGGGGACCCCAAACTTGTAATGGTGTCAGAAGTGAGGGTGGTCTTGGGGACTCCCCTACCTCTGCAGTTGTTCTCAGTTGAAAGTGGTTGCTTCAGAGGAAAAGTGGTCTCATTTCCCAGCCAGTCACATAGAAATGGAAGAGTCTGTAGTAATTAGGAGATGCAACATTTTCCTGCCTTTAGCCTGTGTTCCATACCTGTTTCACCTAAGTTGAGCAGTATGACTGAACTAATTTTTTTTTTTTTTTTTTTTTTTTGAGGCGGAGTCTCGCTCTGTCGCCCAGGCTGGAGTGCAGTGGCGCGATCTCGGCTCACTGCAAGCTCCGCCTCCCGGGTTCCCGCCATTCTCCTGCCTCAGCCTCCCGAGCAGCTGGGACTACAGGCGCCGCCACCACGCCCGGCTAATTTTTTGTATTTTTAGTAGAGACGGGGTTTCACTGTGTTAGCCAGGATGGTCTCGATCTCCTGACCTCATGATCCGCCCGTCTCGGCCTCCCAAAGTGCTGGGATTACAGGCTTGAGCCACCGCGCCCGGCCGACTGAACTAATTTTAATTGAAATGTCAGAACGGGCTTTTATGAAATTCAGATGTAGTCAAATATTGACTAGATAATTTCTCAATAAAACAAATTTTTATCATATGTGTATGCATCTATATATAAATCTAACATATACATTTATGGTTATATGTGTGTGAATATACCTAACAAAATAGCACTGGATTGAGAGTCAACAGATGTGAATTACGCATACAGTTCTGATCCTGCCACTTCCTAGCAATTTTTTGGTGATTCACTTAAATTTTTTGAGTCTACCTCCTCATAAACCCAGTCATCTAGGTCAGGGGTTCTTAGTGGTGATGATTTTGCCTACCAGGGGCCATGTTGGAAATTGATGGGGCTACTTTTGGTTGTTGTAATATTTGAGAGTGCCATTGGCATTTGGGAGAAGCCAGGGATTCTAAATTTTCCACAATGCACAGCACAGCACAGCACTGCCCATCAAAGAATTGTTCTACATCCCACACAAATACTGGATGTTTTGTCAGACATTCCTATAGGTGAGATCGCTTTTTATAATTATCTGAGCCCAGAATCTAACTCCATTTTATGCAGAAAAACGAAGTATGTGTTTTGCATGATTTTAATACACATGGAATTTTCCAGATTTACAACTACCATGTATTGAGGGGAGATTTCACTGTGTTTGGTTTGGCACTTGCCCTGAGATGCCGCTAGAGTGAGTCACTGTGACCACCCACCTGTGTGAGTCTGCACGTGCAGCTGCACATGTGTGGTATAGGCATAGCCTGCTACCCAGGTCTTCCAGTGTGGTCCTAAGCTGAACATTCCCATATTAAAGTGCAGAGTATTTATTATAGATTACTTTCATTTCTCCTCTGTGTTGTTGGTAGTGCATTTTGTGTGCCTGTAGGTTATAATATCTGTGGAATTAATTTCAAAATAAACTTAACTTATTCCTCCCATCTAACTGAGGCTTTGTCCCTTTGACTATCATCAGTTAGATATTTTTTTAGATCAATAGTACAACATGGTGAATATGGCTAATAATTGAGTACCGTATAGTTCTTTTTTCTTTCTTTCTTTTTTTTTTTTTTTGAGATGGAATTTCACTCTGACGCCTAGGCTGGAGTGCAGTGGTGTGATCTCGGCTCACTGCAACCTCTGCCTCCTGGTTTCAAGTGATTTTCTTGCCTCAGCCTCCCAAATACCTGGGATTACATGCATGTGCCACCATCCCCAGCTAATAAATTTTGTACTTTTAGTAGAGACAGGGTTTCATCATGTTGGCCAGGCTGGCCTCAAATTCCTGACCTCAAGTGATCTGTCCACTTCGGCCTCTCAAAGTGCAGGGATTGCAAGCGTGAGCCACCATGCCTGGCTAATTTTTGTATTTTTAGTAGAGAGGAGGGTTCGCCATGTTGACCAGGCTGGTCTTGAACTCCTGACCTCATGTGATCTGCCCACCTCGGCCTCCCAAAGTGCTAGGATTACAGGCGTGAGCCACTACACCTGGCCGAGTACTATATATTTCAATATCACTAAAACAATAAATTTCAAATTTTCTTATCACAAAAAGTGTGAGATGCTTGAGATGATGGATATATTATTTCACTTGATTTAATTATGGCATATTATATTTAAAAAATGACATCACTTTGCACCCTATAAATATATACAATTTGTTAATATATAATTTAAAAAATAATATCTATGGATTTTATTCTGTATGGCATTCTAGCATCCTGTCATATTTGCCCCATGATGATTGCACACACACAAGAAGAGTAGAAAATGATTTAGGATCCCCTTTTTATGAAAAAATATCCACATTGTTAAGAAAATGCCAAGGTACATAACTCTGTAAACTTTCTTCCTGCTTTCACTTCAGTTAATTAGCCTAGTTTGGGCTTTGCACAGTAAAAAGCTCTGGGTATGTTTCTAAGCCACCCTGTCCCATGTGGCTTCGTAACTATCTACTCTTTCAAGATATGGTGTCTTATCAAGGATTATCTTCTAGTTCAGAGAAGGGGCCATTAAGGTCATTTTCAAAGGTAGCCTCTACTCAGGACCAAGTGATTTTGTCTTCATTTCAGCAAAATGCATTTCAGTAGACTTACTACTAAGGAGTGAAATCACACTAATGGATAAGACCGGGTCCTTCATCATAAACGTCTTGTAGTGTAATTGGGGAGAACGTCTTCAACCCAAAAGGCTATGACATAATACAGGGAATGTGAGGTATAAGCAAATGCTATGAGGGACCTGGGGGAGTAACTCATTCGACCTGAAAGAATGAGGAAAGGTTTTAAGAAGTGGGATGGGTTTGGGCAGACGTGTTTCAGGCAGGGGCACTTCATTAACAAGGTGTGAAGAGGAGAATAGAAAGCATGAGGGAAGCGTCAGGGGATCCTGGCTAGCATGCTCAGAAAGTTAACATCAGTGAGGAATTGTGGGCAAAAAGGCCAGAAAGATAGGTTAGGACCTGTCTTAGTCAGCTCAGGCTACTATAATAAAGCACCATGGACTCGGTAGCTTACAAACAATAGAAATTTATTTCTCGCAGTTCTGGAGCCTGGAAGTACAAAAGCAGGGCGCCATCATTGTTGGGCTCTGGTACAGGTTCTTTCCTGGTTTGCAGACTGCTGACTTCTTGTTATGTCCTTATGTGAGGGAAAGAAGACAAGAGAGCTCACTGGAGTTTCTTCTATAAGGCCACTTATCTCATTTATAAGGGCTCTTCTGTCATGATTTACTTGCCTTCCAAAAGGCCCACCTCCTAATACCATCTCATTGAGGGTTCAGATTTCAATACATGAATTTTAAGGGGACAGAAACATTCAGTCAATCGCAGGATTCAGCTGTGTAGGACCTTGAAAGCCAGGTTGTGAGGTCTGGAGAGAATCCTGCATGTAAGAGGGAGCCGTGAAGTTTGGAGGAGAGTGACGTGATCAGAGTCATGATTTTGGAAAATTTTTTAGCCAGCAACTGCAGGATGCATTGGGGTTAGGAGGAGGTAGGGAGAAAGGGACTTTGGTAAGTTGGTAGTTGTGACAGTGCCGCCAGGTAGGAATATGAGGGTGGGAAGCAGAGAAGAAGCAATCAGACTAGAATAAGAGGGCAGAGACAGACTCACAGAGGAGGAGGATTATGAGGAGGGGTTGTATCTTGGCTCCAAGGGTTCTGGCCTGGGTGCATGAGCATCTGGTGATGATGCCGTAACCTGGATACCACCTCCAAGGGGAGGAAGAGATAATGAGCTTGGTTTTTAGATGAGTTGGATTTGAAGGGCAGATACTATGTTCATATGGAGACGTCCAGCACACTATTAGAAAAAGAGGCTGAGTGCTCTACAGTTTCCAGAGTATGGGTCACTTCTCTACTGCTTTTTCTTCCTCTGAAAAAAAGGCCCTCTTCTCTGTCCCAGCTGAAGGCTATGGACAGCACTGTGGTTAACAGTTCATGCAGAACCCAGTCATCCTAGAATCACATACTAGTTCTGCCTCTCTCTAAGTTGTATGACCTTAGGTGAGTTACTGGATTTCTCTAAGCCTCATCAGTTTCCTCACATATAAACTGGTGATAACAAAAGTATCTTCTGTATAATGTTCCCACAAATTAATTAATGCCAATAATACCTGGCATATTGGAAATGCCTAAAAATATCAACTGTTATTAAGTCAAATTATTTACCATTCCACAAACACACCCAGAACGTTCCTTCCTCCTGTCATTTGTCCCTGCTGCTGCTCTCCACTTACAACGCTCTCCAAAGGAACTGATTCCTACCATTCATCTTACTCTCTACACAAGATCCTGAAATCATACTTACTCTTGGCTCTAGGAGCCAGTGTTTGTTTGAATTTGGAATTATCCATGAGATTGGAAAAGCTTGCACCCTCACTGTGATGATTAAAAAAGGCTTGACTGGCTTAGAAGGGGAAATCCATTTTATCCTATTACAGAAAATACTCTCATGCTGTAGGGCTTTCCTAAAATCTTTTAACAGAGGGATCGTATAGCAAAACACCTCATCAAAATAAAGGCTTTTTGGAATATATAAAAGGAGAAAATAAAAGTTTGGGAAACCCCCCAAAAATGTGGTAATGTCTAATGTTTGCTACTGTTTTTTTTGTGGACAATTGAATACTTGGCACCTCTATTTTGGATTCCTCTTTGGCAGCACTTTCCCAGGCTAAAAGTGCTAGCAGCCAGTTCTTCCCAGCTACCTTCCACCTATGCTTTGTTTTGGCAAGTGTAACTTGCCTGAGAGTTGCAGAAATGCTACTCTGCGCAGAGCTGATGCCAGACTGGAAAAGACATTGTTCTCTGTAAAATTAAGATAAGAGATTTTGAAGCAGAAGGGCCAATCTGCTTCAAACTACGACTTCAACAATGTTTTTAAGTTATCTGAAACAGTAGCTCAATGTCATTCTTCGGGTTTCTACTTATTACAGTATCTTTCTTCTGTTTTAGAACAGTTCCTATAGCAATATAATGAAAATAACCTTTACTTTTTTTTCAGCCACAAAGAGAGAACTATAAATTATTCCTCACCCTAGTTTCCTTTCATCACATACAAAAGCCAGTGCTTGCTCTGCCCCAATAAATCAAAGCTTCAAAAAGGGCAAGGCAGCTAATCAGAGAACGCAGCTTCTACTAACTAGACAATAAATTTCTGTGTCTGTCATCTTTGGAATTAATAAAAGATAAAGGGCCACTTTACACAAAGTTTCCAAAACAGGTCAAGAAAGAGTCAGGACATAGAATGAACTCGTAAACCTGGTCATTATGACCATTTAATCTAATAAGAAGTGAAGGTTCATCTGTATTTTACACATGAGCAAATGTCTTCAATACATTTCCAACAGGACAAAATACTTAGTCGTTTTATTTTTGAAAAGTATATTCTCAAAACAGAAATAAATGTTTTTAGTCTGGGAGGAATAAGGAAAATGTCTCTTAGAGGAAGTGATATTGGAAATAAACCTTAAAGGAAATAGAACCTTTTAACAGCCAGAGAGATTCATATTTTGTAAGAATGGATTAACTCAAATCAGTCATACCCTATTGACCCAACTTTTCTAGTTTTCCAATATGAATGTCCCCAATAGAGTAATTAATGAAGCCAACATTTACCGAATTCATTCTCTACATTAGGCATCGTGCTAAGCACAGGATTAAGAAGATGAATAAAACACTGGACCTGCCCTCAAAGAGTGACCACCCTTCGAAAAGTTCAACTGTTCCTTAATTCTATTACATAAAATAAAACACAAGAATCATTATAAATTGATTCCCAAGTTTAGTTGGAATCTCCACATGAAAGTTTTGCTCCACAGCAGTTTTCTCAGTAAAATAAAATTGAATAATCTAAGACACAGAGAAGACAGCTTTCCCAGGATAGAAAGGAGTTGCAAAAATCAACTCAATCTAACATAGCCATAGTCACAAACTTAAAGTTGGTAATTCTACATAACTGCTTTAAAACTAAAAGAGAACAAGAATGGTCAAAGCTTGTGTTACAGCACTTCTATAAAGGTAGAACAGGCAAAAAAATAATAACTAAATTTTAGCCCCAGGTTGAACCCAAATAGTACTAATACCTGAGATTTCTGCCCTGAATATATTTACATGCAGGACCAAGAGAACTTCTGGGAGAACCTCATTTTGGAAGAAGAGATAATTCTGAACTTGCATTTGGTTCAAAAATGGTGTTCTAGTGTTAAATTATATGGTACTCAAAATTTGTTTTCAAGTTTAGCCCCTGGGCTGGGATAATTTCAAATTTTAAAACATTAAAAAGAGCAACTTTCACTAAGAAACTATAATTATAGACTCTGGGGTGCAGGGCAACACCCGTTTTGGGATCTGTGTCACAAAGTGCAACACATGGTGGAGAGGATCAACCTTCTCCTTTGGTCTATACCCTACACAGTGTAACTTTGGCTCATTGAAGTTTCCAAGACTGTTTCACTCCTTTACTCCATTGGAGGCTCCCAGGTAGTAGAGGCACCTACACCTCATATGGGGCAGCAGTGAAGATCATCAGCACCAAATGACGCTGGAGAAAAAAAGGAATAAAGTGGCAGATGCCATGAGGCAAATGATGCATATGGGCACCCCAGAGGGCACCCTAGACATAATTAGAGAGTATTTTGCAGGGAGCGGCAGGACTTTCAACGGTAAATTAGGATAAGAATCAGATAAATAGGGTTTATTCCTGCTCATCTCACCTCATTGTCTACTCCCCTATGTTCGGCTCCATACACACAGGTTACTCAAATATTAGATCCTAATTCATTTCAAGAATGTGTTGAATTATTCTTTTAATAGAAATAAAAGTGCTCACTTATCTGAAATTTAGTAGCATAGTCAACAACTTCTTTCCCATCATGGTATTTCAGGAGGAACACTGAAATTTTACACTGGGGTGATCCCACAGCATAATTCTGAGAAGGAAAATGCATGGGGAAATACAAATAGAAGGAAGTCAGACTGGTTCACCAGGGAAGATCCTTTGCCTTGTTCTCCTGAGAACCAGTGACACTGAACAAAAAGATTCCTGGTACTTTTGGAAATTATATAAAAAGTAAATTGAACTTCAGTCCAGAGGGCATCCCTGTAGGATGCCTGGTCAGAGACTTCTGGGCTGGATTCTTTTCCTCACTTAAAGATTTTTGCAAAAGCTTTTTTGCTTGCAAGAGAAGATTCTGAAAAAGATCTCATTTTAAAATATCTGTATGAAAATGCTTAGAATGGGTTGTCACGTCCCTTGTTAGAGCAAAGCTGACTAGAGATGGAAAACTATGTATTCCATTGTACCTTTAGTGGCCTTCACAAATAAGTAAAGGTAGAATAGGAAAAAAAAAGCACTGACAAAGCTATTTGGTCAAGACATTTTTGGACAGTTTTTTGGAATTGGGAAGCCTTTTCTTGTTTTGCAACAAAAGGTCTTTTCTTCTTCTCCTCAACCTACCTTGTGTTCTGCAACCAGATTGGTTTTTCTAGTGCATCACTTTTATGTTATTCTCCTGCTTAAAACTTCAGAAAATCAATTCCACAGGGGATGACAAGGAGGGGTGGCAGAGCAGCAAATTCATAGAATAATCACTGTATCTAAAATGTATTGCACACTGTGTGCCAGGTGCTGTTCTAAACATTATGCATGCATTAACCCATTTAATGCTCAAATAACCCCTATGAGAAAAATGCTATTTTTTTTACCCCATTTTAAAGATGAGCTTAAAGAACTTGCTCAAGATTGCACAGGTGGCATTTCAATCCAGGCAAGCGGATTCTAGAACCCTCTCACTCTTAACTACTGCATCTACATTTTAGAGCTCAAAAAGCCCTCAAGGGTACAAAAAATATATATTTTCTGTTCATGTTGTGCTTGAGCACTCAGAAGTCAGAAGGAAGGAGAATGTTCTCCAGCTTCATGATGACATTCAAAGCTTTCCACAATCTAACAAGATTTCCTGTCTTATTCACAGTCCAATCTCAAGTCCTCCAATCTAGCCAAATGTTCTTACTATTTCAAAGTTTCATTCTTCCAGAGTGTCTCATTCTTCCCATCTTTCCAAATCTTAATCATCACTTAAGGCCCACATAAAATCTTGCCTCATGCAGACAAGGATGCCTTCTCTGTCCATTGGGAGGGCCCTCTTTGTACTCCACAACCGCTAAGGTCCACACCAGCAGTTTGATATCATCACTCACTGCTTTGCCGGTTTCTCTTGTGTGTTTTTTCTCACCTCCATTCTTAATTTTACTTTCATACAAAGCAATCTCTAATGACAGTACTCATTTCAGGAACACTTTATGTCTGTGTAAGGAATACAACCACTGTGGCACAACCACAGGTGGTAGCCTTTGCTTACGTAGGGCAGCGGTCCTCAACCTTTTTGGTACCAAGGACTGGTTTTGTTCCATGGACCTGCGGTGGAGGGGGATGAAACTGTTCCACCTCAGATCACCAGCCATTGGTTAGGTTCTCACAAGGAGCACGCAACCTAGATCCCTCTCATGTGCAGTTCAGGACAAGGTTCACCTCCTATGGGAATCTAATGCCACCTGATCTGACAGGATGCGGAACTCAGGCAGTGACGCTTCCTCACCCTCCACTCACCTCCTGTTGTGTAGCCTGGTTTCTAATAGGCCACAGGCTGGTACCGGTCCATAGCCCGGGGGTTGGAGACCCCTGATGTAGAGAACATACTTGGCTTGATGGAATAAAGGGAAATAAATAAACACAAGCATTGAAACTGGCTCTTCTAAAATTGCCAGGAGCAATTGTCACAGGGTTGGAAAGATACGTAGGAAATGTGTTTTCTTTATCAAGTTCTCTCTGTTTCCTCTAGTGATTTTTAACACACACATTTCTAACTTACTGGTGATTTCATTAGAAATTTTAAAAATATTTTTCAACTTCATTTTCTTGTGATATCAACAATAAATATCTCTTGCCTGTGCTAGACAAAGTGTCTGTGCTTGGTCACTATTTTGTTTCTTCTTGACGTCATCACTTTTTAGATAGTATTGAATTGAAATGTGGAATTTTATTTCAATTCTTTTGTTACACTATGCACCTTATTTCAATAATTTTTTAACATTGGCACTAAACAGAGTATGTATAATCAAATGAACAATTCAGAGAAATTATAGTGCCCTATATTGGGTTTATTATTCAAAAACCTGTATTTGGACCTGGTGCGGTGGCTCATGCCTGTAATCTCAGCACTTTGGGAGGCTAAGGTGGGTGGATCACTTGAGATCAGCCTGACCAACATGGTGAAACCCCGTCTCTACTAAAAATATCAAAAAAAAAAAAAAAAAAAAAAAAAAGCTGGGTGTTGTGGCAGGTGTCTGTAGACCCAGCTACTTGGGAGGCTGAGGCAGGAGAATCACTTAAACTCAAGAGGCAGAGGCTACAGTGAGCTGAGATCGTGCTACTACTACTGTACTCCAGCCTGGGCCACAGAGAGAGACTCTGTCTCAAACAAACAAACAAACAAACAAACAAACAAACAAACCCTGTATTGGAGGAGACAGTAATTTTTTTTTTTCCCCAGAAAGAATAGTGGACTGGGTGCAGTGGCTCACACCTATAATCCCAGCACTTTGGGAGGCCAAGGCAGGCGGATCACTTGCGGTCAGGAGTTCGAGACCAGCCTAGCCAATATGGTGAAATCCCATCTCTATTAAAAATACAAAAATTAGCCGGGCGTGGTGGTGCATGCCTGAAATCCCAGCTACTCGGGAGGCTGAGGCAAGAGAATTGCTTGAACCCAGGAGATGGAGGTTGCAATGAGCCAATATGGCGCCACTGCACTCCATCCTAGGCAACACAGCGATACTCCATCTCGAAGAAAAGAAAAGAATATTGGATGGTATACTTTCTGAGTCTAATATGTACTACTATGGAACTTAAAACTAATGATGACTAATTTTGATACTTATATCACCATCCTATGAAGATAAACTTTCAAGTGAAGTGGTCACACAGTGATCAACCCAAGTGTGGGTTCAGGGAAGGGAGCACAGAGTGATCAAGGCTGGCATTTCTGGCTCTTCTTTCTAGAAATGGTATTGCCTAGGAAGAGAGGAAGAGAGTGTGGGAAATGTAAGGGGAGGAACAGGTCTGAGAGATCCTTTTCACAAAGACTGGTTCCCTTCACTGGTTTCCAGTGAAAAAAGAGAGAAGATTCCATTATTTTTGTGGGCACTTATAAAGCGCTTTGTTTTTACAATTTCTTTCCCAATCTGCAGAAAGCCTGCCATGTCCTTTTTAGGCTGAGAAGGGTACTGGGCAAAGGGTGACAAGCCCTGATTTCCTTGAGTCTAGGAAGAGTTCAGCCAGAACCTCCATATAGGCAATCTACTGCTGCTACTGCTTGAAAGTAAGTTAACCACTTATGATGTTTATGATTTAGGGTTTTTTTTTAAAAAAAGCAGACATATTGAAATTTGCAACCAAAACACAAATAGAGTGCATAGAAATTATGACAATAAAAATCATTTTCGCCATTTTTCTAAAACAATAAAATAGAAAATAGTTTTAATCTACGAAATGTTAAAAAGGGATCAAAAAACAATATTGAAATATTTATAGAAAGAAACTAATCAGGCTGTGTATAACAGGGGAGAAAGGTGAATAAAGAAAATGTACTCATCTGGTCAGCAGTTGTCATTCTGACCAGAAAGGCTGCCAAAGATCCCAGGAAGGCTACTAAAAGACACAAGTAGGATACAAATCCTGCACTCTGCTTATTGTACCTTGTAACCAAAGGATCCTCGAATAAGTGTGGCCTTGAAAATGGGTTTCATAATTTATATGTAACGGGATTGAGAACAAATTGGTTTAGTTTATTCCAGAATGGAAATAGGGACATATTTTTAAAAGAATGGTAGTACAGTTTAGATGCTTTTTAAAATGTTGTTTTGAACAATTATGTGTTGCCATTTTTCTTAAAACTGGGAGGATTTACCTCTTATGACTGATTTCCATTAACTCCCTCTTACTTTTTCTTCCAGATTAAGTTTTGATGATGAGCTCTGATTCAGTAGATGAAATCTCAAATGTATCTTACAATGTAAAATGTATCATAAAAGGTAAAATGTACCTTAAAATGTAAAAGCATCTTAAAATGCAAACCAAGAGAAATGGTTACATTAAATCATATTGAGTGGTCTTGCATATTTAAGATTTAAGAATGTGTAGAACTCTTAAATAAGCATCTAGTGGGACACAGTCCTCTGATGGGTAATGTTAATGGTGATTCTTCTCTAACTGTAGACTAAGGCATACCAATCATTCCTACGTTCTTGAATAACAATGAAATGCAGATCTCAATTAATTTTTGAGTCTACCTTAGGCGCAAAAACAAATGTACAGGAACAGCAACTAGGTTGGCTTTATCTATCATGCAAAAGGAAAACTATTTAACACTGTCAGCACTTTTTACAACAGTGGCTACTGAGCAGACTTAATTACCAAAATGCCTGCACAAGGCCAGTTACATCAGCATGTCTGGGTCTAATCAGATTCTCTTTTCTGGTATCTATGGAATCAAACATGCTTTGCTAATATTGGCAGATCCTTGTTTAGTGAAGGTACTTTTGGCAAAATGATGCAAGGCTGCAGTTTGTATGTGATCTGTTGGTCTTTAACAATGCAGCTCTTGATGGAATTGGATTATTTTAACTATATATGGTACCAACAGTATACATATACTTTAAGCTCAATTGAGCCATCCCTGTCTGAAATAGCACCTAATCTTTCTTAACCCATCTTTGTCTTATTGTGCTTTGCAGAAATTATATATAATAATTTTATGATAAAACATAGTACTTCTTTTTTGTCTGCTCCCTCCATGAGGATGTAAGCTCGATGAGGGCAAGGTCTTTGTCTTATTGTCTCCATCTGCAGTACCCGTAACTATCTTGAAATTCAGTAGATGTTCTAAAAGTCCTCACTGAATGAAGAAACCTATATAGGTTTGTCAAAATGAGTGGCCGACAGAAGTTTTCAACAGGGTCTATCCACTGTAATTTTACTGTAACTTTATACTAGATAAGAACAAGTTCACAGAACCACTTGTTTACAGCAGATTTTAGAGACACAAAAAAGGGACTAGAAATTTGGTGTTTTACTAAGAGTTCCTTGGTAACCAATTAATAGCATGTCTGCATTCTGTGGTATCCTTATCTAAGAATGCTACTGAATAGATTGTGGAATTATACTCACAAGACACAGGAGGCTAATGTGGAACGACTTCCAAGGGTCAACATTAATTTTGTACAGCCTGCTTCCATTGTCTAGCCCTCCCAGCATGGTTTAAAATGAAATTTAAATGTCTTTCATGCTATCCCTGTGTCTCTTTGTTTCTGTGCATGTATCTCATACACACCAATTCAGCCACCCGGAGCAACAAACAGATAGAAAGGGCCATTTCCCTTTTCCCTTCATGCCCTATAGCCCCAAAGTAGACTCTCACAGGTACAGACATGTTACCCCTCAGGCCTACCCAGTGACTAGATGTGAATAACGCACTTTGAGCACTGGCTCAGCTCTGCTGGCCCTCCCCTTCCCAACTGTGGAAGATCCAATGGAGACCTGTTGAGCTTGGGAACTTCACCATGACAAGATTTATGTGATTCATGACAGATGCAATTTAAAGCACAGTAACTATAGTGTCGCCAGAAACCTGCTCTTTGTGTGCACGTGTGTGTAGCATGACCTCCTCTTACCTCTGTACCTTAGAGCTTCTCATGGTCATGGTCATTCCACCTCCACTCCTCACACTGTGCCATCAGAAAGAAAGCTGGCTTGGTTCCTCCTAAGGCCTAAGGAAGAGGTGAGATGAGGGTGTCTCACTACATTTGATTCAACTTGACTTTCTTAGGGAGGCAAGTTTAGTAAATTAGAATATTCTTCTAGTTGGGTTTTTTTGAGCAGTACAGAGTTATCTGTGCAATCACAAGCACCTTTAGGATCTAAATCATAAACATACATTAGTATGGTAGTATGGCCATTGCGTTTTTCCAGAGGGAGAAAAAGTATCTCAGAAGAAAATTCTTTTTTATGAACAGGCCGAACTCTGCTTCATCTAAGTTATTCCAATTTCCATCGTTAGACCAATACAAACTGAACTATAAGAAACAGTCATGCATAAAGGCATTCACCACTAATGTATTCATTTGTGAAAAAAAAAAAGGTATACTAAGCTCAGGCTACATGCCAGAAAAAGATTCAGATTTTGTAATAATCTGTCATGGGCAATACACAATTCTATAGACAGTCACCAAATCTTGTTTCTTAGGCCATATCTTCTACAGCAGTGGTTCTCAGCTGTAGTTAATTTTGTCAATCACAACAATACAGACATTTTTGGTCAACACAACTGAAGTGAAGGAGGGGGCTGTGCTAATGGAATCTAGTGGGTAGAGGTCAGGGATGTTGCTAAACATCCTTCAACACAGAGAGCAGTGTCCAACAAAAAGAATTATCCAGACCAAAATGTAAACAGTGTTGAGGCTGAGGAACCCTGCTATATACTGACAGATAGGAATCTAAAGCATGGAAAGTCAGCGTGATGTTTGGGAATCTAGTAGCTTAAGTGAAGCCAAACTAATTATCTTCTGTGGCTGTGAGTCTTGGATGTATCACTAAGAACTTCAGCGTTTCAAACTGTGCTCAATGAAATGACTCTGCAAGATCAACAGTTGGGTATTATTCCTATGTCAGTCTACAAGTTACAGAATTAGGAACGCCATATCACTGCTCTGCCAGTGAGACAAATGTTTTGGTTGCACTACCAGGAAGAAATCATGAAAAGTTCACTCAATCATAAAACACCAAGTGACACCTGTGTTAAGAATGTTAGAGGCCGGGCGTGGTGGCTCACGCCTGTAATCCCAGCAGTTTAGAAGGCCAAGGTGGGTGGATCACCTGAGGTCAGGAGTTCAAGACCAGCCTCTGGTAACTGGTAGAGAGGGCAAAACCCCGTCTCTACTAAAAATACAAAAAATTAGCCAGGCGTGATGGCGGGTGCCTGTAATCCTAGCTACTCGGGAGCCTGTGGCAGGCAAATCACTTGAACCCCAGAGGTGGAGGCTGCAGTGAGCCGAGATCACACCATTGCACACCAGCTGGGCAAAGAGAGCCAAACTCCGTCTCAAAAAAAAAAAAAATTAGAACACTTGCAGATAGAAAACTCAGGGTTTCTGAGGCAAGATGTATTAGGTGGTCTGTGGGGATTAATGCCAATTGAGCAGCAAGGATATCTGCAAATCCAGAGACTGTCCTCCTGATCATGGAGCAGGAAAGGAGGATGTCAGAGAGAGATAGATCAGATCTTGGGCAGAGGAGATGGACCTGCCTGGCTCCAGTCCCAGCTTTGATCCTAGCTGTGTGATTCTGGGCAAGTTTCAAATGTTCTTTGTGAAATTAGGAGCTAGCCTGTACTCTGTGGGATTCCCAGTAGCTCCATCATTCTCACTCAAAGTTTTCCTCACCACTTGTGCTGGTGCACAAAGAATAGAACAACTCTGTAACAGGATGCTAGTGCGGTATATTTATTAATTTGCAATAGTGTATGGTAAAGGAAATAACAAAAGAAACATGCAGATTTGCATAAATGGGAAATCCTTTGATTTGATAATCATTCATTCAACAAACATCTACTGAGCATCTCCTCTGAATAAAGTATTAAATGTTTTCTATTTTTCTTTTTTAAAATTTGTTTTAAATGATCCTAAGAAACTCTTTAAAAGTTTATTTCCTAGATTTATAGCAGTTAACATTCAGTTCCACCAATAAAATTCCTCACTGTATTCCACACAGGACAGATGGGTCTCCATTAGCTAATAACCTTCCAGGTGGTGCTGACACAGCACATATGTGAATATTCCTCTCTGTGGGAAATAGAGATGTAACTTCTATACTTGCCTCAACCTGCTACTATGACTTTCTTCACAGTCCTGGGTTTTCAAAGATCTAAAGTTAACTCTTCTCTTAGAGAATATATGCAAACAAGTGAACTTTAAACTTCAATGCAATGCTCTTAGCCCATAGCTCTGGTTCTTGTCTTTGTAACTGATGTCTCCTGAGCTGACTGCTGGCCTCAGTGTGCTCCTGCTTGAGAGCTGTCTGCCAGGGGAGGAGAATGCCCAGCTTCATAGTTACATCTTCAAAAAGGCCACCTGGAGAAGGAAGAAAAACCCACAGTGCTTTACTTCTATAATATGACAAAATGGCTGCATGTACATCAAATCAGAATCAGGTAAGTCTGGTCAATAAGAACATACACTTATTTAAACAGAAAAATGACTCTTAGTGGATCTAGACATTGTATTTTACAGCTGGAGCCAATTAGTCTTTTTTTAATGAACCATATGGTGATTAAGATGATTCACATGCATTTTAAAGGAGAAAAAGAGTTTTAATTGAAACTAAAGTTATATTGCCATGAAGTAACCTAGTCCTCGTTCCCATTGGTTCACAACTATTGTTTTGGACCTTCCATATTTAGAATTCAGAATCTCATTCCTGGGCGATTCCAGGTCCTCATCCCTATAGGTAATGATACCAGTCTCTCCTAGGTCATGGTGATACTTTCACTTATATTGGTTGGTCAGCAGCAATTCATCTTAAAACCTAGAGTTAAAAAAACGAATTCACACAGTCTTATGTACAAAATATTTTCAGACTATGTAATGAGGCCTAGATTAAATAAATGTATTTAATTTCCCAATAGTTTTGAAAACAGAAACAAACATAACAAAGTCAATCATAAATGTTTAGAAAGGTTTAGTTCAGGGGTGACAATACATTGGGAACTGTGCCAGCATGAGGAAGAGAGTCAAGTAGAGAGCAGAGATAGATTGTGAAGTATGGGAGGCTTGGGAAGCTCGTATTAGGTGTGAGCAAGAGAAGTAAAAACATTCTACTCTTGGGGAAGTATGGGACATCTGTCAATAGCATCAGGAAAGTTTGTCCTTAAGTCCCCGAATGCAGTAAAAACAGGTGTGTATTTAACTATCTCTGTTAAAAGAAAAGGAAAAGGGAGGGTCACACAGGGCAGAAAGTATCTGCTTTATGCTGAGTAATTCAGAAGGATGTTACCCTTCGTACGGTGCTGGTGAGAAAGTCACCTGCTGAGTTTCCGTATCAACTTCCTGCTGAGTTTCTCTATCAAGAGAACACCGAATTGGAAGGAGCAGCAAAGAGGAAAGGTTGATTCCTAAACAAAATGTAAACATGGACAACTGATGCAAACCTCAAGAGCTTACTGTGAAGCTCAAATGAGATCACTGTTAGTTCAAGCTGCACCATTTGGTAAGCCCCGCCCCGCTACCATTTCACTGACCCTGGTCAAAGTAAAACATTCCATGGGGGTTCAGACCATGAGAAACATCCTGCCCAACCACCTGACTTTCTTATCATACCCTGCCGGGCAACGGCCCAACGGAAGGAACATCCCTATCATATCTTGCTGGACAAAGGCCCAAGGAACATCTATGACATCCCACTGGAAAAAGGGCCAAACCGCCTGATCATAGGAACATCTTATCAATATCCTGCCGGGCAGCAAGCCATACTGCCCAGACCCCTTCCGCCCATACCTATAAATACCCCAGCCTGTAAGCAGCGGTGAGCTCTAGCTGGCATTCAGCTGGTCCCCCACCTCTGCAGGTCTGTGCTGGACATAAAACCTGCGTTGCTGTAGAGCCACCAACTCTCTCTGTCTTTAACACTCACCTTCCCTTCAAAACCTAATAATAATGATTAGGAAAATCCATGCGTTTCCCTTGTCTCTCAGCTGACAAGAGATATTAGAAGTCTGTGAATATAACAGATGAGAAAAGATGCCAGTAGAGCCTGTTATAATAAACAGGGGAAGGAAGACCAGACGTCACTGAGTTTGACTTAGGGCTCACTGTGGGCAGCATCCCTGGGAGGCAACATTCTGCTTCTACATAGTTTACAGGGACAGGAAGCTCACAACTGTACAAAGAAGACAATGCCGCTGCTTATATTCAGACAGAAAGACAATGGAAGAAACCATTTATCTCCTTTTTAATTCTGAAAATTGCCATGTCATGGAGTATTCCAACCAGGAAATACTTAGCACAAGGATAACACTGATAAATGACATTACGAAAATGGTTAAGAGTCCGGGCACAGTGGCTCAAGTGGCCTGTAATCCCAGCACTTTGGGAGGCCAAGGCAGGCAGATGGCTTGAGGTTAGGAGTTTGAGAACAGCCTGCCAATACAGTAAAACCCTGTCTCTATTAAAAATACAAAAATTAGCCAGGCATGGTGGCAGGTACCTGTAATCCCTGCTACTCGGGAGGCTGAGGCATGAGAGTCACTTGAACCCATGTGGCAGGGGTTGCAGTGAGCCGAGATCACGCTACTGCACTCTAGCCTGGCTGACAGAGGGAAAGTCCGTCTCAAAAAAGAAGAAAAAAAAAGAAAATGGTTAAGAATTTTAGCTATACAGAATAGTGATTTTCAACTTGAGGTGATTTTGTGTACTGAGGGGTGTTTGGCAGTATCTGGAGACATTTTCGGTTGTCAATATAAATGGGAGGGGGTGCTACTAGCATCCAGTGGACAGAGGCCAGGGACGTTCTCCTACAATGTAGAGAGTCCCTATAACAAAGAATTATCAGCCAGCCCCATTCAGCCTTTCCTCATCCACAAAATGGGAATTCTAACAGGATGTACATGAAATTTGTAAAACACCTTATTAAGCCTACTTTGATTTTTTTCATTTGCAGCACAGTCCTATGGTTTAGTAAAGCAGGCATTTGAAACTTTGTTTTACATATGAAGAAACAGAAGCTCAGAAAACGTATGAAACTTGCTTAGGTAGCAAAGCTGTTAAGTGACATGGTGGGCTTAGAAAGAAATTGATTTCTAATCCGTGCTTTTCCCACTATAACTTTACAGATGAATGACAGAAAACTACAGAGGCTTAGAGACTTCCAATCTTTGGTATTGCCTCAACTATCAAAAGGTTTCTTTTGCATGCCTGCGAATATGAACTCAAGATGAGGAACAACTACAAAAGAGGCTGAGCTGATTAAATTAAATAACACAAAATGGACCCTCCCAGTAAAAAAGAAAAAGTTTAAAATTTGGCTTAATGTCTTTTTTTATCTAGTTTTTATAGTTTCATTTGCTGAGCACATTGTTTATTTTTAAAGACTTAACATGAAACTGCAGCCATTCTTGGGAACAGGTACTATACAATGCATTTTATTCCTTATATTTAAAACACTGTGAGTTAACATATTTCAAATGCTGATTTTGTGTTCCCTACCATTTATCCATGACAGGAGAAATTACTTCCCCTAACTGCCATTTATTTTAAGAGAGGATAATTTTATTTTGTTCCACTACACTGAGAAAGATCTCTATATTTCATCTTTTTAGTTTTATTCCCCAAAGTAAAGTTTTAAAGCTTCTCAGTGCATATGACTATAGCTGCAGCTTAAAGCTCTGTTGGTTGTTATATTTCTGGAACATAGTTACAAAGTCTAAATAATTATTTTAAAAAACAAAAGACAACCCTTTCCTGTTGGTTATAAGATTTGACTTAGTTTTGTACACCTGAATAGTTATACTTGGAAATGGAGAGAGGGAGAGGATGTTAAGATGTCTAACAATGATGTCTCTGCTTTGAGTAATCATCTAAAAACAATCTTCTTAAACCACAATAAACATGGCCAGGTTGATGTACTGAGAGGTGACAACATGCTAGCAGCCCTCGCTCTTGGCGCCTCCTCGGCCTCGGCATCCACTCTGGCGGCACTTGAGGAGCCCTTCAGCGAGACCAAGAACCCACCAATTCCGGACACAGTATCATTGACCAAATGTAAGTTTGGGATGCATTAATACCTTTGTGTGACACGTTAAACATTTTTTTTTTTTTTTTTTTGAGAGGGACTCTTGCTCTGTTGCCCAGGCTGGAGTGCAGTGGCCCCATCTTGGCTCACAGCAGCCTCCGCCTCCTGGGTTCAAGCAATTCATCTGCCTCAGCCTTCTCAGCAGCTGGGATTATAGGCACACGCCACCACGCTGGATAATTTTTGTATTTTTAGTAGAGATGGGGTTTCACCATGTTGGTCAGGCTGGTCTTGAACTCCTGACCTCGTGATCCACCCGCCTCAGCCTCCCAAAGCACTGGGATTACAGGCGTGAGCCACTCTGCCTGGCCTTAGAATTTCAATCACTAAAAAAATATATCATCAAGGCTGGCTACATAGAAAGGCTTTAGAAAGGACTCTACACTAAGTAGACAGACAAAAATGTTCCTTTTAAAAAGGACAATGTTGACTTAAAAAAAAAAACATAAAACTTTCCTTTAGATATATATTTTTGTCCAGTGCATGTTCAAAATCATGATCTGAAACAGGCTGTTTTTATGGTGGAAAAGGAAAAGGACAAGGACAGCTTATGCCCTTATATTATAAAATCCAGTTTCTTGGCCAGGTGCGGTGGCTAACATCTGTAATGCCAGCACTTCGGGAGGCTGAGGTGGGTGGTTCACCTGAGGTCGGTTCGAGACCAGCCTGGCCAACATGGCGAAACCCCCTCTCTACTAAAAACACAAAAATTAGCTGGGTACGGTGGTGGGTGCCTGTAATCCCAGTTACTTGGGAGGCTGAGGCAGGGGAATCGCTTGGACCCAGGAGGCAGAGGTTGCAGTGAGCTGAGATCCCACCACTGAACTCCACAGCCTAGGTGACAGAGTGAGACTCCATCTCAAAAATAAATAAACTAATTCATTAATTAAAATAAAATCTAGTTTCCAAGATCCAAATTTTCTATACAAAACATACAATATAAATGTAAAAACAAAAATAAAATTAAAAACTACAACCTATTCTAGCATCTAGCAAATATACTTGATGTCTTAAAATAATACTGGGATTAGGTAGTTTTTACTAACTCACTAATTTGGCATTAATCGCACCCATGTTGACGATACCCTAGACTCAACTTTTTGTGTTGGATAAATACTGTAAGATATTCCTCTCAAAAGAAACTATCATCAGAGTGAACAGGCAACCTACAGAGTGGGAGAAAATTTTTGCAATCTATCCATCTGGCAAAGGACTAATATCCTGAATCTACAAAGATCTCAAACAAATTTACAATAAAACAACTCCATCAAAAATTGGGCAAAGAATATGAACAGACACTTCTCAAAAGAAGACATTTATACAGCCAACAAACAGATGAGAAAAAGCCCATCATCACTGGTCATTAGAGAAATGCAAATCAAAACCAGTGAGATACCATCTCATGCCAGTTAAAATGGCGATCATTAAAAAGTCAGGAAACAACAGATGCTGGAGAGGATGTGGAGAAAAAGGGATGCTTTTACACTTTTGGTGGGAGTGTAAACTAGTTCATCCATTGTGGAAGACAGTGTGGCCATTCCTCAAGAATCTAGAACTAGAAATACCATTTGACCCAGCAATGCCATTACTGGGTATATACCCAAAGGATTATAAATCATTCTACTAAAAAGATACATGCACACGTATGTTTATCGCAGCACTGTTTACAATAGCAAAGACTTGGAACCAACCCAAATGCCCATTGATGATAGACTGGATAAAGAAAATGAGGCACATATATACCATGGAATACTATGCAGTCATAAAAAGGATGAGTTCATGTCCTTTGCAGGGACATGGATGAAGCTGGAAACCATTATTCTCAGCAAACTAACACAAGAACAGAAAACCAAACACCACATGTTCTCGCTCATAAGTGGGAGCTGAACAACAAGAACACATGGACACAGGGAGGGGAACATCACACACTGGGGCCTGTTGGGGGGTGGGGGGCTAGGGGAAGGATAGCAATAGGAGAAATACCTAATGTAGGTGACGGGTTGATGGGTGCAGCAAACCACCACGGCACATGTATACCTATGTAACAAAACTGCACGTTCTGCACATGTACCCCAGAACTTAAAGTATAATAAAAAAAAAACTTTAAAGATATTTCTCTCTCTGGGCTGGGAGGCTAGCTTCATTCATTCAATCAGTAATTATCTCCTATGTGACACTGATTGTTCCAGCCACAGAGCACACTGAGAAGGAATTTCTGCCTCCTGCTGAAATGAGAGTGGGAGAGGTAGTCAAGGAATTAGGTGATTCCAATAAGGTGTAGTAAATTTAAGATGGACCTTAACACCTGCTGGGAGAAACAAGACTATTTTTGTGTTATGAAAGCAAGAGAGCCTCCTGAGACACTACCCTGGAGGAGGCAAAGAGAGCCATAAAGCCCGGCATGGCACAGAGTTTGGCACACACTTGATCCTCCTAGGATGCTGGCCTGCTAAATGAATGACTGGCAGACAGGAAGGACCAAACAAAACACCAAAAATGTGAGAAGCAATTCAATGAGGAAGAAAATCCTGTCCCTCCAAATTGGCAACAATTATGTGTGTAAGGGACAGAAACAGTAGACTAAGGGAACATCAGTGTAGCCCTCCAACCCTGGGCTTTCTGCATACATTCTGTAAGAACTTTTAAAAGGTAGAGAGAGAAAAAAAGATGGGTATCTATAAATTAAACTTTCACCCTGTATTTGCTTTAAGCCATGATGTACTATGAAAATTTACATATAACTAAACAGCTTGTTGATTTAAAAAGTTAGGCTGAGCCTTGTTATGTCTTCTTGCAGACATCTAGGTAGAAGGCCAGCAGTTCACTTACAGGATGAGAAGTACTTTAAGAGATGTGTATGTGGCAGAGAGAAGAGGACTACTGGTGGCTTTTCATCTCTAGATGGGGCTGAAATCAAGGACCACAATAGCAGTTACTGGATCTTGATCCTATTCTTCAACAAAGCAAGTAAGTCCTAGACATGAACATCTCCTCACTTCTAGAATAACTGGACTACGGACAGTATTGTTGGCATTGGATGGTGCTACTGTAACACTGTAGTGAACAAGCAGTTCTGATGCTCCCAGTCATATAAAGCAAATTCGGTAACTTTACTAATGAGAACAAACCCATGGGGCCAACATTTACATAGCAGTCTTCCGATGTTACATAAAAATATACTGTCTCTGAAGCACAAAACATTTGTAAGGAAATCATTCGAGGATACTAATATGGGTGGGTGTTAAAGCACAACATATAAAATGGTGCTACCTCAATACATGCTCACACACTCACAAATCAAAAAGTCCCTTTAATTTCCCCTTCCTATGGAATAGCCGCAGGAAGGAACCTGTAGAAGGGAACAGTGGCACTGCTGCAGCTTTGGCCTAGTGTGGTGTTTTGAAAATCACCACTGTGCTGCCCAATTGGTGACATGCCTCTGACCAAACAAGTTTATTCAGAAACAGAGTTTCTAGAGCTCAGAAATAAAGTGCTTTTCTATAGTATCAATTAACTGAAATATTTTCAGTTGCTTAAGGAGAGGTGACTTTAGCAGCAAAACCATTTTAATATATCATATTTAAAGGAAATCATGCCCACTCTTACCCTAAGGTTAAGAAGCACAGCTGGTGAAGAAATAGTATGCTTATGATATCAGAACAACTAGAAATCCCAGGAGGGGCCATGAACCCCTATATTGTGGAACAAAATAGATTTCCACAGATGAATGGGTTCTGTCATTTAAACAGATTTATTTCAGTGGCAATTTTTTAATTCCTATTTTAGCTGTAAATATTAATTCTTTTAACAGACATGCAACCAAGAAGAAAACTTGCTTCATGCAGACAAAACGCTTTCTGACGCACTGTGAAGGAAAGAGGAGGAAATAGCTTGTAAGGTTGTGACTATGGATCCCACTAGTTATCAGTGGAAAAGTGTCATGGAAACACTATGCGGGCAGTATTGAGATACTTAACGAGTGGCCCTGAGGCCAGGGCTACTTGTGCACGAGTGAAGAATTCTGTCCAGTAGGAAGAATGGCAAAAGGTGACCTAACACATTTTTTAAGAGAAAGGGATAAGCAGGGTCATACCTGCCTTTGAAAACCATCCTGGACAATTTTATTTCACACCAGAAATAAAAAAGCCTTACTTCTATTGATTGGTATTCAACAAGGTCTTTATTGTAATTATTGAAACTTAGAGAAGTTGAGACTTATATTGCCTACTATAATTCCTGTTTGAATATGTGTCTTATGATTATATGAATTATAGACAAACTTACAAAACACAGAAAGGTACAACACAAAAAGAAAAAATTTGTGGCTATATCACTTAGGGATAACTACTATTAACATTTTGGATATATATTTCTAGATTTTTATTTCTATGTTTTCTGGACAATTCCATATAGCTGTTTTGTGAAATAGCACTTCTAAAACTAAATGTAATATGTATTTTGGTAATTTTCAAATAAAATTATTCTAGGATATCTTTAATTGCTGCATTATATTTTACTACACATCTGCATCATTTAAAAAAAAAAAAAAAAAAAAGAGTAAGTGCATAACTTATTTCACCAGAAAGCAAATCTGAGGAGTTTGACAGAGGAGCAGGGATTGGGAGAGGGTGGTATTGACTGACAGTCCCAGGAAGCACTTTAAAATAGTCCAGCCCAGTGCTTCTCAGGTGTTGTCTCTGGACCAACATTGCTGGCCTCATTTGAGAACGTGTTAGAAAGGCAAATTACTGTGCCCACTCCAGACTTACTGAATCTAGGGATGGGGCCTAGCAAGGGGTGTTTTAATAGGTTGTCCAGGTGATTCTGATGCTTGCTAGGTTTGAGAGCTGTTGATCTAGTCCAGCCATTTTATACAGCTGAGCAAACTGTCCTCGAGAAGGGAATTGGATTAAAGTGACATAGCTAATTAGGCGAGGACTCACACACAGGTCTTCTAACTCCTACTCCAGTGTCTTCATTTCTAGACCAGTGCAAACTCAAAGGTGCTAATTTGGGTGCCCAAAAATATTTTCAAAAAACATCTTTTTCCTCTAGAAGACAATAAAATTGTCAAACAAGGGAGAAAGAAACAAATTATGTCCAGTTCAATTTCCCAATATTAATAAAGGAGCTTGGGCCCACTGTTGACAAAAGGAAAGCCAAGCCCTTTTTGTTCACTATGTAGAGACTGAAGGGGCCAATGTCTCAAGTTCAAATTGACCTATCATATAAAGTTAGTCTGTTGAAAGTTAAGTGAATGAATTTTCTGGGAGGTGGGAGTTAGCAGAGACAGCTTCTGATGTGCCCTGATGTGGCATATGACTAGACTGTGGCATATCACATATAACTCCATTCTTTTCTAAATCTAGTCACTCCACATGGGTCTCCAGCAAATGTATTTGGTTAGCTCAGGTAAAGAAAATGGTCACAAATTTGGCTTTAAAATAAGCTACGGTACCACCACCAAAAGTTGGCAAAGAAACTGAGTCTTCCATACATTGCTGAGGAGGGGAATATAAGAGTAGAGCCATTCGAGAAAACAGTTTGGCAGTTTATTTTTAAAACTAAACATGTAATTACTACATGACCTAACAACTGCAAATTAGGTATTTGTCTCAGAGAAATAGAAACTTATGTTCGCATAATAATCTGTACACAAATGTTGAAGGCAGCATTATTTTACTATCCAAAACCTGGAATCGGCCCAGGTGAATGGTTAAACTGCTGTACATCCACACCATAGAACACTGCTCAGCAATAAAAAGCAGCCCACTATCAATACACAAGACTCGGAAGAATCTCTAGGGAATTATGCTGAGTGAAAAAAAAAACAATCTCAAAAGGTTACGCACTGTTTCATTCCATTTACATAACATTTTTGAAATCACAAAATTTTACAAGTTAAGGACAGAGCAATGATTGCAATGATTGCTGGGGTTAAGGATGGTGGAGAGGGCAGAGAGGGTGTGATTATAAAAGTGCAACAGGAGGGATTCCTGTTTTGATAGAACTATTCAGTGTCTTGACTATGGTGGTGGATACACATACACAGGTGATAAAATTGTATAGAACTCAGTACACCTATCAACAGACTGTTTAAATTTTTCAGTAGTTTGTATAAGTGCTTTAGTAAATGTTAATATGTTTTTGCGCAGTGAAGAAATCAAGTGCCAAGCATGGTATCATCTCACTAAATCCTTAAAAAATCCACTTGAATTAAATATCTAATTTAATTCTACCCAAATTATAAGTGAAGACTCAAAGGTCAGAGAAGTTAGGTAACTTTTGCTCATGGCTGTAAGCTAGTAACGAGACTAGGGGTGAGAGCAGATCTTTGTCTCTAAGCCTCACATTCATTTCATCATAAAAGCTCCCTTCCATTTAATTATGGTGAGAGATGATTGCTATGGTAACTTTAATTGAAGAAGGAATCCATAATCCAATTTTAAACCAGATTTAGTAGCAGTTGAAATGATGCATGCATTTTTTTTTTTTTTTTTTCTTTGTAGAGATGAGGTCTCACTTTGTAGCCCAGGCTGGTCTCAAACTCCTGGCTTCAAGTGATCCTCCCACTTCGGCCTCCCAAAGTGCTGGGATTACAGGTGAGTCACCACGCCCAGCTAGCACCCTATTTTTTGAGAAGAAAGTAGATTACTTCTTTTGGATTAGTGGCAAGGAGGAGAAAGAAGAGATAGAGTGGCAAAGCAAATCCTACTTTTAAGAGAAAATGATTACTTGATTAGAGGAGGAAACTTCTGTCAGAGGAGGAGCGCCAACAGGATAGATGACAAATTGGCCTGAAATCTTGGGAAGGAATTTTTGTTAAGTTTAGAAAGCTGGATATGTCATAGTATAGCATAGTTGAATCAGTTCAGTAAAAATGACTATGACTTGGAATAATTAAATAACAGGTAAGGTCTAGCAAGAAAGGGATCAAAATGTAACCAGATACTCATTTTCTTTAGCCATTTGCTACTCAGACATTCCTTTGAAAATATACTTAAGACATGCAAATTTCAAAAAGAAAAACATGCTAATATAGCCATTTAAAAATAAAGAACATTTATTTCTTAAGTCTAGTATTTGGACTTGCTGGAAATAAAGAGGGATCACAAAACAGCAATTAGCCTGTTTGTTTTAAAGGAGGGGTAAATAATGGCTTATGAGGAGTTTATAAACGGTCATACCAACAGAGGGGAACAAACTGAAAAGCCGAAGAGGATCCTGTAGGATGTTTCACCAGAAGCCTTGGCTTTTTTACTTTTAGCCACGTGGAAGACAAAGGGGGCTCTTTTACACAGAACTGTTCACTGAACTCTTCCAGGTCAAGAACAGTGTAGGGTATGGGACTAGAAAAAGGCTCTCAGCATTCAAGGTGGTAGACTCTTCATGAGAAGTTGGAAGTCTCAGATGGCTACAAGGAAGGTGCAGAAAGGTGAATTCTAATTGATATGAAAAGACAGGAGAATTGGAGATAAAGTACAGTAAATCCTCAGTTAATGTTCTTGACAGGTTTTTAGAAGCTCTGACTTTAAGCTAAACGAAGCATAATGAACCAATTTTTTATCATCAAAGTTATAATGAAATGACGATGAAGGAAACAATATTATTCAAGGACCTGCCATACGTCATTTTACTTAAAGTTACAGTTTCCAAGAACCTATCAAGCACGTTAAATGAGGACTACTGTACATTACACAGAGAGAAGTAAAAACAGATTAGTGTAAGAAGGCAGCAGTTTGTACACTGCTAGAGGTGGTGGGAGAGCAGAAAAATATAAGCTCTTGGGAGAGCTGAGATTGAATGCCTTCCTGACATTTACTAGCTGAATGGCCTCTTGGAGCCTTAGCTCCCTCCAGTTCTGCCCACCAGTGGTTGTGGGGATTAGTAATAAAGGACATAAACGGCCCAGCAGGCCAAGGCACAGATGAGGCCTTAGATAAATGGAAGAGCTTAATATTATTATACTAAACCTAAGTGTTTCTTTTAAATATTGCTCCAGATGCATCTCTTTTGCTGTCTGCTGCTAATAAACAAATTCATGTTTGTTTATTTTTAAAGGAGAAGCATAAATGGCTAATTGTGTATATAAAATATCCAAGGCTTTTTTTTTCTATATTACCCTAAGTAACAAAACATCTACCAGTGACAGTCACTGAAATTGCAGATATTGCATCTGAAGAAAAAACTATAAACCTATAGCATTTTCAAATATAAGAATGTAGGTTGCTTAGTGTAAAATATCACCTGCTCCTTGAAAAATAACTTGAAGCCCAGAGGCCACTGACTGGATTGGATTGTGTAGGGGGCGTCTAAAGGTTTGTAATGGGCAGCACTCCTAGGGATTCAAAGCAGCACATCCTGGATTGCTGACATAATCCACTCCTGAGAAATTCAACTCTGAATCCAGGATTAATGATTAAGCCATAGATCTTTAATATATGAAACTATTTGGCTGAATAGTCCTTTACTATTACAGGCACATCTCACTTATTCTGCTTCACTTTATTGTACTTTGCAGATACTGCATTTTTTACAAATTGAAGGTTTGCAGTAACCCTGCATTAAGCAAGTCTACTGGTGCCCATTTTTCCAACAACATGTGCTGACTTCATTTTTCTGCATCACATTTTGGTAATTCTCTCAATATTTTGAACTTTTCCATTAATATTATACCTACCATGGTGATCTATGATCAGTGATCACTGATGTTACTATTGTAATTATTTTGGGGCACCACAAATCATGCCCATATACAGCCACAAACTTAATCGATAAATGTTGTGTGTTCTGTCCGAACCAATGACCAGCCATTCCCCTGTCTTTCTCCCTCTCCTAGGGCCTCCCTAGTCTCTCACACAAAACAATACTGAAATTAGGCCAATTAAAACCCTACAGTGGCCTCTAAATGTTCAAGTGAAAGGAAGAGCCACATATTTTTCACTAAATCAAAAGATAGAAAAATGTTGGGGGCAGGTTAGATCACTGGATATTAATTTTTTCAGTGCCACATACCAACAAACAAGGCCAGCAAGATACAGCTCCTTACTCAAGTCTAGTCATCCCAGCAGTCCTCTCTCCCTGTTCAAACATCTGCTTTTGTTCTTCAATAAACTCTTAACAGTAACAATCTGTAGTGTACTCAACTGGTTTTGTTTTTAACTTACGAAAATTTTCAAATATTAATATATTCTCTAGTAAAGATATAACAAATCTACATATATTTATTACTCAGAAACAATGATTACGAGCTCACAGCCATTTGTTTCATTCAAATCCCTGCCATAGACCTCTTTTGAAGCAAATCCCAGTCCTATTACTTCACATATAATTCAGCATGTATCTTTAAAAGAAAGGTTACTATAAAAATAAAACCACAATGCCATGATCACATTTAAAATATCAATAATTTCTTAATATAAGCAAATATCCTGTCAGTGACCAAATTTCCCAACTAGCTCATACTTTTTTTTTTTTTTTTAACAGTTGGCGTTTGTTTAAATCAGAATCCAAATGTGATCCAAGTATCACAACTAATAAGTCTTTTACATTGCTTTTAAATAATAGGTTCCTCTTCCTTCCTTTTTTCTCCATTTGCAATTTGTGTTTCAAAGAAATCAGGCCTTTTGTTCTGCAGAGTTTTCCAAAGACTGAAATGTGACCACTTTTATGCTTTTAGTATCCTTACGAATTCATGGATTTGAAGTATATTTGATATGCTTTAATCCACAGCAGTCATTCTCACTGATACGCAAACCTGCCCATCTTTGTCAGTAAGAACCTCTTCAACTGAGAGCCTAAGTCCTTTTGACATGATCCTAGTAGTTTATAATAATTTGATTACTTTTTCCCTCCCTTATGGTAAGACAGAACTCAGTCTTGTCTTGTACATTTCTTATCTCAGACATAGAATCAGCCATTTTCCCAAGAAACATGGTTCCTTTTAGTGGGGAATGGTATTTAGCCACCACATCTGGACACTGCCTTACTGCTTACAAAGCCCTTGAACACTTAACCTCACGTATACACATAACACAAGCCATTCCCCTTCTGCAGGCCACTGCCTTTCCTTTTCAAAGTGCAGCAAGAAAACACCCTGCTTCAAGGGTCCTTGTATCCTATTTAGAAACAAGGTCCTAAACTACTCAGAGATGAATCTTTCTATCCGGTTAGCTAAGTAGAACAGTTAAAACCATCTTAACAATTGAAGTCATTTTATTGGACAAACTAAAACAAAAGAAAGTTCATAAGTCCCTCCCTTTTCCACTGTAATTAAAAGGAAACAGCTAAGCTTTATTATCAGAAAATAGGAATGGAAAAAAGGATCTTTCTAGGTAGAGAACTTAATTCTTTTTAAACTAGGTAAAGACATTCCTGTATGGGTAAAAGAAAAATGGAGGGAGGAGGGAGAAATAACTGCTTCCAAAAAAAGGCTCACCACAAAACTCCCTTAGGCATGGAATTATAAAAGTGACTCACTGCCTTATGTGGGGACAGGTTCCTGCGTTAATTTGCTTGTCAAAGCTGTGGATGAGGTTGGGCTGTTGCTGTGTAGGGGCTTTGAGCACTGGAAGGCTATGCCATAGAAAATTAAAGTAGTTCTGCATACTTGTCTGGCTAATTAGGAGGAGTATTTTTAATCTCTAAGGAAAAATACTTTATAAACTCAGAGGATGTTTGGAAATGGAAACAAACAAACAAAATCCAGAAGGCATGTTTCACAGTGGTTTTTATATTTTAGATCAAATTTATTCAGATGGCCAAAGGTTTCTCCGTCCCTGAGTTTCCTGTAAAACTCAAACCAATTACGGGTAGTGGTGGCGGATGTAGGAGGGGAACAGGACTCCTACAATCAATGATAAAAAGCCTTAAAACAGATCCTTCACAAGAGAAGATAAAGCACATGAAAAGGTGCTCAGATCATTGGTCGTTAGGGAAATGCAAACGAAAAATCATAATGAGATACCCAGAATAGCTAAATAAAAGACTGGCATCACCAAATGATGTCACTGATGAAGACACGGAACAGCCGGAGCTCTCAGACATGGTTGCTGGGAGTGTAAAATGGCACATGCACTTTGCAAAAGTGTTTAGCAGTTTATTGAAAGTGAAATATACATCTATTCTAACAACCCAGCAATTCCATTCCTAGATATGTACCTGAGAGAGATGAAAACAGGTCCACAAAAAGATTTTAACAGAATATTTACAGCAGCCTTATTCAAAATAGCCCCCAGTAGGAAACAAACTAAGTGTCCATTAACAGGAGAACTGATTAACAAATTGTGGCATATTTATTCAGTGAAATACTTCTCTGCAACAGAAAAGAATGAACTATTGATAAATGCAGTAATATGGATAAATTGCAAAAACATTATGTTAAGTGGGAGGTTGAGACAAAAAAGAGTACATACTGTATGATTCAATTTATACAAAGTCCAATTATAGACAAAATGAATCTAAGATGATAGAAAATAGAGACAGTGGTTTTCAAAGAGGGAGGATTAACTGTAAAACACCTGAAGGGAACTTTATGGGAAACGGATATGATCTAAATCTTCTTTTTGGATAATGGTTACATGGGTGTGTATTAGTGGTTCTCAACCAGGGGACATTTGGCAATGTGTGGAGACATTTTTGGTTGTCATAACTAGGGGAATGCTACTGGCATCTGGTAGTTCCAGGCCCAGGATGAACAGTACAGCTCTCTACAATTAAAAAAAAAAAAAAAAAAAAAAAAAAAATCCATCTTAAAATGTGAATAGTTGGGTACAGTGTACATTATTTGCGTGACACTAATGGCCAGACTTCACCACTATACAATTCATCCTCGTAACCAAAAACCACGTGTACCTCTAAAGTTACTGAAATAAGAAAATAAAACAAAACAAAACAAAACAAAAAGAACTCAGCAACACCTTTCCTAACTCCAAAATGTGGTTGAAGATTGGGGGAAAAAATTTCGTATTTCAATCCTATGAGTTCAACTGCTCAATAAATACATTACACATACAAACTGTGCTTAATACATGTTTATTAAAAAATACTAGGAGACGGATGGGGTATAGGACTTAATGTTAACAACTCTCCTTTCAAATACATTCTTCCTTTCTTCCCTTCCTTCACTGCATAACTTATTCATGTACTGTGCTACTTGAAACTTCCTGAAGGCCTCAGGGAAATATTTATACAGCCAGGGCACAAAGACAGTCCTGGGGTCATAAAGCGGGGGCATAAAGAAGTGTGGGAGTGGAGCAGGGCCTGGCTCAGGAGGCAGGTGAGTCAGCCCAGGTTTCCCAGTAAGCCTCAGCATTTCACTCGCCCCTCTCTGTAGTGCCACACTTTCCCTGGCCCCATGGCTCTGTGCTCAATTAATGCAGTCTGAAGTAGTCACAGGGAGTGTGGCAAGTGTGCAGCTGGGTGAGGACTTCTGAAGGGGTTACCCCTGTCCCACAGGTCACAGTAACTGCCAACTGACTTCTGTGGTTCTCTCTGAATCTAAGAGAACATTCCTGATACAAAGTTAAAATTTGTTCTTAAGTGGAAAGAAAAATGGATCCAAAAGTATGCCATAAACTAGTAGTTCAGGGTACAGGTACTATTAACTCTGATGTTTGCAGAAAACAAGTAGCTTACAACTCAGGTTACTAAGGTTGAATTGCATAAACATTTTCTTCCTTGGGGGAATCTGAACTGTATAACATTAGCCTTTCTGTCAGTGATTTTCAGGCCTTACTCACAATGGTACCCAGAATATATTCCCTGCTAAGCCTGGAGGCAGCCCTGAGTCAGCTTTTCCCATTACCTGTACAGCTAAGCCATTCAAGAGAGATATTATTCAGAAATGCCTCCAGAGGAGATGCTGCAGAGCTCCTTCAATATTCTGGCCCTCTCCGCAGCTAAGAATTTTTTCCTTAGGTTTAAATTAGCTGACTTTTAACATAAGCATTCACATCTGCTTTCTTTCCCTTTATGCAAGGCTGCTTCAAATTTTGGGTGGGGCAAATTAGAACTCCCACGTTGGAAAAACTGCTCACAAAACTTCATCACTTATTCACTCTTAGAAGCTTCAAGTTTTGTACTTGTCTGTCACCTTCATGTTGATTCTCTGGGATTCGAGGTCTATGAGCAATGAAGCCCATTAGCTAAATTCTTTTGGAAACCTGACAACATCGCACTGTGCAGTTGTTCCTGTGGGCACATCTGCTGCACAGTAGGGGAACGAAATTGGATGCGATCTTTCCCCTACCTCCCAACGTAACTGTTTAAAATGGCACTGAGTTTTAGAAGTGATCTTGGGGGACAAGAAAGGCACCCTTGCACTTTGGTCACTACCCTCAACATGTTCAAATGCTCCAGCTTTATGTTCATCACCAATTAAACACTTGAATTTGTGATTCCCGAAAGCTACTTCTTAGACTAGGATTCAAGAAAAGAGGAAAAGCACTGGTGATTTTAAATTCCCACACCTTGCCTGTGACACAGTCCACAGACACAGACACTGAGAAGGGAACCAAATGCCTCTTCTTGACGACACTTTGTGTTTTAGATTTCCCAATAAAACCCTTGTGTATCCACTCCTGCCTGCAAAAGGACCATTCATGTGGAAGCGCAATGTCTTATCTAAATCTCTGTATATCCCTCTATGAGGTCTTGTACACAGAAGGTTTTCAGTAAATATTTGTTGCCTGGAATGAATGATTGGATAAATTAATTATATAACTAGAATCTAGGTTTATTACTTTTCTGCATCAACATCAGAGAAAATAACCTTTTATAGGATGGAGCTGAAAAGAGACTGGGAGATTTCTTATTTTCAACCCCAGTACTCTATTACTTCCATATTACTTGGCAAAACATCCTGGCCAGAAAATGATCTGCTCTTTAAAACTTTGCTCAGAGCTCTGCTCTGTACTGCCTCACAAGCCTCAAAGTTGAGACCAAGGTGCCACAGCCCTCACTGCTCTCCTGGTTCTGCAGAGATGGCTGTCACAGAGCAGAGTCCCAGAGATTCCATGGTGATTTCCTGTTTTTTTTTTTTTTTTTTTTTTAACAAAAGCTATTGGGGTAACATTGCAAGAGTCCAAGAATTAGAATTAGGTGATAAATTTCAAGTTGAAAACATAAAAATAAACTCAATTGGCAAAGTGATTTAAAATGTAGGAATTAGGCAGGTGGTGATACTGACAATGTGAAGATTGTTCTGAGTGTTATTCTAAACACTGCAGTATAGTTTGGATCTTAACAATCACTGGCTCACCAATTTTTTCAAATGTTTACTTTCCATGCATATTTTGTGTCATCCTAGTCTGTTTAACCCAAAAGATCTAATCCCACCAGATCACCTATAATTAGAGAGTGATGATGCATTCTTAGAAGACAAATAGGCCGGGCGCGGTGGCTCAAGCCTGTAATCCCAGCACTTTGGGAGGCCGAGACGGGCGGATCACGAGGTCAGGAGATCGAGACCATCCTGGCTAACAAGGTGAAACCCCGTCTCTACTAAAAAATACAAAAAACTAGCCGGGCGAAGTGGCGGGCGCCTGTGGTCCCAGCTACTCGGGAGGCTGAGGCAGGAGAATGGCGTGAACCCGGGAGGCGGAGCTTGCAGTGAGCTGAGATCTGGCCACCGCACTCCAGCCTGGGCGACAGAGCCAGACTCAGTCTCAAAAAAAAAAAAAAAAAAAAAGAAGACAAATATAGACACCACAGAGGTGATGCATCAGCAATCTAAAAATAATTAATGCGTATCCTCACAAGGCCACCTACACCAAGACACTTGGGAACAGTTCACTATAGCCATAATGTCATAGAAGGATGGCAAAATCATTTTTTCTTATCTGCAGAAGTAGGTCACAGCAAGAACACTTCGGCAAAAACAAAAAACAAACAAACAAAAAAAAACCCAAGGTGGACATGAATAGATTTTGTGACACAGTCTTTTCATTTATTACCTTAATGCAAGACTTGATCATCAGTTCATTGTGTACTCTCCAATCATTTTTCTACATGGTAAAGGATCAGAATTGAGGCTTTGAAATGCAGTATTTGGGGACACAGCAAAAAGCTCCATTACCAATATACTGCTTCTAAATGGAATGACAAGGGCCCAAACATTTGAGACAGTAACTGGTTTTTGTTGTTTTTCTAATTACATGAAAATAAAACTTATAAATTAGAACACTTCTTACAAGTCTGAACTAGGTAATATATAGTCACAGAGGCTAAAGGTTAGCTGAAAGTTTCCCATAGTGACCTTTTAAACTCAGCACATGGGCCACATGTGAGACAGATTTTATTTGAGACTTTCATTTAAACACATTGGTCAGCTCTTGCAAAAATGATGTGAGTTTGAGCATTTCACTAGTGCTGCTGCCTTCTAAATAATGAATGATTTTCCCCAATGAAGGTGAGGGGGTAAAAAAAGGGGATGTACAGGATCAGGAAGGGGGACCATGACATTTACACTGATAATTTTATAATCTCAGGAAAAGTCATGGGAGGAGCTGATATCTACCCTACTTAAAGCTTTCTCCTGTCATCGGTCAGAAAGGCTCAACACTCTTCCTGTGCTAGCAGCTGCTCCAATTAATGCTGCACCTCCTTAGAATCACACATTTGAATTCACAGGCTGACTGATACTGGACTTTCTTCCGGGGAACAGAAAACATGTCTCCAGGAAACCAGGCTTCTCTCTTAACTATAAGCTCTTATTGACCTACATTTTTAAGAAATTTGCTCTGAAGTTCTGGTAAGGATTAGAACCCATTTGGCTCCAACAGAGCTACTCATTTGGGCACACAGTCCTTCCTCCCTTCCCTCAACTGTACTAAAAAGATTTCTTCCATGCTTTTTTTTTCTTGCTAAGAGCAATTCTATTTCATTTTTCACAGAATATGATTTTCTACGTACACTTTATCATTTTTATTCCTCTTAGTGTCATTAATGACCTTCGAGCTTAGTCGGTTATTCTATGCTTTTTTCTTCTGTATTCATCCTTTTTTCCATTTTAGCACTGAAGGCCAATTTTACAATGAATAAACTATAAAATTGTGTCCTAGTTCTCCTAGAGACAATCTTTTTTCTTTGAGCTATTAAATTGGAATTTTTGGAAGTTTTCTTTTTTTAAATCAAGGCTTTGTCACAGAACAGGTACAATCATTACAATGTAAAATTAGTATTTTTTCCAATGAAAGTGATGTAATACTCTGCTTTTGACTTATAACTACACAAAAGGATTTGGGAAGTAGAATATAAAAAACCTATCAAGAGCTTCAAAGAATTATGTGCAAAGTTATATGATATTTTGTTCCTGAAATGTAGAAATAAAGTCATACTAGTGTATAATGCTAAAATTTTGCTTTCTGTATTAGCTGTTGCAAAATCAGTTCATTTAAGCCTTGTAGAATAAACTGCCTTTCATTCACTCATACATCCACGTAGTCATCCTCTGGATGTATTCATTGGGTTCCTCCAATGTGCCAGGCAGAGTGATGAATTAAAAGCAAATCAAAATAAAACAACAAACAACCTTTTTTTAAAAATCCTGAGAATCTTGTCAGTGGTTATTCTCTATTCTAGGCACATCACTCCCCTCAAAAATGATCTCATACATTGTATTTACCTGCAAAAGACGACGAGCCGCAGTAACAATAAACCTACCTGCAAGCAGATTCGCTAAGGTGGACAGTTTTACAGGACTGTTTCACTAGTTATTAACTGAAAGCCCAGTGGCTATGCAATCCAGTGGGGAAAAAGAGGCTTTAGAATTAAATAACCTGTGCTTAGATTTTCGCTCTGTGGTTTGAGGCCTATATGGCTTTGACTTAGCTTCTCTAAGCCTCCGATTCCTCATGTGAAAAACAGAAATAGCTGCACAAGTACCAAAGGGTGATTATAATCATTACGTGAATTAAAATCCACAAAGTTTCTATCACTGTACCTGTTGCAAAGTTGATGCCCAATAAATTATAATTTTAGCAGCATCATTATGATGGCTGGGTTTTACAGCCTGGGAAGAATGACTGCCCCAGGCAAAGAATTCTTTTTTCTCAGAAAAGGAATGACAGGGTTAATTTCAAGTATTTTGAGGATAACTAGGTTGTAAAAGAAGTGTATCACATGTCCTAACCCAACCCCCCTTCTCTCTTGAGTTGTGCTCCTACTTCATTTACCTAAGGACCTACTTATTCATTGTCTCCATAGATGCCCCTTTACATTAGCACTCCATTCACTGGGCTTTACCTGTCACCATTACCTTTTCCTCTATCATCCAAACGTATTTAGATACAGCTTAACTCAAGGTATTAGTGTATTACTTTAAATGAGTCAAGGGAAGGGAAGGTGATAAATCAGCTAAATTTTTGCTTGAGGATGGAGGTGATGGAAATGTAAGGAAGAGGACTGGATAGCTGGATCAAAACAAAACAAAAAGAACCCAGAACTTAAGGATTCAAACTGAACAGCAGAAAGTGTCTTTTTACATATGTCAATATTGCCCTGCTTATCAACTGCAACATTCACATCTAGCCTGAGTGAATGGAAAGGCTATTCCCTCATAAGCTAAAAATGAATAAATGGATGCAAACAGCATATGCTCGGTCATAGAGAAGACTACTGACTTCATGTGACCTTACTTTGGCTCACAGAATTACAGACGACTACAGCTGAACACAGAACACTAAAGTTTAAGAGACAGAGACACTGAGGCCCAAAAATGTCTTACATGACTTGCTGAAGGCAATCCAGCTACTAGCTGCAGAGCTAAAACCAGAACCTAGGTTTCTTTCAGTTTCCTCCAAAACTAATTGAAAATGATGAAGGTATAGTGTGTTTAGGTGGTTAGAGTTAAATTTTGTTTTTGTTTATTGTTATTTTGTTTAGTGTGAAAAAGATGCAATCTGACTTTTAGAAAGGGCTTAGGTCTGAGGAATTTATGTGCCTTTGGTGATGGTGGAGCAGTCCATGAAGGCTTTGAAACAGTATGCAAATTCACACAGATGCACTTTTTTAAAGGAATAAGACCCAAAGCTTTTATCAGATTCTTAAAGGTGTCAGTGAGCAAAACCAAGTGAAACGCAATTGATTGGGTAGAGACCAAAGCAATCAGACCAGTGGTTTCCAAGGTGCTGCAAGTGGGAACGTGTCCAGTGCAGACACAGATGACATGGGCTAGGGAGAAGTTGGCTGGCAAAGTGGACTCCACTGTGGCACCTCGACGTCAAGCAGGGCGACTTTACTTTCTCCCTGCTTTCCAAATTAGCGTTCTGCTCCATTAGCTGAAGGAAAGGCTTCTGCTGCCAGGAGTAGGAGAACTGATATCATTGTTAGACTGTCCTATACAATATTAACAAAGCTGTGACCTCCACACTCATTTTTGAAAAAATAATTTATAGCATTCTGCAAAGAGCCCCCTATCTACTGCTGTTCGATTACTTCCCCATTTAGCAATCAAGATGATACCTCTTGCTTCCCAACATCTTTGTGAATGCCTGCTGGTGGTAAGAAAATAAGGGCGAGGAACTGAAGTTGCTTATAAAAAAGTACCTATGTCCATCCTCTCTCATCCTGAGAGGATAATGGAAATTACTTTTTTCCATTTCCCTGGCTTCTCACAGGATGATCTTCATCCCAAAGACCTGGGTGTTGCTATAGTTGTACCTGAAATCCTGAGTGGATTGCCCATCTTTTTCTCTTTTATAACCTGTGGAATGCTCTCCCTTCCATTTTATTCTTCAGACAATAAAGACTTGAGGGCATATTTTTAGAAGCAAAAAGTTTTAAGTTTTATAGAATGTTCGTTAACTTGGGATAGGGAAAAATGAGATCTAGCAAAAAGCAATAACACTTAGGAAGCAGTATATTTGGTCGTTTTCAGCCAAAATTAGAGCTTCATGCCCCTAAGACACAGCCTAAAAATGTTGTTTGTGTTGCATTAACCTTGAGCTATAATATGGCAAAAGTAGATTACAGGAGATCACAGAAAAAAATAGTTATAACATTAGCAGCAGCTCGCAAGAATATCAAAATAATTTGCTCTTACAGATTCCATTATAAACATCAGGATCACAGACTGGGCCTGTATGAGTCTGTACAAAATTCAAGTATAAATATGAAATATATGACTTCACAAATAAGTACCATACTGAGAAATGACCACCCACCAACCAGTTTTATATGTCTTCTTTAGCTTTCACCTGCCTCACTGAACGTGTTTCTGAAGGATGGCAGAACCCTGGGGTGGGAGGGGTAGTGAGAGATCAGCTGGTCCAACTCTACCTCTCCCGCCCACCACAGGTGCAACCATTTCTTCTTGTCAACATGCTCTCTTTGAATTATAATTTTTAAAGACATTCTCTCATTGAACAGCTGGGTTTACACTCAGCAATGTTCCAGGTGTTGCAAGTTACCTTATAAAAGTGTAAGATGATAATCCTCTTTAAAAGGAACTTACGATCTCACTGGAAACTGAGACAGACACTTCAGCAGCTGTTAGTCATGCTATGTGACAACAGGTAGAGCAGGAAGCGATGAAAATATCAGTGTTGATCTTATTGTCTCCTTTGATATCCTTTACAATACCTAATATTAGGTATATGACACAGCTTGTTGAACAAGAGTTCAACAGAGCACGGGGCTGGGAGATAGGAGCCTGGCCTCTAACGTCATTGAAGTAGATGTTTAGAACTAGAAATGGCATAGTCATAGAGAAAAAAGTCATAATCATTTATTTAGTATTTATTATATTCCAAGGACTTGTCATATATTCATTGACTTTATCATTACAATACCCATAAGGTAAGTAATACTCTTATTATACAGGTGAGACGTCTTCCCTGAGGTCCTGTGGCCAGTGTGTGGAAGGGTTACAATTTCACACCACACCTCTCCAATTTCTAGGCCCATACTCCAGTCCTGCCCAAGTCTAGCCCCTTCTGAGATTCTGTAAATCTGTGTCAAAATATCCACTATGTCATTTTCAATTATTAAATATAGCAAGGCTCATGTAGTATTTAACATTCCTGACATCTAAGTATGTAATAATATTTTACTTCTTACATTAATACATCTTAACTACTATTACTACAGCAGCTGTAAGATAACATAGAAAACCATAGGTCACATATCTTATTTAGTTTCCAGGTGTTCACACTGAAGACTGGCACAATCACAATACTTTAATAACTGGTAAATGATGTAGCCATTTTATTCCGCTTCGATAAATGAAATGTTGAGTTGAACTTGAGATATGTGAGTACTGAAATGAATAAATATTGTGTTGCTGACTGAAAGGAGAAGATACAATGGTTACAAGAAAATTACTGTAGACAAATAACATCTACATACATTTCAAGTGTAACTTTCAAACAGGAAAAACAAACACCAATGGGATCTATCTCCAGTACTAAGGACTATCTCATGCTTAAAGTCAGCTGAAGGTACAATCACTTCCTGATATGGCAACAAATTAGGGGGACTTGCACATAACACCTGTGTGTGCTCAGCTGGACCCCCCCTGATACTAACTTTATTTAGTTTTAGAATGTTTCAATTCATCTACCCAGCTTCCTGCACCAAGAAGTCAGACACTGGTTATTAAAAGCCACTTTCTCCTACTGAGTCTAAAAATGAATACTGACAATTTTAGAGAGGGAGACTGGGAGCACTTAGAGAACAAAAGAAAAGCTAAGGTTCTGCCTCCAAATCTTGCTTTATCCTCCTTTTCTAAGGAATATGGAACAAAATGACAGTTCAAAATGAGAGCTTTTTCCCAATTCATATTCTCAGCATTGAAATAAAGATGTAAATTCTCGTAAGCAAATGAATTTGCACTCTCCTGAGAGATTACAGGAGCTCATCTGGGAAGAAAGAAAGGAGAGAAGAAAGGAGAAAGGAAGGAGGGCAAGACTAGCGTAAATGTTAGGACAGGCAGATAGCTAGACATGAACAGGAGGGGGAAGCCCCTGAGCAAAGTAGGTCTGGAAAATCTCACATCCCAGAGACCACCCGAAACATGCATGCTAGATATGAGCAGAGAGGGGGAAAATACATATGCAGGAAGGAACACCCTTGAACATCCCTTAAGATGCCCAGTAATTGCTCACTGTGCAGTTAAGCTGTCAGAAGGTAGCTAGCTACATGCTGATAAGGAAGGAAAGAGGGCAACGGTGAAATTCCTAAGAGGTATACAGGTGCAATAAGTACATATTTAACCACTATGAGACTTCCCTGAGTTGATGGTAATGAGCAACAGCACGATTAGGAAGGATTCATATCTAACACTGAGCCTGTACCTGTGTATCAACTGACAGTAAGGAAGAATCCCACAAACCTGGAATGGGAACCAGGTGGGGGAAAGGCAGAGACTTAAGGCAAAAGCGGGAAACTAGACAAAGACAAAGGCAGAGACTTAAGACAGAGGCAGGAACTTAAAGAGTCCGATGTAAGAAAAACCTCAACGCAGAACTCTCAGGGCTGTTGGCTCATTCTCTTTCCAGCCGCCCACTCTGCCTTGTCTTTCAGAGTGTGCTGTCTCTAAACTCTGCCACTGCTTAACCCTTGCTGCTATTGGAGCTGTTTTCCAGCCAGACCAGCCTGCTCCTCTCTTAAACTCTACTTCCTTTGATAAACTCTCTGCTCTTTATTTTCCTTCAATAAACTCCCTGCTCTTTATTTTCCTTCAATAAATTCTCTGCTTTCTTTGCTAAATTTGTCTCTTGGCCAAATTCTTTCTTCCAAGTAAGACAAGAACCAAGGACTCATGTACTTTCCAGTAAAACAAACAGGACTGAAATGGATGAAGGGAGAAAATGGAATTATCTTTTCAGTTTTGGGGAATGGTTTTATATTTCTCTTCAAGTTGTCTTTTAATTTCTAAAAGAACAATGCTCTTTTACCCATCCACCAGGGAAATAAGGTAAAGGGTAAACAAAAAATCTTTCATTTCCTGAATCTTATTGTCATATGAACCCTTCACCAACCTGAGCTTTTCATGCTCTTCATATGTATGACTTATCATAAAGGTACAAGTTTCTAAAGTCATTTTACAAATGAGAAAATGATGGTATCAGGTATTAAGAAACCCATCTGAGTTTACTCAGTGAAAAAGTTGAAAAACAAAACAAATCATTTCCGGAACAGGTTCCTAGTAGTTTAAATAATTAAAGTACAATGGAAAATAGAATTTATTGTAACAGGATGAATTATTGAGATATATACTAGTGTACTGCCTCCTTTGTTGCTATGGATTTGAAACCAGCCTAACTGTCCCATAGAACTGATATTTACAGTCTTTTTAAATAAACATAGAAACTGACCTTCCTGATCTTAAAACTTACATTGGTCTTATCTGAGTTCCTTCTTCAGGCCTCCTAGATGGTATCAAGGAACTGAAACTCATCAGATCCAGACAATGAGAAGCCAAACCCCCTCATCTGTCATGATTTCTTCTCTTTTCCCTAATTCCTGTTTACCTGCATGTAGTTACATTCCTTCCCTGCTGTACATATAAGTCCCCGATTTTAATCGGTCAGGGAGATGCATTTAAGATTGATCTCCCATCAGCTGCAGCACCCAAATAAAGCCTCTTTCCTGGTAATGCTTATCTCCATGATTGGCCCCCTGTGCAGAGAGTAGCAGGAGTTAGATCCATCCCCTGGTGTTTTGGTAACAGATTCATTCACAAAAGCATTATATGAG